>NW_026622714.1:5045984-5676732 GCF_028826915.1 Penicillium bovifimosum | reverse complement strand
GGTCCCAACTCGTCCAGCTGGGAACTCCAGGATGCTGATGAGTCCAACCGCGACTTGCTCACCTCTCGCGTCCCTCAACCGCATTGGATCTGGAAGCTTTTGATTGTCGAGCCTATCAAGATCCTCGTCTGGACTGCTGCTCGTCTCACTTGGATGGGTGGTCTCGTGCCTATGGTCCGGGAGTTCCCCAAGCCCACGGCCGATATGTTCATGGCCACTCTCCAATGGTACACCAACGGCCAGCGAATTGGTTTCCACATCACCGCAAGAATCTGCCGTGCGATCGGTGGCCCGATCGTACTCTTTGCGGCTGTTTGGATTATCAAGTCCCTGCTCGACATCGTCTGCGGCAAGCCCCAGCCCGGTCCTGCATCAAAGCAGAGTACCCGCCAGAAGGTACGAGCTGCTGTGCTCGCGGAGATCCTGCCCTCTGGTGATATCCACGAACTCACTCGTCTCGTCGGTCGTCACTACGAGCTTGTCTCGATGGCCATCCGTGCCCTCGGTGGCAAGGTCGGCAAGCGCGTCTACTGGCCCAGTGTCGGTCCCGCTCTCCCCGACTTCGATCTCATCGAGGTCGGCAACGACGTTGTTTTTGGCTCCCGCTCCACCCTCGTCACCTCCGATGGGTACGGTCGCGACCGCATCGTGATCGGCGACGGCGCCATGGTCGGTGACCGTGTCGTCGCTCTGCCCGGTAGTACCATTGGCCGTGAAGCAATGATTGGTTCCGGTGCTCTGCTCCGCCGTAACGGCGACTATCCCGCTAACACCGTCTGGACTGGTAGCAAGGGTGGTGAAGCCGTTCAATTCCCCAGCTCGACCTCCACCACGACGACCATGTCCGCCGCTCCCACCGTCGTCGCAAGCAGCAGCAGTAGCGCCAACAGCGCCAGTGAAGATGAGAAACACCCCAACGAGAAGAAACCACAGACCCCGACCGTCAGCGAGCTCACCGAAAAGGACACCTGCAAACCCTTCGGCCGCGCCTTCTACCGCCACGAAGCCGACTACCACGTTCTCCGCATCCACGATATCGTCGCCTACTCCGTTCTTTCCGTTGTCATCACAACAGTCTACTGGCTCCTCACCGTTGTCTTTGCCCTTCTCGCCCTCAATGCCGCACTCACTCACAGCAACGCCGCCGGCTTCGCCCAAGGTCCCTGGCGCCCATTCGTCCTGTTTGGAATGCTCTCCTCGCTCCTCGCCGGCATCAGCTTGGTCCAAGCCTTCCTTGCGCTTGGTATCATCGTCTGCATCAAATGGCTTGTCATGGGCCGTCGCAAGGAAGGCCACTTCCACTGGGACAAGAGCAGCTACAACCAGCGCTGGCAATTCCTGCTTTCCTGCGAGACTCTCATCAAGGACTGCTACGGTGGTTCCGGTCTCTTGCCTATGATCACTGGATCTGCCTATATCAGCTGGTACTACCGTCTGCTGGGCGCGACTATCGGAAAGGACTGTGCGATCCATGCCAACGGTACTCCCAGCATTTACTTTACAGAGCCTGATCTCCTCACCATTGGGGATCGTGTTGCCGTTGATGATGCCAGTTTGGTATGCCATGTGAACTCGCGTGGTGGATTTGAGTTGCATACCTTGAAGGTCGGAGATCGGAGTATCTTGCGCGCTGGTTCGCGGTTGATGTCTGGTGCTTCGATGGGCCAGGATACTTGTCTTCTGGAGCATACGCTCGTCCTCTCTGGTGACCATGTTGAAGATGGTGATACCCTCCAAGGATGGCCTGCTGAGGGCTTTGACAAAAAGCGTGTTTAGATGCTTCCTCTTTCTCTATCCTTTCACTCTTTCTCTTTTTGCTTCCTTCTCCCTCACATCCTTTTCATTTTGACCTTCACTGTCCATTTCATTACGTTTCTTTATACCTCGCTTCATTCTTTGTCAATTTTTCTTTTTCTGTTGCATTGTCGCTTTTCGCTGCTTGGCTTGTTTCGGTCCTTTGATATCCTTGCATTTCCTTTATACATATAGAGCCTATGAACCCGTATAGATGGTCATGGAAAAAATCTTAAGCGTTTTCCAGAGAATCCAACGTTGTCTTACCAATCCTCCTCCTACCTTGAAATATTTAGAATTGGCTACGAAGTAAATCAGTGAGATATTAAGTAACTAGGACTTCCTACCTCAAAGAGAGCAAAGTCCCTCACTACTAACATGCGCAGCCAATCCCGCCGGATCACCCTGCACATCAACAATCATGGCCATACCCGTCGCAAAATGCCAAGGGATATGGCAATGAAACAACCACACGCCAGGATTATCCGCCCGGAAACGGAGGACAGCATAGCCGCGACTTGGGATGTTGACTGTATCACGCAAAGCAACCCGCGACTTGCCATATAGGCCGGAAATAAAAGCAGTCTTGGGGCTGTGAACAGTCTCTGTACCATCTTTCTCCGGTTCTGAATCAGGTCCTAGGTGTGCTGGGATTTCTTCCGTGAAAGGGTCGTAGGAACCCCAGCCGAATTCTGCTTGGTGAACTGCGAGAACGTAGAAATGGTGCCCATGCTGGATGAATACTCGTTAGTGAATAGATCTGTGGGTTAGGGAGAGAGCAGCCTTACCAAGTGAAAGGGATGGGAGCCTTCGTCTAGATTATTGACCACTAGGTCTACCCACGTCGGCCCGTGTCCTGTAGTTATTGCCAGCTGATTTGCATCCCATTCGTTTCTTGGCAGGGAGGCTAGATGGGCGGATGGACGTTGCTGGGGCTTCCAGCTGGTTTGATTGAAGTAGCCGAATGGCTTGTTGGAAAATTGGGCCAGTTTCTGGATTTTGGTGTAGACAACGTGTGTTTGTTCCGCTTTGGGTGGAATCGCATCAATAATAGATTGTGCAGAAGGCACTTCTTCAAGGTCGAGGTGGTGATGGGTGATGTTACTGGGCCGGTGGTCGATGGGGAAGGTCTGGTCTGGAGTCAATGCTGGGTTGGGGTACTTGAAGCAACTGGTGAATATTAGTAAGTATGTCCTGGAGATGGTAGTGCTTTGAGAAGGCTCTTCATACTCTTTATCCAATTGAATTGTTATGGATGACGACTCTGCCGTAGTCCCTGAGACCGGCCGGACTATAAAGTCCATGCGTTGGCCAGGGAAGAGTACACCGACGGAGTTGATATCTGTCGCTTTGGAACGTTCTACATCAACACTATCTACCTGGAGTAGGTCCAGGTAATGGCGATCGAACAAGAGACTAAACCCAGCAAGTGCTCTAAAATATGGTTAATTAGAATCGCTTTGAGCTTCAAGTGCTATTACATACCCTGTGTTGACCACCCGAATTCGATAGGTGGTGCGAGGATCGAGGTTAAAAATTGAATAGTCCACCAGTTGATTGATGCAGTCAACTGGCCGAGCAGGGACCGCCATCATGCAGTCAAAATACCCTGCCCCATTGATAAGGAGGGAATCAGGAACAGGCTAACACCAATGTCAGATAACGTTTCAATTCTCATGGCCGCGCATCGGGACACACCTCATTACCAAAATTTCCTGGATCCATATACCATTCAAGGACATCAACCGCAGGGCGGTGATACCAGTCACCGATAAGTAGCAGAATCTCTTTATCATAAGTATAATGATGAATCTCATCGCGAGCCCGGGATATCAGGCCCCGGACAGTCGATCTGGAAGCTGGTGCATGAATGACCAGCCCACCATAAAGCCCATCCACACGCGCAACCCCTGAGTGATCATGGTACCAGGAAGTGCCACTCTGATCAGATGGTATCGTCAGATTGTAGACGAATTGGCTTCCGGAAGCTATCGGGCATTGGGAAACCCCGGCCGCCCCATCCATGACATCTATAACAGTCAGCCTGAGACTTTAAACCAATAATAGAAAGGGGAAGACACACTTGCTACATGAAGGCCGTGCCAATGCAGAGCAATCGACTCTTCCGGCAAGGCGTTGGTAACGGTGATGATCAAGGTGTCACCAGAGCGGGCCTCCACAGTTGGTCCCGGGAACAAGCCTAGTTCGATATTTCCCAGTCAGATTGGTGATAACTGTACCAATAGGTTGATTCGACAGACCGTTGATAAGATAGACCCGCTTCAACACACCATCTGGTCTGCGATCATCCGATGTCACGCGCCAATTCAGATATTGAGTCGTCGGTTCCCGGTACACATGATCTTCCGGATGAAGCTCTATTTGTGGCCGAGCATTGATGGCTTCTGTTTGGGGTTGTTGGTAGTTTCCGCCGAGTAAGATCATGGGCGTGAGAGAGAAGGCGGGGGTGAATTGTAGCAGATACACTAGTCCGATCAAGAGACATGCAGCCAATGAGCAGCGCACAACTGACCATGGCAGGTATAGGAACTCCGGTCTTGAAGGAGGGATAGGTTCTTTCTGAGTGGGAATAGACTTCCGACCTCCACTGCTCTGTTTCTGCATGGTCTACCAGCGACCGAGTATAGCATAGATGATTGATCCTAAAGGGTTTTGAGAAGTGTAACAAATGTCAAGTAGGTGTCAGAGGGAGAAGAGTCCGCGCTATGACCTCATTCCACCCTTGCTGCCAAGGGGAATGCACGTCTGAATCAACGTTCAATGCGACCTTACAGAAATGCATGCAACCCACGTGCCCCTCCTGATCAAATCAGGCCAGGGGAAAATCATGATCGGGTGTTCCTGATGGACCACGGGGATCCTATCCATGGATAAAGTAGTGAATCTGCATTGTGATGGATGTTGCACATGTGCACTAAACCCGAAGTATATGGATCGTCCCTGCCGAAAGTCTCTTTTTCTGTTTAGCGTCGGCCGAACCTTGGAACAAGAATCTCACGTGGAGCTACCCGCATATCAGATTGGAGCGAACAATGCACCTACTCTTCCATGAAGGTTCCACTTCGAACGGGGATGCCCCCATTAGGGATGATCGACATGACTCTTGACATGACTCCAGATGGCTTCCGAGAATTCTAGCCCATCCCTGTGTTCAAATCCCCGGCTTCCGACTCGTTCATTCCTTGCACGTTCTTGATATCCTTACATCTTCTGGTGCCATGAGGGAACAAATCATGCAGATGTGACATAGTCTCAAAGTCCTGCTGGAGAATCAATATGTCCATCCATGCACCTAGTACGTGATGTTCCTTGGGATTTTGCGACTTCTGTCATGGGCGGCTAGGTACATAAAGAGTGCATTCTTCTGTTGGTTCTGTGATTTCCCCCCTCTTTCATCCCTCCTGAAATCACCAAATCATGGCTGCCAGATTGTCAATATGCATCGCTCTGGTGATGGTGCTGGGCAATAGCCTTGCCTCTGGGGGATCCCTGAGAGATATTGAACATGTCATCATCTTCATGCAGGAGAACCGCTCGTGGGACAGTGTAAGCTTTGCTCGCCCTACCAAACACCCGCGTTGTGACTTGTGCTTATCGAACTGCAGTATTTTGGCACCATGCCCGGAGTCCGGGGCTTTAGTGATCCCAATGTACAAGTCAATCCCGATGGGAACTCAGTCTGGCATCAGTAAGTGCTGAACACAGAAGTTTCACGGCTTTGACAGGCTCTAATATTCGTTGTCAGGCTAGTAGACCCGTCGCAGTCCAGCAAAACTAATACATTGCTGCCCTGGTACCTTGGTCATCAAGGTGGTGACTGGCACGACGCTATACAGTGCATGGTTGCAGGAAGCAACGGGTACCAAGAAAACCAACAATCTCTGAACTATGGATTGAATAACCAGTGGGTTATCAAGAATACTCCCTGGAGCTGGGGATACCTGAAGCGGCAAGATATCCCGGTTCAGTTTGCTATCGCTGAGGGATGGACATCGGGAGATATGTACCAGGTGAGTGGCTTCAGTGGACGTTGAAAATTTTCAAAACTAAGTAGGGTGGATTGAAACAGGAAGGTCAAATCACTGCGACGAACCCCAACCGAGTCACTCTGGTTAGCGGCTCCGTTAATGTTCCTGGTAGCCCCCAGAGCAAGGATCAGGGAGGTGTATATATTGACAACAACGAAGTACCAGGTGTGTTGTCTCTTATATCCCCCCATGTTCATTATCCTGCCTATCTTCTCTTGGATGTACTATCTTAATTGCTCCATGGCCTGCTGACATTTCTAGGATGCGACAACAACGGCATCAACTGCTATCCATTGAAGTGGAAGACCGTCTACGACTTTTATGAGGAGGCAGGAGTCTCATGGCAATTATACCAAGACACAAACAACTTTGATGATAACCCCCTGGCTTGGTTCCAGCAGTTCCAGAACGCATCCAAGGATAGCCCTCGGGCACAAAAGGGTATGTCATTTGTTGGCCTCGATAGCTTCTACCAGGCTGCCGCCAACGGCACATTACCCGAGGTCAGTTTCATTGTTGGACCAGCCGAACTGTCGGAGCACCCACCGTACATGCCAAAGGATGGAGCCTGGCTCCAGAAGAAGGTTGTCGACGCCGTCACCAAGAGCCCTAAATATAACTCGACGCTGCTGATGATCAGCTACGACGAGACCGGTGGCTTCGGCGACCATGTTACTCCCTTCCACTCCCCCAAAGATACACCAGGAGATTGGATGCAGGATCCAATGGGCCTCTTCTCGGATATCTTTGTTGGACCTGGATTCCGAGTACCATTTTATATGATTTCCCCTTGGACTCGAGGAAACCGCGTTTTCACCGAGCGGGCAGATCACAACTCCCAAATCCTCTTCGTTGAGGAGTGGCTGACGGCTCGCGGACACACCAACATCCGAACAGATCAGATGGTCCCGTGGCGACGTCAGCATATGTCAAACCTTGTCAATGCGCTCGATCTTAACCATCCCGACTACTCCCTTCCTTATATCCCGGATACGGGGACCCCCGATACCAACGGAAATGGCGGTTATACCGGCTCATCCAACTGCCAGTCTCGTCACGCGCAAACGCGGCCTGATGTTCCATACGGAGAGCAGGGCAATGAGACAGATCCCAATGCCCTTTGGTTTGAGGAGGGGTTCAAAGAGGTAGTTGGCTACCTAACCGAGGGCCGTTACCTTGTTTTCGAAAAGTATGGACTAGCCATCACAAACCCAGCCAATGGCAACCGTCTCATATTCACCCCTGCAAGTCCTGGACATGACCAAAAATCCCAGCGTTGGGTGATTCACTACAACGACGACGAGGAGAGTCATGTATTCACCATATCCAGCGCGTTAGACGGACGATGGATCGGCTCCGGGGGTACTTTGATTCCCAAGAGCCAGAGTGCAAATGCGGCTCATGTAAAATTGTCCTTCCTGGGCAATGGGCGCGGTCACATCATGCAATTTGTGGAGCAGGGGCAGTACATTGATGTTGACAGGCAGGGTCACTTGAATGTGCCTGACAGTGGGGCCGTTCCTGGCAGTGGCTACAAAGTCTTCAGTGTTTCCTATCGTGACTAATAAGTCACTTTGATGATGTTACGGCGTGAACATGGTCATCTCATCGAGGCTGGTCCCCGAAGATTGAGTTAATGGTCTTATATGAATTACACGAGGGACGGGAAAGGCTGGCGTCCTGGAACTCAATGAATATACACATGCTTCAACCTATATTGACCTTGACGGAGGAATGAATGTTATATGCAAACAGATACAAGGCCAAGACCTCCCCTGAACCAAATCTTAGACCAAGTCCAAGCCACTTTACGCATGGGCAATTGTGAACGGACCGGCAGCGTTGAACAAGCTGGGCATCTGCATGAGAAAAATTAGCATTGCAACCAACCAGAACCAAAAGTAGACAGCCGCAAAACCAATACAAGTAAAGAAAAAGAAGGCATACCTGAGGGGCCGTAGAAAGAGTAGTCCCAACCCTCAAATACCAAACCGAGCCATCCTTGACTTCAGGCAAGTTCTTAGGGATAGTGACAGAGACAACACCCGCCTTCTCCTTTACACCGTCGGTAATCTTAATCGACTGGTCAAAGGAGATGACATCCCGATTGCGTACGGGGTTATTATACAACCACACACTGTAGTCGTCGCCAGGATACTGGGCCAACGGATCGGGGCAGCGTCCAGTAGGCTTGCGATCAAACCGGACTTGCACAGTCTGACCAGCGGAAACAGTCGAGTTGTCCGGGATGCCTTGGTAGACATTAACGCAGGCGTAGTCGCGTTTACCCCAAGCTAACCGATCAATGAATTATCAGCAAGGCGAACCTCCAGGTGAATGTGATGCATTATTGGGGTCTGTTTGGGGTATAGAATTGCATACGCTGGTTCTTGTCGAACAAGGCAGTACTGGTTCCCACCAGGGAGGCGACAATAGCTGTTGTGAACTTCATTTCTGGATTTCGGTTGCTGGTAATGGGTAGACAGCGACAGATGGATGGGTGTCTGGATTTAAATAGTATCTTCAACGGTCCTGCAGATCCCCGGGCTTTTATACCAAGCAGGAAGTGGACTCCGTACTTGACAAGCCAAGAAGCTCTCTAATTTTAGCCTCGGCCGCTAAAACTGCTGCAAGCTCTGAGTGATGGGGTTTCACTCTGTCTCTCCACATTTTGACTCGGATTCCAAGTCGGACGTGGGTCCGAGGCGTGCATGATCGGTGGCTGGCGCAGATCGGTGATCAGCTGTGCCGAGCAAGATCTGGGGATGGACTTGGATACGGGTACGAGGCTCTGTCGGTCTCGTATAGTGCTCAGAGGTTCACTCGCCACGTATTCAGGATGGTTTTGTTGTGGTTTTTCTATATCATTCCTATGTTCGGGTCACGAGTACGAGATTCTATAATTCTTGTACCGTCAGATGCTCCGCGGTACTTTTTGTGACATGACGCCTCCAAAATAGATATGATGCAGCCATTGCCTAAAAGTCCCACCGAGCTGCACTTTCAGCCCGACGCCACTGTTCTCGGCTTGGCTTGTCTGTTCTTCTCTACAGCTCCAAGCCCCTTTAGTCTGGTACCCACAGCATTCAACAGTTCTTGGCGGCATCGAATGTCTCATAAACATCCAGCCATCTCCTTCCACAAGACCTACTGTCAGTGAAGAAAGTACCTCTCTGAAACAATGTGTAGTCTGATGTCCGTAATAATAAGCCAAGTAAAAAAAAAAGAAAAACCACACCTGTCCGAGGCTGCATGTAGACGGTTCACTTGCCCTTTTGGGCATCATTAATGGTAGGACTACCATCTCCCTTTGACTGAGGTGCGATCCTGTATCCAGGGAGAGTGCAAATCACGTCCAGTGGTCCACATCGCCCGCTAAGCATTGGTTGGCTGAGCGCTGTTGCCGGGACTTCCCACATAATGGAGAAGAACAGCGAGGCGAGGCAGCGTAGTTGGCGTAACCGGATTCACATCCGGGGCCTTCGTGACGATCAGGCGACGAGCAAACGACAGCTAAGAGAAGGAGCAAGCATGGCAGTAGAACATAAGGAGTTCTTCTGTGCAGCTCTTCTTCTTTCCTCTTCCAATTTCCATTCTAAGTCTTCGGTTGTGTCACCTTAGTTCTTAGTACAGGAAAAAATAAGTTATCTCTGCTGCTCTTTTTCCCTTCTGGCCAAATGTCCCCAAGTAGGGACTGCGGGAGCTGACCAAGAATATTGTTTCGTCCGGTAGTAAGTGAGCTTCATTCAAAAATAGAGCAAGAGTCCAATTCATAGTAGATCATCGGAACGAACCCTGGTGCTCGGATATTGTCTCCATGCTTCGTGGTTGATAAAAGCTGCCGCTGCTCGCCCGAACACACGGGCAAATACGGGTGAAATTTATGGCCTGAGGCATTAATACATACCTAGACGGCTCTACTGTCGGGGGTCTCTCGATTGTTTTATATACAATTCCCCGACAAGAGTCAAGAAGAAGAAGAAGAAGAAGAGGAGGAGGAGAATGAGAATGCCCTGACAGCTTCACTGTAAAAAGGTGTAGGGGGTAATATTGCTTGATATGGCTTAATTGAGGCCGTCCAACTGTCAACCGTGAATAATACGGGAACCACTCAATACGGTAAATTACCCTCCAGCTCCCCTCTAATGCGCATCTTCCCCCTTCCCAACCTCCATCTTCTTCTCTGCATCTGTCAATGCTGATATGTACACCAGAACATGGATTGAGACGAACAAAAGCAAAGTTTCGGTCCATTCAGCGTCCAGACATTCTATGCTAGTCAATACAAAAGGATCTACAAACGCTCCCGCCCATGACGAGGCCCTCGGCTCCGATGACCAGGAGCCTGGAGGCTTCCTCTGGCGCCAGCTGTGCCCACATGCGACAAATTCAAAGCCATATGCGCCATGTATAACGACCTATGCTATTCCAGCCGTCAGTTTCCCAACTTCACGGTGTGGTAGTTCCTCCATACACAGTACTACGCCTGGCCGTTTCCGATCCAAAGCTATGGCCCCCAAATCCTTATCGGCCATACATCTTGCAGTATGACGTCCCCATGGCTTTGGGAGGGTATGACCCACCAAATATGGAGCCTTATGACGAATGTCGTCGAGTGAAAGTCTGCGGTGGTAAACCTCCAGGGACCGTGGCCGCATTTGTTTAGTGCCCGATCCGCCAGGCACCCGGAACAGTCACCTGAGCGATAAGCCTCCAATTTTTCGCCACTTTTTTTTTTGTTGAATTTCCCCACCAACAATCAGAGCTCAAATCAAAGAGATTTGTGTTTCTTATTTATTCAGTGTTCTCGCTTTGCGCTTATTCTGGAGCTCTCGAATTTCCCCGGATTTCTTCAATTCCAGTGAGCTTGAGGTAGCGTTCCAGGGACCAGATCGGCACTAATTTGACCGCTGGGACGTTTTCGTTCGCTTGTCAAACCGGGGATTTAGGGGGGTCCAATTGTTCCCCCACCTGCACTTTCTTTTTTTGTTTCCAGGACTTATTTGAAGGGCACTTATTCTCACTGAAGAAGTCCTTCTCAACTGGTCGCGTGCCTCTCAGATAAGACCTTGAGCCTCCACGTCTTGGCTCGTTTTCACGTGGATCACATGTCATCGTACGCCGAGACGACACTACCCCTGTCCTGAAAGAGCAGGTAGGCACGATCTCCTTTCCACCACGTTCCTTTTGCGACTCTCCTGTAGTTAGGGAATTCACTGTATCGCTGTGCGTTTGTCGTCGCTGTATAAGCACGCACTCTTCCCTTGGTTGTAATTCAGTCTCTATCGGAGACACTCCACACGCGCCCCAGCAACACCGCACTTGAACCTCCCATCTTCGCTCAATTACAACCATACTAATCACCAACAGATTCATATACTCCGGCAACCGGCTTGGATATCATCTCTTTGACCAAGACCTCGCCCCCAAGTGGAACCGTTATCGGCTTACCGCCAGACGGAACATATCTGAAACAGTATTGGGTCACATGCCCCAAAAGCCCCATCGCGCAACCAAAACCTCAAGCACTATTCACCATGCCTTCTCTGGAGGATCAATCGAGCGTCAAGCATGACGAGGTCCGCGAGCGATCTACCAAATCAGAGGACGATTTCCAGGGCCTATTCCATCAAGTATACGAATGGCTTCACCATGAGAAATCCAGACGACAGAATCGTAAAGCACGCAAATTCGAAACAACCTCCCATGCAACAACCGGCGACGAATCAGATGTCACAGATGGCCCTTTAGACAGACCGAACACCTCAGACCACAGCTTTTCCCTGGATAAATTGGAGAAGATCCTCCACCAATATGCGACAACCCGACCCGGCAGTGCACTGAGTTCGACCCACAGACACCTTGCCAAACGCCATTCTCGACGTCGACTGAGGGGCCTTCGAAGAGGCTCAGTATCTGAATCTGATATGACAGATACCGAGGCTCCCCCACCAGAAGTGCAAGCTTTCCTTGATAACACCAAGACACTTGCCTACACCGGCGGCGGTGCAGTAGAAGAAATTACCGACTCTAGCGCGAGTGTGAAACAGGCCAAAGATGCAGAGGCCTGGCTCATCTTCAAGACCGAGATAGTGCGCATTGTGCACACGCTGCAGCTCAAAGGCTGGCGCAAGGTCCCCGCCGAACTGGCTGGAGATATCGAGGTGGTCAGACTCAGCGGTGCTCTCACGAACGCGGTGTATGTAGTTGAGCCGCCAAAGAACCTGCCTCCGCCGAAGACCGATAGCAACACGCTGGTTTCGAGGAAGCCTCCACCGTAAGTGTCGGGCTGCAGACTTTGACTTGGGATTTACCGCTAATTGGTATTACAGTAAACTTCTTCTACGTATCTACGGTCCTCAAGTCGACCATTTGATCGACCGAGAAAACGAGCTGCAGATCCTTCGTCGCCTAGGGAAAAAGAACATCGGTCCACGCATTCTAGGAACGTTCCTGAATGGTCGATTCGAGGAATACTTCGAAGCTCGCCCACTCACCCCCAAGGAGCTGCGGATGCCCGAGACGGCAAAACAGGTTGCCAAACGAATGAGAGAATTGCACGATGGCGTTGCACTTCTCGAAGAAGAACGCGAAGGAGGGCCCATGATCTTCAAAAATTGGGATAAATGGGTGGACCGTTGCGAGCAAGTGATGACCTGGCTAGACAAAGAACTCGAGTCTCCTCACAATGAAGCCAAGGCTGCATTGGAACCATGGCGTCGACGTGGCTATGTCTGCGGCGTAAAATGGGACGTGTTCCGCAAAGCTGTGGAAAACTACCGGCGTTGGCTGATCGCCAGTTCTGGTGGAATTGACGAGATCAAGCGGCAGCTGGTGTTTGCGCATAATGATGTAAGTGACTATCTTCCCTCATCTGCTGCGACATGGTATTAACTTGCTGTCCAGACTCAATATGGCAATTTGCTACGCATGGAGCCAGCCACGCAGTCCCCGCTGCTTTTGCCTGCAAATGAACACAAGCAGCTGGTGGTCATTGACTTTGAGTACTCGTCTGCCAATACACCTGGACTCGAGTTTGCTAACCATTTCGTGAGTTGAACCACTACCCATTCATCAGACCAGAGATACTAATCGTACCAGACTGAGTGGTGCTACAACTACCATGACGAGGAACGATCATGGGCTTGCAACAACCGCATCTACCCAACACCTGAGGAGCAGTACCACTTCGTATCGACCTACCTCACTCACCAGCCTGCCAATGCCGGTGGACATATCTCACCTATGGCCTCACCAGTCATCCGCGGTCGCACTTCTACCGCGTTTGCACCATTAGACCTAGACGACGGGTCAGACAGGCCGGACTCCCGTCTCTCGCAAATCGACCAATCCAGGGATGACGACCTTGACGCCCACGTGCGAGCTCTCATCCAGCAGACACGGATGTGGCGAGCGATGAACTCCGCGCAGTGGGTGGCTTGGGGTATCGTCCAGGCCAAAGTGCCTGGCATGGAAGAAGGCATTGCGGAGATGCTTGCTGCTCGCAATGGGTCAAACGACGATGGCGAGGGCGATGGCGACAAGACGCCGACAGCGACCTCCGGCGTCGAAGAAGAAGATGAGGGTGATTTTGACTACCTGGCCTATGCGCAGGACCGAGTCATGTTCTTCTGGGGAGATCTGCTGTCCATGAATCTGATCAAAGCAGAGGACTTGCCTGCGCCGCTGGTGGAGCACGTCAAGTCTCGTCTTGTGGAATACTAAACATTGGAGGGGGAATAACGCTAGTGTTCCATGCACATCATGACTTGCGATGTGGACGCCAGTACATATAGCGCTGCGTCAAATCGGTGATTTATCACACCTACCTGTATCTACTACAATACTACAATAGCGTTGGGGTTTCAACATCATCATCGAATACCATTACCATGACCATATCATATTTCGTATCCTGTCCAAAGGGTATCTAGATTCCAATGTTGCCATTGCAGGGAGACCGTGAGGTGAAAGAAGCGCAGCACCGTCTTAACGTCTCATCTCAAGCTTCTTCTGCGTCTCCCTCTTCGCCCCCTCTACCCACTCCTCATAGGCCTTCCCCCCAGGTTGCTTCTCCTTCATTCCCACGACCCCCTTCATGACCTCCCCAATAAACCCAACAAAATTACACCTCCGCAATGTATTCTCCCACTGCCACGCCGCCCTCTTCCTCTCCTCCCTCTCAATTGTCTCAACATCTCCAATCTCCCTCGCCCTCTCCCTCGGATCTCTCACAACAGCCATAAGATTGAAATGCGTCTCTCCAGCGGGATACCTCTCAATCCTCCTCTGCAAAACCTCAATCACCCTCTCGGGAAACGCTTCAGCCTCACAACTCCCATGGCTAATAGGATACGGCTGCAACCCATCAAGCTCATACAAAGTCCCGTTAACAGGCGTGTAAGCAATAAAATGGTAAACGTCCGCCCCCTTCTCGTCATCCTGAGGTCTAGCCGTCTCGTCTGCAAACGGACTAGCCCGCGCAAAGCTATTGTGCGCCGTGCGGATAGCTTCCGAGTTTGAGAGTGCTTCGCCGCGCAGCTCGGCCGGGAACCCCGTCGTGAAATCTTTGAAGGCTTGCAGTTCAGGGCCGAGAGGGATTGCCGGGTTCGGGCTTGTTGGGGTCTCGGTGTCGTGGTTTAGGATTACAGAGAGGATGGCTTGGGTGCCACAGGCGTTTTGGATGGTTTGGGCGGCGAAGAAGACGTTGTTGTCTGTGGCGGTTTGGTCGTAGGTTCCATCGAGGGGGGCTTCGGCGCGGGCGCCGGATGCTTCGCGGGTCCATTTGAAGAGGAAAATTACGCCGTAGACGTGGCTGTTCGTGGTTGTTAGCTGGTGTTGGGGATTGCGGGCGAGAATGGGATTTGTGCCGCTTACCCGAGTGATCGGATCGTGTCTGCATCTAGGGAGATCAGCTCTTCGAATTGGGTGTCTTTGACGCCGAGCGTCTCGATCAGAGAGGTGAAGAGGCCCTGTGTTGTGTTGTGTTAGTGGGCTGCTCGCATGGAAAATAGGGCGGATGGTACCTCATCTGATTCGATGGTGCTCCAGCCGCCTGCATCAGCCATTTTGACTGCCTGTGGTGGATTTTGAGAGGGATTGAATGGTAAGCGAGGTGTTGTCGATGTCGAGGGTTGCTATCTTTCCCAAATGGGAATGCAATTATGTCATTGTCACGTGGAACGTCTGCTCAGTTGGAGGTCACGTGAAATCATACAAGTTGAACTTTGAAGTACACAGACTCGCAGATCAAAGTATCTACGCAGTACTGTGTACAGGCACTACTGTGTACAGAGAAGGTAGATGGTTGAGAGAGTAGAGAGGCCGAATGTCGAAGGCTACCTCAGTTTCCCTGGGAACTGGACGCTGGCCCCATACAGTACGATCGTCGATGGAAGCGTCCATCTCCGTCGACCAGAGACAAGCACACAAATCAGGGCTTATTCCAGAAGAAACGACACCCAAGATTGTGATCAGCTGGCTAGACGGAGACCTCCTACTAGCAAGGAAAAAGTAACGAAAATCAAAGATCAGCAGGGCCCTTGCAACGTTCAAAGCCGTTGCCCTTCTTATTTTTGGATCGCCCACTACAGACAACATCCATGCACGCCAACTCGTCGCCTGCCGCTTTTGACCTAGTAGCAACATGTACACCCATCTCGCAGATTACCACCTTGTCAGGAAAGATCGATAACCCACGAGCTCCAGCAACTTCTCTCATAAGGGCCATAACCGAATTCAACCAACCGAATGTAACCACGGTACTCAAATAAACCCCGTCTTATATCTCTAGAACAACCAATCCAAATATGCTACCTCCAATTAAACCTCCCTCCCTCGCCTAATTGGCGCGTTATAATTAACACTCGGCAACGGGAGCCACCGCCATGTCCCCACCCATTCGCCGCTCAGACAAGCCCACCCGGATAACCAAGACGCGAGCCTTTCCTTTAACTACTCGATTTGACGAACCGGGCGTAACCGCATGCCCTAATTTCCCCCCGATCAACCACAGCCGCGGGCGACAGGCGTTGCAGGGTTCCCAGATACACTAGTACGTACCGGGGCATAATGGAGGCTTGCACTAGAGCAGGGTCATCTCGTACCCCAATTGAGAAGATGGCTATACCTCTTGCGGTTTGCAGAGATGAGTGGGCCATTGTAGGCATAGGCTATCACTTTCTTCACATGTACTCATGGGGCTGGTGGTTCGTGTTCCTATTTGCTGTCCCTGTGTCATTTTGGGATTGAGTTATTTAGGCTCTGCCTAAATTAGGCTCTATCTCACGAGCTAGATCGCGTTTCGGGTTATTTAGAGTGCTGAGCCTGTGCTGGAGGTTCTGTGTGGGTCTACTTTCCGCCTTAGCTGGAATTCTACTATCCTGTTGATCTTGAATTCACGGCATAGAGTTTAGCCTGGCTCTCTGCCTTGCAGTCAAACTGTCAGACCTGAACGCCACGTGCGATTGTGCATACAAGGCGGACACTCTAGAACAGCGGGGAGATAGGTAATTACTTAGAACAACCAGTTTTATTTCGGTCTTTTTGGCTACAATTTCAGAGATATGAAACAGTAGCCTCGATGCACCTAGAAACATTGCATGAAACTCAAATTACCATCTTCGTTCATGATGCAACTCCCCAGATTCACCTGTCGCTGCTTCATATGTCCTTCGCCATCGTCGAGATCAGCATGCAGCACTGGCTCATTCTCCGGGCCTTCTAGCTTGAAATCAATGTTCCGCGCCTGCTTCATGAAGTCCCGGTTGCCCCAAGCAAAGTCGCCTAGAGTATAGCAAGGTTAGAGTTTTGCGTCAGATATGCACGTCTGAGATCCCCCTTACCTTTTCTCGTCCCCAGGAAATTGTTTAGATCTAGCTCGGAGTAGACCGCCTCACCGGAAGGCCGCTTGCAGTAAGCAGTGAGGATGTGCTGGTCCTTGAGCCTGATTCCCATGGATGATTTGTGGAATCCCATCTTGCCATGTTCAAGCGAACTGTATTTATCACGGGGCATGGTGGATCACGGAGATGCTTTTTCAGCCTCGTGCGGTATGTATCGACCAATAGATGGAGTAAATGGGCGGATGATGTGTATGCAAGTTTGGACGTTGCCTCGGTATGTAGGAAGTATCTTTTATTCAGATGACAGAATGGTCAGGGCAGTAGTACATGCGAAAGAAAGAAGAAAACGAAATAGCGAGTTGGATACATATGATATTGAATCATTGTAGAGATGGCTCTGTCGCCTCTGATGACATCGGTATTGTGTAGATGTCTGCTGTGGCCATTTGGAAATGTCTCCCTGGACAGAAGACGGCTGGCTCTTCCATCATTGTTTTCTCATTATGACATTCGGCGTGAGCAGTGGGAAATGGATGCGAATTCCACTATGCAATTTCCTAACGTAAACAGTAAGATAGTTATCCGTGGAGAAATGTCAAATTCGCGGCTGGTTAACCGGCGTGGGTCTCTCGGGAGGTCACGATGATCTCATGCAGACGCAGCGTGTGTTGTCAGCCTCACGTCTCTAGATGTCGGGCGTTAGTACGGAGTAAACGAATTAAGTGTAATGAGCAATCGGCATGCGATGGCCTGTGGCTTTGAAATCAGAGTTGACGCTAACGACTTTATTTGGGAAGAAACAATACCCTGGTCGGAAGTCGGAGCTTCTCTCCCCCGCCGATCTCTCTTGTTTTGCATCCACTTTATGAGCTATCCCGTTTTGTATGATCCTCATTGACAGGGAGTTTGACAGTCTATTTCTTGATTCAGAGCTTTAAGTTCGAGATGTCATAAGTTACTGTGTACTTGTTACTGAACTCTTCTCTTACATGTCAAGTCTTTTAAATTACAGTGCAGAGAGATACACACCCTTAGGTACATATCAGTGCAGGATTCTTACATCGCAGATGACCCAACGGCCATTAGGCTTGGGAACCCAGCAGACTGGTCGTCTAAAAAGTGATCTGTGCTGATCTAGAGGTCAGAAGTGCCCCCCACAGACCGTCTAGAGTAGCCCAAGGTCTTGGCATCTTGGCAAATTAAAGTTGGTTGGCGTCCCACGTCCCACGGGCTGTGCTTCTTCGGAGATGCGGTAGAGAACTGGGGTTACCATGAATCTTTACAAGATCTGAAGCTCTACATGAACCCATGTGGTAATGACCTAAGGTAGTGACGTGTGTATTCCTTGGTTCTAGTCTATACCTAGTTGCGAACCTAGAGCTGTCAACCAGACAAGGGATTTCCGCGGAAAAGGTAAGATAAAACTGACATGGTTAACTATGTCAACCAAGAACCATTCTAGACCAAGAAAGACAAGAAAGACGGTTATAGTTGATCTGAGTGAGTAAGTGCTAGTCCATTCTTGGTGCTTTTGGCCCCCAAGCTTCGCCGTGTTTGGCCAGATGTCGCGGCAAGCGAGACTGACTGTTGCTGATTGGCCCGTCTTGGATTTTGTCTTTCTTCATCTTTTTGCGGAGATTAGCGTCGCCCGAACATTTCCGGGCCGCGCATTCCCCCTTAAGATGGTAGGTAGAGTATTCGTCAGACTGTCGTCCTGTCATCTGTGTTGGTGATGTTGATGTCCACGGGCACTCTGGAATTTAGACCAAATAGATTCGTGTATCATGATAGAATCTAAATCGCTTTGCGAGTATGGTGCCACGTGTGGCGAGCTAGCCCTTTGGGCTGGCAGTAATCATCGTCATGACTGCAGTAATCGATCGTGGTAGGACAGACGCTCCCGTCCAGATCAGAAGGGCGGTACACCGACTTTAGAACCCTTTAGATGGATGTCTTGTCGCACGTCCGATCCCCAGAAAACGTGGTCGGTCGGCTCCATCTAGCGGTGTCACAGAGCTGCAGGGAAGTTTCAGGGGAGTCACGCTTGAACTCTGACCTAGATGTAGATACCCCCATACATATTAAAAACCTCTAGAAGCTGACTGGCCCTCCAGCTACCCTCGTTCCAGCGCGGATGCATGAGAACCGATTCAAAAGTCCTTTTGCTTTCAACATTCCAACCCTTCTGCGCTGGACTCAGCCCCCCTGGACCCTGCCGGAATGAGTCCATCGACGGAGCTCCCCGGACATCTACTTTGTTTCATGGTTATAGATTCACAGATATTGGGAACTACTGACTTCACGACTTCCATATGATCCCTGTTCGCCGAGAAAATGAACTACCAGGGGTCGCATTTCCCCGTTTGGGCCTCTTGACGTTGTACATCTTCGACTCACCGGACATGGCTCCCCTACGTTCCAGGTTCCAGCCGAGTGGTAGCTGCACCGGAGAAGGGGATAGGGTGGTTTCGGCCGGGGGAAGCGAACGATCGCCATAGGTGAGAAGTCGAATTAGGGTCAGGATAAGGGATGCGCAGATGCGCAAAAAGCAGTGAAATTGAGATGTAAATGCGGCGATCCCGAGAGATTGGTCTTACATCCCCCCCTAGTCGCGGACTAAACCCTTAGGGATGCGTTGCCTTCTAATCCCCAGGTTCCAAGAGGTGTAAGACCTCACCTTCTTTGCCCCCATTTACTGGGAGAGTTATACAGTCATGTCAAGACTTTCTGCATTTCCAAGGTTGTAGGTATATTCGGTTGTGTTTACCGAGTTCAGCGTTTCATGGTTATGCTCCCATCTGACTCCCAGGCGGGTAGAAATGGTAGACGTCCGCCTGTCAGGCTAAACTTGAACCTTAGCGAGAAGCGGACATCGCGTCTAGAATAGCGCGGAGATTGGCACCTGCTCCTACCGGATAGGGCTAACGGTCCTTTCCAAGGTTGACAGGCGACCTATAAGAATCTTTATGATCGAAAGAAGCGTGAGGTACTCCGTAGAGATCGATCCTAGGCAAATGGACTAGTAACTGTATGTCCTAGTTACGCTTTTCTGCATTGACTATTGTTCTCTGTTACTATCTTTTGTTTTTGCTCTGGGGTCTATTCACAGGCCCCTGCATACATGGTCTTGGCTGGAACTATGTCCTCTGGAACGCGGGATGAGAACCAGAAACGACAGAAAAAGCAAAGAGCGGGAATGATGAGAGATGAATCAGCCCCTTAGACGTACTCTGTTTGGTTTTATTTTATCCGGGTTCTCTTATCCAGTAATAGGGCATAGTTGGAAGGATATCAGCCTGAGGCCAAACAGTTCTTGCTAAACACCAGTCGAATTCAGCCCACACGGCTGAGAAGTGAAGAAATAAAAAGTAAAAAGAAAGTGTAATTTCCACAATAAACGTGGATACCATTTGAGATCCCTGTCAGAAAAAATGGGCTCACATGCGCCTAGTCGATGGCCTAAACCTATCAAGGCAACTGTGTACATAACTACCCTAAGCTTCCCATGTGGAATGACCGAGGGCTATCCTAGACGTGGGCTATTCCTCAAAGGTGTTTATTTTCTTTTTTTGCTAATTTCCTTTTGGCTTTTTTTCAATCTCTTAGCTGATTGACGACCCCCCTGTAGACAGAGGCTCAAAATCTCGATCGTCAGTGGAAAATAATAAGGAAATGGAAAAAAAACAGTAATAATACCTATTTTTTTAAGGATGAATCATGTGGAATCTCGTTAAATAGCCCAAGTCAGACTAATCATATCTTTCTGTTAGCACTTGCCCCTCTACAACGGCTTTTCTTCTTTCCTCTTGATTCTCCTTACTCTTGCAAGTCTATCTCGGAAGATCTGGAGTTCTCGTATTCTCCAGGTGCTTAATTCAACTTGGTCTCCGAACTTCAACGGCCCCCAAAGTTATTTTTGGAGAGCCAACTCTTATAAACATCGATACACCTCAAGCTTCCTTATAATATTTCTCCCAAGTCAAACAGGTCAACAGAGCATAGTGCTCATCGTCAAACACTTCACTATTCGCATTCCTCTGCGGAGCCAACCGTGACTCCAGTTCCCAGCTTCCTCTCCGCAGTCTTCATACAGTCAAGATGGTTGGTCCAGGCGGCGGTCCACCACGCAAGAGCCACACCAAGTCTCGCAACGGGTGCAAAACATGTAAGAGAAGACACATTCGATGCGATGAGACTTTCCCGCAATGGTATGTTCTTTATGCTCCTGCAATCCCCCATTCTTACAGCAGTATACGCCCGCTAACCCTCATCTAGTCGCAATTGTACAAAGCACAACTGCCGTTGTGATTACCAGGATCAGCCTGCTGCTCGAGGTGGTAGTCCTCCCTCGCCGCGCCGTGGTCCTGACCTCCTCATGTCACCCGAGATCGAGATGGAGGTAGATAACTGGCATCGCTCTGGTGTGCCTCCGTATCCAGAGCTATTGCAGTGCCCGCGCGCCGGATGGTCCGGTTTGTCGCGGTCTGATTTGCGCCTGATCCATCATATTGTTGGGCTTTCTATTGACTTGCACCGCCGAGGGTTGAGCAGTAGCACTGTCTGGGCTCAGAAGATGCCCAAGTAAGCACCTCCATGGATCTCGCTGGTTCTAGGGCGTTTGCTAACGGGTGGCGTTCAACAGTTTCCTAGCTATCGCACTGGGCAGCGACTTCGTTATGAGCTCTATCTTAAGCTTGTCAGCATTCCATCTGGCTTTCCTAACGGGGAATCAGGAGACGAGGCAGCTGGCTTTCAGTCACAAAGTTACAGCCCTTCAGGGACTGCAAACTGCCCTAGCCTCTTTCTCCAAGGAGAACTGCGATGCAATCCTCGCAGCGTCTGTTCTCTTGTCATGGCAGGCAACAGAACAGTGAGTGCTACGTTGGTCTTGTGAAGTGCCGTCAACTAACAACAAAATAGTCAAAGCTGGGTTTCTTTGCAACATGGCATGTCCAGTGTCTTGGAATCCATGCATCCATTCTGGAAACAGGAGTCAGATATTGCACAATACATAGAGAATCAACGAGCACTCAGCACGACATATGGCTCAATGGATGGAACCTACCAACCCCTGGATGAAGATATGGCCCATCTAGATCAAACAATCCAGGCCCTACAAGTCGCCCAGAAACGCGTCTCCCACAACCTCGAGCACTCGCAACGACTAGGAGAACTCATCGAATTTACCCAGCAATTCTGCGATAATTTCCCCAATCAAACTCCATCAAAATCATTCGAAAGCATCCAAACCCTCCGTCGCTGGCTCTTCTGGCTCCCAGCCTCCATGCTCCGAAACAGCGAATCAGACATCAGCACCCTCCCAATCCTAGCCCAATTCTTCGCCGTTGGCATCGCCCTCGACCGCTTCTTCCCAGATCTGGGTGGCGCATACCTTGGGGCCCCATCCGTCGGCCCCGTTGAAGAGATGTACCGCATAATAGCCACCCACAACGCCACAGACCCCTATAATCCTGATAGCCGGCTGGCCATGACTCTCATGGATCTGCCCCGCCGTATCGTTAACCGATATCGCAGCCGTCTTCCTTGGTCCCCCCGCCCATCGGTTGACCACTACTCCCCTGGCCCGCCGAGCCCTTACCACCATTCTCTTCACGAGTACCCGCTCGTCGCCTCCTCACCCGCTTCCGCCTCACCCTCTTATGCTGCTTATACCCCGCCCTT
Source organism: Penicillium bovifimosum (assembly GCF_028826915.1). Taxonomy (NCBI): domain Eukaryota; kingdom Fungi; phylum Ascomycota; class Eurotiomycetes; order Eurotiales; family Aspergillaceae; genus Penicillium; species Penicillium bovifimosum. Next base: position 5,654,363 of record NW_026622714.1, on the reverse strand, counting down.
GCAGTCTCCTCCTGCCGTAACAATTGCCGGCTCCTCCTTCCCCCTTCAGGATGGTTACGTCTCCGCTGCTCCCTCGCATTCTTTATCCCCACGCTCGCCACAACTGATCGATAATCATGACATACACCTTGGTTTATCGGATATGGGACATACGCACCATTCCAGCCTTCCTATCCATACACCTATTCCGCATTCCATGGCTTACACTCCGCCGTATGGTAATGAGACGCTGTGTGCTGATCTACCGCGCGCGGACGGTGCACTCGGCTTGAATGTGGAAGTATATCCGCAGACACACCCGTTTGAGCTGCCGAGCTTGGTTGCGCCGGCTTCTCTTTGGACTTGAGGCGCCAAATTGCGAGTTTATAAGCAAACAAACGAAAAGCGACAAGAAACATGGAAAATCAGGGACAACCACCCTGGCTTGACAGGAGTATTTCGACTTTTTGGTACCAGGAGTAATGAATGACATGATGTCTCCCTTGAGATGAGAGAGTTACGTTCTAACAGGAAACACATATCATGGAGCATACTATATGCTTGTTGGATACCTATACGTGGTTGGTGAAGCTTTTGGATTTACATTGGTGGTGGTCTGTGATTTTGTATCCGAGTTTGACACTCGGATTGAATTCTGTACTCGGTTGATTGATTTACACTGAGCTTTCGATATTGTATTGACATATATACCCTGAAATTTACTCTACTTTTTATTGAACTTGACTTGAGGTAGTTCTTCGCCAGTTTCTGTGTCTATGGTGTCTACCTTTCACCTGGGCAATGGATCTAAAACCATCCCGACATCCACCCATTGCAAGACTATCACAAAACCTACCCTATGCACGATTCACTAACCCATCCAGTACCCTGACCTCGGTAACAACCATCTAAAGATAGCAACCTCCATCCCGTCCTCCCCATAACGGGAACCCTACCCTGATCAACAGGCACAGGCACGCCAACCTCCGACCTCCATACAACATCAAACCTAAGAATAGAAATCTTCCCAAAAGCACGGGACAATAAAGAAATTTAGACTATTGATCCCCCACTCCGATTGGACCCTCCACCGCCCACCCTTCCCCAGACCTCGTATTCGGCAGCCTTGGCTCCTCCGATCCCTCCAAATGTGGTTATAAACCCCCGTGCTAGCACCGATCGGGATATCGACATATGCTTTGAATGTATATTTCAAGTCTGCAAGAAGTGATCTCGGAAATCCCCGGGGTAGTGGGTTTGATGGGGGCCAGATCGCTATTTACATCTTACGTGCGTTACATAGCTTCCGATGACATCGTTATAGCCCTATTACGGAAGTCTATTTTTGGTTCACATGTGGCTCTCTTCACTCAGCTCGGCTCTTGATGTTCCTTACCTAGGTATTAGCTAAATTCTTCGCATAGTTATAATTCGTTCCATATTGGTGTGGAATAACTATCATGGATGTCAAGCGGAAATTGGGATGATCGTCGCATCTCTGACCTCGTACTTCTATATTTATCTTTACTTTTGATTGATTTCTGCTACTCGATCTTGATGCTATTGCTTTCTTGGCTCGTGCTATTTGGGAAATACGGACGGGGTACTCCATACTCCACTGTGTCGACGGGAATTCAGACGGGAGTTAATTGGGATATACTCAGGACTAACCCGGTCCTGCGGCCCGGCGAGAGATGAATCACCCAACCTGGTACTTAACACCTTAAGCGTGTACCTGAACCTACCTAAGGGTAGGTTAATTATATACAAAAAGTGAACAGGACATGTGTACAGTGCCTTTCTAGCTGAAAGATCAACAAAAAAGTTCTCTTCAGTTGTCAGAAATAGAATTCACTGGTGGGTGCCAACTGCCAAGTTCCAGTCGCCTGTTTAGCGAGGTTCCCGTCAACTGGCAAATATCCAGCCAACTGGCAAGCCTTCTGCCAACTGGTGAGACTATTCCTACGAATTGCCCTAATCCCACGGCGACAGCATGTTTGTAAAGCGAGATAAATTGGGTTAATGAGAACATCATCATTATCATCATCATCATATGATGCATAGTACCCTGAAGCTAGAACAGCTATCAGAGGGTCGATATCAATTTCCGGAGGGCTGGTCAATTGAGCGGTCACTCAGCGGCCAATGATACTGTGTATCCATCCAGCGTCTTCGATGGCACTCCCGGTCCTTGCGCTCGTCAATGCCCAGACCAAGTAGTGATACTAAGCAGTGTCATCTGATTTCTTGGCGGGATTTGGGCCAAATCCCGGCAAACTCTGCTACAAATTTCAAGCCGTCATCGAAATGTTTGTCCTAGTTGTTCCAGAAGACAGATGAGCCATACATACTGGCCACGCCCGTACCAACTTGCTCCTCCTACTTCAGCCATTACTTCCCCTTCCCGACCTTCCTAATCAACGGGTTGCATAATGGCCAACACCGCCTCGCCCTCACCTCATGGCAGGCGAAGTTGAAAGCCCTGGCATTCTATATCTAACAAATACAGTTCACCCTCTATACCTCCGATGCTTCCCACTGGGCTTATGGTGCACACCTTACCCTCGATGAACAGGGGTATGACCCAAGCGAGTATGAAGTCAAGCAGATTGGCCTAGGTAAGTAGATTCTGCGAGGTGTACGGACTATATACCTAATGAGAGCCTCATAGTGGATGGAGTGATGGAGAGAATTTCGCACCTCAATACGTCAAAATTCAGCCCAGATGGCACTATTCCATCCTTGATATCAGCCGCTCTTCAAGAGCCTTTGGTCGAAAGCGCGGACGTCCTGAAATATCTGGATTCCAACCTTTCAAAGGGTCCTTCTTTGTTGCCCGAGAACCCTAAACAGCATTCCAAGATTGAGGAGCCGATTGCGCATGTTCATCAACCGCAACTTTCGATAAATCTCATCCTGCTACAAGCGCGTGATGTTCAGGAACTAAATCCGAAGAAAGCAAGTTTTTGGAATGATTTCGTTGACAGCCGACAAGATAAACTTACCAAATACGGTGCTGCACACCTGGAAATCCCGTTGTATGCTTCTCCTACTCCAGAAAATGGAGAATTATCCCATCTCTACAACAATTCTGAGATTGGACCTGATTCCTGAACATGAGCGGTTCTTTGATGATTCGCACCAAGGTTACAAGGTCTTCCCAGCCGGGCTTCGCGAACTCGATTCAATGCTTGTAATGCCATATGCAGCTGGAGAAAGGGTGACCGCAGCAGATATGCACATTGTACCTTGTTTTGCTCATGCGCTTTGGGCCGCGGGTGGGGAAACAATCTATGAGTTCGGTCCTCTAGAGGAGCTAATCAGAAAATCTGTCCCTGATTTCGAGTTCGGCGAGAGAACCAAGGTGTGATGGAAGAACATTTCGGCAACAGAGAGTTTTGGAAAGAACTATTTCGAGTCACACGTGCAGTGTGAAGCTAACTGGCCAATAACCATTACTATTTCAAAATGATGCTAAATACAACTAGCGCTGCCAGCCAACGGGATAGGTAGTACACTGTATATGAGTCGGAATAGTAAATTTTCCAAGGTGCTTGCCATTAGAGACGGAAGTTCCAAGGCTCGCTTTGTGCAATTTCTATCTTTGTTCTGGACGGAGATGTCAGATGGCTGAATGGATGTTTTCGAGGTCGTTTCCTGGCCCATGGTTGATGGAATAAAGTGCCGATTCTGTTCTATGGTTCTACCTCGAGCATATCTTGACATCGGCGCTGGCTCCTGCCTTGACAATGGGGCATTGGGACCGATCGTTCCTTCCTAATTTTACATTGCTGCGAGGATAAACCACTCCCCCTTGGCTTCCCGCATTTCGAGCCGAGACAGGGTCAACTTGGATCCTTTGAAGATGGCATATGAGTCGGCAGAATAGAAGCACTGCAGTGTCACCAAGTGTTACTCAAGGGGTATTTGCTGTTTAGAAGAGGATTGTGCGTTTGTACGACACTATAACCTACGAGCACAGAAAATAACGTTATCCAGAAAGACACTAGTTACTGGAGTATGATGTGCCAACTGGCAAGGGTACGCCAACTGGCGGGAGTTGGGTCAACTGGCGAGTACCGAAATGTACGCCCACCAACGCTCGAACCCCACAGTACTTGAATATCACACCAGCAGATATCTTCACAATATGTAATTTAAGACCTCCATAAGAATGAAGGTCTATCTATCTAAATATCTATCTAAGGGGGATATCAATATGCGATGCGAAAACCCCCAAGCTCAACGCTGAGAAAAACCAAAAGAAACAAGAAGAAAAAGGGTATGGCCTGCCCTGACTTGATGACTATGCACAGAAGAATGATAGGAATCAAGAAGAAAACAAGTACATCAACATCATAAAGGGCCACCGTGGGCCCATGCCGCAATCATGAGATGTGATCGTGAAAAAAACGTGGACACAGCTGAATTGCACATGCTCCATCCCATGAATTTTTCTTTTTTTTGGAACCCCTGAATCTCCTCCTCTTCATTAAATTAACAGTAAGCCTTTCAGTCCCAGATCCATCCCATCTACAAAACTCCACGACCGACTTGCCACAAAAGGGAACGTCGGCTGAACGCCATAGGGAGGGTTGGATCGATAGACACTCGGCCCTACTTAAACATGGTACACTGTGCGCAGTGTCTGGGCCACGGGTGGGTTAAGTTGGCCGAGGAAGGTGTCAAAGTCGGGAATCATGTTCTTGTATCCCTGGAGTACCTATCGTAAAACGTCGTGGTTAGCATACTATTGTTAAGAAGCGAGGAAGATATCGGTACCTGCTGGAATGAGCCCTGGATATCACGGTACTCTTCCTGTGCCAGCGAGCGAGCCGGGAACATGGCGATCGCCTGGAAATAGTCGAGCAAGCTGGCCTCCATGGCCTGAGGGTTCTTCATCACAATTTGGTTGAAGCCGAGGAATGCCGAAGCCTTCTCGCGCGTGAAATCAACCTTGTCCATCGACCTCAGGAAATATGGAGAGCATTCACTCAAATGGGGCGCAATCTGATCCGCGCAGCAGAATCCCAGCCTTCCCAATGCCAATGCGGCGTTCTCATTCACAGAGTCAATTATTTCCTCGTTGATGATGATATTAAATAGTCCGCGGTAGAGCTGCTCCGCGTAGGGCGCGAGTGGCGCGTTCTCGTGGACGGCAATCTCGCCGCACGACCAACAGGCGTTATTCAGAACACTGAAGCCGGTCTGACGATCGTCGTCACGAATCAGATCAAGATCAAGCTGCTTGATGAGAATCGGGGCGATGGTAGATAAAGAAGGCTCCAAGTCTGGGAAAATGTGAATGGCGCAGTCTCCCAGCAAAGCGTACGTTGACTGGCGGACGTCGTCTTTCTCATCCTCCATGCAGTAGCGGAGAAGCTGGAAGAAAGGTGGCTGAGAGGTACGCACGAGTTCGCTAGACTTCTGGGGGTCAATAGCCTGGACAAGTGCGCTAACTAGGTCAATGCTGGTGATCAGGAAGTCTTTGTCCGGCGCCTCGAATTGGTAATTTGCCGATTGAATGGAAGCCTGCAGATTTCCATAGATGATCTTCATACAGCGGCCAAAAATGGGCGGAGCGAACTGAGCAAAGGTATCGCCGTAGGCAGTAGCGACGTATCCGAGGCATTCAAGAAGAGGAAAGAGCTCCCGAGAATCATCAGAGACAATGTTGTAACGAGCGATGAGGGCAGGCATCAGCATGTTTACGAGATGTGGCTGCGCAAGCTCGCCCCCGACACAATCAGCGAGTGTCTGAATGCAATCGTAAAGGATGTACATGTTTCGGTCCTTGTATTTGTCGAAGCATCGGACGAACTGGCGCAGGATAGGCTGACAGTAGGGCGCCAGTTTTTCTTCCGCCTTCTCCTCCAAACTAGCGAACGCTGAAGCAGCAGCTTCTTGGACCTTCTTGTTGTTGTCCAGCATGCGTTGGAGAATCCCGTCCATCATGGGCTCAAAGAATCGGGCTCTTAGTTCTGGATCAGGGATGTGCGCTGCCCAACCAGAATAGCGGGACAAACACCAGCAAGTGATCTGCCGCACAACAGGCTGTGCATCGTTCAATAGTGTAATCAGGTAAGGAACCAATTCTTGAAGGTGGGGCCTGATGGCATCCATACAGCCATCTGCCACTGCACCCAAGGTGAGGACAGCCGCCTCTCTGTTCTGCCACTGGTCATGGCGCAGAGTCTCTGTTAGATACGGCAGAAGGATCTCAAAAACGGGACGGTGATAGACAGTGGCGAAAATATCAAGCGCAGCAGCGGAGCACTTTCGCAAAGTCCATTCACCCGAAGGGTCATCACCGAATTCCGAGTCCTCAATTTCGCCTTCGCTCAGGTCATCTTCATCATCCTCCACCTGCTGCTGAGGAACCCCAGACTGCATCTGCTCGCCTGATTTAGTCATGTTGAGACGATCACCTTTCGATTTGGCAAACTGGGGTTTCATGTCTTCGGCACGATCCTCGGTTTCCGCATCGTCTTGTTCGCCCATCAACCGCGCCACCTCGTCCTCGTCGTAGACCATGCTTTGGAGCAGGACAGGGATGATCTTGGGCATGTAGGGGGCCAACTCCGCTTTTAAGAGCGGTTGCTCTCCAGCACCAATCCAGAACTCAGCTGCGTCAAGTGCAAGCTCGGGGTCATCGGTCGATTGCTGCTGCATGAGGATGTAATTCACCAATCCTTCCATATACGGGACCAGCTTTTCTGGTGCAGCCTCCAGAAGTTGGGCGAACGACTGACACACCAATTGTCGGACTTTAGTGTTATCATCACCAGCAAGATTGAACAATTGCGTACGGAACTGATCTAGCGAGTTCACCAGCGCCTCGGGTCTAAAAGGCAAGAAAACGTGGATCGCTTTGAGAGCTGCCACTCGGATGCGTGAGCTTTCGATCGACGTGAACTGCACCAAGCTCGGTATGATCATGTCCAAGGGACGTTGGCCCTGGTAGTCACGATCCAGGACCTTGCGGTTATCTTCGCATACCTTGAGCAGGGCTTCCATCGCAGCTTCTCGAACCGGCATGGGAACGTCACCTGCCTGTGAGGCATTTGCAACAAGGGTCAGCAGCTCGCTGATAATCTCAGGCCAGGCCAAAAGGCCTCCTTGAAGCACTATCGCAGTGATGATAGTGCCAGCCGCGTTTGAGACATTTCGGTCGGTGTCGCGCAGGGTAAGCAGTGCGGCGGATTTGATGTAGAGCAGGCTTTGGGGGGATATGGTGTTGTAGGCCAGAGAAATCTTCGTCTTGACGTTCACGGCCGCGGCGAATCGAACGGTGGAATACTCCTTCTCGTTGATTCCCGCAGGGACAGGATGAGGAGTGGAAAAGATGTAAGTGATGTAATTGATGTAATCGGGAGAGGATGTCGCTTGGGCAAGCATCTGTCACAGTGAGTTTAGCTGTAAGTCTCATCTTCCTGTAATAGGTGCATGCGACTGCGACAAGTGGACGGTTGTCAGGGAATAAGGACGGGACGGTCTATTTACCTGTTCCGCCTGTGCGCGGCCTTGCGAATTACTTCCATTAAGCGAGTCACGAAGGTAGCCAGCTAGCTGCCTCAATGGCGCCTCCTCAGGTTGCCAATTCATGTTGACGCGGTGAATCGACTCGATGCGACGGGAGAGAGTTGAGAGTGCGAGTAGCACAGGAGCCCCGCCGAGAATGTGGGAACGGGCCCCTTTGGTTTCCCCAGATCAAGGAAACAAAGCGAAATTTTCGATCTGCTGAGGCAGATCTAGGTGTGGGAATGAGCAGGTAATTGAGGGGGATCAACGCGCTTTGACAAGTCGAATTTGGTAGAAAAATGATGGACGTCGGACTTATCGAAGATTGAGGGGTGTGTGTATGTGCTGGCAAAAAAAAAGAGACAGCCGAAGACAGTAGGCGGTCAGAAAGTTGTAGTATCAAAGAAGACAAGTCCAGTAACTGATGACCAGTAACTGATGAGGAGTGAAGGCATCAAGGCATCCATCGTTATCGTAATCTTCATCATCGGATATTATTTATTCCTTATGTAGGGCGTTCTCCAGGGAGTCCAGGCGGCCTGGCGGTGACGAATCTCGATCAAAGGGATGAATATCATGTTGATATGTGATGAAGGAAGGTGGAGAGGAGAGTATGTGTCAAAGGGAAGTCACGAATGACAAGATATGGCGGGAGCCGCCGCTTAGAATATTCAAGGTCTACCTATGAGTGACTTAATTCGTCAAAGAATCCCGGTTCTCCCTCTTCACTACCTGCGGATATTGAATTTCATGGAGATAGCCTTATCTGTGTTCAGTCTTATGGTCTTATCCCGGACTTCCAGTACAATAAGATACTTGCTCGTCATTGTTAACATACACACACTCTGGCTGCTGCTTTACAAATTACACTAATGCCAATCCCAACTGTATCATTATAATAGATCTTAGCGACGAAGCCATTCGTAGATCCTTTAATCGATGTATGTGCGCTTGACAGAGAAGCCTGTGCCATAGTCTGCAAAACGGTGCCTAAAGAGACCCGTGTAACACCTTGGCATGTATCAGGACAATGCCACGCATATGTGCAAAGACTGCAAACTCAGCTTCGAATATCATGCCCAAACCATCTTCTTCAGATCATAGACAAGATATTCCAACCATCCAGTCCTCTTTTTGGCATCAGCCGAGGATATGATATCAGACTCCTCCACAGCAGAAGCTGCATCAATATCACGACCCTGGCCTGCAAACATAGCCCGCTCAATATCCAAGCAGATCGAACGGATCCGATCCCTCTCACGAACTGTTGCTGCGCTAGCACCAAGCCTCGAACTGGATACTGAGTTCAACAGTGGTAGACCCTTGAATGCGACGAAGCGAGTCGCGGAACGCTTGCTCCCACGCAGCCAGGAGACAAGGTCCCATTCACTGTTGGCACTTGTGGTGGTCTCCAAGGTGCTTAGATCGACATCGCTTTGTAGGGACCGAGTGTTGACACGGAGAGTGTTGATGTCCCCATCGCGGTAGACAATGACGAGACCGACGTTGCTTTCCTCGTTGGCTTGACTATCTGTCAAAATGGACGTGATATATGTACCATAGTGGATGCGGGAGATAGAGCGCAGATCAATCCGTTCAAATGAGCGAACTTTGTCGGTCTCCCAGTCAAAGCGGCAGCTGTAGACCGCGGCGTCGGTTAACAGCAGAACTGATTCCTCAAAAGGCAGGGTACGAAGAGTATTTGGTTGACGGGGTGTCAACATGGTCCAGCCGCCTAGGAATTCTTCGGACGGGCTGCTGATGACGATCTTGCAGCTGGTGTCAATGGCATTCTGGCGAAGCTTTTGGACTGAGACCCCTGGATCCGTGGTCTGAAGTTCAATGGCGAACTCGTCGAAGACCTGCGTTGAGACATTGCCTAGGAGATAGTCGATGCAAGCTTGGGAGAAGAAGTCGTTGACTATGTTGTTATAATAGCGGGAGAGGGTCAACCCAAAATCATTGAGGGCACCCCGATAGTCTCGCTTGCGTGTGCGAGTGTAATCTCCTTTCAGAGCCGCGGTCGATGAATACTGCTTGGAGATGGCATCCCCGTTGTCTGCCCAAAGCGTATTGAACCATCGAGTAGCAGAGTCACCGCCGAGATCAATGTCAATTCCTTCGTTCTCAAGCTGATGTTCAAGGACCCATTGGCCAAATGCACACTGAGCAACACCAGTGCGATCGAGACAATCCATGCAATTGGTCCTGATGATGCCCTTTTGGGTTTGCAGTATACTATTGTCAGTGACAATGGTGTAGCAGAATTCGTTCAAAGTATCCTGCAGACGATCGACCAGCCGCGATACATTTTCGAACTTCATACCCCGGCATTCGCGATGGAAGTCAAACCATTCCAGTTGCACCGGGGTCCCGTCAATGCCACCTGCAGCGTTGAATGATTCGGTATATCTTTCATATTGCTCTCCTAGCTTCAGTTCACCTGCGAGCTTGTCAATAAGAGAAACTGCTTGAACTTTCCCGTATCGTCGGCTGAGTTCTCGGAAGTGTCGGCCGAAGGCAAGCAGATTGGTGTCTGCAGAGTGATGGAGCACGGGAATTGGCTTCAATGCGTATGGTGACTGAGAGAAGTAGAGAGGGATCGAACCGCGGATCTGCAGATAAGAGTAGGCGGAGTGAGAAGGAGCCCAATCCGGCACTGAGAGGATCTGCTCAGTCTCCACTGTGTTGGCAGTGTTGCCCTCGTCGTCAACACCACGGCGCAGGTAGCGAAGACCCGGTCGGTTGACGGACCGTCGAGAGATGAGGGTCAAAAGGTAGTCACGCTTGCTGTCATCAACTTCGGCAGCTTCAGCCTCATGCTTTTCACCGAGAATTCGACCTTCAGATAGTTCCTCTGAGGAGTCTTTCGATTGCTTCTTTCCAGCGCCAGCGACTGTAAATTCTCGTTGACCGACAAAACCTTGAATGAGCGGCAGAACAAAGCCATGAGCTCCATGATCGATAAATGCGTTCATCAAATGTCTGTTCCAAAAGTACTATGACTCGGTCAGCAAGCAAAGCCTCGCGGCAGATATCCTGCAAGGCCATGGATCACGCATACCAATGGATCCACCAATTTGTGGAGAGGAAGTCGATCTCTCCGAGCTTCCTGCATATGCAAAGAGCGTGTAAGATCATAATCGTATGCAAAGGAAAAGTTATGCGATGCAAACAAAAGCTTCGTATACCGTAGCAGCTTCGGTAACAATTCCGCAGCTTGCCCGTACTTGGGGTTTTCAGCCTTGCTTTGAGCCTCAACCCCTTCAGCGAGAACTTCTTCCATAGCATCATGCGCTGCCTCACTGGCGTCGCCAGAAGAGCGGGAAGCTCCATCAAAGGGAGAGTCTGGTACGTCCGGCTCCAGAGCGCCTGGTCTAGGCAAGCCCAGGTTCCTGCGGGACAGCCAATTGGCGGCAAACCTGCCAAAGCGGACCTTCTTCACAAGCACATCTTCGGCGATACTACTGACACTGTTCCCGCGGGCGTGAGGTGTGCTGCGGGTGGGCGACGATGGCAAGCTGCCGATCTCCGCCTCCGCCTCGGCTGTGTCAGTTTCGTTGTCGGGAAGGTCATCTTCGTCTGAAGACGAGTCAAAGGCAGCCTCCTCCTGCGATGATTCTTTCTTAGCTTGGGCGATTGCGCGGGAGGCATCTGCTTGGGACGTGGTCGGAATAATCGCGACGTTGGTTACGGTATAGATCGGGTGGCCTTGAATCTGTGCCACCTGCTGGCGCTGCGTGATGGAAATGATGAATGAGTATGAAGCGACAGACAAAAGACCTGTAGCCAGAATCATCTGGTTAGTCTACCGTCTTCTTCGCTCAGTTCACCCACATCATCCACATACCCACTAAACCATAGGCCTCCAAGGCGTCCTTTCCGTCGAGTGATTCCGAGGCAGAAGTAGGCAGCGCTGTGATTTTGTTCGTCTTATAATCAATTCGGATAGCTGAGGTCTCATTGTCACTTCCGGTATTATGCCGCGCACCGTTGGCTTGCGCATGCAGTATGAGGCCATCAACCGCGGCGACGACGGCCAACTTGCGCAATAAAGTGGGCATCGCGCTGGTTCCCCGCGATTCAAGATCCGGAACAAATCACACGACTGCCCTTGGCGTCTAACTAGCCCTCAAGAAGCTATAGGTATATCCAAGGACATGGAAGCATTTAAATACTGAGGTGATTGGAGAAAGAGAACTGAAGTTGAGGGCAAGAATCTTGGAATGGCATGTTCGACAGCTGACCTGCAAATACATCATCGGCCCAGCCCCACTCTGAATACATTGCCAATCTATTCTGAGATCCAACATAAACAAATATATACAAGTCTCCTGTCATATCACGGAGAAAATAAAGGAACAGGAGAGAAACCAAAAAAAAGTCCAGAAATCGCAACCATCCAGAGAAACCCAGAGTCATATCCAGTCGTTCATACAGACAGGTCCAGTGCCTGATGGGTTCGCCCGAGTCATAATGCAGCTTTGGCACTTTCGTCGGAGAACAGTAAAAATACAAGTGGAGATCAAGCCCGTGGAAGGAAAGCTTTCGAGCAGTCGACTGTGTAAGGAAGAAACATCTCAGATGGCCTTGTGATCAGACGACGGAACCGAACCTCGGCATCACCGAAATCACAGCTGACTGTTCCGCTTGGTATGCATTGCAGTCTGCGTATCAGTCCGCTGGAAGGTTGGACCTGCCCCCCCATCAACTGTTTCTGTCAAGGTGCTCATGCCAATTCCATTCTCCATGTCATAAGCGTGGATGAGCCCTTCGCGATCGCTGTTTCCATGATATGCGCTTGATGAGCTTCGGCGGGATTGCATAGAGCGCCTAGTCTGGAAGCTCGTCAAAGCATCCGTTGGTACCCCATCTTCGTCCAGTTTAGAGTTCACCAAGCTGTGTCCATCGGGGTCATGTCGCGAGAGGTTGAGGAGGTAAACGCCGGTGAAAATGATGAGGAAGCCACAAAGCAGGGATATCGTGTTGACGGCGTCCGTGGTGTTGAATCCCTTGAAAAGAATGAACGAGGCACAGAGGGTCGCGGTCGTGAAGGTGACATAGTAAAGCGGGTTCACACTGTTGAAGACATTGTGTTAGCTTCGGATCTTTCGCCTGATTAGGTCCTCACACTCACATTGAGGTGGAGAAAGAGTTCAAAGCCTTATTGAAGTAGTTCATCTGAGTCAGAATGCAGAATCCGGTCACAATGGCGAAGACGTAGGTGGATGCGTGGACAAATTGGTTATTGCCTCCTAGGGTCAATTTCACTGCAATGCCGAAGGCCTTGACGGACATGACGGAAACCGATCCAACGGTTGAGCAAATCGAGATGTAGATGAGGGGGTTCTTCTTGCCGTAGAGCGGCGCAACTCGATAGATCATCACGGTTGAGAAGACTGCAACTGTCAAACAGTAGAAAAGGAACCCTGATCGCAAAAGTCAGCAGAAGTTCTCGGCGCCGGGTATTGACCGTATTTTCGTACCTGGCTGGACGGCATATCCAAGGATCTCATTGACTGTTTCAACCTGCTTGTCCGGAGGCGCATGAAGAACGATGACGACCGACCCCAGCAAGCAAAGCGCGCAGCCCAATTTCCCTAATACGCCGAGTTTTTCGTTGAGGAAGTAAGAACTCAAGACCGCACTGCGCGATGTCAGCTATGTGATTATGTGCCTCGCTGACTGAAATCCCTTACCCGATAAGAACACTCAGAGCGCCCAGGGGCGTGACCAGAATCGCAGGCGCAAAGGCGTATGCGGCAAAGTTGGCGACTTCACCGAGGGCGACTATAAGCCGATTAGCATCCTGTTGGTCCTAACGGGAGATCTGGCCATTGTGTTCCGTACGTGTCACTATGCCACCCCACCACACCGGACTTCTCAGATATGCAAATCCTTCTCCTTCGAATCCATGGCGTTCGGAGGCCTGCATCAATCCCTGTATTTGAACCCGTTAGCCAGTCTGATCCGATTTCCATCACTTTTGACCGAAGCTCCGCAGTCTCCAACCAGCGTGTCCATTTTCCGGGGGATTCGTGGCAGACCGACCTTTTTGGTGATAACGAAGCTCGTACCGATCGCCATAGTCGATACAATGGCTAAAATGAGCCCAACATATCTATAGAGGCGCAGTGCGCGACCAAGTTAGCCCGTGGCCAGTTTGTTGTCGGGGCCAATTCAAAGGGAATTGCGGGAGCCATACTTGTCTGGAACCATCTTGACGTAGCTGATATCTTAGGAGCCGAGTGCTCCTACTGTCGAAAGACCTCCAGTGTGGCAGTGAATTGGGGAATGAGCGAGAGACTCGGGTGAGCGAAGGGAGGAATCGGTAATGGGCTTGGCCCTAGGGACGAAGGTCAAAGGGGGGGAAAGAACAAAAAAAGTGAAGGGAATGACGAATGTCAGTGAGCCAGAAAGACGAGCCAGCCCGAGATTCTGCAATGTAGGATGAGTAAGGAGGATGAAAATGCGGCAGATGATGAAGACAAAGGTGTTTGTGCCTGCGTGCGGTGGGGTTCCGTTTCAAGGCCGATCGGGACGCGTAACAACGGTTGAGAGGGCTCTGGAGGTTCCGAAGGGGCTTACAATTGTACATGTATGATAACTTTGAATTTTATGAATTTTTATTTCTTTCTTAAATGTGAATAAGATGAGTCTAGGTCGTAACTGTTGTTGATCCGAGCGCAGAAATAGAAATGCCCCATAAGAGCCCGGTGGACCTTGAACCGGGAGAGGCTAATAACCGTCAACAATGTTACCTTGTATCTGTCCTATCTCCCATTCATCGACTACTGTGTACGTGTCACTTGGATTGTTGTACAGTCTCTGACTCTCCTTGTATTTTGTATTCTGCCAAGGTACGGAGTATTGGATTCAACCAATTCAATTGGACCCTGAAATGAAGCCAAGATCGGCGTTTCAGCTCGGGCCGAATGCGGCATGTGTTTCTATACATAGGCCCTGGGAGCCACCTGGATATTATCCTCATAGCTAGACGAAAATGGATATACTAGTACAATGGCGATCTATAAGACGAAGGGAACTAATATGGGGCAAGTTTATGGCATATACACCTTCCAGGTTATACGTGATAGCTAACACACACCGGAGTTTCGTGTAGGGCAAAAGATTCATTGAAGAATGCTACCAATAGGTAAACTAATCCCTCGCGCCAATGCACCGAATCGCCAGATCCTAAAGGGGTTGCAATTAAAAAACACACAGCCCAAACGGGCGCCCAAAACACCAAACAGAAGTTTTGCCCGAAAGACCGGGGAGGTATCGTAATTGGATCGCAGGGGAAGCATATGAAGACAAGAGAAGAAGGAATCTCAAAGAGCAAAATGGTGGGCAATTGTGAATTGGGTCATGCGCCGCAGGCACCTGGAATTGGATCCGGGCGCGAGATGGGAAAGAGGCTGCACACTCCGAAAACTCGAAGGGCGTGCGCTTGCTGGGGAAGGGGTCGAACATACCTGTTTCTTGTTAGCTGCCAAACGGGACACTCCGTCCACCGGTCGAGGTCGTTGCTGGCAAGTATGAATATTAGTACGTTGAAGAGGAATTAGACGGATGAAGCGAGCCATTGATCTCCAGACTGGCTGCCCACGAGACATGGCGGATCAGAAGTCGTGAAAAGAAAATTCCGGGAATGAGAAGACAAGAGCAAGCTTTACGAAGGGCGGCGACGTTTGGTCTCGAGAGTGGGTTCCTCCAAGTCCCAGTCATCTTCATCTTCGCGGGACCGTTTGGAAGACATGTTATTGTTGGGGGAGTCTGTCAAGGAGGGGTCTCCGGACACCTCTACGGCCTCCGTTTCTTCGACATAAGTCTCGTAGTCGCCGAAATGGTTTTCGTTTTGATCGAACTCCTGTTCGTCGGCGTCTTCATCTCCAGCTGTAGCAGAGGCAACGGATCCATCTTCGAGCTCATCATAATCTATGCCTTCGAAGTCATCGAGGGTATCACTCTCCTTAACTCCAAGGGGAGTCTGTAGTAGCTCTTCGGCGCTTCCAGGTAAATCATTTGTGGGCTCCGGCGTTTGCTCCTTGGTGCCAGAGGCATCCTGCAATTCGCCGCGAAGCGATCGAGCGGTCTGGTCCTGGGAAACATCGTCGTTTCCACCCTGTAAGGAAACAGCCGGAACGATCTCGTTCGTCGGTGGGGCATCTAACTCATCTGCGACCTCTTCATCGAGGACAGGCACCTGGTCATCAGGTTTTTGGATTTCAGCAGCACCAGTCGGAACGATCTCGTTCGTAGGTGGGGCATCTAATTCATCTGCGTCCTCTTCGTCGGGGACAGACACCTGGTCTTCAGGTTGTTGAATGTCAGCGTCACCAGTCGGAACGATCTCATTCGTCGGCGGGGCATCTAATTCGTCTGCGTCCTCTTCATCGAGGACAGGCACCTGGTCATCAGGTTTTTGAATCTCAGCATCACCAGTTTCGCCAACGGTAATATCTGCCTGAGAAACTCCTGGATCCTCATACGGGCTCATGTGTTCATGTTCCTGATACTCCTCACCCTCGAGTTCGCCATTTCCATGGTCCTCTTCGTAGTGATTCCCGTTGTCATTTTGGCCCGTACCAACATGTCCATGTTCCAAAGAAGCATCGTGGATGCTACCTTTGATCTCACTCTCTCCAGTGAAGCCAGCTACCGTGGCACTCGAATCGCTATGCGGACCGTCGGAATCATAATGCTCTTCTGTGGGACCGTCAGGACCATCATGGTATTCAGCAGCTTGGTTATCCCTGTATTCCTCGTGTTGTTCCAGTTCCTCGCTTTGGGGCTGGATGGCATGGATTGCAGACTCAGCTGCAGACTCCGCCTCCTGTTCGCCAGAAGCGGTTCCATTCTCATCCTGTGCACGGCCGGTCTCTGTCTGGGATGCAACCGGAGCCTGAGCGCTAGCCTCCTCTCCTTCAGGCCCTGCAACTGGTTGGGTGTCGCGACTCGTATCCTCTTTTTGAACCTCGCCGGTGTAGTACAGTTCATCTTCATGTTCTTCCGCACCACGGGCTTCAGGATCCTCCTCGGAGCCTGGCCCGGCTTCGTCGTACTCATCCCAAGAGTGAAGTTCGGATTGAAGCTCAGAAAGTGTCTTTCCAGCGATTGCGGCGGTATTGAGTTCTAATATCTCATCCGAGAAAGCACGCTTGCTGCTCAGTGTAAGGTAAAGGGCATCAGGCTCGTCAATGCCATCGTTGCGACAAAGTCGAAGGTAAAGGTCGAGGATCTGATACAGCGTAACTTGAGATGTATGGGACGAGTCCTAGAAGGGCAGCCGGTTAGCGATTTATTCAATGGGGGTAGGTTGATTGGGAGCTTACCTCTGTCATTTGGATGCCGAGGGGGTCGACGTCAATGACCAGGACGTCAGTTCCAACGGAGTCCTCAAGGACCTCTCGCAGTTGCTTGAACAATTCACCAATGTTGTCATAGGCTACATCTTCATCCGGAAGGAAGAATGTCTCTGCCGAATCTCCCTCAAGGGGAGGGAAAAGAGCGATCTCGGAGTTTTGGTACAGGATTTTCACTGGGTGTAGAGTTTCATCCGTGTATGTAACGTTGTGGAGAGAGTCCTCCGTGGGCGCAGCCTTGTGATTCTCTTCGGACTCAGGCTGGACTTCTGGATGCACAGTGGCATCGGCCTTGATATCAATCCGACCTCTCTGAGGGGAACTCTTGATTTGGCTGGTCTCCAAGCCCTCGTTGGACGCAGTTCTTACCTCGGTCTCCGACACAGAAGGTTGCGAGACTTCGTTGGCTTTTCCAACAAGTTCTGGATTTTCGTGGTTACCACTGATATCGGTATTCTTGACGATTGCGGACGGTTCCGTGGGAAGACCATCAATAGTCGTGCTCAACTCGGCCTGTGTGCCAGGGTCGTCAGCTCCGGAGACAGGAGCTCCGTGTTGAGCTGGGGCAATTTCTACAGCGTCATTTGAATCTTGGGGTGCTGCCTCAAGTGGTTCCGCAATAGGGATAGTGGCATCCTCCTGAACAGGACCAGCAGCATTCTCATTGCTAGCCATTAAATCAAGTTGAATGGAGGAAACAGCAATATCGGCCTGGGCGACGGGCTCACTTTCAATCATTTCCTCTTCATATGGCTCGTCGTATTGGACGTCGATGTCGTTGTCTTCGTCGGCGTAGTTGTCAGCGTCGATCATGGATCCTTCCGAGGGTTCATCGGCCATGTCGGCATCGTAGATCGCGTCATTGTTGCGAGTATCATGTTGGGAGGTGTTCGTAAATTCCTCCGCACCCATCATATCACTGTCCATGTTCGAAAGCTGGTCTTCCATGAGGTCGATATCGATGTCGAAATCGTCAGCCTGCCCTTGATAGGGCGAGGCCATTTCCATGGAATCATCCATAGCAGGGACTTCCATCAGGGTGTCGGCAATCAAGTGTACTGTTGTCATAGCAAGAAAGTGCGTAAAGGTGCTTTAGGGGTCGTGGTAAGTGCCAAAACGTTCAGAACGGACATTCCATCAAAGCGGTTAAAATGAGAGTTCAAATCGAAAGAAAGTTATGCTTGGAAATACCCCAAGTAAGAGCAAGGTAAGACCAAGAATGGGCTGAGACTTTGTGGGTGTACTTGACGCGTGAGCAAAAGATGAAGTGAAAGAGAAAGTGCCGGTCCAACAACTAAGCGAAAGGAGTGCACGGGCCAACCGCCGCCGAAGTGAACAGAGTAGCTCCCTACCGCTGCCAACCATCAACAACAGGACGTCCGCTTTTAGTCCACCCTACGCTTCTCTATCTCAGTTCCAAATTCGTATCTACATTCACTCTTTCTCTGTCCTTCATCTGCCCTTCTCGTGCTGCCGTCTCCTCATCATGGTATGCGTTTGTTTCACTCAATTCGTGGGGCTGTCGGACTAATCAACACAATAGGTCGTTCTGGCAGCGTCGATTTGCACCCGCGGAGGCAAAGCGGTCCTTTCTCGCCAATTCAGGGAGATATCTCGTTCGCGAATTGAAGCCCTTCTCGCCTCCTTCCCCAAGCTTGCGGACTCTGGAACCCAGCATACCACCGTCGAGCAAGACAACGTGCGCTTCGTGTACCAGCCATTGGACGAGCTGTACATTGTGTTGATCACCAACCGCCAATCGAACATTCTCCAAGATATTGACAGTCTCCATCTGTTTGCGCAAGTGACTACCAGCATTTGCAAAAGCCTGGACGAGCGGGAGATTCTTCGCAATGCCTTTGAGCTCCTCAGCGCGTTTGATGAATTGGTGACCCTAGGGTACCGGGAGAATCTTTCTTTGTCTCAGATCAAGACCTTCTTGGAAATGGAGAGTCATGAGGAGAGAATTCAGGAGATTATTGAGCGGGTAGGTCATGGATTCACCACCAAAGGTTGAGCGCGGCTGACACATGAATAGAACAAGGAGCTGGAAGCTAGTGAGGAGCGCAAGCGGAAAGCCAAGCAGCTTGAAATGCAGCGTAAAGAAGCTGCTCGCTCAGGTCGCTCCGCAGCCCCAAGAGCCCCGTCCTACCCTGTCTACACACCTCCCGCGCGCCCCTCAGTGCCCGACACTTATGATTCATATGAGGCCGAGAAGAAGAAATCTTTTGCCAAGTATGTTTGGCTGATCCAGGATCTGCTCAATGTGGGACTACTGCTAACTGTGTGATCATTAGACCACTTCCCACTCGCGGCAAGGGCATGCAACTGGGCAAAAAGTCTAAGGCAACTGATATCTACGAGAAGGTCCGGGGTGATATGGGCCCCGAAATTGAAGAGGAGAGCCCGTTGGTAGCTCCACAAGTTTCAGCTCCCGTGCAAGATATTCCGTCAGCACGCGAGTCTCTCAATTTCGACCGGGAGCCCATTCAACTCACAATTGCTGAGACGATCTCAGCTACACTTTCTCGGGAGGGAGCTTTGAAGTCGTTCGAGGTTAAGGGTGACCTCCAGCTCCGTATCACTGATCCCTCACTCACCAAACTCCGACTCGACTGCCAGGCTGTCCCCACACATGGCGCACAGTTCCGCACCCACCCCAATGTCGACAAAGCTCTTTTCACCAATTCTTCTGCGATTCAACTGAAGGACACCACCAAGCGCTTCCCTGCCAACAACTCTATCGGCGTGCTCCGATGGCGTGTGGCCAGCTCGGCCGACAACGCCGATATCCTCCCCATCACATTCACTGTTTGGCTCAACAAGGGCTCCGACTCCACCACTGTGACCGTAGAGTATGAGCTCACCGGTGAAGACAGTCTGCGCGATGTGGTTGTTACCATTCCATACGGCACGGCAGAGCCTGCCGTATCTAGCTTTGATGCGGTCTATGAGGTCTCCGGTGACAGTCTGGACTGGAATTTGGGCGCTGTTGATGAGTCGAATGCCTCTGGTAGCTTTGAGTTTGAGTCTACCGATGCTGACGAGAACGACTTCTTCCCCATGAGTGTTCGTTTCTCGAAGACTAAACCTTTCGTGGATGTCGACGTCACTAGTGTTTCCCTGCTGGAGATGGACGAAAATGTTGCTTTCTCAAAGGATGTCCGAAGTGTTGCGGAAAACTTCCTCATTGAGTAAAAATGGGCTTGCACTACTACTGTATAGAGTTCCTAATGATGTTCGGATTGTGGTGTTACCTTTTTGATTTCTTCCAAGATCGTGTGAAGCCAATGCCTGATTTCTTTCTCTTATCAACCTCTTCACTCACCATCGTAATATAATTCTCAAATATCTGTCGAGCCCAATATCCGTTGTCAAATTGACGTGCTGTTCTAAACAACGGGGGTGGAAGCCTAACGAACAAGGCCATAAGGCTGGGCATGGAAGGCTATGATCATTGGAACGTAAGTTGGGCCACGTCAGAATTATTGGCAGCGCATCTCAATCATACTAGACAGACACGGCACACCAATGCGGAAAACAAATGAGAATTGCCGTCAAGCTTTCTGTCCCCTCAGAGAAATCATTATCCAATTTCCGAATGAGGTCCTGCCCTGAGTGCCAACCAGGGACAAACCACCTTAAACTTGGCGCCGCCACCGTCTAACGTCAGTTTTACTTCGAATCC
Organism: Penicillium bovifimosum; assembly: GCF_028826915.1. Classification (NCBI taxonomy): domain Eukaryota; kingdom Fungi; phylum Ascomycota; class Eurotiomycetes; order Eurotiales; family Aspergillaceae; genus Penicillium; species Penicillium bovifimosum. The sequence continues at coordinate 5,633,807 of NW_026622714.1, read as the reverse complement.
CGGGTCTGGGCCTCTACTTACTATGTGGAGACAGCTGATTAGGATGGATTTACTTCATCTCGATGAAGATCGCTTATTTAACGCCGCGTGAGTTGAGTGTTGTTCGTGATATCCTTGAGGTAATCGACTTGGAGCTTCAATGGCGATCTCAGGTGTGCGTCTCCTTGAATGGGAGTTGCCGCTCTGTTCGATCTCTATAGCACAACCCTTGGTTGCTGCATCGGAGTCCAGAGCCAGTCGGTACCAACAACCGATAGCTGGAGCTGTCAAGAGATGGATCACCGGGGGCGGGGATACGTTGGTTGGGCCAATGCGGCCAATCCCTTGGGGTAAACAGATGCGAGTCCTTATGAGCTATCTGTTTGATGGCAAATAGCGTGATCAATAACCAGAAAGGAGTTATTTTGCTCATGAAAACGTTGGACAATTTGCCCCATGCCCTACGAGGAGACTGAGGCAAACTCACATGCAACCTTTCCTATTCTGGTGAACGGTGGCCATATTGCGCGTTTACTCAGTGCCCTAAATGAGCAGGACGTCATCACAAAGTATCGACTTGACCAGCTCACGATTACCAACGGTGCTCGAGACCCTTCCCCTCATTCCTGTTCCCCGATCTATGCTTCTCATGGGTCTAATCTTGGGGCTCTTCTATAAATCCTCCCATTGACTTCCGTCTGGCCTCGTGGCATTGTATTTGACTTGACAGATACGGCGGTAGAACAAATTGCTGGTATTGTCACCTCAATATACACCGGAAGCTTTCCCAGACCTATGGATTGTTTAAATTCTGTTCACTCCTACAAGTAAGTAGACAACAGCTTCAGATCCTCTTGGTGGACATTTTACTGACGTTCGATGAGCAGCTTCATTCATCATAGCTTTTGTGGTTCACCATGAGCAACATCCACTTCCCCCGTGGAGTGATCAACAGAGCCTCTTCAAATTATCGTGCGCTGATGCAGATACGTGTAATCAGTTGTCCAGTGTGGTCAGTGTGAAATCATGCTCAATTCCAATTCCAAGAAGAGTTATCTGATTAAAATTATCTACAGGATACCCCAGCATCTCAACTCCAACGAGGTGACCCTGAAGGTGGAACTAAGAAAATGGCCATCCCGCGACTCGCGGAGGGAGCTGAGTCTGCTTTCACGTCTCCTGGCCGGTTTCACCGCCGCCATGTTCGCCGAGCATGCGAGTCTTGCAGACAACGAAAGACCAAATGCACCGGGGATAAGTCTGGATGCCGCAACTGTCGAGAGGCTGGAATCATCTGCTGTTATACCGATGGCAAACGGGAGAAGTCCAAGCGGTATGTGTCCTGGCCCACGAGACCTGGTGCCATTGCAAAGATTAACTAACACTCGGGTTCACTAACCAAGGCAATTAGCAAGCTTGTCTGCAAAAGTGCAGGCATACGAAGATGTCATCAGCAAGCTGAGCAATCGCTTCGGCGTCTCTGATGAGCAGCTCGTTAACATTGCCTTGGCAGCGGTATGGAATCCCATACACACCCAATGAATACTTTCCCTGATGTTGTACAGGAGTCTGCACCTGACGTGGCATTGGATCCAGAAACATGCCTCGGAGCAGCTGGTGAGCGAAGAATCTCATGGCATACTGGTTCTGAGCCACCGCCCTCCCGAGCATCGTCTATCACTCCTATGGAATTGGGCGACCAGACAGAGGAGGACTTCAACAGAGATGAAACCGCCCGAGCAACAGGATTCATTGGAAAGAGCTCAGAGATCACTTGGCTCCAAAGACTCAGCAAAGAGGTCAATAGCGAATGCGAAGCTTGGCCTGGAACGATTCCCAGAACAGATGACGACAACAGTCTGCCCTCCCCGACCCTGACCCCTCGACCGGAGAATTCAAGCGAGCCATGGGTGGTAGCTTCAAATTACTATCTTGACGACCTGGATATTCCAACTGCAGATCAGAGTGATATGTATGGCGTCCCGTCGCGGGAGACAGCAAGCAAAATGCTCAACGCCTATCTGACGTCGGTGCATCCTTCCTTCCCAATCATTGGGGTCTCGACATTTGTGCCCCAATTCCAGGTCTTCTTCAGCCAGCCTTCCCTCAAGCCGGGCAATAAGTGGCTTGCTATTCTGAACCTCATCTTTGCCATTGCTGCAAAATACGGACTTCTGACGAACTCGGACTGGAAGAAAGAGGATGATGATCATCAGATGTACTTCTCGAGGGCACGGGCGCTGAGCTCAGAAGATCAGATTCTTCACCATCCCGATCTACAGCAATTGCAAGTTGAAGGGCTTACTTCGTTCTATCTGACTGCATCGGGACACATCAATCGGTAAGCTAATACACTCTCAACCGCCGATATACATGCTCACAGCGTTTGTTATGCAGAGCCTGGAAGCTATGCGGAAGTGCTATTCGAGGGGCCCTTGCTCTTGGATTGCATCTGCGCAATGTGGGCGCGAGCATCTCAGACACCTCCAAGGAGATCCGCTATCGGGTGTGGTGGTCGCTATATACACTGGAGCATCTACTTACCATCATGACTGGGCGACCATCATGTGTCACTGACAGCTCTTGCACTACGCCAATGCCCATTCCATTTGATGAATGCGACTTCCAGAAAGAAGAGGTTGCTCGGCTGATGGGCACAGCTGTACTCCGTACGTCCAGCCTTTTGGAACGAGTGCCCACCAACAGCAACCCAGAAGACCTAGAGTCTACAGCTGGTTCTGAGTCAAACGATGTGCCTACTGAGAGCGAGCCAAAGATGAGTCGAGCCGAGTATCTCAAAAGCCTTCCGCCTTGCACTTCACTTTACTTCCTACAGCTGGCCTCTTTGACTAGCATTTCCAAGCGGATGACAGTGAAACTCTACAGCCCAGAAGCACTGCAGTCCCCATGGGCAAGCACCGAATTCACCATCAAGAGCCTGATGCTGGAAATCGATTCATGGTTCATGAACCTTCCCGCGGCATACGATTTTACCTCGACACAGACTTCCCAATGCCCCATAAGCCAGCGAATGGGTCTCGCGTTCTTGTTCTACAGCATCAAGATCGGAATCACCCGGTCATGTCTTTGCCGCTTAGATCAATCACCTACCGAGGATGACAAGACTTATGAGTTCTGCACCAAGACTGCAGCAGAATGTGTCGAGGCTGCTTGCCATATGCTTACACTATTCCCGGACACCCCAGACGCAGTACTGCTCTACCGCATGTCGCCATGGTGGTGTACATTACACTACCTGATGCAGGCAGTTACTGTCCTCCTACTTGAGCTGGCATTCCGGGCCCAACACGTCCCCGAAAAAGCCACAATGGTGTCTAAAGCTGCCAAGAAAGCCCTGGACTGGCTGTCGGCGCTGTCGAAAACCAACATGGCATCTGAGAGAGCTTGGAAGTTATGCGACGGGTTCCTCCGTCGTATGGCACCACGCATCGGAATCAACGTGAACGATTTCCCCAGAGCCGAAGAGTCAGACTCTCTATTTGATGTTCCTGGCACCGCAGACTCGACAGAAGAAGCGCCGGCGGATGATGTGGCATTCGATCCATCTGCGAGTATTCCTGCAGACGTCGCAGTCGACGCTATTTCCGCAGAGCTGGACCCCATCGCCTGTTCGCCAATGGGCAACCCCGACCCTTCGTCTCTCGACATGCAAGAACCCTATGGTCTTGAGGCGCCGGATCTACTCGGGCAGTTCATTAAGCAGGAGAAGGATCTCTCGGGCTGCAACTCGTATGACGAGTGCTTCCCATACGACCCTGCCACCGGTCAGATTACTGGTTCTTTCTTCCCATCTGGTCCGAATATGGAACTTGATATGGGTTATTTCTGGGGTGATCCGGTGTGTTGAACGACCAGGATGATCCATGGCGGCGAAAAAGCAAAGAAAAGAAAACAAGAAAACATACAAAGCAAAACGGAGCAGAACCAGATTGGAAAAAAACATCTGCAGTGACTTGGATTCGGGTTCTTTTATTCTGTTCCTTCAATTGCAACCCATCAAAAGAGATCATTTCGCGCCTGTCTTCATATACTTAGATGCTATAGACGCCATAGATGCTATACAGAAAAGCGACTCATGTTTTTCCGAACTTCTTCCCCAGTAACACAAGACATACAGTCCAAATTGATGCTAAAGTATAACGTTGAGATTTCACCTCACTCACGGTTACAAATGTAGTTTCATGTATCCCCAACCTACACATCCTTCATCTCTCCCATGGATTCTCCAAAGCCAAAGATGCTAAGCTTCTCTCAGCACCAGATCATCCAGATCCATGTAACCTAGATACACGCCCGGAAGAAAGCCGTGGACAGATCAAAGATTCTAGACCGGTCGAATATAGCCCCATTGTTCTCTTTTGGTTCTCAATGTATTCAGCCTTGCATCATGGCTCCATATCTTGGGTCGAGCTTCGGACTCGCCGCGGTGGGGGCGACAGCCATATCGTGGACCGTGGTCCTGGATCAGTCATTGTGACGTGAATAGGTAGTTGGGTTTCAGCTGGAAGGCTAGCTGGATTTAGTAACTGGACATGTGCTCTGTTGTTTTCAGGCATTGACTCTGTGTATTGTGCGTATACATCACACATGTGGAAAGATCAGGTTCTATCTACATTCTACAAAAGCATTCTCTGCGCCGTGATCACAAGTCAAGCATTAACCCTTCCGCTACTTCGGGGCTCTATAACATTAGAAGAAGGACTTGAGCAGTAAGAGAATATGCTTCTCGAAGTGTCTTATCCAGATTCCCGGTTCAACTTCTTTCTCTTTCTCCTCAATCATCGCGACGACATTGCAGCACTCGTTCCAGAGCATTTGGGACTATATCTATCCAATCAGTGTCGTCTGGGATATCCGGGGGAGTGGTTGCATGGCAGCTTCAACGTTTGCATCCCCGTTTACGTCGACAATTGGAATAAGGGGTCAACTAAAGCGTGTCCTCATCCGGTTTCCTCTGCCGTACAAGGTGGGGGAGTCAACTTATCCTGGAGATGCCGATGAGAAACTCCGTTGTGAGGCCGCCACTTTCATTTGGATACGAAAGCATCACCTTGGTATCCCGATTCCTCGCCTTTGGGGGTTTGGATTTGCTGGAGGTGAAACTGTACGTCCTAAAGACCTAGCAGGACCTTTAACTTAGAGGCTAACAGTGATTGCTCACAGTTCACCACACCCGAGAGCATGCCTGTGATGATCAGGGCGATTTGGTGCCTCTAGCGATGCGTGTCATGGCTCTTAGGATTTCCACTACCTTGCCCTTATGTCATCCATAATCGTCAACAGGTGCTGGAGCACGGATACCTCATCATGGACTATATCGATGAGCCAGATGTGCAGATGTTGTCAAAAACTTGGCAGAACGTGCCACATGATCCAGAAAGAACAATTAACCTCTATCGGAACCTATCCCGCATTATGCTTTCCTTGAGCCAGATTCCATTGCCCCGGATAGGGGCTTGGACGATAGACTCAAACGAAGTATTACAACTTTCCAATCGGCCTCCCACTCTTCGCCTTCATCAGTTGGAAAATGCTGGTGTCCCGACCAACATCAGCAGGGATTTGACATATCCATCAGCCGATTCATATTACTTAGATATTTTGTCCTGCCACGACAGCCGTATACGGCACCAGCCGAACTCTATCGAGGATGAGGAAGACGGGCGTGCCCAGGTTGCGAATCTGAGCATCATGCGGGCGCTGCTGCCTCATTTCACCAACCGAGAATTCCGCCAAGGACCGTTCTTCTACCGCTTCACAGAACTGCACCCAAGCAATATCTTTGTCGACGATCAATGGCATATCCAATATCTAGTCGACCTTGAATGGACATGCTCACTTCCAGCTGAGACCTTGCGCCCTCCGTATTGGTTGACCGGTCATACTATAGACTGTCTTCTTGATGAATGCCTGGCCACATTCAGCAAAGAACATGACAAATTCATGGAAGTTTTTGAGCAGGAAGAGAAACAATTTCCGCCTCTATTCAATACCTGCGCGTTCCGCACAAATTTCAGAAAGGGCTGGAAAGTTGGAAATTTTTGGTTTTTCCACGCTTTGGACAGCACCAAGGGCCTATTCAACCTTTTCCAAGACCATATTCAGCCAAAATTTGCGCCATCTCAAGTCGATCACCCATCAGACTTCTCGAGAATAGTATCCGAGTACTGGGCTGTGGATACTAAAAATGTCATGGAGCAAAAGCTGAAAGATAAAGAGGCTTACGAGAACGAGCTACGTCTGCGTTTCCAAAATGCACCTAACCGCACATGATACTGAGCCGGTGTAATAATTCTGTGTTAGAATGACTCGTAGTTGGTGGGTTAAGACTAGGACTCACGGGGCTCCTTGATTTCTCTTTCCTTGTTGAACCTGTGCCTAGCCCTCATAAGAAGAACTTGGGCATCAGGATATTCGGGGTGTTTGACCATATATAGGTCAATATCTTTCCATTTCAGCGCATCGTTTCCCCCCTCGTATGGAACAGGAAGACAATACAAGGGTTCCAGGTCGGGCTGATGTCGAGACCGTCATTTTCCGCAGGGTGGGCCGTGGGAAAGGCTATATCGCAAGCGGCCACTTAATGATGCGTGATAAAGAATCCCTCGTTAATGCTAAAGGGCGGCTGTTATTTCGCGGTCCGTAGCTAGTTCCTTCTCCGACTCAGACAAACCTACTTCGAAGGCGATGGTGAAATATAAGCTGGGTCTATTCAATCAGAGAAAGGCATCAGGAATAATAATATTGGCATCAGGAATAATAATATTGGTATAAGCTATAACTGATAACTAAGCGATTGCTCAAAGGTTAGGCATTATGCCGGCCGGAAGTTCATCTTCTGGAAAGCCTCAGTAGCGTACCGCCGGAGCAAATTGATATCACAGCGAAGGACATCGGTCGGACTCCGACCTTGCGGTACTGCCGACAAGAACACATCGGCCAGGGTGAATTCCAGGTACTGGGGTTGCGGCGGGCTGGAAGCAGGGAATATGGTCTGTATTCGTTAGACTATATCACTTTAAGTCTGACATGAGGTCTTGAACATACCTGGGAATGGGAAATGAATGGTTGTTCCCGCTGACTGAGCCTCCATACTTGGAGTGTCCCTGTCACTGTGCGAGTGTCTAAGGAGGCAGTCCATTTCACCGTGACGACCATATGGGTCAAGCCACCACTCCCTCGTAAAAGGAGTTCAGCGTCCGCAGCTAGTTCCTCCTCCGACTCAGACCAACCCACTTCGAAGGCGATGGAGGGATATAGGCTGGGTCCATTCAATTGGAAAAAGGCATCAGGCTGTTTTTTGCTCTGATGTAATGGCGAATAGCGTAGATCGATCGTAGTTCCACTCCCACAATGAAATAAGGACACCTCAGGTAGGCTCAGAGGGGAGTGAGACCATAGCATCCGGCATTCCTGCAGCCAAACGTGTACACAATCGTGTGCCAGAGTGGGCATTTTCACCCGGATAATTCGGGCTTCCGCATTCCAAGTTAGGCTGCCCAGGTCAGCCCTTCAAGAGCCACTGACGAGCCATTAACGAGTCACTTACCGTAATCGCCACTTCTCGTCAACCGCGTCGTACACTGCTCCGCCCCAGTGTAGAGGTACTTCGGTGAAGGTATATTCTGTGTCGGAAGACGTGGATTGATGCCACTGTTCGAGGAGAGTCAAAACAGATTCTGTGAACCCTGACTGGTGGTCAAATTGCCTAGCTGAAAAGGAGCCCTCGAGACAAGAGTCTGGAGACGAGACAGAGGCCGTAGATGCGCGGGGAGAAAATAGACTCGACGAGTCGTGCGCCGAGTCTGAGGAGCTCGAGACCGAGATTTGTGAATGTTGGGGAGACATCTTGGAGCTGGAGTAATTTGGAACAGCAGACTTGGATACGGAAGTTGGGAAGGAGTAGACCAGAACGGCGAGAAAAGGCAAGTGGTCGCGGGCCAGTTCAAGAAACTGAAGAAAGAACGGAATGTCATGGTGATAGTTACTAGTAGTAGTAGTTATGTAAACGGGGGCGGCTGAGGTAACTGAGGCAATGGAAGAGCAAGATCGGGACAAATCATGCACTAAACCCAGTTGGACATATAGCACTAATCCTAATTAGGGTGATTACATCTATAGAATCGTGCAGCTTCTATATTTGCTCTTTGGTTGACGCGACGAGAATAGATCAGCGATTGGATGTCAAGGAGAATCAGGTGGATAACCTTCCCTCAACCTAGACCTAGGGACTTTCCCCAATGCTCCGAGATTGCAGGAAGCCCGGGAGAGAGGAATTAAGTCCAATCTGTTCCAGTGGGCAGATAAAGATTTGTCTGTTGTCCTCAATGTTGAGAACAATCTATGTCGATTCGTTCGTCTTTTGGATCGCAGACATTGTACCGCGCTTAGTTCCATGATATGTCAGACTCCTGCAGGATCCTAATTATTACGACACTCTACCAAGAGCGGGTGTCTCACAGAGGACTTGGACGTGCCGGTCTGCCAGGGACCAGGGTTCGACCAAGCCACGTGACCCTGCTTGGGGTTCTCCACAGTGTAGGCCACAGAGTGACTGCCCGCCCGTAGCCTCTCCACAGACTGCGAGCCAAGGACTTATCACGCGATGGGAGGACTTCGAGTTCGGCCGTAGCGCTCTTTAGTCTTAGTCTTTACCTCATAATCTTTTTCTTTCTCCTGCGTCCTTCCTTCCCAGTCCTGTTTTTTTATGTACAGGAATTGATTAATCATTAATATCTGTCTAACTTCATCATCACAATTCTGACCTACATAAACACCATAAGAACCCCGAGACATATCAGACCGGTCATCCAACCAACCGAGACAAGGCGCAGACCAGAATTCGCTACCCACGTGACCAGCGGCTGACCAGGCTGTCGCAGACTCAGCTTTTCCGTGGAATTATCCCCGTCAAACACTCCCGAGAAGGTCAAGCGAAATTCAGTGGTCAATTGACGCTTCTCAATTGTCGTTTCTGACGATGCATTGCCCTTCCCCGATAGAGTCAAGTCGAACGTCGTATTCGTAAAGGAGCCATTCATAGCCAGTCGTTCGGGGGGAGTATCGAACATGTAATCATAATCATTCGTACATTGATACGATCCTGGAATTCTCAGAAGCAAGTCGGTTTCATGATCGAGTTTATCCGGCATTGTCGCGTTGAATCGTACCCTGCCCTGGTCATGGGGACCCGGGGCCTCAGATATAGCCATATTCATCACATCCATAGCCCCATACGATCGCGTATCAAAATCAAACCATCCATAGGTTGTCGTGATTCTGATCAGGTCCGGATAACTGGGACAAGCAATCCCGTCCTCATCCCACTGGATATAGCCATACGAGTCCCCGATTTCGTCCAATGGCTTGCTCGATTCCCATGCCTTGAATCCGATTATTATCGGGTTGGTTGGGCCAACAGGGTACGGTGCCTGCGGGCCAACCCAGACATACCCGAGCATCTGCATGGTATGCTCGGTGCCCCGCATGTTCCCGTAAGTACACATCTCATCCTCGGTGATGGTGTAGTGGAAGGAGGCTTCGCCCTTGAAGAATGACCCATCGTAGCTTGTGTCTTCGCCTGAGACACCGCCGGAGGTGTAGTTATCTGCATTGCGGGAGATCAGATCCCATTTCCAGACTGTTGGATGTCTTGGCGTGTGGCAGCTATCAGTGCTGCCGCTGCTGCTGCCACCACCACTATTGTCGCCTGTGTAGTAGTCGTCTGAATCTCCGCCTCCGCCACCCCGTCTTGCTTCGACACCTGATGCGTATGTGGAGACCAGGAAAAGGAGATATGGTAGAAATGGAATCCAAGAGTGCATGGCGATAAGTATCTTATTCTATACCTCGTCCTTTCTCCTCATGGTAGCCCTAGTGAATGTCGATTATGTCGTAACGAAATGGAGCACTGCAAAATCACAGGAACTAAAGAAAGTAGTAACTTGTGGAGAATCAGAAGTTAAGAACACTCTCCATTTCTTAAATCCCAGCGGAGAGATCGCTTGCTTACTGCCAAGTGCCAAGGCATTGGCGCGGCAAAATTGCTCGTGATCCTCGTATTCGCGGGATAAAGCCCCATGGCTTGTTCCTCTGACTACACCCTCAACAAATTGAGTACTGCAGGTAGAGCGTGCTTTACAGCTTGTCTAGGAATCAACTGATAATCCTGATTTGAGGAGAGGAAAAGGATTTTCTACACAAGTTGTCAAAAAAAAGAGAGAAGGGGGGGGGGGGGATTTCCCGGAGGGAGATTTTCATTAGAGAGGGGGATGTCGGTCCTGAAGGGGAGATGGTCCGAGGCCATCAAGGCGATGATTAGCTTCGCTTCGTACACTGGTGTATACGAACTGTAGCCGGTCTTCAATTAAAACGGCCGAGAATTGGGCACGGCAGGAGATGAAATACTCTTTCCATGACCAGGCCCTCTAGTGGACCAACAGGAACCATTGTTTGTATGTCTCTTCCCTGTACGTGAACATTTCTTTACTTTGGACTGGCGATCATGATATACCGTCTTCTTTAGATTATGTCGTCTGCGCCGGAAAGACAGGTCTTGATTCGGGAAGCGAAAGCAATTCGAGGGACATTCGTCCAGATGTGTTGCGATACCGATGATATTCTCCGTTGCTTGGATATACTCAGAATCATGGCAGTCATGATCGCTCAGGATTGCGGGATCGATAGCTTCATTGCCTGGAAGGTCTTCAGTCCTAATGTTATTTCCAGAACCGACAGCTTGAGGGTGCTAACCAGCAATAACGGCAGGATCTAAGTCGCATGATCCAAAACCGGATGCTCAGCACCCAGACAAACACCGGGTATTGTAGCACAATCGATATATTTGGTGCTCCGTAGGTCTTGCAATTGCAAAAGGTCTTCAGAGTCGAAAGTCTGAGCGTGAGGACTGGTGAAGGTAGTACGGCCCAAATCCTCCGGCTCGTGGCGAGTGGTTTGAGCATCCGAATGTAGGCCGTCATCCAAGCAAACTTCCAACGGCGGGCGGGCAGGAAGGGAATGCCGGCCAGGTTTGTGAGAATGACATTTTGATTCTTAGAGACGAAGTTGATAGGATTGGAGGGAGGCGGGGTGGGAGTCATCGAGACAGGACTTGGGTGCGGCAAATATCGAAAGAATCTCGCAGAGACTGGGCTTTGTCCTGGAAAGGATTCCATGGCCGAAAGGATTCCAGGCGAGAATTAGCGTTTGACATATTGTGTGGAAGAGACAGCCGAGAAAGTCTTCGAGATGTGGTGTTTGTGGGTACTCATAAAATAGGGAAACTGGCAGAGAACAGAGAACAGAGAACTGGGGATGGGAGATGGGGGATAGGGGATGGGGGACAGGGTGCAGGGGAGGGGAGAATTCGAAGCGGTTCTGAATTACAAGTTTGCCATTTGGGCGGAATTGTAGTCTCTTTATAGACGACGGTCGCCCGTGAGGCGGAATCTGCCCTCTACCCAGCGCAGAAGATCCCGACCAGCTCCTGCAATCCAGGACACTTCATCCAAGCCGCAGGACCACACCAGTTTCACAACCACGGGTTGTAGTTCACCGGCAACATTTACCACTACCCTCGCTGATGACCTTTGCGACGTATGCCCACACTAGTCGTCAGCCCGTTCTCCATTCGGTAGGTGATGGTACGATCGTGGCATGGTTCTCGCGGTTGCAGTGCAGCATTGGCCGCATGATGCAGCCATCGACCGAGGTCAGGTGAGTGTGCGGTATTTCCGCTATTGGCTCGCATTACCGTGGTATGCTTTCGAGGTTCACGGATTGGGTGCGGAGAGACCGGGGAGGCCGACGATGACGACAGATGGGAGGTCGAGGCACTTGCGAGAAAGCGGCCGAGAGTAGATCTGCGACACCAAGGGCTGTGCAATGTAACCTCAGGTAGGAGCCTGAAATGGGGCGAATGAAGCGGAGCATGTAGCAACGAGAAGACTCGGCAACAAGGGGTTCACCGGAATAACAGACACTCAACGGAAAGGCCTCACCAGCAGAAAGCAGGCGATCTAGATAGGATTGTAGACTTCTTTGGAAAATGGAGTATTGACACAATCATGCGATGCAGTGGATGGCTGGATCACCCCAGTGTTTCTGCTCCTGAGCGACTGGATAGCATTGCAGCCTACGCAGGTCAGAACGACCAGGGAGTCGGATCGAGCGGCATCTCCGGTAAAAATGAAAGGGGCAGTGCGTCGTGCTGAAAGCAAATGTGCAGTAGTCGGCGGGGGCCAGAGTAAAAGAAAGGGGGCGGCGATGAGTGCAAGATAGAGAGGCAGAATAATGGAAAAGTGAGAGAAAGGGAGGAGGAGCAGCGAAGACGGGTCTTTTATGTCGGCGGCATGAAGGTAGGTTACGTGACGGCGTATTGGGGCGCTAAACCAGAAAAGGCAAAACTAACCGCATACAGTAATTCACAGGTCCGCCGTTTACACGGGAGATGCCGGCCATCTTGGTCAGGTCTGGTTATGTATCTGATTTGACTCGCTTATGATCAGGACACATTCGACCGCTGGAGCCAAACAACCTCTAGAGCTCAGAACTGGAGCTAATCATTAGGGTTTCGTTGACCCTTTCAAATGTCAAAGTCAGGACATGGTAGTCTTTATCATCGACGTGTAATTGAGCCCAATGGCTTTCTATATGCATGCATTGTAGCAGGAATGTAGATCGTACATAGACCAAAGAATCAGCCTGAGCCTGCCGCACTCCAATCCCTCCGAGCAGCAGTGAACAACAGCCGTCCAAGTTCGTCATGTGATGTAGAACGGGTGACTCGGTTTTTCGTCGGTGCCGAAGGATAATACACAGCCGTGACTCTCGCAAAGGAAATATCAACCATGTGTTTCTTGCGCGGGTGATCTGCCCAGGCCGTCCATTTGGAGGGTCGGGTGGGGTCTTTGTAATCTGGGGCTATCCCAAGTAGGCCGCGGTCATCCCAGATGAATTTCTCGACGCATTCCAATGCAGGCATGATTCTGCGTCTCACACCGCAGCCGGTGTGAGCTTCGTCGATTGGATAATCGGGGAATTGTTTCATGGAAGCGATGATGGCGGCAATATCAGTTGGTGGACCTGAAGGCTGGTCGTTCCTGGCTTCGCCAACTGTGTGATCGCCTTCTGGATTCAAGTCAAAATCGGGGTCTATCAAAGTCGATCCTAAGAAGATGGTTTTGGCGCGCATCGAGAAGAATCGGATCATCTGACCCAATTGGAAGAGGTCGCATTGACTGGCATTATTGAAGCCACCTCGACATTGGAATCGGCGGGATTGAAGGAGCGTGTGTGCAGATGCGGTAAAAGCCGCGCCCAAAGTTCGGTTGTTTGCGGCAGATCTGGCGTTGTCGGGGTCTTCCAGGCCTCCGTAAACTCGGAGGAAATGGGCCTGTAGGTCGGTGATCGTGTTCAAAACGCATTGGCGTCGATAATAGATTTCCTCTGGGGTTACAATTTAGCTGAGAGGTACTGAGCAGTGCTCACTTTGTTGAGACTCACCTTCTAAACCATCCGGTAGATGTTTCCAGCGCAAATTCTCTTCTTCGGGGTCTTCCAACCCATTGGCCCATAATCTGGAGCCTGCAACCAGCAAGACATGGGTCATGATTCTCCTGAGTCTTGAGTCATCGAGGAAGGCGGCTATAAAGATGATCTGCCGGGTCCGATCTTCCTTCAATCCCAATAATGCAGGCGTGACCCTGGACAGAAGCGCAACCTTCGTCTTGCCATACATATATCCGACTCTCTGCAGAACTTTCCGGATAATGCTGGTGGAACTGAAGGAGTCCGCCAGGTCGATCATTCTGGCAACAAGTGATGTAGACTGGACCCTGAGCTCATTCTCAAAAACAGTTCTTTCTGTCTCATCCAAAGACTCAAAACATAATATTTTCAGGAACAACTCGATGGCATCTTCTCCACAGAGGCTTGTGGACCGGATCTCGGGAAGCTTGACCGTTGGTAGGGCATGCTGTGAAGCCAAGTCTGCCGTCTGGGATTCATTCCATGCTTGCTTCTGAGCGCTGAATTGCCTCCCTTCGGAGAACTTAGTGGGATCCAACAAGGCTTGGAAGTAAGGACTGTTGGAGGTAAGGCACTTGCTTGCCACCTGCCATTTGCGCTTGCTGTTTGACAATGAAGATGTACCAGGAGCAATGTACTCAAGAATTAGGTCACCGCTCACCGAAATAATTGTGATTGGCGGGTGTTCAATATGTTCTTCATCGAGCTTTCGAGCAAGAGGCTCAGTTTGGTGGCCTGGGTTCATGACTGTTGAAGTGTCCACTGTCCGAGTCTTCCTGGCCTGAATGAAATATGAATTATGACGTGAAACGGTGAGACTGCTGACTGTGGTCGGTAAAGCATTGGAAATGTAATAATCAAATGAATTGGAGTCAAGATCCTCTGCCTCATACCGTCATCACGAGTCCTTTCAATCTTGGCAGATATTCATGTTGGATGTGTGATTTGGTGGCTGTAGTCGATGTTGCTATTTGTTTGCCAAGCAAAGTTTTCAAACGGCATAAAATGGTTGAAAATAGCACTCGAGGGGAAGATAGAGAATTTGATCATATGGCTTGAAATGCTTCGACTGTTGAATGTTGATATCCATATCCACCTGAGGCATTCAATGGTGACTAATCAACACGTGCCGGGCACTCCCGTCCAATGGAAGGAATCAAGCTTCCAGCCCGACATTTCAAGCCAAAATCCTCTTCTTCCACGGCATTTGATCTCTTAGTAGGGCTGCTGGGCCCAGTTGCGTCCTCACTACATAATGAGTTTACTGAGCTTGAAAAGTCGGCCAGTCACCGGTTATCCAGTTCATTGATACGTGTATCAAGAGTCAAGGCACAACTCTGTGCGAGATCCTGCCGACATACAAATTTTCAGCAACATACATGTACGGGTCGCAAAAAGGTAATACAAGAAAGGCGCACGGCAGATTAAAGGCAATTTCCAACATAAGATCATAAAGCCCGCCAATGATGAATGGGCGAGCATGCAAGATACCAAGCGCTATGTGTGACATTATACAAGAAGGACCACTGGAATATGCATGATATTGGGACCGGCGGATGATTCTTTTGCAGAACCGTTGGCTTCACGCTCTTTTCGGTTTTGTTCCCGAAGGGCCACCGCTTGCCCCATGATATGGTATATGTATTGCGCTGATTCTGGAGTCTCGGGCTCGGTGTCAGATGGTGCACTGCCATCAGGCTTGAAGGTAGGATCAAACACAAAGCCGGCGCCAAGAGCAGGTGGTACAAGAGAGAATACACCGAGTGACTTTCGGTGCTCGGTGACGTAGGTCAAGGCAGCGAGTCTGCTGCTGTCTATACCCTGTTGGGCATCCCCTTTAGCATTCGCTGATGACAGCTCAAATATATCATTTCCTCGGTAGTTCACAAAGAAGGGGTCGCTCGTTAAGAACCCGATGACAAATTCGGAGTTGGCACATGCGGCAACTATCGTACTTTGGCGGAACTGGGGGGTAAACGCGGTTTCAAGGGCGCTGGGTAGACAGAGTGCAACGCTGCGGGCCAGTAGAGGTGGAGGTGGGACACCGTTATCTGCCTGGATTTGTGCATGCGAAAGCACAGACTCGGTTGTAACGGAGATGGTTGATGATTTTCGAAGCGCCGATCCTGTGTTATTCGGACTGAATTCTTTCCACCCGTTGGTTGTTTCCCCAATTGGCACAGTGACTTCCACCTCCTCCCCAGACGAGTAGTTGTTTGTCTCTGCGGATATTTCGGTTTGGATGGTCTTCGCGGTTGTCGCAACTGCCTCACGAGCTGCCAGTTTCAAGGTTGGTATCAACACATCGTTTTCCTGCTGGTCCAGTGGGGCCGCAGGGGCCCAAGAGGTGGCCAGATTAGCCCACGTCGCTGTCCTCAATGGACCCCCCGTATATGATTTCTTGATCAAGTCTACCAAGGCCTGCCTTGTTTCCAACGCCGCATCCGCTCTACCCATGAAATTAATCATCGGGTTCAAGATCCTGCTTCCCTCCCAAAGTAGAAATGCATGTTTCCTGGACAAGTACTGGAGCTGCTCGATCGTGTCGTGGGACCAGTCATCGATGACAATCGCTGGAATTTGTAGTATGGCGATATAGGGGCCGATCTCTGCGGCCTGCCGTAGAAGTGAAGCGGAGTCAATATGATTGACGGAGGCGTACGCGACCACAGGTTGCCCATACGGGAGGGTCTTCTTGTTTGCGGCCAGTGTCTGCAGGTAGGCCAGGATGGGATTCTCGGGGGACCAATCCCCTGCTGTCGACATCGTGGGCCGAGGAAGGGGTGTCAAGAGTGGAGGGGATTATAATGGAGAGGAGAAGCACAAGAAAGAGGAATGAGAAGACAGAGAAGGTGTTTGAGAAATTGGGACAGGAGAGGGGTGGAAAACTCCACTACTAACTAGTGTGATGTCTAATCCCTGCCTCGAACTTGAATTGACTAGAGGCCGATAAATAACCCCCATCAACACTTCCGCTCCGACAACGTAAATCGTTCCGGCAATAGCCCCGCGTGCCGTGTTGGGAGTCGGGACTAAAACTCTCAGTGGAGACTTACACCGATAACCGGATACAGGGATTGTCCTACCCTCAAAGTTGGGTATTGTTATCACAATGGTGGCCTTTCAACGGGTCATTTTCCTCTGCTCGCGGGTTTCATTTCAGCCCCAGATGGCCCCAGAGGGGATTTGCTGCCAATGTCAGGCGGTGTTTTTTGTGGGGCCCATCCCCATTGATGGAGTCAAGTTGTCAACTCTCAAGATGGGTCTGACTGCGGAGTGCGGACCCTCGAGTGCCATGTACAATCATGTTATGTTGTTCAATAAACAGAACCATGAACGAGGAGACGGCCTGGGAAAGAAAGGCCTTTAGAAACACTGAAGAGGGACTTTTCATCCAACAGCGACAATAATAACAGTTTTCGGCTGTTTGGCTATTTACCAATGTGACCTGATATGTCTAGCCTGTCTGGGTTAGTGCATATATCTATTCCTAGATAGGGGATAGTAGCGCGTCTAACCATACTGGGCTAGCGTCGATGATCTCCGCACTGTGGTACATGGATGAATGCTCAGGTGTCCCTTGTACTTCGTACAATATGCGACGTTACAGGACTTGTTATATATGAGCAAGTTATTAACGCTTGTGGCCCACTCATGGGGAGCGTATCGTTGGTATGCGTCGTTTTCCCGCAGAACATGAGTACCCACAACAAGGGCCGAGCTATCGACAAGCTAGTTTGGGACTGGTTTCTAGAGCTTTCATCGTTTTCCCTTGACAAATTGTGATCTTTTAGCAATTTGAATATTCTACGAGCGTGTCAAAAGTGCTAGGGGATGGCGTGATGAACTGACCACTGACACCAGCCCCGCCACCACCAGCATTTGGTGTAGACCGTCCGCAGGGCCAGATAGCCGAGGAGGCGTTGGACACTCCAGCGGAATCCCATGAATGGCCAATTGATCATGTTACGTGTCCATCAGGTGCTGATGCGAGAAGGTGAGTCGTTGGAACTGAGGCTAACAAAAGCAAGCACTTCTAGTTTATCATCCTTGTGACTGTCATTCTACGATCCTAGGTTCAGGTTCCACTCATCATGATTCGTATAAACCTCTGCACCTGGGACATGTTGGCGCCGGAGCCGAAACTGGGACATAGATAAACGCACCAGTTCGCGACTCTAAACGTATTGCGCAGATATGTACTGATGCTAGAGTCAGGTTGATTCATCTATCTCCTTATTTGCCGGACCTCAGCCCACTTTTTTTAACATCTGCTGCGCCTTCCATGTCGCCTAACCCATGACATCGCAGTGCCTCTTGATCTCCGGTCAAGCCTGCGAGATGACTTCGTTTTCGTTTTGACGACACATCACATATGCCTTTATTCTTATTCTATCTGCGCCACTTCGATGTGATAATTTGGACTTCTGCTATCATACGAGTGCGGTGACGTACCATGTTGGTCGTCCGTTGTTCACTCCACCTGAACAGCCTGGACGGTGCGGCGGTGCCTATGGCTATACTGCATGGATAGGTACGCACAGATGTGTCTCTGTAGATTAAGGTAGGTAAGTAAGGCCCCAACGGATGGTGATGATAACGTTTGCCATAGTTCCTCATATCTGTATGGAGGCTCCAGCAACCGTCAACATCGCCAACAGACAACCATGGTTGATGCACCTGTCAAAGCTCCAAGGAAATGGCTCTACTGTACTCCGTAAGGTACATCATTGATTGTCAAGGGGAATGTGATAATTTAAATTATCATAATTCAACATGTGATCACAAGCCTCGATATCGGTCTCTCACATGGGAAACAAACGTCCCTTATTCGTTGGGACGCGAAGCGTCGCCTTACTTACGGCCAAAACGACCCCGGAAATAATTCTGGCAGAATTATTTCCCTCTTATTGCTTGTCGTAGTAATGGTTGCCTATTCCGGAGTTGCAGTACCTATTTATGGATGGTTTGCCCTTTCCGGTCCTACTTTTACCCTACCGCTTTCTCCCTATGGAAGTAAGCAGTTCGACTTTCCGCCTGCTTTTTACGGGATAGTCGAACCCCTCAGGGGCGCTTACCTCAGCATGCTCAGACCAAACATTATTATTGGCTGGGTCCTGTGTAGTCACATGACATACCTAACCAAGTTAGGTTTTGAGCTGAACCCAACTTGGTTAGGCCGGTCATGTGAGCATTACCCAGCGAATCATGTTTCGTCTGAGCATGCTGAGGTAACAGGGCGCGGGGAGACCACGTGTCCGTGGAGGACGCAACACCGCCATCGAGGGTTTAGGGGTAAGCCCTAAACCCTCACCCTAAAGGCCGAAACTTATTTCCAGGCCAAACAACGCCCTGGCCAGGATCCCATCGCCTTCCACAATTACCTTCAGTCTATCGAATCCCAGATAGAGATATCGGAAGAACAGCGGGTAACTGGGTTCTTCGCGAAACTTATCGAGCCCTTACGAAAAGAATTGAAGTTTGTCCTTCAGGACAGATTCCCCAGCAATTGAGATGACCGCCTCTTAGCCGCGATCCTTACTCTTCCCACCGCCGGCGGGCAAAACGGCAAGCACGGGACTCTCCCCGTTCTGGATCGCCACCATGGCCGGGTGTTGCATGCCGCGGAATCGGACCTCGGGGTCGCCCATCATAGCCTGCAACTGTGGCTCCAGGGGAGTATTGCGCAAGTCCCACCGACGCAGCATGCGGCTCTCCTCAGCCTCCTTCTGCCAGGGAGATAGCTCGGTCCGGCGGTAGGGGTTGAGCGACTCGGCCTTGGTGAAGTGAAAACCCAAAAAGCGATGCCAATCCGTACTGCAGATACGGAAGAAGTGCCGTTTGTCGGCCGTGGTGCCGGGCTGCTCGGTGATGAGACGTCTATAGACGATGCCAGCGACGTGGAAGGAATGAGCGGCTTGTAAATCGGCGATGTGGCCGCTCCATTCCTCAGCCCCCATCTCACGGTCGTCGAAGTCATCGTCCAGCACCTCGGCCCCGGACTCCTCCTGGATGTTGTGTGTGAACTGGTGCGTGGATCCCAGGAATCGTCGACTGAGGCCGATCGCAATGTCGCGGTAGGCGACCAGATTCAGCTCGGCGTGGAGGATGCCCTTCGTCTCCTCCTTGAGGGTTTCGCGCAAGCGCTCAGAAGACCACGGTTTATCAGAATGGGGGTCGGGGGGCCACATGTACGCCTCGCGTTTGCGTCTGTTGTCGCGGTTAGCCCTGGATCGCAAACAATTCACCCTCACGACTGCACTTACACTTCATGGTCAACCGGTTGCTCCCTCTCATGGCGCTGATACAGCTCCAAGGCGTGGACAAAAGGCAACACCAACCACAGATACCACACCACCAACTCACCGATCTCCCGTGGTGGGTAGCGGTGAATGATTTTGGCGTCGTTGGTGGCATGGAAGCCCTTGTGGTAGGCGGTGGCCATAGCCACCAGGCCATCCTCAATGAAGATATTGCGAACGCCGCCAGCGTCGGTGTTGCGGTGCCGAATGGACAGCAGTTCAGGGGCACGAGCGGGCTGGCCGCTGCAGATGTGTACCAGCACTGACAGCTTGCGGCGGAAGGCGACTAACCGTTTCATGTAACAGTCGATCTTGGCCATCCGCGGTTTCCCACGGAAGAACTCCCGCTCAACGTCAGGGTTGTTGGCGATCTGGTCAAACATCCACTGCTCTCCAACGACAGGCCACGGCGTTCGGGGGTCCTGGAGAAAGCCCCAGCCGGCACCAACGTTGGTGGGATCGTCATACAGAAAGTCCCATGGAATCTGGGGGACCTCGGTCTTGTGGGCAAGCATGAGGTCATCCTTCAAGATCTGTCTGGCGTCATTCACCAAGACATGCACAAATCCGGTGAATTGGCCCAAGGTGAAGGTCAGCTTCTTGTAACACAACAGTGGGATGAAACCAACTCCTGGCTCCGTTATGTGCATGTGTTGGTGAATGACGCAAGACAGATATTGAAGGATGACCTCATGCTTGCCCACAAGACGGAAGTCCCCCAGATCCCATGGGATTTTCTGTATCGACCCCACCAATGTTGGTGCCGGCTGGAGCTTTCTCCAGGACACCAGAACGCCGTGGCCCGTCGACGGAGAGCAGTGGATGCTGAACCAGATCGCCACTAACCCCGACGTCGACCGGGAGTTCTTCCGGCAGGGGAAACCGCGGGTGGCCAAGATCGACTATTACATGAAACGGGTAGTCGCCTTCCGCCGCAAGCTGTCCGTGCTGGTTCACATCTGCAGCGGCCAGCCCGCTCGTGCCCCTGAACTGCTGTCCATCCGGCACCGCAACACCGACGCTGGCGGCGTTCGCAATATCTTCATTGAGGATGGCCTGGTGGCCATCGCCACCGCCTACCACAAGGGCTTCCATGCCACCCACGACGCCAAAATCATTCACCGCTACCTACCACGGGAGATCGGTGATCAACTCGATACAGGATCTTATCGCTGGCATTTCGGCCACACACGCAAAGACTTCGATCTCCTTACCCCTCACCAATTCGCGAAAGCCCTCAAGAATGAAGCCCATGTTTTCGCACTGATGGTTTGGGACAAGAATGAGGAGGCCCATGACACCCTTAACGATGAAATCCATCCCCCTGACGACCCGACAAACCTCGAACCAACTCAAGATAACACTTCCGATCCCACGACCAAATTTCCTGAATTCGCCGCATATCCGAAAGCCTTAGAGACGTACGCTTGATCCGGACTGTTATCTGCATCATCTGACGGAGATGAGAATGACCTTATTTAACCCTACGGGCCTACCCTACGCATTTCGTCGATCGAACATTTGTTTACGCCCAGAAACATGCCAATTTCTCACGATCAGAAGTTCAGAAGTTCAGAAGTTCAGAACGCAGTATGTAGAAATACTATGTAGCTTGTTGAAGCATAAAATGGGGTGATCTGATTGGTCAATCCAGAAAGGTCAGGCAGTAGCAGGAAAATCAACCTTGGATATTCAGGCAGGTGGGGGTGCGGTGATCCAAGGGCACATTGCGAATACTAGTAGCACCTTAAATTTACACTCACAATCTCTTTCGACATAGGGCTAGAACTTATGTACAAGGACCATTAAATGTCCAAAGTGGATCCCACCATTAACTAGTGCGTACTTTTCTTCTGCTGGACCAATGGATAGCCGCACTCGAAATTTTGCCGGAGCGGGCGGATCCCTGGTTGAGATTTGGTGTCACGCCACGCCTCCTGAACAATCTTTATTATTGTTGCACCTTTCGCGTTTTTCCCTCCCTTGTCGACTATTTTCTGAGCTCTCAATCTTTCTTCCGCCATCATGCCTGGGAGGGATATGCCAACGCTTACCTCGGTCGAGGTTCATTCTCACAACACCGCAAAGTCATGTTACGTTACCTTGGGCTCCAAAGTGTACGATGTCACTGAGTTTCTCGATGCTCATCCCGGTGGTGGCGATTTGATCCTGGAGTATGCCGGCCAGGATGTGACAGATATCCTGAAGGACGAGATCTCCCACGAACACAGCGACGCTGCCTACGAAATCTTGGACGACTACCACATTGGCTTTGTCTCCGATGTCTCTACACCTGCGAAAACCACCACCACCAAGACGACCATCATCGAAACTGTCACCGAAACTCAGTCCGGCCCTGTCTATGCAACTACCGGAATGTCTCGTGAGGAGGACCTGTCAATAGACACGGACCCCCTTCAAGACTACAAGACACACAAGTTTTTGGACTTGAATAAGCCGCTTTTGATGCAACTGTGGAACAGTAACTTCTCGAAGGAGTTCTACTTGGAGCAGATCCATCGGCCTCGTCATTACCGAGGAGGAGAGTCTGCCCCTCTGTTCGGCAATTTCCTCGAGCCTCTGAGCAAGACCGCGTGGTACGTCGTGCCGATGATCTGGTTGCCGCCTGTTGCCTATGGAATATGGCTTGGAGCTGCCGGTCTCAGTAGTCCAATTGCTGCTGCATCTTACTTCCTCGGTGGCGTGGCGCTCTGGACTCTGATCGAGTATGTGATGCACCGGTGCCTTTTCCACATCGATCACTGGCTTCCGGACAACCGCGTCGGCCTGACACTCCATTTCCTACTCCACGGTATCCACCATTATCTACCAATGGACAAATATCGACTTGTCATGCCACCGACATTGTTTGTGGTCCTAGCTACCCCTTTCTGGAAGCTGGCTCATGCAGTCTTCTTCTACAACTGGTATGCGGCTCTGTCGGTGTTCTGTGGAGGCGTCTTTGGATATATCTGCTATGATCTCACCCACTATTTCCTGCACCACCGCAAGTAAGTCTTACACCACCTTTTATGTAATGAATCACCGCTGACAGACTTTTAGTCTCCCTTCGTACTACAAGGGTCTGAAGAAGTACCACCTCCAGCACCATTTCGCTGACTTCGAGAACGGATTTGGCGTCACTAGTCCTTTCTGGGATCGCGTCTTTGGCACCGAGTTGGTGGTCCCAACGCCAAAGGGTGCGAAGGCCCAGTAAGCAGTTCAAATCCAAGCATTTCAATAATAGAGGGCTACCAGCGGTCCTTATGTCACGATTTCACGCGGAGTACGACCGAGCTGCTGCTACTCGGTACTTCCAATGTACATTGGTCAAAGCGGAGTTTATGGTTGGTTCGGATCTCCTTCTTGTGCACTTGGCTTCGCCATGTCAGCTCTTGTGATAAAGCAGGACACAAGGTCGAGTTGATTCATATTCATACATTCGAGTATCACTTATCAGTGTATATGACAGTTAATGTAATTTAAGGAAATAATAAATGTTTAGTTATATGACTTTTATCACTACGTTGAACTTTCTCACACTGGGTGCGTCCAGCATGCTACCTAGGTACAGAGGTGTGTTCCTCTATATAGTCTAGGTCCCGGTAACCGAGCTGTGGTGGAGTTGAAGAGAACTTGGAACATTGGAAGCAACGACCATGTGGGCTACGCGAGATCTCAAGGTCCCAACGAGGGATCTCCTTCAAGAATGATGAATCAACTCACAAATGGTATTCCATTTCCATTTAGCCCTAGACCCTAGTAGATGGACGTGGTGCCTCCCCATAGCTACGGGTAGTAATATTCTAGGACTAGTAGCGTCTCTCACTTACCGCCTTCCTTTTAGTTACGGCATTTTCCTCTCACCGCCTTTGCTTTGACCCAGGCCTCACGTGCCGCTTGCCACTTGCAATTTCTGCCACTCCCCGACACCGCCTTCAGGTCTCTTGAAAGTTGAACCTCAAACTTAACAGAGTCAAAATTAAACTAGGTATCACACCGTCAACCGTGCGCTTCAAGTTGAGTACCTTTTCCCTGCGAGTATCAACGAAACAATCGGAACGTGAAAACAGAATCGAGGGATAGGTTATAAAATCCCTGCTACTTCAACAGCCCGCTCTGCGTCCACTTTCGCTATCCGTCTCTCCTCCACTTCCGCCACTCCGAACGTCGAGATTTCTATTCCAACCAACGACAGCTGCCTTCCAACAATGTCCGCACTTGACGTAGAGGCTCTCCTTGAGTCTACCGCGGCTGCTCCCGCCGTTGCGCCCGCCGCCCCGGAAGGACGTGACCGTTCCCGCGACAGACGCCGCCGTAGCGAACGCAGCCGTGATCGCCGGCCTGATCGAGACACTGACGGCGATGATGCAATGAAAAGCGACTCTGCTAGTGCTAACGGAAGCCTTAGAAGCCGAAAGAGAAGCAGGAGCCGCGAGTCCGAGCGGCGCCGCCCTCGCCGCGACGGCTACCGCTCAAGTGGTGACTTCTATCGTGGTGGAGGTCGTGCTCATTCCCGCTCCCGTTCGCCCTATGGTGATCGCCATTACAGGCCAAACCGCCGTGACCGCGACGAAGAAAGGCGCCCCCGCCGTGACGATGCCCGCCGTGGGTCCCCCGCTCGCAAGTCCCCTGAACTCACCGAAGATGAACGTGACAAGCGTACCATCTTTGTGCAGCAACTGGCTGCTCGTCTGCGCACCAAGGATCTGATAGCCTTCTTTGAAAAGGTCGGCCCCGTCAAGGAGGCTCAAATCGTTAAGGATCGCGTTAGCGGACGCAATAAAGGGTACGTAATCAACTTTCATCTCGTTACTTTATACAAGCACTTGCTAATGTCTATACAGTGTTGGTTATGTCGAGTTCAAATCGGAGGAGTCCGTGACAGCCGCTATTCAACTCACCGGCCAGAGACTGTTAGGAATCCCGATCATCGCGCAACTGACCGAGGCGGAGAAGAACAGACAAGCTCGCAATCCCGCGGCTACTTCAGGCAGTCATCACACCGCGCCATTTCACAGACTCTATGTGGGTAATGTTCATTTCAGTATCACCGAATCTGATCTCAATAATGTCTTCGAACCGTTCGGTGAGCTCGAGTTCGTTCAGTTGCAAAAGGACGAAACCGGTCGAAGCAAGGGTTATGCCTTTGTCCAGTAAGTTTTTCCCTATATGGTCAAATTCCTTTGTTGATTACTTCGATTATTAACGTTACTAGATTTGCCAATCCCGAGCAGGCTCGTGATGCGTTGGAAAAGATGAACGGATTTGAACTTGCTGGACGAGCTATTCGCGTTGGTCTCGGCAATGATAAGTTCACCCCTGACTCGAACGGCAATCGTCCGTCAGGTTCATCTACAAACCAGCAATTCCAGGGATCTTCATTCTCCGGCCAGGGTGGCCGAGGCGTTCAAGCCGGAGGCTCCAATGCCTTTGACCGTGCTAGCGGCAGGGAATCCCAGAAGGGTGCCGGTGCTAGCGCCCTCGATGACACGGATGTTGCCGGTGTGAACTTCAACAACTATTCTAGAGATGCATTGATGAGGAAGCTTGCACGAACAGATGAACCCCAGCCTTCCGTCGACGACCAACAGAAATTCCTCCGACCGAAGACTGAAACTAAGCCGCTCCCTGTCAATGTTAACATGGCTAGTCGGTGCGTTCTGCTCCGCAATATGTTTGACCCTGCCGAGTAAGTTTCCCTTGTGTCCTTACTACTAGAAATGAATACTGACGCAGCTTGCAGAGAGACCGGCGAAAATTGGATCAAGGTCCTGGAGGAGGACGTTCGCCGCGAGTGTGAGGACAAATACGGCCGCGTTGTTCACATTTCTCTAGATGCCACTTCCCAGGGAGATATCTACCTGAAGTTCGACCGCGTTCAAGGTGGTGAGAACGCCATCAAGGGCCTCAACGGTCGATTCTTCGGTGGCAGACAGATTACTGCCCAACCCGTTGTGGATGCTGTATACAGCACTCTTTTCTCCCGGACCAAGGCTATCTAAATGCTCATCCCTGGGCAGATCCATTGATTGATCTCTAACCTGGCACATTCTACGAAGCAGATCCCCCCTGGTCTCTTGCTTGGGCTCCCTGGATGGGTTTGCTGTTCGGTAGGTGCCACTCTCTCAGCATTGTTTTTCTTGTGTTTGTACCACTCCTGTGGACGTTTCTGCCGCGATGATCGTTTTTTTTAGCAGGTTACAGCATATGGCTGCCTTTTCGTATAGTTTCACTGGAGGTCGGCAGATATTTCCACAGCATCATTTTCCAACTCAATTGAAATTCAGATATTTCACACTTGCTTCTAGGTTGTAGTAGTTACATGTAGCCCAACCAGAGTCGAGTGAAATGGATTGTCTCTTTTTGTAAGGACAGATGCTTTAACGTGGGTCTTCGACATTCAATGGAACAAAATGTATAAGATAAATACATCCAATGTGAATGGATTAACCATCACCATCGATGTACACAGTAATAAAGACATACTGCACAGTATAATAGCGGATCCTGCACTAACAAGAGCTATCGGAAAGAATGTGCCGGTCCAGGTGTTCTTTATCTGCCGACGCTCGGGCCATATCTATTCTCCCCACGCCTTGTTTCAACAGTCTCAAGGATCTTCCAACCCTCTACGTCCCTGTAATTCGATGGGCCAATGACTCTCCTTTCAGCGAGGCGAGTAACAGGCCGGGTCTGGGCCTCGGCCGACAGTTACAGTAGGTGCTCTCCGGGCTCTATGAAGATCTTTGAACAACCATAGCTGACGCAATCCAGGCTTCGCTCTCCGTTCAGCGCGATGCTACAGTACTGACCCTGTTGCGCCCAGTCAGACAACCTTCAGGAAGCAGCCACAGTTTCGCGATTACTTTGTGACCCATTTACCCTCGTCCTCGCTTCATCCGGACCCCCGTGGTCCGTCCTCGTCCTTTCATAAACTTCCTCGCTCCGCCTCTATACCTCACAGCGGAGAAACCTCACAATCGCCAACTTCCTTCCAGGCCTTAATAGACCGTGAGACAACGGTCGTTCGGATTCCCCTGCGCAACGCAAAGCATCATTTTGGCGCCGTCACCGCCCGCGGAACCCGCCCTTCAAACGAAGATACATACCAAGCTGGCGTCATCGACATCCCCGCCTTTGCAAAACGACCTCCGGCCTCGCTGACGATCAAGCGATCTAAGAAACAAAATATTACCGACCCTCGGGAGTCGCGCGGTGCAGAAACAGCTACTGGAGACCCCCAAGTCTTTTATTTCGGGGTGTTTGATGGCCATGGCGGAACCGAGTGTAGTTCGTTCTTGAGGGACTATCTGCACGAGTATATTCAGAATGCGGCGTTTGATATCGAGCTTCAGTCCAGCCTACGACGCGGTGCTAAAGAACTACCCACCACCAGCGAATTGCCTGTGATGCAAGAGGGCGACCGACGTCGAATGGGGGACCTTGAGAAACACCTTGTCCAGACCTGGAGACGGGTAGTTGGTGGCTATTTCAAGAGATTCCAACCGCCCCATTTTACCTATCATGGTACTGAGTCCACCGTGCCAAGCATCACCGATCACATCTCCATCGAGGAAGTCGTGGAGTACGCCTTCCTGCGCGCGGATCTAGACTTTGTCAATGCACAAGCCGCCAAGCGAGACGATGATCTAGCTCAAGCTGAGAGGCCTCTGAACGAAGATGAAATATTTCACAGACCCAGCATGACCCGGTCGCCCCAAATTGGTGGACGCGCCCGCTTCAAGGGCGGCAGTACCGGGAGTGTCGCCATGATTTCGACCCCAACTCCAACCCCCTTCTGGCATCCTATTGCGCCATCGACGCTCCTAGTCGCCCACGTAGGCGATACCCGAATCCTCCTCTGCTCAACAGAGACAGGCCAAGCCATCCCCGTTACATCGAACCACCACCCCTCCTCGCCAATCGAGGCCAGCCGACTCCGGCGGTATGCCGCAACCTTCGTGACGGACTCGTTTGGCGAAGAGCGCATGAGCGGGCTAGCGAACACACGCTCCTTCGGTGACGTCCAGTCCAAGCGCATCGGGGTTTCTGCCGAGCCGGAGCTCAATCGGATAGAACTTGGCCCCGCCGAGTTCTCCTTTTTGGTTATGGTGTCCGATGGCATCAGCGGCACACTGCTCGACCAGGAGATTGTTGATATCGTCAAGGAAGCCAAGACTCCGGATCAGGGTGCGCACGATGTGGTCAATTTCTCGACTGAGGTCACCAATGAGGGTGACAATGCTACCTGCCTGGTAATTCGACTAGGCGGTTGGGAGCGTCGTCAAGAAGGCGGCGTTGGTAGCATGGGTACCAAGGAGTCTCGCGAGTGGCGTCGACAGGATGCTACTGATCCGCGCAGGTCACGGACGTGAATAGTTTTCTTGTATATTTGGGCTTTATTCAGTACATATCTTTTGCCCCAGTGTATCAAATATAATCAAGTGTCCACAGGCACTATTTCGCATCGAATGTTTGTTTATGATACGTCATCTAGAGAGACTGCTTCACTTGTAGTTGATACTACACAGTAACTACTTACGGGCTTTTCTTGATGAGATCAGATACTCCGCCACATCTTATGTCTTGTAAGTCCAAAATGTATGCCCTAGTTAGTTAACTGTTAAACAATATCGTCAGATTAAAAGAACGAGGTGGATTCCCGCGTGGGGAAAGCTTCCAAGGCCCAAGGTTCCGAGTAATCCGCGTGTCAGGGACTGTGGACTCCATATCAGGACACATTCCACTCTTCTTTTTCTCTCTCATATCCCCCATCCCTTCTTCTAACCCTCTTGTTTCGGACTTCCTAAGTGTGTGCGACAAACAAGAGAGAAAAAAAAGACGCGCTTATCACTTCCTTATCAGCCGGCCTTACCATTTCTCCCTGAACAGTTCTCCTATCCTTATCCCGAGGGAATTCCATCGTTATTCTTATCTTCCATCTGACACGGTATATTCCTCCTCCCCCTCTTTGCTGCTGCATATAAGACACCCCAATGCTGACAGTTGGTGCCTAGTAACCTGTGAACCTTCGGCTGTTTTCATTATCCCCGTGCACCGAGGTACACAAGCTCGAACCCCGTTCCCCGAATCACATCCCTTCACACATCACAATGAGCGCAAGAACCCGACGACAAAAGGCTGCTCTCGCTGCCGAGGAGAGTGAAGATTCACCTAGCGGCAATGGCTCTGTGTCAACACCTTCAAAGCGCACCCCCTCCAAAAAGAGAGCTAGGTCCGCTGCCCGGGAAGAGAGCAAGGAGAACATCTTCCTGTTCACCCCGAACCTTATCGGTAGGATAGCTCGATGATCCAGCTTTAAATTTCACGTGGAGTGGGAACTAATATCACCATAGGGTACTCCCGAGTCGTGCTGACCTTCGCTTCCCTATACTACATGCCCCTCCATCCCCGTACCTGCTCCTTCCTCTACACAGTATCCTGTTTGCTGGATGCGCTGGACGGGTATGCAGCTCGATATTTCAACCAATCTACCACCTTCGGCGCAGTGCTGGACATGGTGACGGATCGTTGTACAACCGCGTGTCTTCTCGTCTTCCTGAGCTCCGCCTGGCCCCGGTGGGCGATTGTCTTCCAAGCTTTGATCTGCCTGGATATGGCCAGTCACTATATGCATATGTACGCCACTCTGAGCATGGGCGGATCCAGCCAGAGCCACAAGAAGGTCGACCCGAGCCGTAGCTGGATCATGTACCAGTACTACACCAGCAAGGTAAGAAATCGCCGCCGCGGACTACTTTCGTGTCTCCAAGCTTACCCAGAGTCTCTTGTTAGGTCGTTCTCTTCATCTGCTGCGCCCTCAACGAGGCCTTCTTCATTGGCCTGTACCTTCTGTCGTTCAGCTCGCCAACGCTGTCCCCTTCACTCCTGCAGCCCGTCTCCGATTCCCAGCTCTCCTCCGCCCAGCCCGGAAACCCCGCGCACCCCGAGCCAGCCAGCCTCTTCGCTAGCCCCTGGAGCGCCGGTGCCCTCGAGATGGCCCGCGCCAACAAGCTCGAGAGCACCTGGCCGTGGATCATCACGGGCATCTCCTTCCCCGTCATGGCATTCAAACAATTTGTCAACATCGTGCAAATGGTGAACGCCAGCAAGTGGCTCGCGGAGGGAGATCGCGCGGCGCGCCGCGCTAACCGCAAGAAGTAAAGGGCGGCTGTTACGCTA
Organism: Penicillium bovifimosum; assembly: GCF_028826915.1. Lineage (NCBI taxonomy): Eukaryota > Fungi > Ascomycota > Eurotiomycetes > Eurotiales > Aspergillaceae > Penicillium > Penicillium bovifimosum. The sequence goes on along the minus strand of NW_026622714.1, from coordinate 5,603,793 downwards.
AAAGCTACATGGTGGCTATAGCCTATAATGTCTGTTTCCTTCCTACTTGTCATGCATGTCTTTGGAGCTAGGGTCTGTGTTTTCAGGGATCTCCAAGGAGACAGCCTTACGCGCTGTCCCTTCCTCGGGGAATGATAGTTGGGATCCTATTCATAAACGTCTTGGGGCAGGAATGGCTTTTGGTGACCAGGCATGGTCCGGATTCTGGGGCCCTGTATAGTACACACGCGGGTTGTGTTTGTTTTCTTCGTTTGCCATTTCTTCTCTCCCACCATTCTTTGCTTTCTTCTTCCTCTTTACCTTTTCTTCTTCTCTTTGCTTTCCAGGCTGTGGACACACCCTGGTCCTTCAATCTTGACCTTTTTTTAGTCATTGCCTCTACCGGATTATCATTGTTAATGCCATTACACATCATTTAATGCATTGTTTCTGTTTATCTTGTTCCCGAACTACCCGTGGAGAGCCAGGTCTACTACCCAGCCACCATAAGTCTTCAAATCGGTCCTACACGTTTCGCGTATAGAAGGAGAAGCAATTGGCTTTGAGGAGTATCAGGATCCCTTCATAGACAAACTTGTACACAGTATTGATCAGGACCGCGCATAACCGATGGAGGATTGGATTTTATGTCAGCGCCGATTTCGGAGTTGGCGGGGTCGAACTCGCCCACCCAACGGTTTTATAAGTTTGGAAGCTCTCCTGAACAATTGAGTCAATCTATTTCTGTTACATTAGATTTCTACATAATGGCTTCCTACAATATCGTTGTCTTTGGTGGTGATCACTGTGGTCCCGAGGTATGTTGCTGCTAGCTCCTAACGGAGATGAGAATGTGGAACTGACATGAGTATAGGTGACCGCCGAGGGTGTCAAGGTACATTGCAAGCTAGACACGCCGTAAACCTGCGATACTAATATGAATTGCCCTAGATCCTCCGCGTCATTGAGAAAGCCCGTGGTATTACTTTCAACCTGCAAGACCATCTGCTCGGCGGCGTGCGTACACACTCGTTGTAACCTACCGCAAGCAACAAAGGCTAACAATTACAGGCTTCCATCGATGCCACCGGCTCACCTTTGACCGACGAGGCTCTCAACGCCGCCAAGAACGCCGACGCCGTTCTCCTCGGTGCCATTGGAGGTCCGGTATGTCTACCCTCACTCGAAAAAACACTCCTCACCAACCCTCACAACAATCCCCACGAAAAACAAACCTACTTACACACAATGGAAACAGAAATGGGGCACCGGCGCCGTGCGCCCGGAACAGGGTATCCTGAAGCTTCGCAAGGAGATGGGCACATTCGGCAACCTGCGTCCGTGCAACTTCGCCGCCCCCTCGCTGGTCGAGAGCTCGCCATTGAAGGCGGATGTCTGCCGCGGCGTCGACTTCAACATCATCCGTGAACTGACCGGCGGTATCTACTTCGGCGACCGCAAGGAAGACGACGGGTCCGGATATGCCATGGATACCGAGCCCTACTCGCGTCACGAGATCGAGCGCATCATTCGTCTTGCCGCCAACCTCGCCCTGCAGCACAACCCGCCCCTGCCTGTGTGGAGCTTGGATAAGGCTAATGTGCTCGCTACTAGCCGTCTGTGGCGTAAGGTCGTTACGGAGATTATGGAGAAGGAGTACCCCCAGGTCTCGATTGGTCACCATCTTATTGATTCGGCTGCTATGCTCATGATCAAGGATCCGCGCAAGCTGAACGGTATCGTTGTTACTAGCAATCTGTTCGGTGATATCATTAGCGACGAGGCTAGTGTTATCCCCGGTTCTCTGGGTCTGCTTCCCAGTGCTAGTTTGAGTGGTATTCCTGATGGCAAGAGCCGTGTTAACGGTATCTACGAGCCTATTCACGGTATGTGTTCTGGTTTTTTGACTACTGTTTTATGTCCGTTCTTGGTAAGCTAATTGATGGCTCAGGTTCCGCTCCCGATATTGCTGGCAAGGGCATTGTCAACCCCGTCGCCACTATCCTGTCCGTCGCCATGATGATGCAGTACTCTTTCAACATGATCGACGTGGCTCGCTTGATCGAGAAGGCCGTCAGCAACGTCATCGAGGCTGGTGTCCGCACTGGCGACATTGGTGGCACAGCCAAGACCACTGAGGTTGGCGATGCCGTTGCCGCCGAGCTGGAGAAGCTGCTTAAGTAGATACCAGCAATTCCTTCAAAATGTTCTTATACGAGATATGACAAGCATAGAAAACCCAAAAATTGGATACCCTTAAGATGCTAAACACGTTTCATTGGTACAGAAGAATGCCTGCATAATGATATTCAACATTCACCGGCCCAAACCCATGCAATCAATTGGAACTGGGTATCTTGAAGACATCGTAACTCCATAATGAAACCTCCCCCCAGTGGCTTTCCGCCATCAACGCCTGTAACTTATGTTCGCTTTTGAATTCGAGACCTTATCGAATCACTGGCTCGCCCATCCAATCCGGTTCATCCAGACCAGTACTAGTAAGCCCCTTATCAACCTCCTCACTCGCCGCACGCCCACGAAGATCATGAAGCCCACGCAGCGAAGAAGGCCGACGCCTCGCATCAGCCGAAGCCGACGGAGCAGCCGCCATCCGACGGCGAGAATCATCACAAGCAAAGACCTGGAACCCACGAACATGGGTATCCTTTCCATTCTGATGGTTCTCCATAATGCGCATCTGGATAACCATAGCCTTAAGCACATTCCCCGAATACGGGTCATCCTCATCCACCTCGCTACTGGCGTCTTCAACATCGTACAACGGATCGCACTCATCGTCGTGTTCATGATCAGGGTCATCACAGTTCCGATAAACGATTGTCCGTCGACGCGAGCTCGTCGAGCGTCCTCTCGTCTTCCCGGCATCATTGCGCACCCAGCCTCCATTTCGTCCGCCGACACCTTGTAGCGGCACATCGACCCAGCCGCGTGGTCCCTCGCCTTCCCAGGCTGCGAACTCGACGAGGTCGTTGCCGCCCATGCCTGCTGCGAAGATCATCTTTGTCGGCGTGTAGCTTTCGTCTAGTTCGAAATCGAGGTAGACTCGGATGCGCACGACGGCGACTAATTTGAAAAAGTGGAGGGTGAGCGTGTGCGGTTGGGGTCCGTCGGATTGCCAGTATTGTGCTGGGGAGGGGTTGCGGAGAGCCTCGACGCCGCAGCCTGGTTTGGAGGTTGAGACAGTCCAGGATGCAAGTGAGGAGATTTCGCGCAAGTTGGGCGGCAGGGGAGATGGTGATTTTTCTGTAAAAAGGCCATTAGCCCACTGTTACATTTCGAAAATCATAATCGTGGATGAGCGTAGAATGAAATCAGTTACCTTGATCGCGCATTTCCTCGTCGACGTCTCCATCTTCGTCTTCTTGCTCGAACTGATCTTCGACTTCTTGTTCCAATTCCTCGTCTTCAAGATCAGAGTCATCATCATCAAATTGATCTTCCTCAACCTGATCCTCTCCAAAGGAATCGTCCTGGTCCAGGTACCCGCCATCCTCATCGAGCTCTTGCATGGCGTGGCCGCGCGGATCGTAATCATCGTCAAAATCGTCGGAACTCATCATTGGCGGCGCTTGCGGCGCTTGCTGGTCTGCTCTCGGTCTACCAAATATCATGAACGGATTTATTGATGCCGCTGGATGACCCGCTTGTGCGACTGGATCGGGCGTGAAAGCATTTGGACCGGTGGAGGGGTGGTGATGGGTTGGGTTGGTGGGAGTGTGACGAGTTGGCGGGGTCTGGAATTGTGCGCGGAGGTCGCGGGGCCCGTTGATGTCTTCATTAGATATATAATCGCGCGGATTTGGTTGTCGACGCAGGTGAGGCATTGTTTGTCCCAGAAGTGTAGGGGTTGATGTTTACGCGCTTGATGGGAAGCTTCATTTCCTCTTGCGGTTAGCGCCAAATTGAAGCTATCAACCCTCGATAAGGCTACTCCGTACGTCAACTCCATGTAGATGAACTACCTTCTTGACTGCGTACAATCTATTTGAATGCTTCCTTGACACACATCCACATCATGCCCACTCCAAAACCTTTGAACAGCTGACCAATACTGCTCATCTAAGGCTGTATGGAATTATGGATGTCTCTCATTTAACTGCTACAGAGCTCTTTCACCTGCAAAACGCGAAGTGATTGTAGCAATGCGTTCCTAGTTGAGAAGGAGACGAAGCCAGCCAGACATGCACTGCAAACCTGGCAAACTTCGCAGCCTTGTTAAGTGAAGTTTTGGCGAAGCAGTTATATGCAATCTCCACATTCGGGCTAGAACGTTCAATCAGACCACCTGTGCCCACAGCCATCTTCGCCCCGCCATGTGAAGCGCTCGAGGCCCTTTTCTAGGCGCAATTTTCCCGATTTCGAACAAAACGATGAAAAGAAAGTGTATCGGTGTATCTGAAGGCAAGTGGATTGGCCTGGAGCTTATGGCATGTCAGAAGCAATGAGCTCATGATCGGGCTGTCTCTAGGCCACTGTGTTTCTCGGGGATTGGACCGGAGCCAACGAAGGACCCCAGGAGAATAGTGGAGCTCACTGGAGCAAGATGCGTCAACGACTCACAATGAGGTTCTCCGTTCTTTACTTACAGCAAGGGCGACGAGTGTACCAGATTTGGATGACCTCGAAGGTTACTATGCTTCCGTGGTTCAGAGCGAGAGTGAGTTTATCGTATCTTGGCGATGCACATCTAATGAACATTTTCATTAGATTGTGTTTCATTACTGTACTCACACAGTAGTTGTGTAAACCAAGCTAATTAATGCCTCTAATCTGTCGTCAGCTAAACACTATCAACACCCCTAACGCCAATGTTTTCATTTCTAATTCTGTCTGGGAAAACCTGCTTTTTGTCCACATGCCATGTGATTGGCTGGTCTGGCGGCCCGGAAGATTCAAGATGTACGGAGCTACACTGGAGTATATAGAATGGAGATGAAAAGAAGAGAAGGGGCAAATCGGAGCAATGAAATTAGACTAATAAAAAAAGAAAGAAAATTGACAATCAAGTGAAAAAAGACAAACTACCTACATCATCGCGAAAAAAAGTAAAAAAGTTCGATTTCCCCACGTTCTATCACGGTGGGCCCAAGTGACTTCACGTTGCCAATTCAACTTGCATTTCTGCCCCTCCTTTCTTCCTCTTCCACCAGACCTTCCATACTCACATATTTGATCTTTTTCTGTTTTCCCGTTTGGGGGCTACTTGATCTCTTAGCGACAACCTCCGCACCAAAGTTCAACACGGCCTCGACGCAATCACGACCATTGGCATCGGTTCGATTTTGTCCCCGATAGCCCTCCTCCGACTCGTCATGGCTGATTCACGGGATTTTGCCAGCGAGGCAGTGGCTGAGAAGGACCCTTCTCTCGGCGATCCGAAGGCTTCCCCGGTTCCAACGCCAGCCTCTAACCCCGCCAGTCTTCCCTCCCGCGAAAATGGGGGACCTGGCTTATCTGCCTCCTCCACGCACCTGGGCCAGATCAACGCTGCCCGGCGGGGCGCTGGGAGTTCACCACACCCCGGGTCAAGGAGCGGGAAACCAGCTGGCGGTCTAAACCAGGATATTATGGCGAAAATGAAGGCATTTTCTTTATCTCGCCAGGGTGCTCCGACGCCGCATTCTGCGGCGTCGACGGGACATGTCCCCACGGCCCAAGGAGCGGGCGCAGGCGGCCCGCTCGCTGGTCGTATGCCCCAAAACTCAGGCCGGCCTCACCCTCCCAACTGGGCTTCTTCACCCACTATCCCCGCGTCTGGCGCCAGCCCGGCTTCTCCCCGACCGGGAGGGCTCGCAGCCAAGCGCATGAAGCCGAACCTCAAACTCTCGGATGTCACCTCCAGTCCTACGCCAGGTACCGATCAAAAGCAGGGTGAACAGAATGGAGAATCTGCGTTCAGTAAGTATTCCGAATATATCGACACGCAAGCGGGCACCTTGAACTTCAACAACAAGGCCGTTCTGCACGGAGGCGGCGTCGAATTTTCGTCAGGTCACAGTTTCAAGATTTCCCTGGATGAGGTCGATCGACTGGAAGAATTGGGCAAGGGCAATTACGGAACGGTCTACAAGGTCCGACACAGTCGCCCGCATCTCCGCAAGCCAGGCCAGGGGCTGGGTGGCATTGTCAGCCGGTCTTCAGGCCAAGACGACAAAGGGAGCCCTGACTCAGGGTCGAGTCAACTCTCTGGAGTTGTTATGGCCATGAAAGAGATTCGCTTGGAATTGGATGAAGCCAAGTTCGCACAAATCATCATGGAGTTGGACATCCTTCACCGCTGCGTCTCTCCGTTCATCATCGACTTTTACGGAGCTTTCTTCCAGGAAGGTGCGGTCTACATGTGTGTTGAGTTCATGGATGGTGGCTCGATCGACAAATTATACGAAGGCGGCCTTCCTGAAAGTGTCCTCCGCAAGGTCACCCTGTCCACTATCATGGGGTTGAGATCGTTGAAGGAGGACCACAACATCATTCACCGTGATGTGAAGCCTACCAACATCCTTGTCAACACCAAGGGCCAGATCAAGATTTGCGACTTCGGTGTCAGCGGAAACCTGGTCTCCAGTATCGCAAAGACCAACATCGGTTGTCAAAGCTACATGGCGCCTGAGCGAATTGCGGGAGGTGGCATGCAACAGTCGGGAGCGCCGAGTGCCGGTACATACAGTGTGCAGAGCGATATCTGGAGTTTAGGATTGTCCATCATCGAATGCTCCATGGGCCGATACCCATACCCACCTGAAACCTTCAACAACATCTTCAGTCAGCTACACGTGAGTATCTCGTGTATCACTATGTCTTTTCTTCAATTTTCTAACCCCCAACTGCATTTAGGCCATCGTTCATGGAGATCCCCCCACCCTACCTGAGGGTTTCTCCGAGGATGCACACGCATTCGTCCGCGCATGCCTTGACAAGAACCCCAAAAACCGACCGAACTATACCATGCTCCTTCGACACCCTTGGATCGCACCCCTCATGAAGCCACCGACCGAGTCAGGTAGTAACGGCGCCGAAGAACCCTCCCCCGAAACTCCCCCTTCATCCTTCATGACAGAGGACGAAGAAGTCGCCGAATGGGTCAACAAGCAACTCAAGCTCAAAGCAGAGGGTCGCCTCCACATTTCAGAGAAGCCAGCACTTCACGCCGTTGCACTGGATAAAGTTGGCACAACTCCTTCCGAAGACGATCCCCACGCTCCGTCACAGAATGATTGAGCTTTGTTCTGCTTTGCGTTTTTCCGAATATTTGCATCCTCCGGTCCTCGGGAGGCCCACTTCTACGGCGCAGGCGCCGTTCGCCGCGACTTGCATCCCTGTTCTCTTCGGGGCGACATGCCTTGGCCAACGTTCTGTCTTTTCAAGGCATATTCTGGCATTGCCAGACCGTTGCCATGGCCAGTTACGAAGTAGTATTTGTGGCTCTCTTTGCAACTTTCCTATCACGATCTGTGAGCATCTTGTGTTTTCGAAACGGACTGGGAATAATCATTGCGTCCGCCATTGCCATTTAGGGCGGACGATACACCACCGATTGGTACACACATCTTCCTACGATTTCTGCATTTCAAATGTGATTCTTTACGTCTTGGATGCAAGCGCTATTCGCGTTGTAAGCATATTGGATTGGGTTATCCTTTGGGGAATTTTGCATTCTCGATACAATTACTGTAGCCTCTCTCTTCAATTCGACTTTTATGCTTGTTCGTCATCTCTTTTGACTCTCTAGTGAGAGTCTATACCAATATACACAGTAGAGCGTTAAGTAGACCAAAGTAAGTTAATCTCACGCCTCACCCCAAATCTCATCAGCAACCTCCCTCACCAGCTGCAACTTCGCCTTCTGGTGCTCAACAAGAAGCGGATATCCACTCTCATGAGTACTAAAGCCACACTGAGGACTGACACAAACCCTCTTAAGCGCCTCCTCCCTCGTCTCCCCAGACCCCTCAGCAACAAAATCAGCGGCCGAATAAATCCGCTGCTTAACAGCCTCCTTATCCTCCATCTCCCTCAACTTCGTGCTAATAACCCCAACAACGACATTCTTCCCCTTAGGCAAGAACCTCAAAGGCTCAAACCCACCCGCCCGCTCAGTATCATACTCCAAATAGAACGTATCAACCGCAAGGTCCTCAAACAACTTCTTCGCAATAACATCATACGACCCCTCAGAGAAGTGTCTCCCCCCAATAAAATTACCCCGACAAAGATGAATGCCCGTATGCATATCATCCGGCAATCCAGCCAGACAATCATTATAAAGCCGAATATAAGCATCCAGCAAATCCTCCACAGAACCCACATTATCCTCATCCTCCTCCCACCCCTTCCGGAAAGCCTCAGAGCAGAAATACGCCATACCAGGATCGTCGAACTGCACGTTCCGCAATCCAGCCTCGTAAAGCGCACCCAGCTCCACCCGGTACACCTTCGCAACGTCGGCAAAGTACTCGGCGTCATTGGCATAGGCGGAAGCCGCATACGCTCGTCCTTGCTTGTAGCGCATGTGGAACCAGGCTGGCGTGATCATCGTCAGTTTGATATTGCGCCATTCGCTCTGCGGCAGCGACGCTTGCACGAGTTTCAGTTCGTGCAGGTTGGACGCTGTGCCGGTGCTGAGTGATAGCTTGCTTCCTGCGATGACCGAGTCGCCCGGCATCACCTTGGCTCCCGGCTCGATTAGACTGACTACGTCCGGGTGGTAGAGTCTGAACATCGAGGCTTCGGCGTCTTGGAGACGGATTGTTCCTAAGAGGGATTTTAGTTTTCTTTTGTTCGTTTAATGATAGGGGAAATATTAATATAAATTAGCTCTTTTATAGCTAGTTATATAAGGGCTGGAGAAGTGTGAGAAGTGTTAATTACTAACCCTCAAACTCATCCCACATCAATCCCCAGAATCGGGTGCGGTTGTACTCGCCAGAGGTGACGGCCTTGAAGCCGAGGTCTCGTTGCATCTTGACGACTTCGCGGACGGCTTCTTGTTCGATGGCGGGGAGACCTGCGGCTTCGGCGGAAACGCCGGTGGCGATCTTCTCGCGGGCTTCGAGAAGGTTATCTGGACGCAGCAGGGAGCCCATCTGCTCGGCGCGGAATGGTGGGGCCATGGTGATATGGGTATTGAATATGGGGAATTGGGATTGTTAGATCTCGCAGGTTTCTGCGGAGGGTTGCGAGAGGGAAAATCTGAGATGTCCCCATAGTTATGTCCAGCTCTTCCCCAAGTGGGGAACTTCTCCATATATGCGGGGCTGAAATGTGGTGCTGATATGGGGCTCTTTTTAGGGCTGTTTTGACTTACAACTCCGAGACTGTAAGCCATATGGAGATTCCTAGGGGAGTACATAGAACATGTAGGTCATTGGTAGAGATGCTGTCCAGTCGTATGCTGAAAGGTAAGATCAAGCAAATTGCTGTTGAAAGAAAATACTCCAATGACAAAAGATCAAGAATGGCAGACTTTGGCCAAAAGTTATGGAAATTTTGAAATCCTAACCATTATGCACATATAGTATAACTATCTCTATTCACCATTACCGCATAGTCACAAGCTCTTCGGCACTAGTAGGGTGGATAGCAATGCAGCTATCGAAGTCCTGCTTAGTGGCACCCATCTTAATAGCAACGCCGAAGCCCTGCAGCATCTCGCCAACACCGAGACCAAGAATGTGCAGACCGACAACCTTCTCCTGGGCACCGGCACAGATGATCTTCATCTCAGTGGGATTCTTGGCCTTCTCCTCGGGAGACAAACCAACATCGAAAAACATGGCAGTGAACTTGGTGTGGTAGATCTTGATCTTGTCGTCGCCGTAGCGTTGACGAGCCTCGGGCTCGGTGAGACCGACGCAACCAACCTCAGGGTGAGAGAAGACGACGGTGGGGATGTTTTCGTAGGAGATCTTGGCGTGCTTCAGCTCGGGAGGGCCGAAGAGGCGGCTACCGAGTTGGCGACCGGCGGCGATGGCAACTATACGTAGTTAGTCTTTTTGCTTGGTCCTATATACTAGTGCAAGACCTCGGATAAAACTTACCAGGAGTCAGCTCGGCCTGACCGGTCACATCACCGAGAGCGTAGACACCCTCGGCTGAGGTATTCTGGTACTCGTCAACCACGACGTAGCCACCAGAGTTCAGCTTAACACCAGGGATGTCCAAGTTCAGGTCCTCAACCTCGGGGGCACGGCCGACAGCCCAGAGAAGCTCGTTGACCTCCATCTCAGAGCCGTCATGGTTAACGAGCTTGATCAGGCGGTCCTTGCCCTTACCATCGCGGATGAGCTGAATATCCTTGAACCCGAGGTGGTGGCGGTGAAGCTTGATACCGGCAGCCTCGTAGCGATCGGTCATAGTCTTCTGGATCATGGGGTCGAACTTGCGCAGGAAGTGTTCACCGCGGATGAACATGTGGGTCTCGACATCAACGGCGTTCAAGACACCGGCAAGCTCGACGGCGATGTAACCAGCACCGACAACGGCGATTTTGGGAGGGAGTTCCTCCATCTCGAAGAAACCGTCGCTGGTGATGCCGTGCTCGGCACCGGGCACCGCGGGGAGATTGGGCCGGCCACCAGTTGCGATCAGAATGTGGGGGGCGGAATAGCGAGCAGCGGAGCCATCGGCGAGCTTGACCTCAATGGTGTTGGGCTCGACGAAACCAGCACGACCGTGAACGAGGTCGATTCCTTCGCGGTTCCAGTTGTTCTCATAGGCGCCGTTCAACCGCTTGATGACGGCGTCACGGGTGTTCTTGAATTGGTTGTAGTTGATGGTGATGTTCTCAGGAATATCGTAGCCATAGTTCTTTCCGAGGTGCAGCATCTCGTTGATGGTTGCAAAGTTCCACGTCATTTTCTTAGGAACGCATCTGAAAATTGTCAGATAACGGGCCAGATTGAACGCAGTAGAATTGCATATTTGACAAGCTTACCCCACGTTGACACAGGTACCACCGGACCGTGCGCTTTCCACAATGAGCGTCTTCTTGCCGTACCAGCCGGCGGCACGACGGGCGCTGCCACTGCCACCGCTACCACCGCCGAGGACGATGTAGTCATACTGTTTCGTTTCCACGGGGGCCATGTTGGATGATTGCTGTTTCTTGGAGGAGGAGCTGAAGTGTCGGGTGATGGTAGAGAGACGAGATGTAGGAGCAATTGAGTCCGCAGGGATTGTGCGGGGAGAGCTGAAGGTCGCCAGACTTTTATTGGTTTCGCCAAAGATTTGCCGAACGGAAGGCCGGGTCAGAGATGTAGTGGCTCGAAGGCTTATCCGAGATGATTGAATGGAGCGGGAGAGCATGGAGAGGTATGGGAGGGGAGGAGGGGAAAGATATCTACAGACTGAAGACAAGAGCGGGGACGAAAACACTGAGGATATCGGGCTAATTATGCGTGTTGCTTGGGCTTCACTGCCGTTTCACTGGCCCATCGCCGGCCGATTTGTCATGATGGATTACGTCAGCAGATCTAGATCGTTGAGGTCTTGTGGTCATGAATTTGACTCGTGATTCATATATCACGTTAAGTTTACTTGAACTTAGATATTGAAGAGCTGTCGTATGCAATATATTCGTATGAGAAATATGCGGGGGGTATAGGAAGGAAAGGGAATTCAGAAAAGAGCGACGGAGAGTGGCCTCATAGACAAGATTCAGGGTTGAAGTCAGGAACTGAGGGTTTGATAAAGAAACCAGTGTAACAGCCAATCGATGTTGAAGATGTTTCAGAAGAGAAGGGACCCGGCCCTACCTATCAAACTGAACATGAAGATCGGGTATAAAAAAGAACAAATGGGAAGGGTATCAAATTGGTGGAAATGCAGGAACGGAATAAAACAAATCAAGCCATCGAGTCGAACAGTAAGACTTTGCTCTGTCCACCACAATGTGCGATCGAACCGCCAGAGACATGCAGCGTCCTGGGCACAATCGCCGGTATGGACAGGGTGATCAAGCATGCAAGGCATATTGGCAGAGAACAGCTTGTGATAGACTGAGGCTCAGCTATGTCTAGCCGGTCATTCAAGTCGGAACTAGACAGCCATATGGCATGTGATAAGAGGGAGCATGGCGCCCCTATTCCCATTCACATTCAATGCTGCGATGGCTTGCGATGGAGGGGCCGTCATCGGTGTTGGGTATAGGCGAAGAGGGGGCCAGAGGGGAGACCCCGCATGTCGGATCACGAGAGATGAAATGGAGAGAGAGGAAGGAAGAATACAGGCATCCCAGACAGCGAAATTCAAGACCGTGGCGGCGGATCTTCTAGTGATCTGTGTCTGGGTGCTGTTGGGGCAGAACGCTATCGCCAGCTGATAACGTGCACTTAGTGGGTGTAGGCGAGAACAGCAAAGGAGATGACGCAGAAGCACAGGGGAATATAGACAGAGCGTTCCATATCGACCTGGTTGGAGGAGTTGCGTTTCATGATTTGTTCAGCTGCAGATAGCACAGCGATGTGTCTGAAGATCTGAAAATGAGGGGGTGCAGGGAGTATAAGAGAATCCGGGGCGTGGGGGCGGTGTGGTTATCTGGAATCTTATCCTGCTTAGGTAACTGTGTTGGGGCCTCAACAAAATATCACCTGACTCAACATTGCCTCCTTCCAGATTAGAACACGTGGAATTACCTGCACTGTCTATAGGCAGTTGACTACATTCAAAATAGAAGTGGCCACATTTACGTCACAAATCACAATATTCAAAGTAATGAACACGCAGATTCAGGTACCACTGCATGGACAGTACACCGGCAAGTAAGTTAGTAACACCATCCAAGTACTCCACGTGGTTCCTGCATAAGCCTCGGCAGGTTCCGAATAGAGTGGACTGGACATTTCCAAGCTTGGCAACTCTTTCAGTATCAAGGATAATTCTCATGCAGCATGCCTGTCTGAATAGCTTCACTGTCTGAACATAAGGATGGTCATATATCGCAACCTTTCCAGGTCACTGCCATGTTGTCTAAGTGGACGTATCCCTTGATAGCACCCATTCACCAAGGGTTACAGAGGAACTCACAAGGGCACCGAGCCACACTCAACAGCACTGATCTACATAACTGCTTTGCCCCTGGCTAGGCTCCTCCCAGAACCTGTGCAGCGTACCTGGATGGACGTAAACCAAAACACTCCGAAACCTCCACATTCACAACGAACGAAGAATGCAAGGAGACACCAACCACGCTACCCATCCACCAATGAAAGCGATTATGAGCATCCTTCATAGCTGGCCAGGCAGAACAGAAAGCAAGAACCAGCCTGCCCGGCCAAGGGAGCAAGGCATTTGATCTGGCCCGAGTTCTCCTGCGTAGTCCTGTCCTCATTAGACGAAACCTTGCCCTAGAACGCTTCTCCCCTGCGGTATACACCTGTACAGTTTGCCAAACGCGCTCTCATAACCTCGACATCAAGTCAACCGATCTCCTACCAGCGATCATACTATCTATAACCACCACAATGCGCGTTTCAGCCCTCGCCTTCGCTGCCGTCCTATCTCTGGTCTCGGCCAAGCAGATCAATATGCACTGCAACTTCGCCGAAGACCACACCGGAATGGTTCAGTCGCCCTACTGCTGCCGTGACTTGGAGCCCGCACGAGGAAACCCGAAGGCGAATGAGGCGTTTGACTGTATGTATCATGATCGTGAAATTTTCTATACCTAGCAGTGGCATCTCGCTAATAATCTTTCTAGGCGATGAATTGAAAGTGCCTCAGCTGTGTGAGGATCAATCTCGGCCAGCTTGCTGCTACACTATTGTGAGTTTGTTTGGATTCTATTTGCCTTTCAAGGTTGGCTTTCGCTGATATTTTCTCTTTTCATCGCCTAGGGCCCGAAGAAAATCTGTACCTCCCATGCTATCTTTATGGATGCGGAAGACGTTTGATTTGGGGAGGACGGGTACAAGATATGGCTGAATGCAATTGCCTGACGACTGGCTGGATGAGAGACTGCTCGGCTTCAAGGGGTAACGGTTTGGACGGTTTGGTGTCAATAATTTCTAGTGAATGGTGGATGGATCTCGAGGAATACATATTACAATTCGCTTCTCTGTCTGGAGGGACGACCATAAGCCCATATTTGCAATAGAATTTGAGGATTGTATGGGAGCACATACCTAATGTAGTATTGCGTAGATAGGTACCTAATAATCGACATCCAAGATATGCTAGCTGTATCGCTATGAAATAAGTTCAACAATGCTAAGGAAAGATATCCAGAGCCATATCCTGGACGCTGAAAATGCTAGACAAAGGAGCAACGCCTGCACTTCACTCAGATGACTCCAAGCATCTCCTCAGTATTCCGACGAAAAAGACGCCCTGCCAGCCCCGGCTGGCTCGTACATAAGTCCAAGCAAAATTCAGTGAAAGGCCTGATATCTATCCTGGAGAATCGAGTATGTGGCCAATCAGTAGCATAGATGACTCTATTAGGTGCGACAGACAACAGTTCCCGTGCCATAGCCTGAAGGTCACGCATATGATGGTCATCGGTAAGTCTATACGGCGCGGACAGCTTCACATAAGTATTCCCATGACGAAGCAGTGATATCAACGATGAGAATCCATCAAGACCGTAGGGATTGAATCTGGATCCCGAAGTACCTTCGCACGCTGGGAATTCAGGACTGCCAAAGTGATCGATGCAAATGCGCACGCCCAGTGGTGGTATAATCGATTCAAGCAACGAGACCATCCTGAGGGGAAGATAGAGCTCAATGATCCAGTCTCGAGGCCGGGCAAGTTCAGCGTGCTGGTGTAATGTCTCTTCCAGCTCTGCTTTATCCATGAACTTCCTTACTGACTGAAGATTAATTCTTAGTCCACGAACTCCGAGGTCATGCCATTTGTTTAGAGTCTCGGACTTGACAGTTGCAGGATCCACCGCGACCACCCCTCTGCCGCGGGAGGGTCCGACTCTTTTCAATGCGTCTAATAGACATGCGTTGTTTGTCTCATAGACTGAGGGCTGCACAAAGACAAAATTCTCTAAGCCCAGTTCGGACCCAAAGGCAAGAGCTTCAGCCAGCGTATGCGGGGTTGGCTTGTATACCGCTGTCGGAGAGACAGGAAACCGCGACGGTTCCACGACATGCATATGGCTATCCCATGACCTCGCAGGGAGTCTCTGCTTCAGTGGGATCCTTACGGGCGAGGCATAGGTTGAGAGCCGTGGCCCTGAGCGGTTGCCAAGCGATATTGACGAAAGCCTGGAGAATATGACAGGCTTAGGCTGAGTGGCGATCAGCATCCTGGAATTATCGAAGTAGACTGAGGCGACGGTGAGTTGATAAGTAGATCGAACAAAAGCGAAGAGGGCGGGTTATGATAGAGCAAAACTGAAGCCATGGGGGACGACTACCCACACACCAATAGGTCCAACATGGCTATTCACCCTTTCGTAGATGTTCAAAAAGCACGTTGGAGCTCCGTCGGTCAACTTCCGCTGCTTTCAAATTAAGCTTCCCCTTTGCATGTGAGTATGTCTCGAATTCATCCGGAACTCATTGGCTATGTCCATAAGCTGCATGACCCACCCTCCAACATCCACACGCTTGAAGACCTGGCATAGTGGACCAAAAGCCAAGCGAGCGCGGAAGTCGTCCGTATGTAAATCTTTGAGCCGCCAGATGGGCCGGTTAAATGAAACGACGAGCCATTTGCCGTTAAGCGGACCCAGAAAGTGGATAGTTGCGGCGCGATCCGAACATTGGAAGTATGGAATCACTTGCATAGTACAGCTCAATGTGAAATGACTCCAGAATGCACGCAGCACATGGCAGCAATTTGGTGTTCAAGCTCAGTTCATGTGGCAAAAGGGGAAAACACAGGAAGCTCGGACGTTGACCGATAAATCTGCTTGGCTGAGATCCTGGCCACTTCCCCACTTCTCCTCTTGTTCACTGCTTTGGACCACGATACTGCCCTCCTTACGATTGGACCCATCTACTGTGTATTACACGCCTCTAAAATCTATACTAGGGGATCGCCATGCGATGGACCACCTCACGATGGTCGACCAATCCCTACTGCGCCCTGGTGATTAGCGTCATCGCCTGCGGCGGGATTCCGAAAGGTACGAGTTCGCTGCACCGGCCCGGGATCAGCGATCGATCCGCCGCACCTACCGCCCCAATCCCATAAACAACGTTGCAATGATGAAGAGACATTGAGCTAATTGCCGCACTGTCCTCAATAGGCTATGATGAGGGTGGCTACAGCGCCAGCGTTTCCCTGCCCTCCTTCAGGTCTGACTTCAACCTCGTTAAATCACACTGGGAGCACGATGCTATTGGGCTAGCCAACCGCAAAGCGAACATCACCTCGTTCAATGTTCTCGGCGCAGCATTTGGTGCCCTGATAGTCCTTGACCTTAATGATCGCCTCGGGCGCCTGGTGTCGTGGCGGCTAGCTTGCATCGTGTGGGCATCCGGGACATTAATGCAAATATTCGCATCTGGTATCTACGGACTGCTATTGTTTAGTCGAATATGGGGCGGGTTAGGCGCGGGCGCTTTAACCGTTACGGCCCCGCTGTATCTGACAGAAATAGCCCCTGCGAGGACAAGGGGCCTGGTTGTGGGGCTGTACATGGTCTTCTTATTGACTTTTCTGGCTGCAGGTGAGCTATGACCCTCTCTTCTATGCTGTACGCCCGTACCCGGCACTGTCCTAGCTGACAGTGCTATTGCAGGGTTCTTCATCAACTATGGCGCTAGAGTGCACATGGCGAACACGCAAAGCCAATACCGTTTAGTGCAGGCCGTACCATTGATCCCTGTGGGTATCGCATATGGTCTGTCGTACCTCTGTCCCGAGACTCCTCGGTATCTGGTCTCAAAAAAGCTTTATCGGGAAGGGCTCGATGCTCTTGCACGGCTGCGTGGCAAGACCATCGACGATCCTGAAATCACATCGGAGTTCGAGTCCATCGATGCACAGGAACGGCAGCGTGCAGAAGGCTTGGCATCTGTCTCCCATTGGACTCTATTTAAGGAAACACAGACAAATCCGAACTACCGGCAGCGCTTCTGGCTGGTAATCACGATGCAGACTATTGCCCAGTGGACCGGTGGTAACGGTATTACATACTACGTACCAACCCTATTCAAGGTACGTGACATGAAGACTGCCCTAGAATGCTGGCTACATTCTATAAAGCTCTAATTAACATAATTGAAATAGTACGCCGGTCTAGGAGGCGACTCCGAAGCCCTCGTCTCATCTGGCGCCTACGGGATCGTCAAACTAGTCTTCACAATGGCCTTCACGTGGTGTCTAATCGACCTCCTCGGTCGACGCCGCTGCAGTCTCGCCGGGCTAAGCCTGCAGCTGTGCGCGCATATCTACACAGGGATATACCAGGGCCTCCGTCCGGGCTCGGCTGACAACAAGAACGCCGCTAACGCAGCCGTAGCCTCCGTCTTCATCTACGCCGTCGGCTGGTCCATCGGCCTCTGCACCGTGCCCTATCTGTATGGGACTGAGATCTTCCCCACGCGCATCCGCAACGTCAGCTACGCGATCAGCATGGCGTTGCACTGGTTCTTCCAGTTTGCTGTTGTGCGAGTCACGCCTAATATGCTCGTCTCGCTTGATATCTGGGGTGCTTATTTGTTTTGGGCGCTGATTTGCTTTTCCGGGCTGATTATCCTCGGTGTGTGGATGCCGGAGACGAAGGGCGTGCCGATTGAGCGGATGGGGGATTTGTTTGAGGGGCCGTGGTATTCAAGGTGGCGGGCTAGGCCTAGGGACTCGAGTACTGTTTCACAGGCTACTATGGCGCAGATTGTTGAGTCGAAGGATAGTCGTGGCTTGTAGGCTTGGCGAAGGTTTCTGTGGCTATAGCCTGGCTTCTGTATGTATTTAAGCATTTTAGTTAGTGATACCCTCATCGTTCTGTCGTTACATATTCAGCATTCCCGTTCTTAACAAAGTCAATATTCCAATTCTCGTAGCTGTGCCCCAGCCTCCGGTAATTCGGGTTGGACCTTGCGGAGCTGGGTTGAAAGGGCAGGAGGAGAGAAGGCACCCGGCTCTATAAATATAATTATCTGAGATCTAAAGGTCATGTCCTGAACAACCAGGTATATACACAACAGTTCAGATCAAGTGTCCTTCTCCAAGGCTTTCGGATATGCGAAACGGCGGAGATGGGGGATATGGTACGACCAACATGGTACTCGTATGATATTGAGACTTGTGATCACAGTCAAGCATCATACCCCTTCACGACGATTACCTTACGGTAAAGCCATTTCTTGGGGCTTTGACAGGTGCATGGTCCTGTGTTAGTGATGTTGACGGTTGCTGGAGCTTACGTACAGATATGAAGTATGGCAAACCTTCCAATATCATCACCATTAGGTTGTACCTAGGTTGGTGCTTTATCTACCTTCATGTACAGAGACACATATGTGCATATGTATTGTGATGTCGTTATGTATTTCAGTTCCAGAAAGTGGGAGGACAGAGCCCATCATGTATATGTACTAGACCTCGTTGACCCGCCATGGCTGACCAGATACAAGCCCATCCAGGAAAAGAGAGGAATCAACTCGCAAGTTAGATCCCATATGTCATTGTATAATATTATTGAGAAGGCCCACCCCAGCCCTGCTCAAAGGAAGGCGTCATATTCGTCGTGAGAGGCTGTGCATAAGAGAAAGCCTCATACACCTCCGGCGTGATTTCATAGGACCCGTGGTCCATTGTTATAGCGGCATTTGGCATCCCACCCAGCAAGTGTGTAGCCTGCATTTGGGGCATCTCGTCCGAGTGGGGGATATTGAAACCAACTCCCTGGTGTTGGAAGGTACTGTAGGATTGCATTAGGGGCGGGTTTTCCGGTCCTGTGGTTTGGGCATGCGTGCCCATTTGTGCTTGTGCTTGATGATGTTGGGATGGAGAAACATGGCGGGAGGGGTTGCTGCCGATTGACGGCGACTGGCTGTGTTGAGGGTGATGGGGATGAACATGAGATTGAGGTGGGGGTGGGTGATGTTGGGAATGGTGTTCTTGGTTGAGTTCAGATACTGCGGACATTGGTGCGTGGATGTTGATATTATGTTTTTGGAGCTGCTGGGAAATCAGGTTGAGGGCGGTTCCGATGACTGGATTGGCGGCTTTGACTCTTTCGAGGGCGAAGATGCAGAACTTGAGTTTGTCTAGGGTGCCTGGTGCGGCGTACTTCAGAGCTTCGATCTCGAGTAAAAAAATTGATGATGCTGTGTAGATGCTGTATGCGAGAGAGAGAACGACGTGGCTATCGCCAAAGGTGCGGCGATAGAGATCGAAGAGTGCTAGGATTGATGTTGCTGATGCCATGCACTGTACAAGATGGTTTGAGTCTTGTGTCTCGGGGCGGGTGTCAGACCGCTCCTTATTGCAGAGGATTGGTCGATGGAGAAGGATGTTGATGGTGTGATAGAAACAGCTAGATGGCTTCGGTTAGCTACGTAGGCGACTCGAGGTATTGGTTACATACTTCAGAATAACGATATGGCTTGGTGGTGAGTATGGAGGAAGGTCTGTTGCTACCAACTTCAAGTAGTCTGGTAGTTCCTGCCACCAGTCACCCAGGTTCTTGGCCTGCTCCCGGATGCAATCATAGAATGCAGAGTCCGTGATCTGGCGGATTGGGTCGTAGATGTGTATCAGAATCTGGTTCAATACTTCTGCCAGACCGCACATCTTCATGAAACATGACGTTGAGTGTGCCTGAGTGGGCGGATAGTGAGCGCCATCTGTGAACGTCACACCATGAGGCGTCCATATTTCAATCTCAGCAGTATCGTCAAGAATCATCCGCGGTGGGCTAACGTGGGAGTGCTGCATCGTCGGTGCTCGGCCAAAGTATAACGAGAGCACCTTGTCCCAGAAGTAACAACTCCAGAATAATCGGTTTCGTATCTCAATATCCTCGTCACTCAACTGTGCCGACCCTGAATATTTCCGGCTATCGATAGAGATACCCAGGTCGTCCAGCAGCCGGAAGGCCATCCCGCTGTACAGCCAAGCCTGCGTCCGATTTCCGCGACCACATTCCTGTGCACTGAGAAGGAGTAATGTCTGAATAGTAGGAATGCCAGCATAGCCAACTTTGAGAGACTCGAATACCCCGGTCACGGCGCGATGGGAGAATTGTGCTCCGCCATCAAAGGCGTCCAGAAGCGGGCCAACCTGAGGCTCCGCTTTGCACCAACGTACTGAGTGAGAAAGAATCGCATTCAACAAGACATCCGAATAATATTTGCCTTGAATTTTCAGATCGCCTGTTGATGAAGTCAGCTAATATGTCAACTGAAATGATAACTATTGAACGGACGTGTAAATGCAGGCCGGTAGACAAAGTTCCATAGCGGCTGGATCCAGCACCAGTGCGAATCAAGAAGATACTGGAAAGGCTCCTATCAGACTGCATCAGTATGTTGCCTCATCTCCCAGTCAGCTCAACAGACATACCGGCATAGCAGCCATCTGCTCAAATGCCCTTTCCCGCCATGCGCTATTGATAAGACGCTCCTTGCGCCCTTCACAATCCTGTGCGTATTGCGCATTCGACGTCGCATTCACCATCCCACTGGGCAGCTGAAACAAGCTCGTCGGTCCATGAAACGAGACACGACCGTCATTCTCAACATTGAGGCCGTCGAACTGTCGAGCGAGATCCTCCGCATCGTGATGTCTCGTCTTCGGCCCGCTCGAACTGGAATCAGCCACCGAGGGCGATCTCTTGTGTGTCTCATCCCCCTCCCCGCGTTTCGCCAAAGCTTCCTCCAGCTGCGCAACCCGGGCTTCGAGCTGTTTTGTGTACGATAAGGTCGGGGCTCTAATGGCGGGGTAAGAAGGAGTATCAGTAATCGAGCGACTGCCAAGGAGAAGATCTGAGACAAACTCACAAACTGTAGATACATTGCTCGCCTCGTGCGGTGCACCGCGAACAGGACGGACTAACACCGTTGCATTTGACCTGGATACGATCAATCAGTTCCGTAATCTCGGGCTTCGTCCGAGAAGATCCGCGCGCACCTTGCGTTTGCGACAGGCCTCACACGAGAAGGCGCTCTTCCGGGGAAGATTAGTCTTGGGAGACTCGGCCATTCTTCACTTGTGACCTTTGGAGATTGGAATGAGATCATCCTCCTCCAAAAGGAGAACAGGAGATTAACAGAATGAAAGGGAAGTGTCAAAATCAGGGGAGGGAGAAATTTTGGCCCCAAAACGCGTGGGGCTAATCGCGGGGATAAGCCTTTTTTACCTTGAAACGGGCGAGATAGTGTTGACGTCGAATCAGCTGATCAGCTGCTGGACTTGCGAAGTTGGAGAAGTCTCCAAGCTGAACAGGTTAAAGACTTTGGTATGCGCGATTATTGGTGGACGAGTCGGAGAGTGATCTTGGACGGCATCCACTATTGAGGCTCCACTGGTGTTCCCCAATTCTCACAGTACGGAGTAAAGGAAAGGAATATCAAAGATGGTAACGAGTAAAATGCTTCAGCTATTTGCATGGTATTCAATTGTATACATTCATAGATCCCTTATTTCTTCCCTTTCTTGGCTCCTTTTCCCTTGCCCTTGCCCTTGCTCTTCGCAGTGTCGGCATCGCCCTTACCCTTCTTCCACCCGATATTACCATCGTGTCTCATCTGAGCATCATCCAGACGCTTCTTGTCCTTGTTGCTTAGCTTGACATTGCTCTTCTTGGTATTGGGGCCATTCAACTCAACAGCACCCAGCTTGCGAGCAATCGTCTTCTCTTTTTCAGACTCGAACCACGTCCGCTTGGGCCGCGACATGATCTCGCGGCCGTGCTTCATGAGATTCTCGCCCTTGGTGAACTGCATCTCGGCCTGGGCGAACTGCTTCTCAGTCTTCTCTTCCTGCAAAATCTCATTGACTTCGTCGGCCATGTCCTCGGCCTTCTTGGCCCAGCTGTCTGCAACGGCTTGCTCAACCACACGACTGGCGATCTTGGCACCTTGCGCCTTGCCTGCTCGGACGGCAAGTTTGACAACCTTGCGATCGGGCTCGGCGGCAATAGTGCATGCGCGACCAGAGCGGCCGGCACGGGCGGTACGACCAACACGATGCAGGTAGATCTCGTGGCTCTGGGGAGCCTCGTAGTTGATGACGGTCTCGACACCCTTGATATCCAAACCACGAGAAGCAACGTCTGTGGCGAGAAGGAAGGCAACCTTGCCATCACGGAAGTTTTCGACGGATTTGATACGCTGTTCGAGTTAGTACAGTCCATGAAAGACAAGGAGTATTGGCACATACCTGTTCTTGGGATAGACTACCGTGTAGCTCTGCTGCCTTGAGGCCCAATAGACCGAAGATGATGCGGACGCGGTGGGCCTCCTTCTTTTGTCGGAAGAAAATAATGACACGCTTGGTGTAGACTTCTTTGCACAGGTACATAAGGTAACCAAGACGCTTGTCCTCACGTCCAGGACGGAGACGCACAAATTCTTGAACAAGAGTGGATACAGTGTTCTTTTTGGCGTCGACCATCAAACGCATGGGGCGGTTCATACCAACACGAATGAGCTTGTCGATTGACTCCGTCATAGTGGCAGAGAACAGCATAGTCTGGCGAGATTTGGGAATGGTGGTGAGAATTTCGTTCAACTCATCGGCGAAACCGTCTTCAAGCATACGATCGGCCTCATCAAGAACCAAGATCTCCAGGGTATCGACTGTGAAACTGGGAGAGTTACGCATGTGATCGATGAAACGACCGGGAGTAGCAATGATAACATCGGGGCGCTTCTTGAGCACATTCTCCTGCTCGCGGAGACTGAAACCACCAACCAATTGACAGAATGTGACGTCTGTGAAGGTGGCCAATTTGACGGAAACATTGTAACACTGAACAGCCAACTCACGAGTGGGCATCAGAATCACAACGCGACTTGTAGGGACCTTCCGGGGACGGAAGAGGAGACGCTCGAGAATAGGGACGATGAAGGCAGCGGTCTTTCCTGAACCAGTCACGGCACTACCGACAATATCCTTACCCAGCAGACCAACGGGGATGGCCTTGCGCTGAATGGGGGTCGGGTCAGTGAATCCGACAGCGGCAAGACCGCGGAGAATAGGACGGGAGAGGTTGAATTCTTGGAATGTCATCTTGGCCATGTTGGCCTTGGTGTCGACCTTCTCTTCAGGGGCAAAGAAGGCCTTGCGCTTCTCCGCTTCCTCCTCATCCACCTCGCTCTCTACATCGGACTCCCTGTCTGAGATATCGTCGGGATGCTGAACAGGCGTGGCGACGGAGTCGTTGTCGGATGCAGCGTCATCATCAGAATCCTCATTCCCGTCCTTGTCCTCGTCCTCCTCGTCCTCCTCGTCTTCATTGCCAGAGCCAGGCTCAGGGCCCTCGGCATCACTCTCCTCCTCATCGCCATCCACAGCCATGCCGAAGGCGTCCTCAGCCATGAGCTCATCGTCCTCGAAGTCAATGGGCATTTCGTCACCGGACGCAGCGTCATCCTCAGATGCGCTGGCGCTCTCCTCTTTCTCCTGGGCTGCCTGTTTCTTCTGCTTCTTGGCAGCAGCCTCCGCCTTCTTAGCCTGTCTCCGCTCAATAATATCGTCGATATCGACAGCCTTCTTGTCACCCGAGCGCTTCTCCGTTTTTTCAGAAGCATCCCAAGCATCGAAGCCTTCAGTGACACCACGGTTTGCGGCGCCGCCGACATCAAATTCGAACTCGGGGTCCAGCACGCCGTCGTCTTCGGCCGCATCCGCAGCAGCATCATCCTCCTCCTCCTCATCCGATTCGGGCTCAGGTACGGGCTCGGCGTTCTTCTTGTTCTTCTTGGTATTTTTCAATTGCTGCTTTTCTTGCTGCTTCTGTTTCTTGTTCTTGGGCTTGGCGGCTTCGACCTCGCGCTTGCGCTTTCTGTTGTCTGTCGCCGGCGTATTGCTACCCTTCATCTCATTTTCGTCATCTTCTTCGTCGAATTGGGGCTCGACCTCGTCGTCAGAGAGCGTGAAGACGAAATCGTCGTCCTTGGCGGAACTCCGCTTCGTCGAATGGGGAGCCATTTTGTAAGCTGGCGCAAATCCTGTGTAGATTTGGTAGCTGGGTATCTTCCACACACTCTCAAACAGCCTCAGTAAATAAAATCTGGACCCCCGAACACTGTGCAATCAACTCAGTCCCGTCAAGAAGAGATGGATCAACATGCAAAAAAAAGTTCCCCGGGCGGTGAGAGGAAATTTTTGGATGACATAATCACTTGTCCTGGCCGCGGCCCAAGCCGGCCCAGTCATACACAGACAACAGTAGAAGTCCTACTGGAGGCTACTGCTGTATCAAAGTCACTTTTCATATGCTGATACCGAGATGAAGAACAAGTATTCATGCATTTTTAGACTCATAACATGATAACTAGAAAATTTGCCCCTTCTCAGGTATCCTGCATGACTACTTGACCTCCCCTTTTTGAGACATCTCACATCATTGCTTGCAAGACAGATGCCTTGGGAGACATTCACATCGCAGTGCACACTGCATAGATCATCATATTTGGCGCTTATGTGCGTCATCGAGTCTTCAGTCGTATCATTGTCTGAGTTCATCAACTCCTTGTCTGCCCTTTAGTGCTTCAGAGCCTTCGTGATCCCCCTATCGCCAGAATCATTGTACCACTGTCCGGAGTTCTCCATCGCTTGTGCGTACGCAGGATTTTAGAGGAAGTCCTGAAGATGAACCCTCTTGTCGTTATTCTGCGGCTGCGGCCGAGGGTGGAAAGCGAAATCATTTCTCAGATTCGAGCCATCAATACGACGCGCCATGTAACAAAGGTTAAACCTGATATTCGCGTAAGTAAGTGCACACTCCAAGACGCAAGAAGACAGTGGGGAGACCTACGCAGTGCCCTTCTTGACTCTGGCTTTTTCGAAAGTACCCTTCTCTTGGAAACCAAAGTCCCTCTCCAGCCACTTCGCGATCCAGGTGTCGTCCTCCTGCGCTCCAGGGGACGATGCAACAGTGCAGATCATTGTATTGAGAGGTCGGCCATAGCCTGGACCATATTGCACTGATCCAGTCTGGTCAAAATTGTAGTCAGTGCTTTCTGTTGGTCTGTCTTCGAAGCAAGACAAGACCACGTTGACAAGGGCCCTTCCAATGTGCATCCTCTTGCTGTCCTCTTCGACAAAGACATGCAGCTCACCCATGTGCGCGTCGGCACTCTTGCTGCTACGGTGGAAATCGACATAGGCAAAACCAACAGCAGGGTCAATCACATCGCGGTACAAACGTTTTAGAGGACGTCGTGCGGCAACGACAAAAGGGAATCTCTCCCTGCGGCAAGATTCAAGGAGGTTCTCGAAATGGCTCTCATCCATCTCGATGACGTCGCTACTCATAGCTGAGTTCTTCGCGTACCAGTTCATGATTTCGACGACCCAACGGGCATCGTACATCTCCGCGGGACGTAGATAGATGTTAGGCGGGACGACCTTTGATCCAGGTGGCAAGTTCTCCCATGCAAGAAACGGCGCCATGCGTCGACGGTGCTCTTCTTCCTCTCTCTCCTTTCTCTTTTGCTCCTGGTTGACCTTCCCGAGGTTGTACACATATCCTTCTGAGGTCTCGTGCCAATGCAGGCGCGTCAACTCATCTTTCATGTCCCTTGGGGTGGGTATATGCTTAATATCAGGCAAAAACATCGAACTCACTCCATCAGGCATCGCGGTGCCGTCGAAGAATGCAGCATGATAGATGTCGACAACGGGGTACGTTCTCGGGAGTTGATCCCACCAGCTGTGAAACTGCTTTCTGAGATCCGAGTGGGAAAGAGTATATGAAGAGATTCTGTATTGAAGGCGTTTCCAGAGATCATCCTCGGCTTCCTTATCCATCCAGTCATCAATGGACTGCTTAGGCTCATACATGGCCTCGTGAAGTTCCGCTGTGAACATGAGACGGCCGTCTTCCACAACTGGGAAGATGTGCGGTGATTCTCCGTATGCCCTGGCTTGAGCATTCTGCAATTCATTCCACTGAGCTCGATACTTCTCTGTATCGATGTCTTTTCCGGACCATTTAGGTTCCAGGTCGATCTCTTCCTTGTATTCACCGTCAGAGATAAAGTCGGGCGGGTCAGAGACTGCCCATCGCTCGGGTTCTTCAGTTTCATTGGCAAACCGGGGCTTTTCAAGCGACTTATAGACACTGCTGGATGGGTCCACGCCAGGTCCATCCCTCGCTTTCGGGAGCAACTCATTACAAGCGTCATCCTCATTTTCCATCCCGATGCGCTGCACGGGTCTGTTCTGTCGCCTTTCCTTGTCGTACTGCTTGGAAAACTCGATGGTCTGTGACCAGGTCAGATTCTCGATTCCTTGTATCAGTTTGTCTCGCTCCTCTTCGTCCATAGGCTCACGTAGCCTGGCTAACGTATCTCTTTGCGGGCCGATTTCTTGTTTCAGCTTGTCTCGCTCCTCTTCGTCCATAGGCTCACGCAGCCTGGCTAACGTATCTCTTTGCGGGCCAATTCCTTGTATCAGCTTGTCTGGCTCCTCTTCGTCCATAGGATCACGCAGCCTGGCTAACGTATCTCTTTGCGGGGGAAAAGCTTTTACCCTGCTCCAGCGGCTACGCTTTTGACGCCCATCATTCTTGGCAAGGAAAGGCTTCTCCACTTCCTCTGCCATAGTTATGTATGTGACTGAGGCTGTGTGTGATCGAAAGCAGCTTTTCTGTTGAATGGTCAAGTCAGCGTGTGTTCTTGGCAATCACTGTTCTGTTATTGGTCTCTTCGCGGCCCGCTCCCTTCCACTGCGAGCATATGCAGTTGAGTGTTAGGAGTTGTTCCGGTCCCAGTCGCCCCGCGTGGTAGGTCTTTCAGTCACACGTGCACTTTGATGGAGGCCTCAACGCTGTTCGTCCAGAGTCGCCTTATAGTGATGGGGAAACAAGCATACCTGAATGGTTGGCTTAGTTGCAGTCAGGTGAGCCGAGACTTGACTAGAGTTAAGCCTAGTTGTATGCTGAAAACTCGCGAAACAAGAAAATAATAGACAGTGATGATGAATGTTGGATAGCGTAAGAAGACAGATATGGAAAAGAGGTAAAAGAGGATAGACAGAGGGAGGAAGGGAGGAAGAAAAGAAGGTCAAGAGTTGAAGTGGCAGCTTTCATGCACACACTCCGGGCAACGTATTTATTCTGTACAATTTGTCTTGTTTACGTGTGGTCTTTTGTTTACTAGGTATTTGACGTTTGCCCCCGGGGTCTGTCGGTTCCAGACACTCGTTCTATGCAGCTACAACTACCCCGAGGCATTCAACTCTGTTATACAAAGGTAGTGACCAAACTTTGATCAACACCTTGTTCTACATGATACCACCATAGTTCCCCATATTTGTATGTAGGCTCTATCAATCGTCAACATCCTGTGAAAGCTAAGCTTCGGGAAATTGGCTCTACTGTAAGGTAATCACCGTCGAGGGGAATATGATGCTTGACCATGTGATCACAAGTCTCAATATCAGTCTCTCACATGGGAGGCAAACGTACCATATAGGGAGCCCAACGTCAGAATTTTCAAGGACAGCAGACGTGTGGTGTAGCGGTTGAGTGGTTCGTATTGTTATCCCCTAATGGTGACACTCAAAACGCTAGGTCTGCTGCGCCTTCCGTATCGCCTGATGACGATGGAGTGCCGCAAGATCTCCGGTCGATCCAGCGCGATGACCTTTTATTTTCCTTTTCACGACATATGCCTTCTATTCTTATTCTATCTGTGTCACTTGTGTCTATGTCTATCTTCTCTTCTTTTTGAATTCCACTCATGGTGCCTTCCATGGTTTGGACTTGTGCTATCATACAAATACCATGTTGTCGTACTACGTCCCCCATCCCTCAGTTTCGCATATCCGAAAGCCTTGGAGAAGTTCACTCGATCCGAACTGTTCTGTATACTATATATCATGACCCTCAGATCTCAGATAAGTCGGGAGTCGGGCGTCTTGGGTTGTCTCCTTGAGTTCCTATGGAAGTCTCTGCCTCCTGTCCTTCCATTCAGCCCAGCTCCGCAAGGTCCAACACGAATTACCAGAGGGCGTGAGTACTTCCAAGTCTCAACAACCTTCCTCTGCACCCTGCCTGGGATCATGCATAATATCTTATGCCCAGACCTCGCCTGGGCCAACAGTGTTCCCCTGTTGAGACTTCCCGCCATGGAGATGATACTGATATAGTGATAGAAGAGGACTACTGTGGAATGGTAGGTGCTCTGACTGATATCATATAACGTCTAAAGAGGGAGATAGAGAGAAAATCCATTCGGCTTTTCGTAACTTAAGGTCACATGTAGCCTTAAAGAGGGAGATGACTCGATGAGAGAGAGAGAGAGAAAATCCATCTCCCTCTTTAGACGTTATATGATATCATTCAGAGCACCTACTATTCCACAGTAGATATCTACAAGAGTGAGACTAAGTGTGTGCGGGACTCCGGTCTCCAGGAGCAGGCGAGGTCACGTGACCTCTAACATATAGATCGACGGTTCGACCACTAAATTGATGACAATGCTATCCTGTGTATTCCCGTACTACTATATGAATACTACCTAAATTACCTATCTCATCGCCATGGATGTTTACCTAAATGTTCGAGGTTCATAAATATCCCAAATGAATCTATACATAACCGGGATGAAACCATTGCTTCTCTCGCTTCGCTACCCCGTAGACCCCGCGGCAATTCTAAGTGCTTTCTATCGACATCGAGCGAGGATAATCCAGTGAATGACATCTACCAATTTGTCAGACTGGCCCCTGCATGGTGGTGAATATTGGATGCGGTTGTTACTGGCCAGTTGGTGGTTGAGAGTTCGATGGACGGCTTGGAATCCATTTCCACGGCGCACCAATTTTCCCCTTCCAACACTCCAACTCCAAGCGGCAGGCTCAACCATGCTGTCCATACTTCGAAAGGCCCGCTTAAAGGATAAAGAAATGCGTATATTGATGCTGTATGGGTCCTGCGACGCTCTTCAGACCGAGATACTAATAATCGCAGGGGTCTTGACAATGCGGGCAAGACGACCATCGTCAAGCGAATTATGAACGAGGATGTCACGACAGTCAGCCCAACTCTAGGGTTTATCATCAAAACAATTGACTTTATGGGGTTAGTCGTTATCCTTTGAACCATGGACTCTATTGACTCGATGCAGATACAAACTCAACATCTGTGAGCCAACCCGATGCTCTGGTGGGAGGGTTACTGACAGCACCAGGGGACGTCGGAGGACAAAAAACACTCCGCTCTTATTGGAAAAACTACTTTGAAAAGACAGATACTCTAGTTTGGGTTGTTGACGCCACGGATCGACTCCGGGTTGACGATTGTCGACAGGAACTGTCGGGTCTGCTGCTTGAAGAGGTATGACCTCCCCCGCAAATCTCAGCGCGCTCAACTAAATTTATTCCCAGCGACTTACGGGAGCCAGTCTGTTGGTGTTTTTGAATAAGACAGACGTGGAACATTGCATGAGTGAGCAGGAAGTTCGAGAGGTAGATCTTTCTTCGTGACGCTGTTGGATTTGACTGATGTTTTCTGCAGCGCCTTGACTTGGATTCAATCAAAACACACAAATGGACTATCTTGCCATGTAGTGCAATGACAGGCACGAACTTGCACGAAGGTTTGGAATGGGTGGTACAAGATGCTAAAGACCGGCTGTTCCTTTACTAGGTCCGTCCTAGAGTGTATGTTTTTCGCTATGATATCCACCATGCATATTTGATATTCAATGGAAGCGTTGGATTTATTCGATTGTCAGATTGATCTGCCCAGTGGACGGCCAAAACCACTGGTCCATGCCATCTCACCCGTTATAACTTACCTATCTAAACGAACATGCTGGTCAAAGTTTGAATTTTGCTGGCTACTCTTGAAATCGTTGATGTCGTGCATTCTATGCAGGTCTTTACAATTCTGCTTAGACGTTCTAAAGGAGAAGCTAGTGAAAGGTTCCGCTCTCAACGGTGCATGGGAACTGGGTCATTCACAGTAGATTGAAGATAGAATCCGAGAATACAGAGAAATACAAAGTGCCCAAGTGCCCGTGAACAGGAGTACGTAGAGAGTTCGGCTGTGGAATCACTACAGACTAATGATGCAAGGCACGGAACTGATATATCATTTTTCCGGAATGTCAAATATGAGCTAACTATGTCTTCACCGGACCCCTTTAAATGATGGCGAAGAACCAGAGTCCAAGTAAACAATAGCCATGGAACGACAGGAACAGGTTGCGGGGCCGGAACCTTTCAACCTGTTTAAAACCTGGGAAGCGATTGCTCCACAATGTTCCGAGTAAACAAGCCATTTCATGACTATTGGGGTCTGGTCTGGGGGTGTAAAATGCATCTATCCAGAAGAAAATAAATAAAGTACGTTAGAAAATGAAATTATTCTGTTTTAAAAATTATCATGTGTTGAGCAATGACCTATTGATCATCGTGGAGTTGTTTAAACAGGGCGGAGAAACTCAGCCCTTCGGACTTCCATTCTGCAACTCTTCCCTCCCCTCATTTGTTTCTAGGAGGCCTGCATGAATACACGACTCCTGGATCATGACTGTACCAAACGAGAGTTCCGAGGATGTCAATGACTTCCTTCAGCGCATCCGGGAACTAGGCGAGCGTCGCGACAAAGAAGACGACGAGCGCACCAAAAAACTGGAGGAAGAGATCTTGCAGGGCCGGAAGGAAAGGCAGGCTCGCCGAGCTGGTATGCCCCTCCGATCCTTCAGGGAATGTTGAGCATTTGCTGTGTGAATATGCTAACATCCGAATGACTCAAAACAGAGCGGGCACGATCACTGGCCCTGACCGACGATTCATCAACCCTCAATATGGCGCGGCTGAGCGTTTCCTCGATCAGCCCTGGATCTATCGACCCTCCGGAACAACTCGAGCCAACACCGCACACCCCGGGACCTGAGACTCTGACCAGCGCCGAGCCGAGGCAAGACATGGAGGCCGACATGGAAAAGCGGCGCGGGTCTGTGCCGGACCTTGGGATGGATTCTCCCTCGCGGGTCCGACCACCTATGTCGCGCAGTCGTGCGGGGACCTTGTCATGGCAGCAGCGCCCGTCTTCGCGGGATATTGGCAACATGTCCCCCGGCTCAACATCCCCAACACGCTCCCCAACCCGCGCAAGCCACTTGAGAACCCTGTCCACCGCGTCGGACGATACCAAGTTTTCTCAACTCCAGTTTGGGTTCCCTCGGCCCTCCAATGACGCCACTGTACTCCCTCCGTCGCCGGATCGCGAGGCGAGATCGATTCCATACAAAGTGAAGAAGGAAGAAACGGATAAACAGACAGATTTGGGACCGGACCAGCAAGAGGCGGGGGTTGGTCAAGAATCACATGCCGAACTAGATACACTAGAGGCAGTGGAAGAGCGATCATCGTCGCCTCCGAGAACTGGTTCTCGTGATAGCAACATGAGCCACCGCTTCTCTGTGTCGTCAGTGTCGGCAACTGGGCTGGGCTCGCCGGTTCATCTGTCAGAGGCTCCGAAACTCGAACCTCGACAGAATGAGTCCTCATTCGAGGAACCTGTGCTGCCGTCTCCAACTCAGCGACGGTTGTCACCCGAGCGGTCTCGGTCAACATCGCCCACCAAGGGTCTGGGAGGGTTTGTCCAGAGTGCCATGATGAGAAGATCAGATAGTGTGTCAAAGAGATGGAGTGCGCAGCTTCCGCAAGGGCTCGGACGGTCAAATTCTATTGTTTCAAATCGAAGCAGTGTGGCAGGTCCGTTGAGTGAAGTAACACCAACTCTCTCCAAATATGGGCGAGAGCCTTCCACTCTCCAACGACCTGGCTCTAGCCACAGTGAGGCACCTACAGGTTTTACTGAACGACCGACCACACCTTCTGCACCCGCTCTCACCGATCGAGATAATGCGCGCCTCGAAGGTAGCCCAGGCAGACCACCCCGACCTCTCCACTCCCGATCTGCCAGCGCTGTCACTGCGGATGGCACCGATGGCCAAACAAGCCCATTCGTTTCGAAAACCATGGATCCCAGGCGCTGGAGTCCCACCAAGGCTTCTTGGCTAGAGAGCGCTCTCAATCGCCCTGAGTCCCCGCGGCAAAGCAGTAGACCCCCGTCGCAACCGAACTGGGCCAGGGACCGACAATCTCGCGGGAGCATTGATATGGGACGAGTCAGCCCGTTCAAGGAGGTCACTCCTCTTGGTCTGATGCGGACACCTCCACCAGGCACTCAGTTCAAAACATCTGGTGTCTCTGGTCCTTCGCTTCCTGCAAGCCCTACCAAGGGTGCTGTGCCTGATTCCCCGGCAGAATTTCCTTTCAAGAAATCTAGCATTTCCGGTCATTCAGTTCCCCCAAGCCCTACTAAGGACGTCATTCCAGAATCTCCCTCTGAATTCCCTCTCAAGAGGCCTAGCATCTCTGGTCCATCGATGCCTTCAAGCCCTCTTAAGGAGACACTCCCCGAGTCTCCCTCAGCGGTTTCCCCCAAGAAGTCAACTTTCTCCGGAACATCCGCCACAGGCAGCCCTGGAGGCAGAACCAAAGAAGCAGCGCCCGAGTCTCCCCTGGGAGTCGCCTTCAAAAAGCCCAGTATATCGGGTTCATCAATTCACAGAAACTCCGCCACTTCGGCGGATTTCCCATTGAAAAAATCCAGCATCTCTGGGTCTTCAGTTTCCGGAGGAATTACGAATGATACTGCTCCCGAATCTTCATCGACTTCCCCATTCAAGAGGCCCAGTATCTCGGGGCCCTCGATCCCGAGCACCCCCGAACGAAAAGCGAAGGAGACAGTCCCGGAATCGCCGCTGATGCTTGGTCTCGAATCTCCCGAGAAGGTGCTTCCGGAGCCGTCGTCGCACGTCGAACAAGCTTCAGAGTCCCTTGAAGGAGGTGCACCGACAGAAGAGCCCAAGTCTGCCTCACCCAATGCAGTGGTGGCTGAATCGCAAGACACACTGAAATCTACAGAGCCTGAGACCACACCCGAGCCTCAATCTACCCCCACTCGCAGGGAGCCTCCCGACTCGTTGAGCCCCAAACCGAACTTCTCTTTGTCGACTTCCTCGCGCGGACGCATTTCCCCACAAGTGAAGCCTGCGCAGCCTCCCCTGGTGGACTTCCGAGCAAACCTTCGAAAACGCGAAGTTGTCAAAGATACCGCCAACAATGAAGAACCTGAGTTCAAGAACGTCTTTGGGCGCCTCAAAAAGACCGAAACCCGACATTATGTTGCTCCCGATGAACTCAAGGGAAACATCCTGCGCGGTAAAGCTGCTTTGAATACCACAGGCGGCCCAAAGAAGACCGAGCGAGTCGACGAGTTCAGGAATAGTCTTGTTTCACGCAAAGAAGAAATGAAAGCCAGCGGAGGCTCCATCCGACGGAATACTGCTGGAGAGAAGGATAGACCGAAACCAGCCGAGGCCGTGCCAGAGGCAATCGCGATACGACAGAATATGACACGGGCAAACAGCATCCAGCAGAACCCCTTGGTCGAGCCGATCTCGCCCACTAAGAGTTTTGGCTCTCGAGCCTCGCAGGATAGGCCGCTGTCGTCCGCAGGTTCACCCTTCAAAGATTTGGGTTCATCGCGGACTTCTCGGGACCTGCAGCCCTCGTCACCATTCCGTGCCAGTGATGAGCCGGGTTGGCCCTTGACAGATATCGGTGCCTCGCGAGCATCTCGGGAGATACAACCATTGTCGCCGCTCCCTGCCGATGATTCCGCCGATAAAGAGCCAGAGAAGGCACCCCAAGCGACAAGCAACATACAGGAATTTCGTAAAGTGGATTCACCCGTGAGCCAGGAGGAAACCCACGAAGTCGTGGAGCCCACCAAGCCCAGCGCAGCAAAGGTAGAAGAATCCTCGGTCACGACCACCCGCCCAGTTCGTGCCTGGCCCCCTGCACCTGTGGAAGAGGCTGCTACAACACCAAGTGTAGCTAAAGGCAAACTGGCGAGCCGAATCAACCCTGCGCTTGCTTCCCTTCTTACTCGGGGTCCGCCTGCCCCTGAAGGACCGAAGCAGCTGCCGACCGCTGTCACCGCACAAAACGACTCTACGTCGCCATCTGCGCCCCTCACACACGTCACAAAGGGTCGTGCCAGAGGGCCGAAGAGACGGCTTCCTCAGACGATTGGTGCCTCGAACCCGTCCCCTCGGGATGATACTAAGGAGGTTGGTGCTATTCCATACTCTGAAGCCACCCCGTCACAAACTCCTCCAATCCCTATTGAATCTTCGGATTCCAATCCGAATCGCCTGTTGCAACCCGATGAAAATTCAGTTCCTGACACCGAAGACATCCGTTCAGATAGCCTAGTCACCGAGCAGCTCCCGGAGGTGAACGATCCTCCCCAGAATATCCTCGAGCGCGATACTCCCGAAAGCCGTTTCCCATTAACTCTTCCGACCCGTTCCCTGACCACTGATTTCAACATCTTTCCCTCCCCCAATCTTGAGGCCAGCCCGAGGGACCCCGAAAGCCCAGGAGAGGTGAGTCCAGGGAGCGGACCACCTGTTCCACCAAAGTCCAATTCCACCACATCTTCATCGCCCGTAGCGTCAAAGCCGACATGGGTCCAGCAAGACCAGTTCGTGTCCTCATCGCCATCTCCTCTCCGAACGAGCCAGTTGGAGAACCAGATGCGTCAGCAGAAGCCCATCCCCGGTGTAGTCATTGAATCAGCGCGCAGCTCGCTTGCACGACCCTTGAGCCATCCCTCGCCGCCGGTGCCTCCTAAAGATAGCGATGTTCGACTCAACAAGCCGACCGATCCGCGCAGACTGTCAAGAAAGATGTCTGCTCCATCATTGGTTGCCCAAGCCAGCGAGGCACGCGAAGTCATTGGTGGTTTCTTCAAATCATTCCCCGACCCCCGAGACCGCATGGACATTGATCCCGGGCTGATGCTGATGCGTCAACCGGACGATGTGAAGATCAGGACCGTAAGGCGCCAGATGTGGGAACTCACAGGCGATGGCAGACGCCAGGAACTTCCTTCTCATCAAGAGTACATCTTGTACCAAGGCAGCATGTATCTCTGCGTGCACACTTACGAGACTGAACGGAACAGCGCTACGGAAGTCTACCTGTGGCGAGGAGACGATGTCCCAGATAGCTCGGTGGACGACGAACAGCCATTCGCCCGCAAAGTCGCCCGTGAGAACAGCTGCAAGCTACAGATCATCCGACAGGGCAAGGAACCAACCCGGTTCATCCAAGCGCTTGGCGGCATCTTGATCACACGTCGGGGATCCAACTCGCGCCACAACTCATCCGCTCTTTACATGCTCTGCGGACGGAAACACTTAGGCGAAATGGCCTTCGATGAAGTGAATTACTCATTGCGCAATCTCTGCTCTGGTTTCCCTTACGTTGTCTCTGCTCCCTTCGGCAAGCTCTACCTATGGAAAGGCAAAGGCAGCGGGCCCGAAGAGACCGGTGCTGCCCGACTGATCGGTATGGATCTTGGTTTGACCGGAGAGTTTGAAGAAGTCAGTGAGGGCGAAGAACCCGAAGACTTCTTCGATGTCTTCGCCGGCCCTAAAGAATCCGCGCCCCACATGTCGCAGGATTACTGGAAGCTCAAACCAAAGTATAACCACTACCGCACGCGCCTCCTCCGCGTTGATCACGAACTGAACCAGCCAACTCGATTCTGGAACCTGCGTCGGCCGGGATCGGGCTCACCGGTTGTCAAGCCCAATGACTGTGTCCAGGAGATCGAGCCATTCTGCTACCGAGACATCACCGATAAGGATGTTTACGTTCTGGATACCTTCTTCGAGATCTACGTGTAAGTCACCCACAAATACCCTCCCTCCACTACAGATTAGCTAATTTCCCTTAGCATTATCGGCGACCAAGCAACACAGAAATCTGCCGATTTTGCCTCGGCCGTGGTCTTCGCCCATGAGTATGGTATCTTAGCCACCTCCCTCCAGGACAGACCCTTCATCCCGAAGAGTTTCGTGGCACTAGGTGGCATCCCGGATCGCTGCCAAAGCGCATTCCGCAAATGGAATCCACGCGCTCAGAATGCTCCTTTTGTGTACCCTCTGGATGTAGTCATTGAAGCGCTTCGATCGCCAGAGGAGGATGAGTGAGATATTCCTGGTCTCTTTTTTTCTCTGTCTTATTGTTCTTTTTTACCTTTGGGGTGGTTTTTTTCTGAAATTTTGTGTGCATATTTCGGTCTGTACAGGCTCTGGATAGAGGGCATTTTCGGTGGAGGAGTCTTTGTGTACTTCATATTGTGTCATAGAGGATCCTGGAGCATCTGGGAATGTGTAGATGGCATGGGTTTTCGCATTTGAGGTTATGTATCCGATTAGTTTTGCCTTTTCTCAGGTTTAGCGCCTTAATACGCTGTTTTGTAACCTCGTTACCTCTCCCGGTGTCGCCTTTTTACGTCGCGAGGAACCGCGTTAATAGATATTGTAGTGGGGAGGTGTGACCTCCCCCTACAGGCATGCTTCCCCCGTCCACTCCCTTGATTTCCACGTGAGCGTTTCTTACGTCAGCAGTTGTGAGTTGGTGATATAGTCGCGAGGTAGCCTTTAGTAGCAACACACACTCCTACACATCTCTGATTTCTCTTCTTGTGCGCAAGCGCCCAACCTCTTTGTTCCTCTAGTTCGATGCTATGCTAGGTGGTATCTGCTGAATCGACCCGTGTGCCTCAGAGCACACAGCCTTAGAGCGTTCCCCTCTTCAATATCTAGATAGAGTAGGGAATTCCAACAGCACTGGGGAAGACCTTTTTTCCAGCAGTAAAAAAAGCGAATAGAAAAGGGCGGAGCAACTTGGAAGGACCAGGGTATAAAACATATAGTAAAGGGAATCTTTCTTCCAGCGGTAAAGAATAAGAAGCAGAAAAGGGCGGAGCAACTTGAAGGACTAGTGTATAACAAATACACCCAAGGAGATCCTGCCTCCGGTGGCGAACTCAAGTTTCTCTCTACCGGCGGAAGGACGCGCGGATAGCTTCAATTTGCTCAAGAGTTGCCGCAGGAATTGTTGAAGTTGGATTTTGTTTGAATTCCTCAATGAAGCTGTCGTAGGCGGCGAGAATTTGCAGTTGGCGGGCCTTTTTAGTTCTTTTCCATGAACGGGACCGGTAGTGATGCAGCGATAGCGGGAAACGGTGAAGGTTGAGCCGAAGTTGTCGAGTGATCGTGTGCAGTGCCCAGTCGACTCATGATGAAGCCGAGTAACAGGTACAGCATGGTGCAGATGGCCCGGGCCTACCTAGTTGGGTATCGGAACTAGGAAAGCCCTAAATCGTGAGAGCATAATCATGTACGACGATGAATCCAATGTTGGGTGATGAAAAAGACCTGAAATCTGCGAAGCCACCTCGATCAAAACAAAGCGAGGCCGGAACATGATGAGCCTGACAGCTTGCCCAAGGCGAGGTGCTGCGGGTTCACAACCATGCCAACGAGGAACGATTCAATAGTGCCAATTCTTCTCTTGTCAATGGCTGAAACAGCTGGTGGCTCAACTTGTCCAGTGAGTTGCCCACTTGTTACTGTCAAAAGCAAAAAAGGGAAAAGAAAACTAGAAGGAGATCAATCCGATGCTGTACTGCATACAAGGTAACAAGTCTGGGAGAAAGAAAGAAGAAGAAGAAGAAGAAGAACAGGAGGTAAACAATCAAATAAACTCTTCCCGGCGATCCCTGCTCCTTCCCTTCCTGCTTGCCCACTGGCTCACATGACTTGCTCATCCAGTACTCGATAACTGTCCACCGTCACACCACTTTTGGATTTTCTCAGGCCAGACACCCATTAGTGTGTTGTGAGCTCGGAGCTCCTGATCCCGCCTGAAATGCATACCCACTGATTGGGCGAACACTCGCTGTTCCCATTCAATAGACTTGAGGGAGATCGGCATTGTCATTTTCGTAAAGAGACGTATATGCCGTGCTGTCGCACCTTCGCAATGCCTGAGGAGGGCTGTGGAGACAGCCGTACAGCTCCTCGGTCTGCATGCCATCGGTCATTCGAGAAAGAAGGAAAGGCAAAGGACATGGTAGAAAGAAACGGCCCCGGGCGGGTGAAGTATGGGAGGCGAAGAGCACCAAACTCTGTTCGCGCCTGATCCGAGCCAATGGAAGCAGTGGACCCAGCATTTCTTCCTCCTTCCACGAGGTGCGGTACCATCGGTGAGGTTCGACAAGTCAAGCAGCAAGGCATATCTTTGATCTGCCATTCTGCCACAGGGTCCTCAAAGCAGAGCGAGATATACGACCTGAGAAGCAGCGTCCTGCCTAAATAGGGTAGGCAGGTGCCCGTCGAATCTCACTTGTCAGCCCCATGTCGTTAGAGGGAGAAAGAAAGGAAGGGGACTATAGTATAGATTAGAGAATGGTTCCAGCACATAGACAGAAGTTGCAAGCGTACCTCCTTTCACGTTCAGTTCCACGGTCCACCGGAGTAGAGGCCACAATCAAGAAGCAGTGATGTACAAGGTCTGAACTCATCAACTCAGTAATCATTGAGGTTGATGAAGAGTGGTGGAGATGAAGAGTGATAAAGAGTTGATGATGAAGCGTGATGAAGAAGAAGAGGAAGAAGAGAGGAAGGATGGTGGAAGTGGGGGCTTTTATAGACTGAGCTCAAGGCATCCGAAGTTGTCAACCGTGAATGTCAGGCTGCGAACAATGGGGGTTGAATACCAATGGAAGTCATGAGACTCACGTAACTCAATAGTCAGCGACTAGCAGAGAGTGAGAGGAACTCCTTATGTTCTTCCGTGTTCGTTCCTTCCTATTGTTCGTTCCTTCCTATTGTTCGCTCCTTCCTATTGTTCGCTCCTTCCCTTATCTACATCCGGCCATACGTCACAGGAGGAGTCAAATCGATATCACAGGCTTAAGGCGTGAAGAACTCCTGCGATTTACATGTCAGCCTTTGAATTTTTTGGAATTTGAGATCCTTACGACCGAGGGCTGGTCTTATTACATGTATTTTTTTTCTCCCGTCACATTAACTATAGATCAAAATTCAAATCTAATCTGATTACCATATGGCATAGGTAGGTGTTAAGGTGTAGACATGAAAAGACGGGCATAACACGGAGCCGGGAGTACGCCGAGACGGAGACCAAAAAAAAAAGGAATCGAAAATGCTCCGATTTCAAATCTAAAAAAAATGTCGCCATCTCCTTCGTTCTGGTCTTGATTTACTTCCTATTTCCCCTGGCAATGTGATTTTAATTTGATTTCAAATCCTCATGGACCTCTCCATTCTTCGTGAGCTCTCGAAGCTCGACCCTGCGGTACCGTTCCGCGCCTCAACTGATCATTTGCATCACACCTGGGCCAAGACCTTCTTTTCGCGCCCGGAGTTGTACATCCGCCCAGAGACTATCCCAGAGATTCAACAACTCGTCACTCTCGCCCGTCGTTGTCGTCGCCGAATCGTGACCGTTGGCAGCGGCCATTCCCCCTCCGATCTGACCTGCACCTCGTCCTGGCTCGTCAACCTCGATAACTTCAATCGCGTTCTACATGTCGACCCCACCACCGGCTCCGTTACCGTCGAAGCGGGCATAAGATTGAGGGACCTAGGCATTGAGCTGGAGAAACATGGTCTAACACTCGACAACCTGGGCAGCATCGACAGCCAGTCTCTCGCCGGCGTCATCGCCACAGGCACTCACGGCAGCTCTTTGCGCCACGGCCTACTATCAGAATGCATCGACTCGCTGGGCTTGGTTCTCGCCAATGGTCAGCTCGTTCGCTGCAGCGCGACAAATAATCCAGATTTGTTCCGCGCCGCGCTGGTGTCGCTCGGAGCGCTGGGAATCGTCGTCGAAATTACCTTCAAGGCGACACCTTCGTTTAAGATTGCCTGGCGCCAGGAACGGTATTCGCTGGATCGTGTACTGGATGAATGGTCGACGGGATTGTGGACTACACACGAGTTCGTGCGCGTCTGGTGGCTGCCTTATGCGAAGGGTGCTGTGGTCTGGCGTGCGAATAAAACCGACCTCCCGCTGCGCCCTCCCCCACAGAACTTCTACGGCGACTCGCTCGGCTACCACATCTATCATAACCTCCTCGCGCTCTCCACGTATGTCCCGCGCATCCTGCCCTGGGTCGAATGGTTCGTCTTTGGTATGCAGTACGGCTTCCGGGCCGGGTCAACCGTCACCGAGGCCGTGGAGCCCGGGCGCACAGGATTATTGATGAACTGCCTGTATTCGCAGTTCGTTAATGAATGGGCGCTTCCGTTGGAGAAAGGCCCTGAGGCGATCGGTCGGCTTTCGGCATGGCTGCACGGCGACATGGAGACCGCGCAAATCCCGTTCTCGTCCAAGGGCCTGTACGTGCACTGTCCGGTCGAAGTGCGAGTTTCCGACACCTCGCTGAACACCAAGCCCCGCCCGTTCCTGGACCCGACTTGCTCTGATGGCCCGACACTCTACCTAAACGCAACGCTCTACCGACCGTACCTTCGCGACCCGCCCTGCAAAGACCGCTACTACGAAGCCTTCGAATGGCTAATGCGCCAGATGGGCGCAAAACCACACTGGGCAAAGAACTTCCGCACACTGGGCTCTTCAGAGCTGGGCAGGGTATACGGCGAGGACATGGACTCGTGGATGAAAGTGCGAGGCGAAGTCGACGCAGACGGCATGTTTGCGGGCGAATGGCATTTGCGCAACCTGCCCCTGGAAATCGGACAGGCCAGCGACGCACCTGGCGGCGAGGGGCTGCCGCTCCTGGAGCGCGAGCACGAACGTCGCAGGGTCGACATGAGTGGCGTCGGCGATGGCGTCGAATGGGTAGGAGATCGCCGGTGGCAGGGTCAGTCTCCTGCTGCGCTGGAGAAGACCATGATCCCATTACCAGAGGAGCCGGTGCCTAGTGAACCCGACACGCCGACCAGCGAGGAGAGCTTTGATTTGCTTGCGCGGGGTGAAGCGAGCATCATGCTCCCCAATAAGGCATGAGATGGAGTCAGAAAACCAGCCTCCCGTAAAGCAAACAATCTGCCTGTCGGGTTGCGAGTCTTCAGTTACTTTTTTTCGCATCTGCTGATCTCTGCTTATTTGATTATTTTGACTGGTCCCAGTGCTTATTGGCTCGAGTATCTCATTTCACGTCCTGCATCTGTCTCTCTCATGTTTCCCCGTTGTCATCTACATTTGGTCGGCATATCTGATATCCTTGAAACGTTTCAGGCTTCGAAATTCATTCGAGGGGATGAGCCAATTGTTTTCGAGATCTCGTCATTCATGTCTATATTAACTTATTTACATATTGCATTTTCCCCTGCTTCTACCCTTTGCTTTTTCTTATGCCCCTCTCCTCCCCACAAATCTATGGCCTCGTGGTCTCCCTTGAACTTGTCGGTGAACTAGTTAACCGCGCGAGGTGCTTCGCCACCAAGCCTTTCTATAGGGCCAGGTTTTCCCCTTTGCTTATGCAGTTGTGCTTGGGGTTTGGAAATTATGTATACAAGAATCGATAGTCCATAGCCCTTGTACAGTGGGCCAATATTGACATGGAAATTCCACCTTATCTCTTGTTCTTTTTCCTCTTTTCTTGCTTCTGGGGTCTGGGAGCAAAGACAGACAGTCCGTGTGTCCGTTTTTGTCCCTTGTCCCTTGTCCCCTGCCTTGTCTCCCCAGCTGAGAGACGAGACGTTAAACATACATCGATTGCTATCGAGGTATGGCAGTGTATGTAGTCCTTGAATTCCCACGGTCTAGACACGGTGGCAAACCGGGGATTCAGGATGATCTGTTCAGACACTCGAGGGAATGATCCACGGGAGAAAAGAGAGAAAGGGAAGAGAAAGAGAGTGAGTACAGAAAGTGACACATTGGATGGTGTATGGTGTCTCAGGTCGAGCTGAAGACTGTGCTGCCTGGTAGGTATACTTGGTATCCTCTGCACACTGACACTGACATTGACATTGACACTGCCACTGCCACTGTCACTGCCACATAATGACACTAGCACTGACACTAGCACAGTTAGTTCTAGTTATCTGAATACCCGCTGTAGGTAGATGCGGGAAGTTGATGATCAATGCAAAGATCTAGCGTTGACAACTGTTCAGATTAGGGCTGGCCTTATTGTTTCGGGATTTGGTTCTGTGCGAGAATGCAGGCAGTACCAGGGGTGTCTATGTAGAACGAAGAATCGAAGAGGGTAAATTGAAGACTATATAGGCTAATATCATAGTCGCCTCACCACCACCTTCTATCAGAATACTACGGAGTAAATCATAGTCCTTCTCTAAGCCTTCTCTTTCCTTCTAAGGGTCTCTAATTTCCCGGGAGGCACCTGACTTGATTGCTTCGCTTTTCTTGGCATATCACGCTGTACCACGTTTCGGTGCAGCTGGCAAGGATGTCTCCTTTCAACACACCGACATCTTTTCATCTCCCTCTCTCCCTCTGGATCTCTTCTTGTTTCCAGGGCATTGACCCCTCGAAACACCAACAATGCAGCTTGACCGGGAAGTTGATTGGTGATTGATCCTCGTCACAACCCGGAGTTGGCTCATCCCCAATTTCTTGCCCCTCCCCTTCCCAGGATTGCACGTGTTGGGGTCTCTGACGTGCAGGCACTGTCAGCATAGAGAGGAGGAGAATAAACGAGTGTGACAAGACGTTACGATAACATCAATGCCCTCTATTGACTGTTTTCCTACCCGATGACTAGGTCAAATCCCATGCCCATCTTGTGTCTGTACGGTGATATAGGTACCTGAACGGCCTAAGTGCCCGGACGTTCTCTTCGTCTGGTCGCATGTCATCTTCGAACGCTTGGGACACTCTCCACGTCACTGGGTATCGGCCAAATCGGCAGACCATGCTGATGCGGGGATACTGTCTGTCTTGTCTCCTAGGCTCTCACCTTTGATAATCATGATATCAACGTTTGGCCCTGGCGGCTGAAGCCTGTTCCATTATCATCCACCCCACCTGCTCGATTCCTTTCTTTTTCTACTCTTTCTTGTTTTTTTTATTCTTTGCTGGCTAAAGCTCTTTCTCTCTTCCCCTCCCTCGTCTTGACTTGCCTTCCTTTCCTCCTCCACCTTTTGCTGCTCCTGCATTGCGATATCTAAAGCTGCGCTTCCGGTGTGGCTAGCAATATGATACAATCCACCATGTCATGGCAGCCAAAGCTTCGCCCCAAGGGCTTCCCGCATAGCATTGATGATTTTGCGGCAGTGGCTTCGCTCACGGAGCTGGAGCATCGGGCTCGGGCTGTCGAGGACAAGCGTGACCAGCGCGTCTTCCGGGTCAAGCGCAAGCATGTTCTGAAGGCTTGCGATCGCTGTCGCGTGAAGAAGACTAAGGTGTGTTGATAACTACAGTGCTCTATATCAAACTAACATCCGCCAGTGCGATGGGAAACAGCCTTGCAATCGCTGCTCGGTATACAACCATCCATGTCTATTCCGCGAAAGAAAGGCGACCCAAACCAAAGTATACTCTAGAGGGTGAGTGCATACAACTAAACACAGCCTCGTATATATCCTCAGACACTAATAATCCCACCCAGCTTCGTCGAAATGCTCGAATCCCACCACTCCCTGGTCGTAAAAGCCCTTCAGAAACTCTACAAATTTTGCATCAACAACGAAGGGTTTCCCGGCGATCCTCTTGCTGAAGCCCCAGATGGCCACCCCCTAACCCACGCAATTCTCGACCGTCTAGGTCTAATCAAACAAGCCGAAGAAAACGCCGATGAACCAGAGGAGGACTCTGAAGACCTCCGCTACCTCCGCCTCCTCTCAACATCCACAGAGTGCAGCGTCACAGCTGAGCCCTCCCCAGAACCAACAACGCCTCCAGAACCCTCCCCAACCCTCTCCCTCTCCCGGCCCCCGTGTCCAATCCCGACGCCCACCTCAGCCCAACTCCGCGGCAGGACTGACACAGGCACAAGCACAACCGCAAGCACAAGCTGGCAATGGGATCTTCAGCCCGTCCAGCAAACAAGCTACAGCTACCCTGACGCAGCATACCACGAGCTGATGGCGTTACAGCAACGCTCGTCCCTCAGCGGGCCAGACATGGGGGCTGATATCCCGCCCCATGTCGACATGGCGAG
The DNA here is from genome assembly GCF_028826915.1 of Penicillium bovifimosum. NCBI lineage: Eukaryota > Fungi > Ascomycota > Eurotiomycetes > Eurotiales > Aspergillaceae > Penicillium > Penicillium bovifimosum. The sequence continues at coordinate 5,559,644 of NW_026622714.1, read as the reverse complement.
TGCGCCGTCCGGTCTACCCCCTCATCATAGCCATGCTCACCACGAACCGTTCCCGTATGTACTTGATGGGTGCTGTGATGGGAATCAGCAAGATGTCAAGCCTGTTTTGTCGAGGTTGCCGGCTGGTTTGATGGAGCATCCGCACCATACGCATCACATGGACGGGAATCTGTCTGCGGAGATGATGGGGGAGTACCAGTTTCCACAGGATTCGGCATTTTATGCTGGGTTTACTCCTGGGTGGAACTTTCCTTCTGGGTAGACTTGGCTGAAGCTCACCTTTTCTTTCTTTCTTCTTTTCTTTGGTTCTCTTCTGGGACTTCATTTCACTTCTTATTTATATTCCTTGCCACTTCACCATTTTCTTTCCCTTGGTCCATCTATCACGGTATCCTGACTTACATTTTTCTTGGCCTTCTTTTCTATACCCCCAACACCTGGATTCGGATCCTCTTATTCCCCGGAGCGTGGAGCAGATTCATATAGGAAGAAATCCGGCACAATGCCTAATCCTTCCTAACCAGAACGCTTCCTTTTCTTTCCTTCTCATCCCCCCTCTATCTCTTACCTCTCTCGGGCTCAGTCAGCTCCTCCAGACTCTATATTGATCTCGACGGAAGAATTGGAATTCTATCTCCTTTCTCCTATGATCTATCTAGACTCGTCCTATAAATTTGGTACTAGTTTTCATTCCTCTGGTTGCCTTTCCCAGCACTCCATGGATACGGAACCTACCTACCTAGCCCTTACCATTTCTCACTTGGACATATATTGTCCCTTTTCCGAGATGAATACGCAAAATTCCCACATTCGCTACCTATCAAATGCTAACTAAACATGGAAACACACAAGCAGGCAGATACATAGATTCAACCTATATCTATCTGATCCTAGCTAACACCCAAGCTGAACACAATCCACAAGATACAAGATCTGGTACCCAGCACCAACTCGAGTCATACAAGTGGTACCACACACGCCGCATGAACCTAGCACAGATGAGTCCGGACATGAACCAACACAGAGGCATGAACCCAGTACCCAAAGCGGATCTAGCCCGACACCGCTGGAAAGGGAAGATCGAAGCCGGCAGCTAGCTGGGAGCTAGAGCCGATCGGGGAGCTGGAAGAGGACGTGACTAAGGAAATGCAGATTAAGTCAGAGATCATGATATTATGGTCTGTTTTGAGCTGGAGGCTCAGATGGGTACGAGCTATACTCACCCCCACTCGTCCGGGTAATTTGGGCGAGTGGTTTGTGTACCGATCTGGGGGTTGGAGTTTGTGGTAGTACGTCGTTGTCTTGTCTTTCTCTCGGTACATCTTGTTACCTAGGGTTTGGGTTGATGTGGTGCCCATAGGTATACTTATACCTCCGGAGAGGAGAGGGGATAACCCCATACACAGTGACAGCACTTAGATATGACCAACTGGTGATTACAATGTATCCTGTTCTAGCCCCCATTCCTGGTCGTTATCCATGGACAGGATAGAAGGATTTGAATGGCTTTTCATTCCTCGAGTCTATGATTCAGACAAGTACGATTGATGCACATACACAAAACTTGTAAAGAAACGAGTCCAAGAAAAAGGGAATAGTACCGATGAATAAAACAAAAAAACCCAAAAGCTACCCATGAATAAAAGAGCAGACCTCATAACGTGCAAGTGACAACAGTAGGCCTAAGCCAAAGACCAAAGACCACCAAGGTCTAGGTTGAGATCAGAGACCGGTGTCACACATCACACAGGCCGCGAGTACAATCGATCAATCAATGCAAAAAGGAAAATCAATCCTCGTCTTCCGTTTCCGTGTTAGTGTCGCTGGTATCGCCCGCGTCGCCGTCGGTATCACTCTCGCTGGAGTCGTCGGAATCCTTGACTGTTTTCTTCTTGGGTGCTTGGCCTGTCTTCATGGCTTGCATTTGCCCGGCGATGGAATCTAAAACGGAAAGTGGTCAGTAAAGGAACAAGATAACGTGGGGGGTTATAATAATAGTATTTTTGGCCACTCACCCTCGTCTGGCTCGCTGATGTCGTCCTCTTCTTCCACAGCGGCTGCCTTGGCGGGGTCATCAATGTGCAGGGTGATTTGTGCAGTGTTGTCGAGACCCAGGTAGCTGTCACAGAGCATGTGGAGGACGAAAGTGAAGTCGCCAACCTGCGGGGGAGCCTGGAACTGCATCTTAAGGGTCTGGACGTTGAATGTGGGCTTTCCGGCCTCGTCGAAGATAGGCTTGTCAAATGTCGTAAACGTAAACGGCGGCACGGCCATCTTGCCCTGCTTGGCATCTGCTAGGAAGATGTTCCAGCGCGGGGAGTGGTCGCGGGCTAGGTAGGGTGCGTGAGCCAGAGGCGGCTGGACGGTCTCGATCTTAGTCTCGACCTTCTTGCCGTCGACCATCTTGGTAGCGATGTTTTTGGCCGGCTTGCGGCCCATCAGGGCTTCGAGGTCGTCCTCGTCGGGGTCAACATCCTCTAGATCAAGCTCATTCACTGGCGGGACGGATGTGCTACCGGGCGGAATGAACCGAGCCTTGACCACCAGCTGTACCAGACTGCTGGGAGTGATCACCTTCTCGCCCATGACCTTGAAGAAGATCCGCTCGGGTTGCAGGACGGGAAGTTCTTTGGCAACGGAAATGGCATCGGTGTATTGCTTATCAGAGAGACCAGCGCCCACAGCCAGCTTGCGCCGCTGAGCCTCTGGTAGTTCCATGTACTTTTGAACGGTGAGGTGTTCCTTGGCATCTTCCCCCTCCACGGACTTGACAACAGCGTCGGTGAAGTTGGGAAGTTGTAGTAGTGGTGATGAGCCGGGGGCCACAGCCTGAATGAGATTCTGAGACGTTTTGAAAGCACCGACGATCGGTCCGAGGTTACCAAATGCGAGAGCGATAGCGGTGAAAGCTTCGGTGAGAGACAGGGCAACAGGAGCGGCTTCATATTTTTCTGTATCCAAGGGGTCAGCAAAAGCTTTTTATAAGATGGTTCAGAGCGGGTTCTCACCAGCATCGAGAGAGGCGTCGCCAAGGTCGACCCGACCTAGATAAGCCCACAATAAAGCCAAAGCCTTGCGGCGGGAGGAGCTGTCCAACTGCTTCAGAACCTCACGATCCTTGGCAGCAAGGAACGAGTTGTCATCCGCCAATACCTGCCTCTCGAGCTTGTTCAACCCAGACTCGGATTTAGCACCCTTGAGCATATCCTTGAACTCTTCGCCGGACGACAAAGCGCCGATAATGCCACCTTCAGTGATATCCTCCTTGTACTCGCGGAAGATATTACCGGCACTGGCAACCAGCACACGCTCCTTCGTATAACGCTGCGATCCATACCACCACTTGCCGACTATATACGGGAGAAGGACACCCAGAAGGGCACCGTAGACCATCAGAACATATTTGCCATTGCCATCCATGACAATGAACTTGGGAAGGGCGATGCCGATGCTGAAGCTTTGCTTGCCATCGGGGTGGCCATATTGAAGGTAGTTGTTTCGGATCTCCTCGTCGGTGAGGGCTTTGTAGGCCTTGGTGAGCTCCACGAAACGCTCATTGAGCGTGTCCATCGTTTCATTTTTGGCGGGGTCAGGGCGAATCTTATCGGGGTGATAGATCAAAGACATGCGCTTATAATGCCTGGAGATAGCTTTCTCATCTGCGCTCTGTTTTTCAGGAATAAAGTGTCAATTTGCATTCTTTGTGTGCCTTCAGCGGCCTCGCGCATAACTCACCCTCGAGACACCCAAGATATCATAAGGGTCGTATGCCTTCGTCGTTGTCCTGGCGGTGACAGTAATCAAATATACCATCCATGCCATCATGGCATATCCTACGATGACAGTGACAATACGCTTGATTCGGCGCTCTTTGCGCAAGCGCTTGCGCTTCTGCGCATCGATGAGATCTGCATGTTTAGGCTTGAAATCGGACTTGATGCGGGGAGCCGTATTCTCGAGCTCTGTGCTCACAAAGATGATTAGAATATGAGAAAGAAAGAATGCGGTAGTTTTGCCAAAGCTCACCTTTGCTAGGTCGTAGGAGGTTATAGGTGAGAGGGAGAGTGACCAAGCCGGTCAAGGTGAGGATGAAGAAGGGGAAGAATTGTCCCTGTACGCCAAAGTTAGTGTTACGGTGTCTTCCACATCGAATCCCACTCATACCTGCTCATCATATGTGTAGTCTGACGACATTCTGCGGCGAGGTTAGGGTACAGACAGCGGTTGCCGCTGGCCGCGGAACTAAAAATATTTGTGTTGCGCAGGGCTGGTGACAGTGGCCACTTCGGACTGTGGAGAGAAAGCCTTTGGGTTGTAGAAAGCAAGTAAAAGCCTAGTAAGAGCCGAAAAGTCTGGCCCGTAAGAAACAAAGGAGCGATGAAGGGGAAGTGAATATCGGACTTCCTGATCTGGTGATGACCGTGTCCTCAAGCAGGGTCCACCCACCGCCTACTATATGGGGATGTCAACAGGTGGCAGTTCCTTATTGAGAGGGCAGGCGGTGAGGCACCTCCACAAAACAGACAACATCGTACTCCGTATTTGCCCTAGCGTGCATCGGTTGTGATTGTTGCCCATCACTAAAATTCAGACATTATTACGGGCAACTGGCAACTGGGAAGACGAACGATCGAACCCCGCAGAAGCGAAGAGGCCCCGCACAGATGCTTGTTCATCGACATTCTTCTGCCGCCGCCTGCGAGTTTTGATCGCTCTTCTTCCTAGTAGTTGCCCGTGATCTGTGATCTACGGAGTAAACGCCTCACATGATTCTACAATACGTTGACATGCAAAAGTTTTCGGAATCAAAATGTTTGAAGTATTCTTAACAGTTTTGTGGATGAGCTCAAGGCTTCATATATACAATACTTTTAGATGCACTCTTAATAGAGTTACAGTTAGGAGTGGCTAACCAATCGAACCACTTGCTGCTGCCAGCTTTTGACCTTTCCTTCCAGTTTAGGAGTATTGACAGAACAGATCTATCACACACGATATCTCCCCTCATGACCAACATAGCCAAAGCTCCCAGTTTACCCAGAAAGGGTGTTCAAGCGTCAACAACTCAAGGTCGGACGCGAACTCAACCAATCCAGACAAAGCGTTGGGAAGTCTCGCAGAAGGTCTATGACTCATTTTTTGTGTATGTGATAGAACCAGAATCCACACAGCCGGGGTAGAAGGGGACCAATCCGATACCTCCAAAGAGATATCTTCATTGCTACAAGTCGGGGACCCGGGAAATCCATGGGATCTGGCGTTCTTGCCACTTCGGTGTAGGGCGCATTTGCAGTGGCCGACAGAGGACGCAGAGCATCGTTGTCGAGATAGTTTCGATGGTGTTTTTCTTGTCTTGCTTATCGAATGCGGGATTCACGAACGTCGCATATTCGTAAACATCGTATATGGGTTTGTCTTTTTTTGTTTGAGGTTGAAAAAGAAAATTGGCGAAGAGGCGATACATCCGAGAAGCTCTGCGGATGATGTCCAGACAATCAATCTCCAAGGGTATGACCACTTGTTCTGGAAAGAAAGTCAGGATTGGTTCCAATGAATCAGGTTTGAGACTGATACTCACGATTCAATGTAGTCGAGTCCAGCAAAATACTCAAGCATCCGGTAACAGAGACTCGGGTCATCGCCTGGCTCTCCGCCACACAGACGACAACACTCCTCTAGCCCGTCTGATTCCATTCGCAGAGATCGCTCACGGGTCTGCCAGGCTGTGTACCCATAGTGCCATGATGGGGCGAGGGTCACTGCCGGAGATCCACGTGAACTGCATGCGGTAGGAGAGCTGTCAAAGCAGACAGGCTCACAAAAGCTGCGCTGAGGGGTCTGGATTGATGATGTGGAAGATATCTTGTTGCGGTTGCTGGAACGACGAGTGCGACGTCTGTTATGCCTCTGGCCCATAGTTGGAAGTCAAGTATAAGGAAGTCCCCGAAAGAAAAGAGCTGAAGAGTAGAGAAAGGGGAGCGACCATCACCTCCTGGAAAGGACGAGATGAGGTACTGAGAAAAAGAATCATCGATATGGTCCCGGGGGTGAGTGGCTTTATGTAGAGAAGTACAAAGTGAGTCACTAAAGGAGAAAACTTTGGAAGGGCCCACTTTTACACAGTAGAGTGGGCCCATCCCGAGAGAAGATCACCCAACACCTTATGACTTTAAAAATGGCGCCTAAGGTCCCTTAGAAAGGCGTGATTCGTGAATAACGTGATCTATTCGTGATTTTTCATTCATCCAGATGACATTCCCCACTTCATGTCATTGGAGGACCTTCATGGTGCGTAATAATTAGACTTTAGGCATACTAAACTTGCGTGACTCAAGAATGCTAATTACGAGGGCTTAGCCATATGAGCAATCCTGTGGAAGATTTGCATAACTATTCGAAAAAAAAAATTTTTAATGAAAAGATTGAAACATCAAATGACGAAATGCTCCATAAGCCATGTCATCAAGCGGTGGTGACTGGTGACCGGTGTCCTGCTTAAACCCGATGCCGCGATGCCGGATTCCTTAGTGCCGTGCGGACCGAAAGATCCCGTTAGGCAATGAAGGGGTGACTCTCCTTTAAACTTGCCCTATTGGCCCTAATAAGGCAAATATGCAGGGTCCGGAGCCTTCATCAATCTCCGGTCCACAATACTAGGACACATTGAACGTATCATTCGCTTTAAAAATTCGCTCAGGTAGCAAGGGAGAGATCTGAGTTTTTACACCTTGCATCGAACAAATGCACGTGTGCAACGTGGTGAAAAGAATTTTCAACGGAAAGCCGAAAGCCGAGCAATAAAGAACTGACTCATTCTCTTTCACTGAGCTAAATGGGGAATCTCGGGAGCTTTCAAAGAAACTTGGAAGGTTCTGACTATTGACTCAGAATTGGAATAATTTATGGAGTGCCTGAGTTGTCAGGACTCTAATTTTAGCCCTATGGACTGAGACCTGACTCTCTCTCCTTAAACTGCCTGAGCCAAACATAACAAACAGACTAAACAAACGCAAACATCTTGATTTCCAGACTCTCCCTTGCAGCAAAATCATTATATGTCGGGTCAACAAACGCACTGTGAGGCACGGTGGTACCACCTTCCTCCATTTTGGAGCTATCGAATTGTGTGAAGACTAGAGGTTCACTAGGCTGTTGACCGCCGAGATAACACCATCGCTGCTTCGCACTACACGCGTACCTCCCCAGTTCATTCCAACCATGCGGTAGCGTTATACGGTTGGGGATACCCTCGCTTTCGATATCGAGGGAACTCCAGTCACAGACTGCAAGAGGGTCCCTCTGAATAAGTTTCAATGGCCGCCAGACATTAATGACCAACACGCGGCCTGCGAGGAGACGGTTGCGCTCCTTCTCGTCTGGAACGATAGTCTCGAGCTGGTGGAGTGCACCCGCAGGTGTGAAGTCTGAATGGACACTGTGTGCTGGGCTCCGGTTATCGGCGAGCATGGATGGATCTGATGCGAGGCATCGCACCCGGTGTGCGAATGTGATTGTCCTAGTCGCGCCGGTGCTGTGACCTTGTTCAGCTTCCCGAAGCACAAGCATACACCGACTGTCCTCGTTTCTGGGATAGTACTTACACGTTACGAACTAGCTCTTCTGTCTTTGGAATGATGCTGTCCCGGACAAACTCTCCGTCTGAGACTCTGTCCAGCTCGGGTATCTCGTGCGATAAATACACGAAGCCGCTCTTGTCGAGTGTGTATGACGATTCATCTCGGATATCCTGCACTTGCACGCTGTGTGTCTCGTCAAGGACGTGCATCTGTTTGACATTGTCCTCGGGCTTGCCCTTGGTAAAGTCGATCTGAACACTCCTGCCGGTATCCGGACGTCTCCAGAAGCAGAGCTCCGTATCAACATGCCTAGGTGTATACGCGCCGATGCTTCCCATGTTGAGTTTGAGTGCTGGATACTGGTTTCGGGGGCGAGGATTGGTATAAACGGGGTTATCACTACTATGACGGCGGGGATAGCAGCCTTACAAGTACCTGCGTGTGGGGAAACACGGCCTGTCAAGACTGTCCGTTGATTCGTTACCCGGTAGATGGGCATAAGTCATGAATGTATGAAGATTGACTTCATTGAGGGGGTTTCACGCTCGCTTTCAAGTTGATCGGCGCTGGAGAAGGGTTATCCGAGTACGAACCCGAGGTTAGTGACAGAGATCGGCAGCCATGGCTTCTGAAATCGGCGCCTTTGGCTTCCCGTTATCTTTTGTATTACATCCGAGTTAACTAAGGTAGTGGTGATGTCGTAGTTAGTGGTCTATTACTTATACTGAGTCGCGCACGTCTCTAGCAGACTTTCAGTCAGGAACAAAATGAAAACATTTTCACATGATCTCTATTCTATGGATGGCAGGTTCCACGCTTCATACAGAACCTCTAATAATGGCAAGCATTTCCTCACCTTTAGGAGCATCGGTGAGGTTCTCGTAGCCAGTAGCCGTAACGAGAATGTCATCCTCAATGCGCACTCCGCCAATGTGAACGTACTTCTCCGCAATATCAAAATCAATGTATCGGGCATACGACTGGCGGCGCGCATTCGCCAAAGCCAAAGGCGAGAAATAAAGTCCCGGCTCAACAGTAACAACCATACCCTCTTCCAGCAGCGGGGCGGAGAGCGTGCACGGCGAAAGACAGGTAGAGTTCAAGATTGGCCCGTACTGTTGTTGATCGAAGCCTTTGTGAAGAGCCATGATCGACCGCTCTGACACGTCATGGACCTCGAGGCCGACATGGTGACCCAGGCCGTGGGGGAAGAAAACCTTGGATGCGCCAGATTGACGGATCTCGAGATTTGTGCCGCTCTTGAAGATGCCCAGAGCTAGAAGACCTTCGATGGCGATGTCATGGGCTAGGTCGTGGAGAGATAGGAATCGCACCCCTTTTTTGATCTTTCGGATGCACTCCTCTTGCATGCGCTCTACTAGCTTATAGATATCCCGCACGTAGTCGCTGGGCCAGTCGCCGGTAAGCGGGAAGGTCCGTGTCACGTCACTTGCGTAGCAGTTCCACTCTGCACCGGCATCAAGACAGACGAGTGGTCTCTTGTGGAGAGATTCATTATTCCGATCGTAGTGCAAAACCGCCGCATTGGGACCTGAGGCTGCGATGATCTGGTATGCCTGATTCCGGGCACCGTGTGAGATGCATGTATTCAAGAATGATCCTTCAATCTGTGACTCGTTGTGCATGGTTTGAATGTTCTCCAGAATTCCCCGATGGGCAAGTCCTGAAACTTTATTGGCCTGGCGAATCATCCGGATTTCGTATTCATCCTTAACGCCCCGGGCGGCGTCCATAGCCGGCGCAAGCTGTTCAAGCTCCAGTGGCAGATCCTTGGGTAACCCTTCGGGCTTCTCCGACTCATGAAGAAGATACAGCTCACTGCCCTGTTTTCGCTCGTCTAGCCAGGCTTGCAGGTCATATCTGAGCGCGGTGTGATACCGTACACAATCCACATCGTATCGATCTTGTGCGTCCTCGCGTGAAAGGGTTGGTCCCATCCAAATAGCACGGTGAAGATCGAAGTCCGGCACATATAAAATTAACAGATCTTGTCCAATATCGTACGTCAGAGAACAGTCGGGCTCGTCAACTCCGCATAGATAGTAGAAGTAGCGCCGTTGTCGAAACGGACGCGATTGATCCGAGTCACGCAAATTAATTGTTGGCTGGCCGGAAAGGAAGATCAAGCCACTTGAAGCACCGAGCTTTCGGGCGACATTGCGCGCGTGGTGCTTAGCTAGTCAGGGTGGTCTGGTCAGCTCGAAGCTCGCATGATCACCGGTCGGACCCAGGGGAGTAGCAAAAAGGTATGGAAAGAGCGAAGGAGGCAAGTGAAGGTGTTCCGACCTTGCCATCCCCGCTCTAGGAAGAAGCGAACTGACCTGGGTATTTATCGCAGGAGGTAGGTGTCACCACGCGGATATTGTAGGAGTCGAGGGCATTAATCATGACGTCCCGAGTCTGGGAGCCCTTGACACCAGCAGTTGAACGCATTTCAAGTAAACCTTGTGAGGGAATGAGAGGGGTCACAAGTAAGGAGCTAAGAGAGAGGGGAAGAGGAGAGAAGGAGGCTTATCCTGACGAGGGATAGCTGGAGATTCGTACAACCCTTCTGATACGGTGATACCGCTATTCCACCAGCATCTCTTTGCCTTGATCGAGGGAGACGATAAAGGTCACAAGAAAGGAGATACCTTCATACCTTCAGGTTTCTAGGATCTTGCAGAATCCCCGAACCAAAACACTTCATAGCCTTGCATATTGGTGGCCAGGCCCCAACGCCGCCCCAAGTGCCCGGAAACGTCTTAGATAACCACCGCCTTGATTTATCCGCTGCGCCCGCTTCTCTGGTCACTCTCTCACACCTCCTCTTTCACCTCTTCATCTTTTGTTCTCTTCGCGAGTTCTTGCTTTTTCCCCCGATCCCACCCGACACATGAACTATGCAGGTTCTTGAGGCTTCGAGCCCCGGTGCGCTCGCGGGCCTACCATCCACCTTGAGAACGGTGATAGGCAACCCCACGACGTCACCGGCTAGCTTCGTCTCCTCCACCTCATTCCCTACCCCGATACAGAGTGACCCGTCACTTTCACAGCATCAAATCCAAGTGAATTTACGGAATGTCTTGTCTTCTTTGTCCATGGAGTTGCGTCCCGAGCCCGCGCTTGCCGCCAGTGGCAATTCAACCGGGTCAACCGGTAAAGGCATACTGATTGGGATTCTCTCTGCGTTTGGGTCGGCCGCCGTCGCATTTGTCGTTCTAGCGATCTTCTTTTTCTTCAAATATACCCGCCGCGGTCGGATTATGCTCGATCGCATCGGCCGACCCGGTGAATACGATGACGAGCAAGCATTCGCGCGCGAGGAAGAGGCGGCGCTAGAGTCAATGGATGACTTAGCCCGATCGGAATACTTGCGAGCAAAAGGTAAGGCTGGATGTGAATCTCTTTGCTCTGATCATTCGGCTAATCGTATGCAGCTTTCGTACAAGGAAATCCTCCCGAATCCGTGCAGACCGATATCTCGCTATCACAGTTCCTCGCAATTCAGGAAAAGGGTGTGTCGGCATGGGAATTCCAGCCAGAGCTGGAGATTGCAAACTGCTTTGTGGAAGCACGCACGGAAATCGAGTTCTTTGACTCCGAGTGTAGTGTACAGACGAATTTGCCACTCCCCAAGCAGAACGACGTTTACTACTGGGAAGCGAAGATATACGACAAGCCGGAGTCGACAATGGTTGCTATCGGTGTGACCACCAAACCCTATCCTCTCTTCCGAATGCCCGGTATGTATTGTGAAGGTGCTACTTTTGCCAAGTGACTCCTACTGACAAGATCCAGGCTTCCACAAGACCTCTGTTGCCTACCAATCCACGGGGCATCGCAGACTTAACCAACCATTCACCCCAACCCCATACGGCCCTCCATTGCTCCAGGGCGATGTCATCGGTGTTGGCTACCGACCTCGATCCGGCACCATCTTTTTCACACGCAACGGCAAGAAACTCGAAGACGTCGCTCATAATTACCGCTCACAGAATCTTTTCCCCACCATTGGCGCCAACGGGCCTTGTACCGTGCATGTGAACTTTGGGCAAATGGGTTTTGTGTTCATCGAAGGCAATGTCAAAAAATGGGGCTTGGCCCCTATGACTGGCAGCCTGGCTCCGCCCCCACCCTATGGCAGTGAGCAAGGCAGCATTCTCCTTGAATCGGGTCGCGAGAGTGCGGCTCAAATTTCTCAGCGCGTATACCAAAATGCAAACTACGCGGCGTCAGGGTCAAGTGTTAGGATCCCTCCGGCGCCTAGTCCCGGCCCTGCTCGATCACCAACTGACATTTCCCTGGCTCAGCTGAACCACATTCCTTCCCATGAAGATGCTGGCGAGGGATCCAGCCGGTATACAATGGGGGATACAGAGGCGGATGCTGCGGCAGCTTCAGGCAATGAACCAGAGGCCCCTCCTCCAGAGTACTATAGCCCCGACGGCAGTCGCCGGGCTAGTGATGCCTCTCTTGAATTCCCACCCAGGAATGCTTCTGAGGAACCCAACTATCCACATGATTCGGAGTCGGGTGGTCAAAACTTGCCAAGTTATGAGACTGTGGTGGAGAGAGACTTGAATGAACGAGATTCAAGGGAGCAATAACCAGCTCTAATGCAGCACCTCCTGTGCTTTGAACATACATTGGGGGCTTTTGTCTGATCTATTCTTTGTTGTTTTATTTAGCGGGTTCACGGATGGCGTTCTAGCAAGGGCAGATTGATTTGAGATTTATTGAACGCTCTTTGGCTGGACCGCGGGCTTTGTCTCTTTGATTACCCTCGCAGTCAATGAGTTCTTAGGGCAACATCGTCTCGCTATTCTTGTTGCCTTTACCACATACCCTCTCTTAAGCTGAAACTGTACATTCTCTGGGATATTTTCAATAACCAAAATTCCAGAGATTCATTTATGAAAACTTAAACCTCACCATAACTACACAGTAAAGTGCTGTAGATGTTGAGGATTTGTTGAATATCATTGAAGTGAATGTGAACCCAGTCGTAGTCTCTATTTGATCGAAGCTGAAAAACTGCAGACACAAAGAGTGTTGAAAGGTCTTAATACACAGTAGTGACAGTACTTAACTGTTAACGATCCCCACAGTCTACAGAGTCGGAGCACCTGCCAAGACCCGAAGCTTTGATCCTTCCACTCAACTAGCTACATCATCTATCTATGCTGTCTACAGTCTTCAATCAAATCATCCAATCACCACAGTCTGAGATCTGAGATCTCACTGAACCCCAGATTTTCATTATCCGCTTTGTGATTCCCCACTGGCCCCAGTCGCATCCACTTTCGCCTCTCACGCTCTGTCCGGACTCCGGACTCCAGACCCCGCCAATCGGCTACACGGTCTGGACAGTCCCACAGACGCGACCTTTCGTGATACGAGGTTGGGAAGTCCCATCAATCAAAGATCGGAGTCTTCTGATCTGCACTCGACCCGTCTGACCAGCCTCCAAGTCTCCGCTTCGTGCGAATCTCTATCTGACCAGCATCTCGCAAACCGTCAGTGCTTCCTGGAAATCGGCTTATCGCGCTACGGAGTACTGCGTAAATGGTATGCAGAGAGCTGTCTAGTTCTGCACCCATATTTTTTTGAATCCGAATCCCTGCACGCGCTTACTATCGTGTCGCGCGACATAATTGCTTTTTTTCCCCCTTTGTCTTTATCTTAGCCGCCTCTTTTGTCGCGCGATTCCAACAGCAACCAATCCGTTAGTGCCTTTGTGAGACAGTCTATTGCTTGAGACCCGCTTGCTATCAGTGAGGCGCTCGGGCAGTTTGACTCGTGCTGGGGCTGCGACAACTCGGCCAGCTCATTGTTCGTGTCTCACCACTCCCTTAGTGAGACGGTCGAACAATGGCCGAGAAAGCAGCATTCCAAGTCATTGTCTTGGTAAGTAACCTTTTATTTGCTTTCGTCTGCAGGAATCACGTGCAGAGCCATGTGTCGAGCGTGATATGCGATGCGGTTATCGCTTTTCTCAACTTGCCTGATGGACTGGTTCCGTCCGAGAACTGCGCGACTCTACTTTGGCGATAGATGCTGACTTCCTTAGGGCCCAACGGGTGGACCTCGTGAGGATAATGTCACAGGCATCCTTGTCCGATCGACAGCAACAAAATGGTCGCCAAACTCGGTGGTGGCTGTCGATGCGGGCACCCTTCTTGCGGGCATCATCCGATTGCTGGAACGGTCCATCCCCGAACACAGAAATGAAAAGGGAATCTTGACAAGTGGTCCCTTTCAAGGGCTCGAGCTGCCCTTCGAAACAGCACAGGCAAATGCAGCCCACATATTTCGCGACCTCATTGGTGCGGTTCTCGTCACGCACCCCCATCTAGATCATATTTCAGCTCTGGCAATCAACACTCCAATTCTGGAGGCCGGGAATGGACCCAAGTCCGTGGCTGCCTTGCCATCAGTATTATCTGCCATCAAAAACCACATGTTCAACGATGTCATCTGGCCTAATCTGTCCGATGAAGATGGCGGTGCAGGTTTACTCACGTACCAACGCCTAGTGGAAGGAGGAAACCCTCGTTTCGGTCGCGGCGAGAGTAGAGGCTATGTCAATGCTTGCATTGGCTTGCTGACGAAATGCCTCAGTGTCAGCCATGGTCGGTGCAAGCAACGATACAACCCGGAAAGCGAAAGGCACCATCGAATCGGAAGTACCGTCTTCGCTGATCACCAGCTGATGGTTCCATCGGTTCCTTCGAGGGCAATCTCGGTAGATCATACCGAGGGCAGGTAGGTTTGGATTCACCCGATATCTTCACGAGATCTTCTAACCATCACCAGTTTCTTCTCGCCCTCTGGCTCACCGCGTCTAATGCCTTCCAGCCAAAAAGAGCCACCAATGGCAACAGTCGAAAGCTCAGCCTTCTTCCTGCGCGATCTCCGCACCGGTTCAGAGATCATCGTCTTCGGCGACGTCGAACCAGATTCCGTCTCCATGGGGACTTGCAACCGACAAGTCTGGGAAGCCGCCGCCCCAAAGATCGTCACGGGCAAACTCCGCGCCATATTCATCGAATGCTCCTACAGCGACAGCACCGACGACGCATATCTGTACGGCCACATGTGTCCGCGCCATCTTGTCTTCGAGCTCAGCGTGCTGGCCAACCGAGTCCTAGAACTCCGGGATTCAAAACCAGGCGTGAAAAAGCGCAAGCGCGAGCTCGCACGACCCGCCACTACCGGCGGCGAGGGGTTGAGCCCGCGGTCGAAACGGTCTTTGGGTGATTCTGCCGAGAAAAGCAGGGAGTCGGAGCCCTTCCTCGAGTCTCAGTTGCCGCGGAGTGATCCTTTCGAGGTACCTCAGATCCCCCGCATGGATGGTGGTAGCGGTAGCGGTAGCGGAGATGGCCCTTCTGTTGAAACGCCGAATCCTGAATCTTGGGCTGATACTACACCCCTTCCGCTGGAAGGAGTGAGGGTTTACATTATACATGTCAAGGATAGTCTGGCTGACGGGGAGCCACCTGGAGTTCAGATAATCGAGGAACTTCGGGCCCATGGTGAAGCGGCGCATTTGGGTTGTGAATTCCTACTTCCGAATCCTGCTGAGGAGATTTGGATTTGAACGCTTCATGAGGTTATGAGGGGGTTTTTTGTTCTTTTCTTTCGATGCAGAGCATTGTTCATTGCTGCATATTAGCCAGTATGCATATTTCGGTCAAGCATTGAATGGTACCTATATTTTTACATATGCCCGAGCTCCAAGTTCGTTATATCGGGTATTCTGCGGGTTCTGTAGTTATTCTGCGGCGAGTTAGAATTACGTGACTAATAAGAGGGTCTCGCCCGGGTGGGCCTTCACTACTACTGTACTATGTAGTTACTACTTACTAGTTGTACCTGTCTCTTTCATCAGTCTTATCCACACATCTTCACCTCCAGCTCTGAAGTCCACACACAAAATCATCTTTCTGTCTTTACGTCTCGACAATATCACCCTTTCTCTCTTGTTGCTCACCATGGCTTCTTCCCTGGCTGACCCGCAGGAACGCGCTCGCCTAAGAGGCAAGTACAAGCAAGCAGCGCGATCCATCATCCAAGAGCTCCAGTCTCGGTCCAAGCCTGCCTACACGCACACTGAGCTCGCTCAATTCCGAGTGTCTGTCCAATCCATCGACCCGGAGGATCACAAATTCACCGATTCCGAAGCTTGTCTCTTCCCGCCACTCACCCATGAAGAGCTTAAAACATTCGTAATCGACAAAAAAAGACTTTCTAAGGACGAGCATCACTACATCACCCAATTCAAGGACACCCTTCATGACATCACAGACGCGATTCCAAAGAATTGCCAGGAGTGGGAAAGAGCTGGTCAAATTCTATTCTATCTTGAGGTCTTCGAGTCGAAGGCCGAGAGGAAGAGTGGGAGATTGATATCCTCAATAGAGGACCTTTCGCATTGGGATCATATCAAGTGAGTCTCACTCTATGCTCAATTGATAAGTCGCTAACATAGGCTACCAGGGCCGAGGACTCTTTCCTCGAGAATCCAACAGGAATGTTATGGGGTTTTACATGTGGACATTCGAAGCCTCAGGATCTTCCGAGATGGAATGCCTATTCTACTTGCCAATGGCTTGACGACCTTGAGGATCCGAAGACCAGTCGCCCTCACATCAAACTTATAACTCTCACTGGTGCAAAGGCTAAAGAAAATGAACTACTCCATGGTGAATTAGCGCCTATTGCAAATGCCCTCTACTGCCGTCTCGAACAGCCAGAATTCAAGGATACCTCACTCTTCCCGGTACTCGTCATCTCGCTCTTTGGGCCAAGACACGGTCGTCTCCTACAGGCTAAATTCGATAACTCGGGTACCTTACTTGTCCGATCCTCGCGGATCTACAATTTCATAGACAGCGATGAAAAGATAAAGCGTTTCGTTCGCTACAACAATTGCAAACCCCGAGATGGTCCAGAAATCGAGCCTGTTCTAGTTGATGAGCAGTCGCTATCTCCTGGCGTTCAACATCAAGCCTCGCCCTTCGGATCGAACAAAGAAAATTGTTAGGACCGGCGTACTGGCGGGTCCAAATGAGGCAGAGGGGTTTAGAAATTAGAACTAGAGTGAAGAAATCCTAAGGGGTATTCCTGTATTCAGACTAATCGCTAAGGAGTCTCAGTCTGACGGGCAGTCTCTGTTGTGGTCCTTGTGGAGAGCCCAAGCCGGGTCACGTGGCCTGTTTTGGCGCCATCCTCATTATTGGTAATTATTGTCCAATCCTAGGGCCGGCTGCACAGTCCTGGCAGTGATATGGGGCCTCGATGATCAGGAAGACCGCTTTTGTGAAGTCAAAGCGAAGTTTGGGACAGTTATTCGATGGACATGCGAAGGCTGGCTACGGGTATCCACTCATAGCTGGGGCCATGGCTCTAAGTAAGCAGAATCTATTCAAGCGGTATAGTTACTATCATGCAGGATATCCCAGCGTTGGTAAAATCTGTTCTATACCATTTCCAATCTCTCTTTTCCCGTGTGTGACGGTGGACAGGAACAAGTCATGTGAGCCAGTGGGCAATCAGGAAGGGAAGGAGCAGGGATCGCGGGGAAGAGTCTATTTGATTGTTTACCTCCTGTTCTTCTTCTTCTTCTTTCTTTCTCTCAGACTTTTTACTTTGTGTGCAGTACAGCAAAGGATCGATCTCCTTCTTGATTTCTTTTTCCTTTTTAGCTTTCGACAGTAACACCGTGGCTGAAGATGCTTGAGATTGATCGCGAAACCCAGACAAACCACGAAGAGGCTTCCACTGTATCATCTGATGAATGGACTGAGAGAACTGCCGAAAGGGAGACTATCACCGAGGCGGATTTTTCATCAAACGAAGTTTACGACCTAGCGAATACATGACTACACTCAAAGGAACAACCTACGTTCCACGATTGGGCAAAGAAAGACACAAAACGAGGCCGCAAGCCTACAATTCATTCGCCGTGTCAGCAATATCCCTGTCCCGACTCTGTACGGATCATTCGAGGTCGATGGCTCCTATTTCGTGGTCACGGAATACATCGACGGCTCTTCCATGTCCGAGCTTTCTGAAGATCAAAAAACGGTTGTGCAGGGCGAACTCTCCCAGGTTTTAGCTGCCCTCCGTCAGATCAAATCAAACAAAACTGGGGGCCCTTCCGGAATAGTGATTCCTCCTAGTCGTGTGGTGGAATGCACGGACAAGGATGTCTGGTCTCAGCAGATTGCTGATGATGAGGAATATGTTTTTTGTCACAACGATTTGTCTCAGCAGAACATCATTGTGGATCCGCACACATTAAAGATCCGAGCTATCATAGACTGGGAGTACGCTGGGTTCTTTCCGCAATACTTTGAATCGCTTTTCTATAAGCGACTTGGCCCGTCATCTGCAATAGGCGATGAGCACGATGATGTCCCAGAACTAGTGCGTTTTCTTCAGACAACTGAGAAGTGAATGAACGGTTCTTTCTCTACATATGCAAAGTTACAGTCATTCTCTATCGGCTTGACCAATACCCACTGAATAGGTCTATATAGCTGCATATTCAACCTAGTCGAATCCTATGTTTCGGTCCATACAATCTCCCTGATAGTCCTCCCAAGTGTGCAGATGCATCTTTTTACACAGACATCTTCCCCTTAGCCTGTTCAATAACATCTTCCCAAACAGACAAATCATCCGAAGGAGTCCGTAAACCCTTAACCGCCGCAACACCTGTATCTTCTGCATCCCCAGTAGCCAAATCCAAAATCCCCTCCCCATCTCTCGCAAAAGCAATAAGCTCCTCCTCAGTCCCCCATTCACCCATAGCCATAATCCCAATCGGCACATTCCCATCAGTATATCCCGCGGGACAACTAATAGCCGGACAGCCCATAAAATTAGCCAACCAAACAAACTCCATATTCCTAACCGAAGATTTCCCATCCGACAACCCACGCACTAAATCCGCCTCCCCACCATCAATATGCCAACCGGGAATCGGCGTCGTCGGCGTAACGATCATCAACCCGGGATGAATCTTAAACAGATGCGCCAAATGCGTCATAAGCAGATTCCGCAGACGCTGGGAAGCGAGCAGATCCTGCGCTGTTATTTGGTACATGCCCATAGACACGAGGACTTTATTTGGCGCGGTTAGATGTTTAATCTTGCTGGCGTCAACGCCGGAGGCTATCTCTGCCATGATGGTTAAGACGTGTGCGCGCTGGCCTTCGGGTAGATAGGGGATTTCGATGTCGATTACATTGTATCCGTGTTCGCGGTAGTAAGCGAGGGAGCGATCGAGTACGGCCCTGACGGGGGGCTCGGCGCGATCGATCCAGGCGCGGACTATGCCGATGGTTTTGGGTCTGGTGGTGTCTGTCGGGCTGGGAGGTGTGGGGTAGGGGAATTGGGAGGAAATGGGGTCCTCGGATGCTGGGGCTGGGATAGCCATGGTGCGATAGGCGAGGGCGAGATCGTCGATGTTAGATGCCATAGGGCCTAGGACACCGACTGTTGGTGCGAGACTTTGGGATGGTGCGCCGGAGATACGACCGTGGGATGGTTTTAGTCCCCAGATACCGCAGAATGAAGAGGGGATGCGGATTGAGCCGCCGCCGTCTGCGCCCAGGGCGATGGGGACGAGTCCGGCGCCGACGGCGTAGCCGGAGCCGCCGGAGGAGCCGCCGCAGTAGTATTCTTTGTTGTGGGGGTTTCTGGGTGTTCCGTAGTTGGGGTTGTTGTTGTTTGTGTCTGGTGATTTGAGTCAGTGATTGCACGAATAAGGGGAGAAAAAAAAGATGACTTACCGAGACCCAGCTCATGCATAGATGTCTTCCCAATAACAATAGCCCCAGCATCCAGCCATTGTCTTACACACCACGAAGTTTCATCAGTCCCATGCTTAAAGTCCAGCTTCGATCCCAACGTGCGCTTATATCCGGTTAGATGCACCTCGTCCTTCACAGCGACCGGCACGCCGTCAAGCGGACCCAGGGACTGGCCATTCTTGTACCGCTCTGTAGAAGCTTCAGCTGCCGCGCGAACCAACTCAGCCTGAGACTCGAGGAAGGCAGTTGAGTGTTTTCCCGGCGGCTGGACGTCACGTCGCACCAGAGGTAACAGCGTCTCGATGACAGCTGTCGGTGTCAGTTCTCCCGACTTATAGAGCGCATGATAGTCGGCTGAAGTATGATATCCACGATTTCCCTTCCTGCGCTGAATAGCGGGGAATGCGGCTTTTGCTGACTCCGCGGTACGGTCGTTGTCGACTGGAATCACGGTTGGATCGTAGCGGCCGGGGTACTGGCTCAAGTGGGGGATTTCGCGGATGATGCCGAAGCCGGCACTGCGCCAGAAGTGGCTTTGGATGAAACCGATGTTGTGGATTCTGTCATGGAGCAGTGGGTTAGTATGTGATTGAGGAATGGAGCTCGGAGACATGCTTACAATGTTGCGCCGATGGCTAGGCTTGTGCCGCGGAAGACTGGGATGACCTGGTCCTCGTGCTTGTATGGCACCGAGGGGCCTTCGCGTGGTGGGGGGTAATTGAGAAAAGATTGTTCCTTGGCAGACATGGTGTTGCTTGTGAATAGTTTTGTGCAGTCAGTTTGTTGGAGTTCAGCTTGAGTTACGGGGCTACTCCACCGATGATCTCACTTCTCACATGCCGAGGCTAAACTACTGTGGAGCTTCATACAATCTTGGTTCTTCTATTTACACCATACAGATTCGATTCCTTGATATGCAAAATTGCACGTATATATTGCGTGTCAACTGTATAATACAAGATATAGTACATTTACAAGCTCAACTTAATGTTGTACTTGTCCATCGCCAGAGCAGCACCCGTGAGCACTGCCGCATATACGATCAGAATCCCCATTGCCTGGGGCGTATTGAGATCCAAGGTAGGAACACTCAGGTTCACGGCTCCAGTAAGCAAGTTCGCAATCAGGAACAACGCCAAGCCACCACGGTTGAATGCGTGTAGAATCCGACTGGTCGCAAAGGACGTCTGCTCTGCCTCGCCTTCCTTGGTAGTCGCTCGATAAACCGCAGGGAAGAACACAGTCTCAGTCAAACAGAATAGGAAAAGCTGGGCACTATTGAATGCCGACACCCAGAGCACATAGGGCATGTTTGCCAACCGGCGCGACACTGGAATGTTGGCACCATAGCCAAATGCGTAGGTGGAGTTGAAGAAGAACATGGTGGACCAGAACATAATCTGCATAGCCAACCGAGTCAGAACAGAGGTGCGCGCCTGCTGTGGCGACTTGGAGGCAGAAGTACCCCGAGGGATGATGCGGACTCCAACACCCCGCCCTGAAAGAAATATGGCGAAATACCCAATGAAAGAGAACACGCCCTCGCGGTTCTTAGATAGCAGGTCTGGGCCGCGGGGAGACACCAGGATGTAACCCTTGAGATCAGTCGACTCCAATGCGACTTGATAAAGGATTGCGATTCCAAGAGCAAGCACCTCATATGAGGGTACCAGTGTAGTCAAGGAATCGAACAGCTCCACGAAAGGCGGCAAGAAGCCAAGCGTGAAGAAAAAGTTCCAGTGCACGCCATACTCCGTCACATGTTCCGCATAATCCAGTCCCTT
Source organism: Penicillium bovifimosum (assembly GCF_028826915.1). Classification (NCBI taxonomy): domain Eukaryota; kingdom Fungi; phylum Ascomycota; class Eurotiomycetes; order Eurotiales; family Aspergillaceae; genus Penicillium; species Penicillium bovifimosum. Next base: position 5,538,458 of record NW_026622714.1, on the reverse strand, counting down.
GACACTCCACAGACGGATAAGGCCTAGCACGAGTAGCGGAATAGAGTGTCGAGCTGAGCCAATCAGGCGTTTATGCAAAGCCAGTTTCGGGGACTTCGAGTTGCGACCCTTCAAGACTGCTCGCGCAGAGACCACTCCGGCGGAGAACACGAAGGACCCCACGCCCAAGTCCATCAGAGAGGTTCCCCAATTCTCGACCTTGGCGAAACGGCGCGGGAACACGCGGAAGTCGACTGCGAGAATGGCTACGCAGGTCACAATCATCATGGCTGCGCGGTATGTCGTTAAGAATGGGTGGATGGGCAAGGCCGACTGTTCGTCCGGGGGGGTTTCATTTTTGGCCTTCAATTTGCGGGGGGCTTTCGTTTTCTGGGGTGTGCGCGGAGCGTTCCGGGTAAGGAAGAGAAGAACGGCGGGGGAGATGAGGAAGATGTTGAGGAGAAGCGGCGCGGAGGAGTATGCGGTTGTTGCGAATAGGATGGCCAGTACATTGAGGATGAAGTCGGTCACGAGTGCCGCAGGGCCGTAAGGTGTGAAGAAGGATAATCGGGATTGAAGGGCGGACCAGAGAATGACAGAAGTCTGGAGTGGTGACCGGTCAGAATTACATCAATTGCACTGATATTTCGGAATTTCTCACTGAAGCAACGAGGGTGACCGCGTTGATTTCGAGGATTGTGCTTCCTGCAAGATTAGACACAAAGGCCTCCTTGCGAGCTTTGTAGCTCGGATCCATACTGGGCAGGTATCAATGAAGACAGCTGTTCCCCTCAATTCTATTCAATCACGACAGACGTGGTGGAATGACGTGGAGTTGAAGCTCTCAAATGTAACTTATGTTTACCCGCGATCACCTGACTGTCTTCCAAGGTGTTCAATCCGAAGGACAACTGTCAAGATCAACAATGACACTCTGTCGACTACTGTGTATGTCGGATATTATGGCAATTCCGATCAGACCTAGCTCTACATATAGCTTCTATCCAGTAAGACCAAGCACGGTCATAGTGCTGACTCTACATGTATTCAACTAAGAACCTCAGGACGGACATGAGCACAACTATGCAACTTTTGTTTCGATTAATGAAGTTCATAAAGCAGTTCGTAACCCTCTAGAGTCTATGAATATGACCATTTCAGACGCTGTGCTTAACCCAATATGCAAAAAAAAATCATCATCTCCGACCGCCGCCACGACCTCCACGGCCTCCACGGCCTCCTCCGCGGCGCTTTTCAACACCACTTCCAGCTCCGGGGCTCAGAGCATCACGGGGCTTGCCACCTCGAGACTGGTTGCGACCTCTTGAAGAGCCGCCGTTGCGAGGGGCTCGAGCCAGTTCATTGGGGTCAGCGTAGGTGAAGCCAGGAACACCCTTCAATCCCATCTTGCCAATAACCTTTTTGTCCATTGGGGGAGGCTCAGGGCATCCCATACCCTTGACAGCCATCTCATTGGCGAGCTGAACAAGGCCAGCCTTGTCGAGACGGAGCTGCTTGAGAAGGCCCGATCCAGCGAAGAAACCAATGAAAGACGAGTAAGCGCGCTGCTTTGATTCCTCCTCGATGGTGTACATGGCCTGCATGACAGCCTTGGAGCACGCGGGGGCGCCAGCAAGGATCTCGGCGGTATCGGGGTGGGGCTTGATGGGCAAGTGGCGGTTGTTCCGCATGAAGAATGACTCGCCCTCGGTGAGAAGAATGATAGCACGGCCATCAGCGCCGGCACGGGCTGTACGGCCGACACGGTGAACGTACTGCTCGCCGTTGGACGGCAAACCGACCTGAATGACCAAATCGACGTTGGGGAAATCCATACCACGGCCAATAACATCTGAAGCGAACAGGATTCCGGCCTCGGCCTCCTTGAACTGATTCGTGGTTCTCGTGCGAGCACCCTGGTTAAGTCTGGAGTGAATCTCAAATACCTTCAGGTGAATCATGCCTTTACAGAAGACTCCTGCGAGGAGAGCAACCATGTGTGCAGTCACACCGAAGACAATGATCTTCTTGCAGTTCTTGATCTCGTGCTTGAGGAGGGAGGCAAGTGCGTTGAAGGTGTCTCCCACGGAGGGAATAATCACGTGGTACTGAGGGACTCTCTCGTGTGTTGGTGCTTCATTCTGGTCAATGGTTGAAATGCTGGTGTAGTCTCTTCTCAACACAATGTTGACCACATCCTTGACTTTAGGGGGAACAGTGGCCGAAAAGCACATTCCTTGCCAGCCAGTGCTCTTCTGAGGAATGAGCTGAAGGATCCGCTTGACGTCGGCGATGAAGCCACTCTCGAGCATCGTGTCTGCTTCATCCAAAACCAACGTCTGAATGTTAGACAACTTCTTGGCTGTGGGAGTCTCTGACAGATAGTCGCACAGTCGTCCCGGGGTGGCGACAAGAATGGATGGTGCCCCCTTCATGAAGCGGGAGTGAGCAGATGCACGAGCCGTTCCTCCAACTGCAACGTGGCATTCAAGAGGAGTGGGAAGTTGCGAGGTTAGTTGATCACACGCCTTTGCAATTTGTTGGGCAAGTTCTCGGGTTGGGGTAATGATCAAGATGCCGACCTTGCCTTTGGGTGGCGCGTATTCACCCTGAAGCAGGCAGTGCAATGCAGGCAACAAGAATGCAAGGGTCTTTCCGGTACCAGTCTTGGCTTGGACAAGACAGTCACTGCGCCAGGTTGGGAGTTCGTTCAAAACACGCTGCTGGACAGGGGTCATGTGAGTGAAGCCCATCACGTCGAGAGCTTTGAGAAGCCTGGCATCTAGCTTTCCAGCCATGGTGGAGTACAGCTGGCTGTCATCGTTGATCTCAGGACCTTCCATGAGGTCGGTTTATTTTCAAATAAACTGCAGTTAATTGCTTTGGGTGAAAACTCAGACTCAAAAGTGGCGAGTGAACGAGTGTTACTGTTTGATGGGCAGTGAAAGAACAGAGGGAAGGTTCGAGTGAGCAATGTTCTTTCTTCTTTCCTAAGTTTTGCAAAAGTAAGAGTTATGTTTGTTCCAAGGTTGATGTGAATCTCTCAAGTTTATATTTTGACAAAAAAATAAATTTGTTGCCAAGCATTTGAGATAATCTCAAAGCCTGATAAACATCATGTGATTGGTTACTCAAGGCCCACTATGTTCGCTTGATGTCACGTGTATTATGGGCCTGTTAAGCCGAATGGATTTTCTCTCTCTCTCTATGGGCCTGTTCCTTGAAAGTGAAGCTAACCGCATATGGTAGTTCGCATGCCGGGGCTGGCTGATATCCAAGTGACAGCACACCTTCCGAAAAGCTATAGCAAATGTCATGTCGTGAGTCTCAGCAAAGTCGAAAAACTAACCCAGGCCTTCAGATTTGATGTCGATGCTGACACATATGTCAGCAAGGGGGATTCTTCTCTAGTCGGCGTATGTCCAATTTTGGATTAAGCTACGGACGCCATGCCGAGTATAATTAGAGATAAGCAAAGCCCTACAGCATAACTATATCGTACAAGCAATTTCCAATAAGCTGGAAGACTCACCAGAGCAGAATCAGAGCTCTCCTTTTCGCGAAGAGCTTGCAAAGCGATTCGGCGACCTTCGGGCCAATATCCGTGATTCGCCCCGCAGCCCTAGTTGCTAGTGTATAGCGTAGATCACCCAATAGGGGGAGAAGACCGATATTTCGTTTTGATGGACATTTGTAGTAAACAATCCCCGATCCTGTTCCTGGCGGAGCCTGTACGGTCGCTCTAGTACCACTTAGTCGCGGGATAGCTCCCATACTCCAGGCAATCATTCTCACTTATCCTCGAGGCATCCTCAATGACCTGCTTGATAGAGATAGTCCCGTTCTCACACTCAAGCAGTCAATAACCGGTGAAGCCATCTACAGGCTAAGCAAAAGCGATTTAGCCTTGGCATGGTTCATCAAAGTTGGTTAAATCTGGCACTAGATCCGCAATGATCGGCCGTGGAGCACGGAACGTCCGTGTGCGGAGCCACAGTGCCGCTGCGCACGTTCGCTTGTGCATTACCGGCTATGGTCTGGGTATGCTGGACGTTATGTATGGGATTGTTGAGACTTGAGAGAACCAAATTGCCAATTCGATCGTCTTGCCTGGTTCCCCACAAGCTTGCATGACTCGGGACTCCACATCGCGCTTGCGATTAAACACGCCTGGTAATCCTCTCGGCATTCATACTATGGGGCCCAGAGCACCTTTGGCCTTTGCATCCCTCTATACAGCCCAGCCACAGCCATCGGAACGGGAGAGCGGGCCATAGTTTGGGAGATCATCGAAGTGTGGATGTCTTGTCTCGTTATCTAGCGCGGGTCCCATCTAGCGCAAGGCAGTCACTCTCGTACTTTTGTGCCCCGATGGATCAGCATTCAAGCGCCAACTGGGGGCCTGGATACGGCATTCAAATGCCGAAAAGGAGTAATGGTCCAATGGATCCTGCGCTGTGCGGAGGACAAACAACAGGTACAACATATGTACTCGAATCATGCTGCGGTGCAGCACATTCTCCGCGGCTCAATCATCTTGGTAGAAGGTGGAAAGAAAGCCGAAACTGGCGATGGGGTCAGTTCGGCTATGAGGACGACGCTATCTCCATAGCCTGTACGGAAGTACATCGTGCTCCATAGTTATCCACTTGGTTCGTCTATCTCTCCACTCCTATTGGGTGCTTCTGAATCAACCCAAATCGTTGTTCTCGCCGCGTCGCATCACTAGGAGCCTGGCCTGGCTTCTTGATTGACAGTCTCGGGGCCGTTGTAATCCAAACCACACCAGTCCGCCTAATTGCTTAGTGTGTGTTTCCCCTGAGAGTGTCCATGACTAAGGCATTCCATAGCGTTTCATAACTTTTTACAGTCGTCCAAGGCGACCCATGAATTAGCACGGTCTGCCACTTTCTGTGTTAATCCCTGCTCGGCTCGGTCATAGCCTCGAGCCATCCACACACGATCTTGACAAATAAGTGATCCACCTTTCCCCCTCCATGTGAAGCACTTTCCAGCCGTTTAGTGGTGCTGGGTTCATGGTCACCACGGGCGGTTCTTATGAAAACGAAACTGGGCAACGGAAGACAGCTTCCCCAGTCATCATTTGGTTCTGAGTGTCAGGTTTGCAAGGAACCAAGTAGCCATGAGCTCCCAAGATATGCCACCGGTAAAAAGACGGGAGTCCCGGTCGGGGTCGAGGAAAGTGTCAGCGCTTTCTGCGGAGCAACTGGAGCGAAAACGTGCCAATGACCGCGATGCTCAGCGGTCCATTCGACAACGCACCAAGGAGCATATAGAGCAACTTGAGGCTCAGGTCGCCAGTCTTAAGTCGCAGATTGCGGAGATGCGGCTCCGAGACGAGCGTTTTGACGAACTCATAAAGCACAATGCTTTCTTGGAGAACGAAGTAAGGCGGTTGAAGTGCCAAGTCGCTTCCTTGACTGGCCGACCAGAGCTTGCGGGAAGTACCGAACCCATCGCTCCGTTCCGAGGTGTCTGGCCGTCAGGGGAATCCTCACATGGCGTATCATCCCCGGGGATTCCAACGACGGAGCCTTCACTATCGCAACAGTCCTCAGCACATTCAGCAACACGTCGAGCGTCTCATCAACATGACTGGCACCAACCATATCCATCCACAAGATCGCCGTCGCAAGGTGCAACCTCGGACCCGGAGTTTCACTGTCGCATGGAGCCATATGCAATGGATTCTCATCTACATCCAGGGCAACGCATCGGTCCCCATGCACCTCAAATCAGCTTTGGCGGCACCTCAAGTCCACCCCAGCAACATTCAGGGGCTGCTTTTTCTCAGTACTCGTACAGCTCTCGGCCCCTCCCAATCTCAAACGACGGGCCAGTCCCTCAGCCAAACCCCGTCCGGGTCTATCGGCCCTCCGGGTCAGCATACTCACAGCCGCAACAAAGAGACCCGACATACGAATATCCATGGGAGCCTCCTTCCTGAATGCCGCGTGAACAAGGCTTTGGATCCTCGTAAATTCTTGTGGGCCTACAGCATGTAAGTCTGATGAAAAGTTCCAGTAAGAACATGCATACTGATTTGTTAATGCAGACTTTTGGAAGGTGTGACTAGTGGTTGGGAAAGAACGCGCAAGAGGAAACAACGACCGTGGCGCTTAAAATATCCTGGCGCTTGAAATACCCTGGCGGGGAGGCTCCGCTCCCAACCTGCAATTCATCTATCACACTACCAACTGCCACGCCAAAAGCGACAGAATGATTTCACGATATTGATATGCAATGGGCATATTGCCATGACTGTGACCAATTGACACTCATCCCGGATATAGAATTGCATTTAACTAGGTATGAGCTGCGGGTGGAGCATAGTTTATACAATCACAGGCATGATCCAATGAATCAATGCTATTCATGTCCCGCATGTCCTGCATGTCCTGAAAGAAAAAAAGCTATACGCCGCAGTGTGCATCCATGAAACGAAACCATTTATAAACAAACTTCATCTATTTCGTATACTGCTTCTGCAGAAGCTTGGCGATAGTCTGCAGCTGGATGTTGCTGGTACCCTCGTAGATAGCGCCAATCTTGCTGTCACGGAACATCTTCTCAGCAATGCCCTCACGGACAAAGCCCATACCACCCATCCACTCAACCGCAGAGCTGGACACGCGGCCGGCAACCTGGGAAGCATACAGCTTAGCCATGGCAGCATCCTGGACAAAGTCCTGGCCAGCCTCCTTCTTGCGGGCGGCGTTGTAGACGAGAGCGCGAGCGGCAGCGATCTCAGTGTAGGCCTGCGCAATCTGGTGCTGCATGCCCTGGAAGTTTCCAATGAGCTCGCCGAATTGGCGGCGGTCGTTCCAGACGTACCTTTGGGGTTGTGGTCAGCTGATAGGATCTGTATGCGGCTCTTGCAGGGAATACTTACGAGGCGGCATTCTCCCATGCGCCAAGAGCCAGACCGGTCATCTGGGCGGCGATACCAATACGACCCTCGTTCAGAACGCTGATAGCGTACTTGTATCCCTGGCCCTCCTCGCCGAGCAGGTTGCTCTTAGGGATGACGCAGTCGTCGAAGTTGAGCACACAGGTGCTGCTAGCGCGGATGCCAAGCTTCTTCTCCTTCTTGGCGATGGAGAAGCCGGGGGTATCCTTCTCGACGATGAAGGCGGTGATACCCTTGTAACCCTTGCTGGGGTCAATGTTGGCAAAGACAATGAAGATACCGGCCTCCATGGAGTTAGTGATCCACATCTTGGAGCCATTGATCTTGTAGCCATCGGCGGTCTTCTCGGCCTTGGTCTGAAGAGCGAAGGCATCGGAGCCAGAGGCGGGCTCGGAGAGACAGAAGGAGCCGACGGTGCCGGTGGTCAACTTGGGCAGCCAGGTGCGCTGAGCATGGGCATTACCGTACTTCATGATAGCGGTGTTGACCAGGGTGTTGTGGACATCGACCAGCACGCTGACACTGGGATCGACGCGAGCGAGCTCCTCGATCGCGACAATCGCGGATGTGAAGTTCATGCCAGCACCGCCAAACTCCTCCGGCACCTCAATGCCCATGATACCCTGCTCGAAGAGCTGCTCCACGATCTTCGGGTCCATGGTCTCGGCTTCATCCATTTCCCGGACCTTCGGGCCGATCTGCTCCACTGCAAACTTGGACACCGAGTCGGCCATCAGGGACTCAGTCTCGGACAAAAGGGTGATCGGAGTCGGTGTCAGTTCGGAGAGGTCAGCCTCCCGCCGGCGGGTGGTGGTTGAAAATGCATATGCGCTGTCAGGATGGAGGAATACGTTAGCGGGCTATGCATTGCGTTCATGGGCTTGGTGGTACCTCTGTACGGGCCGGCCAGTAGCAAGGCGCTTGCCCGCTAGGCGGACCGGGGCAGTACGCGACAAGGGCCGCAGGGCGCGAATAATAGAAGCCATCGTGAATTGAGGGGAAGCGAGCTAATTTTGGGAAGGAGAAAGAGGAAGGACAAGAAAGTAAAGAATGAATGTGAACGTGATGGTCACGAGCGTTTGAGCCTCGGTTATCGGCGGCGCTGAGGATTCGCGGGGACTGTTGGCCTGTGTGGGGCTGAGGCCGCTTTAACCTAGGCTGCCCCCTGGATGAAGGGAAGACAAGGCCCTGCTGCACTACAAACCACTTTCGATCTGAATGTCATATTGAGGTCTTGAGGATAATTTTTAATTGACCTTTTCACCTTTTGTCTTTTGAAGCCACTGTCACTGCCGTGAGATGTACATTCAAACTACCTGCAATACCTAGGGAGAACCTCAAGACTATCATGTGATGCTCATTGCTCAGTGGACCTGCGGCAGAACCTTCGGCCCGGACGATCCTTCGACAGCACAAGCACCTCGACACCCAGAAATAAACCTAGAATGTTCCCAAGGACGGCAATGTCGATGGCCGCAATGGGAACACCAAAAACAATCGAGGCTTTGACTTAATCGGGCAGACTGATTTGCTGATGAGTTGAGGGTGGAGGGCGATCCGCCCTGATGAGCATATTTTGTCGAGAATCGCCACCAACTAACCGCTTAGGTCGCCATCACCGAGTTTGCTGTTGAGGAATGCATTGACAGCGTCGTACTAACGAACACCCAGGACCAAGTTGGGTGCAAATGCATTCCTCAACAGCAAACTCGGTGATGGCGAAGTGGTGTACTTTGAGCGCCCACCAGGCCTATTCCTCGGAGCGACCACTGGCATTTGTATATACCACATTTTGACAGAGAAAAGTAGAGGTAATTGCGCAGTTTAACAAGCATCTTGGAATTTGGATCTACCTACCTAAGAAATGAGATAGGGCAAACTTATAGATAACTAGAACTCATTCCCTTTGTCTTCTCCGTTATACAATGTCGTCAAAACAAGAAGTGCCCACCTACTTGAACGTGACAGTTGCTTACTTCATAGGTCTAGGCACTTCCGCGAAATTTGACTTCAAATATATCAAAAGCCAAGCAGGGCCTCGTCAGCTTGGTCGGTTTCAAAGTCAAACCGAACAAGATCCTCCTTATATGGAATAAAGTATGTGCCGGTCACCCTTAGCCATCGACACATTATCAGCTATCTACCGAAAAAGGTTCCAAGGGCTAAAAGTCTCGAGTTCTTACCTTTCATGCTCACTGCTAGCTTGGTACTCAGCCAACGCTGCTCGGTTCTCGTGGTAGCTCACGAGAGCATATTGGAACCCTTTGCTCTTTTCGGCCGGAGTGGTGATTGAAGGTCCTCCCACCACAAGTCTCTGGCTCTTAACACATGGTAGAGACTTGAGTGTCTTGATTTGTGTAAGGAATTCCTGCTTCACCTCGTCGCCGACATCTGCTCGAAACTTGAACAACACTATAGAGGTCAGATCGGTATGCGATCGACGTTTGGGTGCACTATACCGATGTGAACGAGGACCATTTTGAATATTAAGCTGTAACAATGCAAAGATTGAATATTGAAGTCGTAGGCAGTATATCCCCCGGTTTGGCTGGAACGTACTTCTTATAGAAGGCGCGTCCGGCGGATCCGATCCGTCCTTGGCGGAAGCTTCCCGCCTGACTCAAATCCACTCGGGGCTTTTCTTCTCTTCCTGCAGGGACTACGAAGGACAATTTTATCCGGTATCTTATCAAGTTTTGATGGACTCCCGATTTCATCCCGCGTAAGGACCCTATCGGCTTTGCGATGGACTCCCCAAAGCGACCCCGGAACCGTGCCGCCTGCCGAAGGTGCCAGAGACGGAAAATCCGCTGTGATGGCGACCTTCCCCGATGCGCGTCTTGCAGGAAGGCTAATGTAGTCTGTGTGAACGACGGCAAGCAGGAGGTCAATCGCACGTACGTATTGCCGTCGACTGAGGTCGTGTGTGGGACTAATAGTTGTCTAGCTACATCGCAAATCTGCAGAAGCGGGTGCAGTGGTTAGAGTCACTGGTCAAGGAACATGATCCGACCATTCGCCTTGAGGAAGGACCCCAAGTAGATCCATCAGATATTCCACAGCTCGAGCCAACAGATGAATGTACTCAACTCGAGTCTTCAATTCTGGGGCCCACCCACACCGGCAGGTCCATAACCCCCAGTCATGAACAGCCAGGGCCAGCCGACACCCAACCATCTCGGGCACAATCCAGGCCGGCTCACGAAATCGGCCTTGTATCTCTTTCTACGGGTGAAGAGCCGAGATATATCGGCCCTTCAAGTGGATATTTCCTAGCGAACCTCATCTTTACCAGTGCTGGCCGACGAACGGGACCATCGAAAAGCAGTGACATCCCGAAACAACCAATGTCATTATCGTCTGGGTTTTTCAACAGTCCAGCACCACTCCCAGGTCGCAAAGAAGACACAGTGGAACTTACATCGAAGTACTTTGCATCCGTCCATCTCGTCTACCCGTTTTTACACCAACCGGCACATATGGCGAGACTCGAGAAATTATATACCGATCAAGCAACTCCGAATGCGGTCGATGCCTTCCACGTATACATGGTTCTAGCAATATCAGCCTCGGATCTGTCAAGGCGCTTCAGAATCCCTCTTCCCGCGGAGGGATATTATACAGCAGCTACCCAGTACTTTGAACGCGCATGTGCGGGAGGCTCTTTGGAAGGACTGCAGTGTTTACTCCTGCTGATGGTCTATGGACTCCACAATCCCTCGTGCAACATCAATGTTTGGAGCCTAAACTATCAATGTCTGGGTGCTCTTATTGACCTGGGCCTTCAACGAAATGTTCGTGCTTCGCCCACATTTCCTATCTCTTTTCTAGAGCAGGAGATGAGGACTAGGATTTTCTGGGTAGTATACAGCTTCGATCGTACACTTGGTACCATGATGGGCCGGCCCATCGGAGTGAGGGATGAAGCGTGCGAGCTTCGAGTAAGTGGTTGAGCTAATGTGGTTCCGCGACTAGCCTTTATTGACTGTGACATTAGCTCCCTTTGAATATCTCCGACGAGGAACTTTCCCGGTCAAGTGCCGGCGATGATGCACAGAGCGACTCAATATCTCATATGACATACTCCATTCATCTATTCAAGTTAGCCCGTATCAACTCTGAGATTAAGTATGTCATGCACAGCATCTGCAGGGATCCTCCACGATATGCCTACCCGCCAGTACCTGACATCCATGCATGGCAAACGCAAATCATCGACCGTCTTCAGTCTTGGTTTACGGACATTCCCCGCGCAGCTGGAAGCGAGGCCATCACCAAAATCTGCGAAACGAAGTTTCATGAGATGATGCTCCTGGTTCTCAGGCCTAGCCCTGGAATCCCAGAGCCGTCGGAGGAGATGCTCGCGCGATGCTTCCAACACGCCGTGGATCTACTCCGCGGGCTTGGGGAGCTCTACCGACAGGAGGCTCTCCTATACAGCCGACTCATTGTTCACTCAATTTTCCTGAGCACCCTGATCATGCTCCATTGCTTGTGGAGACTGCCACACATTGCCTCTGGAGTGCAGATTGACGAAGTGGTGACTGATACGAGCGTCAGTCTGAATATCCTAAGTAGCATTGGGGAGTACTGGGCTGAAGCTAAGCGGGCTCGTGATTGTATACACGAGTTATCCGGCGCAACTGTTCAGAAACTGATCAAGATGCGAAGCTTAGAAGCCACGTCGAGCTCATCCAGGCAGGGTAAGAATGTGGCAACCCCCCGGCACGGGAAATGCTCAGCGGCTGCAAACTGCGGATGAATCCGCAGAGCTGCCTCCTGTACCCCCTCATGTGGACCCTAGTTTTGACAACGTGCCGGTCAATCCCTTCATGGACGATTACGACCCTGCTACCGATTCCATGAGTTGGCTGCACGATTCCAGCGCCGGTGGTTTCATGGATTTCAGTGGGGCTCCAGACTTTGACACTCTCATGTGGGAGGTCTTTAATGCTAATCCATAATAGCAAACAACATGAAATGATATAGTTCAGATACCCCATTGCCCACAATCTCAGACAGCAATAATTGGCTTGTTACAAGGGGTCACGCATTGAATTCTCAATTTCAGTTCCAATCCAATGATCATCGAGATTATCATATTCCATAGTTTGAAAGCGAATGACCATGCGACTCACGCATCTTGAAATGTAACCTGAACATTCCCCTCAACCTCAATATCCTGCGGCGTCAAATCCAACGACGCATGCTCGGACCGATGATTACCATGACTCGTAGCACTCAGGAACCTAGCAGTCCCATAAGGACTCGACCCCTGGTCGGAAATCTCTACCACAGCGACATCTCGTCCAAGAACCTCGGAGTAGTCCTTCGCCTGCTGGATGGCATCACGCAAAGCCAACTTGCGCGCATCAGATGCAAGTCGGTCCCCGGTTTCGTCAGTGAGGCCCCATTTCAGGGAATCGATCTCCACATTGGGATACGCGAGCAATTGCTCGATCGCGTGGTTCAGTTTAGAGAAGTCATGGAAGACCGCCTTGAAAGAGATACTAGCATTGAACGGGTTTGGCAGGGGCATGTCGCGCAGCACAGCGTCGTGCTTATCTATTGATTTTTTCCAGGTTCTCATGCTTGTGGAGGAGAACTTTGTCTCAGGAGCATCGATTGTCGAGTCTGTGGAGAAGTAGGATGATTTGAACCAGCGCTGTAGGTCTGTGGATGCTGTGGTTACTTCTTTGGCGACAGTTTCTTGTTCTTCGCCGTTGGACTTCACTGAGAATCTAAGGATGCCACGTTCTGGGGCGTGGCTGACGGAGGATTTTCCATAGACGACGATTTTTAGGGGGGCCATGGTGATATTTGGATATGTGTGGTATGGTTTTGATATGGTAAGGAAGACAGAGAAAGCTCTGCAGTGATGGCTTCTTATACTTTGTCTCAGGTTAGCTGTGTCATGTGTGTGTCATGTGTCAGGCAGCAGCTCTTTCGATGTGAGACTAACTGAGACTAGTACGGTGCCAAGCCTGAGGCTTCATCCACCCGCATCACGCCAAGCGGCCCAAGCCTGCAGAAGCCCCTCGTCCCTATCCATCCTATGTACCTTGAGCCTTTCTTGGCTCATTCGACCAGATCGTGATCTGATAAATGGCAAACAAACTTCCATTTGACAACAATGCATTCATCCCTGGCAGTCTGCAAGATCTCGGAGACGCTCGTCTCCTCCCAGCCTCAGCTCGAACGGCGGATCATCAACTCGCCAGCCCCACAGGAGAAATCCGGAATTTCTTGAAGAAAGACTTGATGGTGGATAAGCTGAATAGGATCGGTCCCTACCTGTGGCTAGCCGGTCAACCGATGCCGCCTAAGCCCCTGAACTACCAGGTGGCAACATGTCGTGAAATTGCCGTCGACGAGAGAATCGACATGCATATGGTCTGGGAGGACTCTCAACGTATCCACCTGAAGCCACTTCCACGATATTTGCTTGATCCCCAGTTTTGGGAATCCCACCTCGTTTGTAAAGGCCTCTGTTGTGTCTCAGCACCAGACAAGGTCAACCAGGAGCAGCAGCTGGGTTGCCGAAAGGAGCTACACAAATGCGCTCTTGGTTTCCTGAGTTCATACATGGCCCTTGTGCGGTTCGAAAGTGATTTTTTCATTGCGCAAACCTACCGTCTGCTACCAAATACCATTACCTGGGAGATGTGGCTTAAGCTAAACCAGCAATTATTGAGAAACGATGCCAACAACCCAGCAAACATCAATTCGAGATACTTGTTTGGAGAATTGAGACTGTCGCGACTCAACAAAATCTGTATGATTTTTCATGCCCGCCCTTTAAGCGCGTATCAGATCACCTACCACACGTACGGTGAGCTGTTTCATGACTACTTGACTCCGGTGACTGCAGCGACTATCTATGTTGCTTTGGTGTTGACGGCGATGCAGGTGGGTCTGGCCACCAACCGCCTGGCTCTTAGTTCACCGTTCCAGGACGCTTCGTATGGATTTACAGTCTTTGCGATTCTCGGGCCTCTCATCGGAATTCTGTTCATTGGGGTTATATGGGGTCTCGCATTTACCAATAATATGATTGGCTCGTGGAAATTCAAACAGCAGCAATTTGCTCTCTATGAGCAATCGCTAGTGCGAGATCAATTACCTTGAGGTGTCTGCACGCAATCACGAATCGATCGCTATACGCCCACATAATGGGATTTTTGGAGGCAATCCTCTCAAATATTTCCTCTGATTCAATAATTTGCCGCTCAGTTAGCCACCTGTTGGGCGTATTCGGCTACTCCTGATTGGTCTTGGCATCTCACCTGCCCAGGAATGATGGCATCCCTACATCCCGATTGCTACTATAGTTGACTGTAATCTTATTTAAACCTCGGTCAGCTTCGAAGAGATTTATAAGCCTCCTGTCTGACAACACATACTCTCCCGACTTCCCCATCTCTTTTCCTCCCTCGGGTATTGGGCCAACTTGCACCTGCTCCATCGCTCCTTCCGCCATCACTTGTAAGTAACTGCAAATATGGCAGGCACGGTAATAATCACCGGCGCAACCGGCTCACTCGCTCTTGAAGCTGTGCACCAAGTTCTATCGACGCACCCCTCGTTGACAGTTATTGGCACTGTCCGAAACGCAACCAAGACTCCCAAGAGCCCTCAATTACTTCGTCTAGAAGGACTTTCCCGCCAGAATCCATCTAGCAATCTCCTAATCAAAAGCGTGGACCTGAGTTCTCTTTCAGATGTACGAGCTTTTGCGAACGAGATTGCCGGTCTGGTAGAAAAGAAGGAACTTCCACCCATTTCAGCCATCATCTGCAATGCATTTACATGGTCGCTGGACGGTCAGCGGCTTTCCAAGGACCAGATGGAAAACACTTTCCAGGTCAACCATCTTTCGCATTTCTTACTGGTCCTCAAACTTCTGCGAAGCATGGACCCTGAGAACGGCCGTGTGGTCCTGCTTAGTTCTGTAGTCCACGATCCTGAACATTCAAACCCTCTCGCCAAACTTGGCGCCGAGCTTCCTTCAGATGACAACCTGGATTCGCTGATCAAACCTGACCCCGATGCCGCTGGAACAGAATATGACATGGGATGGCAACGATACGCAAACAGCAAGCTTGCCAACGTCATGTTCATGCACAGTTTGAATGAACGTCTTCAGCAGGTACGTGCATACTTATACGAAAATGGAGATTGTTTAACCGACTCCAAATTGCAGAACCCGCGACTCAGCAAAATCACGGTGACGGCTATGGACCCCGGTGGCATGGTCGACTCTCGGGCACATGAGGTCCAGCTTCCAAGCACTCGTGTCGTGTTCAAACTGTTAAGCTTGTTGCTTCCGGTCATCAAGCTTTTCACTTACAGCCTTCGATCGAATGCAGACTCCGCTCGTGATATCTTGGCGCTGGCTTTGGCTCCAGGGTTTGCATCGGTCAGGGGCCATTTCAATGGGAGGGAGCCTCAGGCTCCTGCTCTTGCTAGCGAAAATGTAGCCAAACGCGAAGTGATCTGGAAGGCTTGTTGGGAATGGGTTGGTATCGAAGAGGACGAGACTTGTGTTCCCAAGACTTATTCTGAAGAGCTTTAGACGGGATTATCATACAGCGATTTCTGGATTATACCGATATAACCCTTTTTCTGGCGACGGGACTCACGGGCGTCACGCGTGATACAGAAAGAGTCTCCGGTATCGAATCGTTCAGTACATACACAGCCCTCACAGATTTCAAACCCATCAAATTCAATCCCGATTGTTACCCCCAACCATGGCCGTTAAATCTCAGGATCTAGAGGCGCGTATTCTAGCAGCGGTATCCGCATACCACGATAGCAAAAAAAAACTTGTTATCACCAAATTGGCGCGGGAATATAATATCCCGTACAATCCCCTCAAAGGTCGGATTCGAGGTCGCACTTCACGATCTCAACGTACTGGCCCCAACAAAGCTCTACTTCCAGATCAGGAACAGGCTTTGATGCATTGGATCGATACCTTGAACCAAGCAAACTCACCCCCCACTGCCGATATGATTCAGGCCTGTGCAAACGAGATAAGTCGAAGAAAAGACCCCGCCCGCACCTTCGGCCGGAACTGGGCCTACCGGTTTATCAAAAGACTCCCAGCAACCTACAACTACATCAAACAAAAGCCGATGGAAAAGGATAGGCTCGAAGCAGTTACACCTGGGCAGATTGAGGACCCCGATCTTCCTGAGCAAGTTCTAGAGATGTGGGACGGGGATGACCCACCCCCAGCGTCGAGTTCGATCCCAAACTCACCTATCAAGGACGTTATTTCTCTTCGTCAAGAGGCCGAGGAAATGCTTAAGATAACCGATGTAATTGGGACCGAACTTGATGCTTTATCTCCTAAATTTCGCCGTGAGTTGGCTACTATTTTGGAGGGAGGCCTCGCTCTCGCGGAAGCGGGTGCTCAGTACGCGACCGCCACGTGCCAACATCAACATCCTCAACCTTCAACGACGAAAGGATGCAAATACAACCAAGAAGAGGGTTAATATGGGGGCCCTCTATCCTGTAGCAGTGCTAAAAGGCACATTAAGGCTCGTGATGATGCAGTGTTGGAGCGAGAAATCCGACTGGCGAAGAAACGGTTCATTGGAGTTTCGACTTTACTCGCTAATAGGGCCGCCGAGGCGGCGCAGGAGGAGGCAAGTTTGGATGGAAATGATGCGGTAGCTACTCATCAAGAGCCTACTTGCGAGTGGATTATAGATACTGTTGGTGGGCACTGATAAATTGCAATTGAAATTGATGGGTTTGAGATCTGGGCATTAGACTGGTGTCAGGTGTGGGCAGTAGACCCGTACTGCCCAAAATCGCCGCAAAGGCGGTGGGTAGTTATTAGGCCGGGTATTGCCCCAACAACCAACCCATGTTTTTCTTTTCTCTCCTACACCACCCACAACAGGCCTATTCTAACCCACAACAGTCCAATGTCAATGAGCTCAGCTTTCTATTGAGCAAAGGTCAGCTATCGTATACTCCCACAAGAACGATGCTACACAGACGAGATTAGCTGCCGATTCTGGCTGTACTCACAGAACTATCTACAACATCTTGCAACGGTACTCAGATGAAAAGCTCGAGAATCGGGACTCAGGAGAAAACTGGACGTCCCCCACCTTGAATAGACGTCCTTGCAGCCTGATTCATTTACAGGCCCGTCGACATCCGTTCTGGACGTACAAACAGCTGAGCTCTACCTGTGTGCCTTCGCATTCTCAAACTCCTTTCCAAGGCCCTCAGAGGTTTTGCGGAAGCACCATTATGGACCAAAGTTCGATGTTCGTTGCACCGAACATTCGTTCGAAAAGATCCACGATTGAAAGCTTTCACGCCGCCACTTTCGCGCGAACCTCAGCCCAATTGCGAGAGAGGGCTTGATTGGAATCTTCTGCTTCAATCGGCGTTTAGAGATTCCGAACCGCCTGAGAACTCGACGAATAGTAGAGGGGGACGGATGGGCTGCACAGGTAACGCTCAGCTGTTTGTAGGTCCAAAACGGATGTCGACGGGCCTGTAAATTAATGAGTCTGCGAGTACGTGTATCCAAGACGGGGGGACGTCCAGGTTTCTCACAATTCTTGAGATTTTTATCTGAGTGCCTTTGCAAGGTGTTGTAGATAGTCGTGCAAGTACTGTGTACAGCCAAAAATCGGCAGCTAACTTCGTCGTCCGGCAACGAGACTCCGAAATCAAACTGATACGCCCCCACACTCCCCAGCCCGGCCCCACCCCGTCTCTCGCAACACATCCGCTCCCCAATCCGTCTATAAAACAGACACAATCCCAACATACGACCAAGACATCAATACATTTTATAAACCACCAAATCCTCAATCCTCAATCCACAATGCCAGACCCAAACCAACAAGACCTGCACAACATCCACCCATCCGACCTGCACACCTTCACCAAACAAATCCTCATCGCCAACGGCACATCCCCACCCGACGCAGAAATAGTGACCAAATGCCTAATCGCCGCCGACCTCCGCGGCGTCGACACGCACGGCACAAACCGCATCCCCTCCTACATGGAGCGCATCCGGCAGAAAGCCCTAAATCCCTCCGCAATCCCCACAATCAACCAAGTAACCCCCGTAGTCGGCCAAGTCGACGCGCACAACGGGTTCGGGTTCGTGGCCGCGCACGAGGGCATGAAGCTGGCCATTTCCATGGCGCAGATCTACGGCATCGGCATGGTCTCCATCAAACACTCGAATCATTTCGGCATGTCGGCGTGGCTGGTTCAGCAAGCTCTGGATGCAGACATGATGTCGCTTGTTTTCACGAATAGTTCGCCTGCACTGCCGGCTTGGGGTGGGAGGGAGAAGTTGATGGGTGTTTCGCCTATTGCGTGTGGTGCGCCTGGTGGGGAGGATGGAAAGCCGTTTATATTGGATATGGCGCCGTCGGTTGCGGCACGGGGGAAGATTTATAAGGCGCTTAGGCGGGGAGAGAAGATTCCGCAGGATTGGGCGCTTGATGGGGAGGGGAATAGGACGGATGATCCGGCTGAGGCTTTGAAGGGGGTTATGTTGCCGATGGGGGGCCCGAAGGGGTCTGGGTTGGCGGTTATGATGGATGTTTTTTCGGGGGTGCTTTCGGGGTCGGCTTTTGCGGGCCATGTTACTAACCCTTATGATCCGTCGAGGGAGGCGGATGTGGGGCATTTCTTGGTGGCTATTAAGCCGGATTTATTTATGAGTCTGGAGGAGTTTAAGGGGAGGATGGACTATCTTTATAAGAGGGTTGTTGGGTCGGAGAAAATGGCGGGCGTGGAGAGGATTTACTTCCCAGGGGAGATTGAGATGATTATGGAGGAGAAGCGGTTGGTTGAGGGGATTCCTTTTGCTATGGCTGAGATTGAAGGTTTGAATAGGGAGGCTGACTTGGTGAATGTTGAGCATTTGATAGTTAAGTGAGATAGGTAGGCTGGAGTTATACGCTACTGTCTAGACAGGAAAGACAGATGAAGTTCAAGCCATGTAGAATTAATGTACTGACACTATTGGTCCTAGAAAATAAAGTACCGAGAACTAGCAAAAGACACCTGAGCAATCAGCCGCCAGAAGAATGCCCTTAGCGGAAGTCATTAAGAGCAACATAGGCAGGGGAAATGATGCACACAATGGCAATAGTGTCACAATTGAATTATCGGACAAAGCCTCCCATAGAGGAACAAACAAGTGCTAAGAGGGAAACAAGGGACGCAAAACAAAGGATTCCAGGGCTAATAGAATGCTCTCTGAATGAGGACACAGATCTCACTTTACAGCCAGAGATAATAGTAACAGGAGAAGGGAATGCAATTCACAGGAAAACGGGGCAGAGGACAAGACATTAGGAAGCAAGGAAAATGTTTTCAGACAAAGGAAATAATAGAACATGCTAGAATAATGCGTCAAACACCCGACGGATGAAGAGGAATCGCTCCATGCATAAGAAAGGGAAAAAAGCAGGGTATCACGTAGTTTTCAAACAACCTCGCTGCTCTTTCAAGCAACTCAAATGAAGCATCAGAGCGAGAGGGTTTGCATCTGCCCGAGGGCAAAGGGACCCACATAACTGCTTGATCTGTCCAGTTTCAACATCTGTTCGATATGGAATGTTGCCTCTTCGAGCACCTTGAATTCAACGGTCATCGCCAGCGCGGGACTTGGCACGTCTTCGGAAGAAATCCATGACCTTGCGGGCTGCCCCGGAGCTGCCGGAATGGTGTGATCCATCACGCTCATATTCGTAGGCGTCCGCAAATTTGCGGTGGTTCTTCTGTAAAACACCGGGTCCACGCCCTGATCGGCCAGCCTGCATTGACTGTCTAGGCACATTGTCATATGGGCTGTTGTAATCATCGTAGTAGTTTGGCTTGGACCGAGAGTTTTGATGACCAGAGTATGGATCTGCAGAGTTCTGGTAGACTTGCTCAGCGGATGGTATCCCAAAGGAACCGTTCTGGTGATCGAATTGGGATCCCAGATCTGCGAACTGCTGATCAATCTGAGCCTCGTAGCTAAGAAGCTCAGATCCATGTTGAACTTCCTCGCCAGATCGCTCGCTGACTACTCCCATGGCATCCTGAGTACCGTAGCTTGTCGCACGAGCACGATTCTGGTTGGGGCTTGCAGGGCCCGTTGCGGGGCGTTGTGGGCCACGAGCGTCGACGGGTCGCCGGTTCTGCGAGGTTTCTTCGGGCGTCGGGGCTCGGGCATTCGAGAAACCTCGGAACGAGAAGGATTGTGGAAGCAATGAGAATCGACGTGGCCGGTTCTCTGCGCCAGACTCGCTTTGCTTGCGGTTGTGGGGATATTGCATAGAGTGGCGAGAATCAACAGACATTCTTGAGTTTTCTCTCGGTATGGGCTCCTTCATGCTAGGGGGTGGACGCCTGTCCTGCTTTGTGCGAGGAGCATTGTATTGCGTACGGCCACCCAAAATCGACCCTGAACGACCGAAAAGCTTCTCTCCCAGACTCGAGACAGTATTGGACCTCTTGTGGCCCTTTGGTGGCTCTTGTCGGGGAGTAGTGTTGAAAGTGGGAGGCAGTTGTGGGTTGCGGGTGCTTGGGCGAGAGATAGATGTGCTCGAGGCTTGCGCGGATTCCTGCGCAAGAGCAAACTGTCTGCTTTTGGGCTGTGCCAGACGGCCTTCTGTATTAGTCGCGGTAACAGTAGGAGCCACCGGCTGACCATAGGAGCCACGGGAAGGCAAACGACCGGTGTTGCCGAAAGAATTCATAGATCCACCAGTGGCCGGTCGAGGGCCTTGAGGCACTGTAGCTGTTTGCGTCCCAGTAAGGGCTGCATTGTCCGAAGTAGAGCGCGGGAAGTGTCCTGGAAGTGGTTTGTTGAGGTTGAGTGCCGGTACTTCTGCAACGTGCCGGGCTGGGTCTGCCGGTCTTTGCGCTGAAGCAGCACTTTGAGCCTCTGAGACCGGGAGTCGGCCGCGTGGTGCAGAGGATTCCGCCGGGGGGTCGCCTCTCGTCGTCTGTGATTGCGGAGCGACATATTCGACTTGTACCGTTCTCCGCTTGGCGTCGCGGGGGGTCCTGGACTTTTCGGTTGGCGGGTCTTGGGAAATATCCCCAGCATGATGATTGAGTCCACCAACAGCTGCCACACTGTTCTGATGTGTCTTCGGTGGCTCGCGTACTGAGGCACTGCGGACAAGAGGTGGTGCTTCTTTTTGAGTTTCTGTAGATATATGTGAGCAATTTGAATTCAACCGCTTCCTTGACTTGCTCTTACCAGATGGGATCGTGGTGTTTGCGATATCCATAACGTTCGTTGTGCTGCTTGTGATATGGGACACAATGTTCGAGTATTCACTGAGCCAGCTATGACGGGCAACTTCAAATAAGTCTGCGCGTTTCCGAGGATCAGGAACCAATATCCGCCTCAATAGATCGCGTGCATGCGGCGTGACATATTCGGGGAATGTGAGAGGAGTAGTGACAATGTATTTGTACAGAAGATTGATGTTGTCGCCGTCTGGGTTTGCTGGGTCATCATCGAAAGGCAAATATCCTGCCAACATGGCGTACTAGATTCACGGAGGGTTAGTCGATCCAAGATTAGCGGCTGCACGGAAACATACCAAGATCACACCACAACTCCACACATCCACCTTCCGGCCTGTGTATAAAGAGTCGCTCACGACAAGCTCGGGGGCCGCGTAGCAAGGACTGCCACAGCTCGTTTGCATTAGATCGCCTCGCCGTAGACCGTTACTACCGATTTTGTCTAACTTCTTTCTTTTCACATATTCCTTGTTGGTCAGGTTATACTCGATCTCCTCGTCTAGCGGGTCCACAGGGTCGAAAGTGTTGGCGAATCCGAAGTCTGTAATAATGATGTTGCGGTTTCGATCGAGCAGCAGGTTTTCCAGCTTGAGATCACGATGCACAATGCCCTTCTTGTGCAGGTAGCCGACTCCGGAAACGAGCTGAGCAAACAGTCGACGTGCGGAGTTATCTTTCAGATACCTGTTGTTCAGAATGTAGTCGAAAAGTTCGCCTCCTGACGCGTACTCCATGATGATCCCAATATGACGGTCGGTTTCCACCATTTCGTGAAGGCGCACAATGTTGGGGTGTGCCAGCTCGCGCAGAATAGCAATTTCACGGTAGATTTTCGGCAGGCGGCTAGGATTGGTTCCCAGCGTGTCTCTTCGAATGAGCTTGATAGCAACCTGGATGCTGCCGTCGCGCTTCCATCCCAACTTGACCTTTCCGAACTCGCCCTCGCCGAGGGTTTGTCCAAGAATGTAAGAGCCGAAGGTGGTTTCCTTGCGCTTAATAACATTCCCGTTGCCATAGTCGTGCCGACTTCGGGGCCCGCGAGCCTCCTCCGCACCGTCGCCGCCCATGCCATCGAAACCAGAAGAAGGGGTATGTTCCGCGCCAACTTGTCGCGCTTGTTCTCTCACGGCGTCCACCGCAGGATCACTGACAAGAACGGAGCTAATCACTGCGCTTGGTTCTTTTACCAAGTTTCCTTGACTAGAGATATTTTCCATTTCCGACTCAGCTGGGTTTGTCACTGGGGGAGCCGTTTTTGATTGCTGTGCTTCGCGCGGAGCTTCCTCCGCTTGATGCCTCCGTGATTTGCCATTTCGGTCATCGCGCGTGCGATCGCGATTATCACGATTCTCTTTTCTATCCGACCTGCTCTTGCCTTGTCTCGAGCTACTGGTCTTGTCTGCGGATGTTCCATTCGGACTGCGGCGACTATGGTGTGTGGAAGAAGTCCTCGGGGGAGGAATCGGAGGTGTGCCTAACATGTCGGGATAGGCTGTGCGCGCATTCTTTTGTGCAGTAGACGATGTGCTTGTCGGTACCGTTGGAGCATGGGTGGGGAGTGGCACGGCCTGCTGATGAGAAGTGCTCATAGTCGGCAAAGCTGTTCGGGACCGGCCTCAGAAACGGCTGTGAAGAGATTAGTAAATTATCCACCGAATTGAGCGGTAGGGACATGCTCATGAGGCGATTCAGAGCTCGGCTGACCACATACCTTCGTCAAGTAAATGCGCAAAGCCTTATGAGACTTGCTGTGTGACAACTCGAGGCAGCTTCTGCGGGCACTCGATTGAAGAAATTTGGTATCAATTGCGATTGGTACGATTGGCGCGAGGGAGCACAACGTCCGGGGATGTCTGGTGAAAGTCGGGGGGTTGGGGCGACCGGTCGCACTCGCCAAACAACGATTCAAAGCGCAATCTGTAGATATTGATACACTTGTCAGTATAGACTTTCCCCAGTTTCTTATCGATAATCGCGAAAAATGTGCGTTTAATCCAGGAATGGGGGGGGCGCCACCGGTGACAGGAGATCGATCGGAGGAATGGGGGGAAACAAGCTTACCACCAATCGCGCAAACCCCGTTAGATGGGGTTAGAATATCACTGAGGACGCCAGGTCACGACCTTCTGCAGATGTAAAGACGCGTCGAAAAGCAATAGGTTTCCCAAATAAGGAAAGAAAAGCTAAAGTTACCTGCACTGCAGTACTCCAGAGTCCCCTCTGTCCAGACCCCCGATTTGGGGTTTGGGTCGCACGTTATCCGCAAGCAAACGCGGTAACAAATGTCTCAGACGCGATTGCGAACCCGATCAACAAAACTCGGATTCAATTGCGGCGACAGTGAACATTGTCGAAGACAGGGTACTGAGGGGCGGACAGGGGGTGCGAGGGGAGGAAAAGACGGGAAGCACCGGTCGGGGATTCCGAGTCAAAAAGGGGGGGGAGTAGTTACCCCCAAAGAACAGAATCAAAGAAACGAAGAAGAAAAAAAGAACAAATCAAAAGGAAAAAAGATGGCCCTAAGGGAAGCAAAGGCCAGATGGGAAGAAGGTGAAGAAGAAAAGAGGAGGTGAGATCCAGGTTTGGTAGTTTCTTTCTTAGTCTGGGGGAGGCGGGTCTTTGGCTCTTGAGCCTTGGATGAGGATTTGGCTGATATGACCGCTTGAGCAATTAATGAATTTCTATTTGACTAGAGCTAATTGATGAAGTCTATAGCAGAAGCTATGTTTCTACTGAGTTATTATACTATCTAGAACAATCTTTCATCAAGATTGATACCTTCTGTCAGTATGTAAATCCATACATAGCCCGAGGTCAGCTATCCGAAGCTTTAGGGTATGATACGTCCAGAACACTGACGAGGACAGAGTTGGGACTAATTGGCGCGTACGGGAGCGGAGTACACAAAGGTGGATTCGATATCGATTGTCTATATATTGATCGCGAATCCCTTGCGTGTTGACCTGTGCCTGTGCTAGAGAAGGGCTCGAGTACCGAGGGCTGATCCTCGCATGTGCTAAAGAAGGGACAGAAGTGCACACAAAGTGTACTGTGTACACAGTAGTATGTGCTCTGAGCTCGGAAATATTAATAGTTCAATCCAGTCAAAAGTGCCAAAACTAAAAGGCCCAGTTTCAGAAGAAAAAATAGGGGGTTGCACCGGCTGTTTCGAATGTTGATAGTGTGTAAGTGTGGACACCTCGGACGATCGTCATTATTAGCCCTCCCAAAACAGAAGCTCGGATCTCTTTTTTTCCTTGTTCTTCTTCATTGGTCTAGCTGCGTTGATATACGGAGTATCGGTAAATAATATCACTTCAATCAATCTACAGAGTACACTGAAGATTATGGATTTCCATCAATTGGGGAGCTCCAATTATCCGGGTTCACGAACCCTGAAGATGGTTTGCAGTAGTCGCAGTACCCCAGCTTAGCGTGGTTCTCGGTAAGCGCTAAAGAACTGCTGTTTCTATTTTCTATTTCGCATGGGCTTTGACCGTGTACATGGAAAGCTGAAGGTACTTACATAGCTCTCATAGCCATCAATACAAGTACACTTCGTAATTGATCGAAGATGTTCAATATGCAAACATTTAAGATCAGATCCCGATGTGTCGAACCCTGGAAACCATAGCTCCCAACCACGGTAAAGATGCTTGGCTCAAACCATGGTAGGTTGAATCCCGATCCCAGTAGATCTTCGCATCCATGGATTTCATCTTCAACTGCAACCTTGAAAGGGTGATGTACGAGTAATGCGGTCCCTGAATAGTCCGGTCTGCAACACTAAACCTTACACTATCATCCATGCACTTCATGCACCATGTGCATCGTATGGAGTACTTCTAACCACGCCTAGTTAAGGCTATCCACACGGAAAAGTACATAATCAGTCTTCATGTCAATCCAATCTTCTGCATGTAATTTTAACACTTCGGGAACTTTTCCATTTTTTGCGCTATACCGGATCGCTAATACACCAGGCGTAGCGTCAAGCCGTTCCCACTATCAATCAATCCCTGATAATCCCCATTGGGCAAGGGGCGTCGGTGGGCCGTGGACAACTGTCAAACGATGCGTTGGCAGTTTTCGCCTCTACAACGTTGTATATTGTCATCCAATCGATATCGGATAGATCGTCCAGCGGCAAGGGCATATAAGCAAGCCTATCTAATTGCCCGTCGCCGTTGTCAACAACAAGCCCACACCCTCGCATCTTCAAGTTGTGTCTACTGGCAATACAAGTCAAATTTCCGCCTCAAAAGACGGTCTAGCTTTACTTCATCCAATTATGGCGCTGTGTGACCTTACGTGGCCAAAACCCAAATCCTATTCAACCGTTGATGAGAAGCAGCAAATTGACGTCCATAGTGCATACATCGTACATTACGATGCGGTCGGAACTTTATCTTGAATATGCGAGGTCACTATCTACGTATCAAAAAGGCAAAATAGAGCATAGACGAAGGCTCAGCAGTCTTCAAGTTTCAATCTACACAGTAAATGTTCCAGATGGGGGAATTCATGCCGCCCGCCGAAAGCGAATTCAAATAAAATCGAATAATCAAGCAGACACAAGTTGATTGCCATGCGCGCCAGCCCCCGTGTTTTTTTACCGCTTACCCCCTGACAACGATGTCCCGCCGAGGGACGTTGTCCCAGAGGCGCCGTATGCAGGGGGCGGTGTGGGGTTAGGCGACGCGCGCCGCGCATTGGGGTCCCTGACGCCCAAATCAGAAGGGCCCGGAACGCCCTCCACAGCGCCAGCTGGAACATGGCCGCCGTCACCACCACCAACTACAACCTGTTGGCCGTCGCGCATTCTTCCGACGACCATGCCCTTGGCAACTGATTTCAGAAGCGCGCGGCGACTGACACCTGAAGCATCTATGTAGACCAATCCGACATTCTTGATGCCGCCCGTCAGGTTCTGTGCGACGGAGCCTGCCTCATTACCGTAGCGGTAGTCGATCATGGAGGTGGCAGCGCTGGCACCCGAGAATAGCATGTTCCGGGCTCCCTGCTCGATGCCGTCGGCTAATGTTGAGAATGCGATCATTGATTTGTTCAGCACACCAGGCTTATAATCTGGTGGTGGATTGCGCTTGTCGACGCCTTTCTTTCGGTCGGAATCTTGTTTGCGCGCCAGTGATGCGCCTAAGTTTTGTGCGACTCTTCCGACCTGCCCAACTGTGCGAGCAGAAAAATCTGCTGCGCTGTTTGAGAGAGTGCCAACCTTTCGAATGCGCGAGTGGGTAGCGTCCGAGAATTTGAGAGGCTTGGGAGTAGGTTGCGTTCTCTTTTGGAAGCTTTCGGCGCCGCTTGCGATAGCATTTGCCAGATACGTCGATCCAGTCACAATAAGACGGGATGCGGTAGCTGAGCTTTGCACGAGCGTCGAGCCCTTATATGCCGGGTGCCGGGACAACGCCAGGTATTCTTCAGAGACATTGCTGACGCTGACTTGGTTGCCTTGGCCTTCTGTGGGAAGTTCAATCCCTACCGGTCCTGTTTTACGATGTGTCAATATGCAGCTAACTCGGGATGATTGCGACAGCGGGATAGATCACTTACTCTTGGAACCAGGCTTCACATCAGCGTCTTCGACTACATTGTAACCATCTCCTAGCTCTCCAACCACACTTCCGTTTTCTTCGTCTACCAACACAATTCGCCCGTGTCCATCTGCCTTCTTTGTATCTGGGGTTCCAACGTATCCCTCACCCGGTGCGTATTCGGCCGGGTTATAAGCGGTATGGACCTGATCCTTTGGGGGCGAGACGTGTTCGTGGAATGCAGTGCATTGCGCAAGGATAGATTCAAACGTATCAATGTCATCCTGGGAGACATTGGTGGGGCCCGAACCGATACTAGGAAACTGAATACGGATAAAGGCGCCAGCATCGGGGCCCATGTCCCAGCGGGGAATCAGATAACTGTCGGGAGGTTGATGGAAGATCTGTGTAGTTGCCGGTATCGCGAGATCCAGCTCAGGCGGGAGGTACAGGTGGAGATAGAAATCCTCTTCGGGTGATTCTTCACGCCAATCGGCCCCAGCTCCATCACCAGCTGTGTTCGTGGGGACCATTAGCAACGAGAGAGTCTGGGGACCGGATGGGGTAAGCTCCTGCTCCTCGCCATCTTGGATATGGAAAGCACGAATATTATTGACGCTGTAGAGCAGTCGAGGATCTTGAGTTGCGCCCGACATTGTTGTTGTCGCAATTCGTGTATCGAGGTTGCCCACGATTTGGGTTGCTGATAACGCAGGTATGACGTCGTCTGGTTTTCGATACTTCACTGTAAAAAGAGGCACGAATAACGATGACACCTCTGATGGTACTGAGAGACAGAAGACACCTATGAGGACACGAAGGGAGAGTTTTATGGTTGTCAGGGTGATTGGAATGAGATAGATATCTTTCCAGGCTTCAGCAAAGGAGGGGTTACTTAAGGGCCACCTCGTCGGGGCGCTTAGATAAATGGAGCCTTCCGGGCCGGGGCCTCTGCCGTCAGGGGAGGAGGCTGTGCTACGCCACACTGTCATTACACCGCCACTTGGCCCACCAGCCACATCTAGCTGGGCCAACACCACAGCATTGTCCACGAGTGGAATTCCTTTACGGAGTACAAAGACATCCTTGCAATGCTCTGGCGCAGTCTACTCCATAGTAAGTCATGTTGGTTAGTGGTAATAGGGATTTGGCCCCAATATATGTCTACATACACGTAGACAAAGACCCCTTTTAGCGGTTACCGGCAAGAGAATGATCAGCAATGAGCAAGGCTATTACTCCGTACTCTAGCAAGCACGACACTTTTATTCCCCTTTTATCACGAGCTGGTTGTTAGTCGGGTGCCTGAGAGCATGACCAACATTTGAGATCCAATGCCACACCGTTATGGAAATGGAGGGACAACTATCTTATTCCCCTCGCAAAACTGTCAACTACTATCTGCGTGATTCTGCGAATAGGTTGGAGGACTAATACACTTCCAGTGGTTTCTTGGGTGATTCCATGAGACGGGAGCGGCTTATGCCATAGTTGTCTACATGTAATACCTATGACCTTGGGTTATATAAAGTGCTATCCCCACAACCTAAAATCTTGATATATAACTATGTCGACATCCATGACCCTGGATGGTAATGGAACACTACACAGTGGAGAGAATATTAGGTTGGAATACACTGGATTTAGACATGCTTTAAAAAAAAGTGAAAACTCTTGGTAGGACAAGGTTGAAAATTTCCTAGATTTGGTGAATGAGAAGTAAAAAAGCAAAAAGAAATGGACAAGCGGTGGATCGAACACCGGGCCTTTCGTAGTCGTATGGATCCAAGATAGAACCATTGCAAAACGAACGCGCTACCACTGCGCTACATGCCCAATTTGTTATGTAATGGCATTATTTAAGAAATTATTAACTAGTTGGTTAGCTCGATGTGAAGTGTTACTTCCTATGGAGTTGTCAGCGCTGCGCAGGTCCACGGTTCAACATCCTACATGAAATCCATGATCCTCTCTGATACCAGGTAATATTTTCGGGAGCTCCTATTGACACTCATTGTAATCGCAGAATCTCAAAGTAAGAGCCCAGGGTATCATATAAACGCATAAAGTAGCCACCACCGGCCGTACCGAGCCCTAAAGAGCTCGTCATTTCAATCCACCTACATATCCTGCAGTTCATTCGCAGGCTTTTCGTCCTGGGTCGTCTGCGGAATATCCTCCACAACGAAACCCTCAGTAGCAGCCCACCGTTCAGCCTCCAACTCCTTCCAGGCTGCATCCTTCCGTACTTTGAGTTGGCCGATATCCAGTGAGCCCGAAGTGGAGAACTTATTATCCGCGCCTCCCTCGATTTTGGCTCCAGCCATTGGGTCGACTGCGGGTGCGCCGAGTTCGTGTGTATAGAAATATTCTTCGAGGGCGTGTACCTGGCGGCGAAGCTGAACATCCACCGAGGAGAGGAGCTTAAAGTAGACCATGCAGGCTTGTGAGAACAGAGCTTTCCGCGAGCCGACCGAGCCGTCGATCGCGGGGGATGAAGAGGCCAGTTTCGCAGAGGTTAAAACCTCAATTGCACTTGCAGCGGACCATACCAGTTTGTTCAAGTCCTGGACAATAAGAGTCAGCGAGTACCCGTGCATCAATGGCGCCCGTTATAGAACCTTATCCACTGCGTTCAGCTGCTCGATGCGATCGGCAGGACTGAAGCTTTGCGGCTCCTTCGGGGATGTATCATCGCTCATGCTGGCCAACCGTGGAAAGCACGATGGAGACAGAAGCCAGTGCGTGCGGGGAACCTCAACACTAGCGACTCTGCTAGGATAGAACGTGACTGAGACAACAATTGGAAGACAATCAGGTGAATAGGTATCACGTGCAGATCCACGGGGTGCGGGGCGTGTCTCCAAAGGGTAGGCGGTCTGTAGCTTCGATTCACCGCCTCAAGATTAATCCAGTAGGTATCGAGCAAACTCGAGATATCGATAAGAGGATATCGATAAGACGATAACTATAACTATCACTGCTTGTGCTTCATACTCCTACTCCATCACTCTTCCTCCATCCCTCTCCCTCCATCATCTTCGCTTTTCCTCCATCATTTTTGCTTTCCCTCTATCATCTTCATCTTACCTTCGCAAGTAAGGCTCATCCCAGCGACCGTTGTCGAGCCTGATCGTCATCCAAAGCTTCCGTAGCAGTGCCTGCTGGGTCGCCGACGCTCAGTCGCCAACGCAGTCTCAGCGCTTAGTCACAACTAATCTTTGATTAGTTATGTCGGCTCCGGGTGGTGCCCCTCGCCCGGCCCCACGCAGCAATAGCATGGGACCTGGCGCAAGCGGCACTGGCATAGCGATGCCTCAGCAGTCTGTGTCACAGACACCAATCCAGCCGGCTCCGCAAACAGGACAGAGTGCCCCTCCGAGTGGTACGATGACAACAGAAGTGGTGAACCAAATCGTAAGTGTGTTCATGGTCTCTTTGCCCTTTCCCCGAGCAAGTCTGGTCTCCCCTGCCTCCATTCTGGCTCTTTGCGATGATTGTTTCCCCCGATGTGCCCACCCAGTCCAAGCCCGAGGCAGGCAAGTCACAGAGGCTTGATACATGACGGCCTTTCCGCTTTCGACCCGAGATCCATTCAGCTGTTTGGCGGAGGATCCTTCGTGTTTCACAACATCGCCGACGATATGACCGAGTCTCATAAGCATTGGCGTTTCCCATCCTGGCGTTGTGCATCCAGAGTGGTCTATTGAACCCACCATTCAACACAAATTCGAATGTTGCAACTAGCAAGCCCTGCAGTCTCCTGTGCCTTCTCTATTGCAGCACGAGGATGTCGAATGAGATCGCGGCGAGGAACCAGCTGAGTCCAGCATATGCGAGCAGTATGATACATTGCCGACAGTGTAGTCGGTATAACAATACCCTGCTTCCCCTGTTTGGCTATTTCAGCCCGCTTGAGGTGCATTTCGCCAACGGCGATGTTACGGCAAGGCGATGAGGAGCTAACACCTCCTCGTGCTCGCGCTGAGCAGTTAATATCATTTCCGGCTGAGCAGGTGGTACAGCCCGGCGCTGAGCTTCCTCCTGCTGGGCAGCTCGCCTTCTATCTCGCTTTCTGACTTCGAGTTTCCTCCTAACCGCCTTTCTCTCCTCCTTAGACTGCGGCATTATGGCAGTCTCCGTATTAATAGCGACGAGGAGTCGATGGAAAAGATGTGAATTGGGTGTAAGATGAGACGTGCGGTGATGGAAATAGACGATGGTAGTGGTGGTATGTCGAACTGATAGGGAGGGCTATCAGTTGTCACTCAGGCTTGTTCACGCCACTATCTCCGCATGTCTACATCCTGCTAGACTCGGCCGCATTATTCTATCCTCCCTATCATTTCGACATACCACCACTACCATCGTCTACGTCTATCACCTCATCTTTCATTTGTTTTCACGTCTCATCTTACCCCCAATTCACATCTTTTCCATCGACTCCTCGTCGCTATTAATACGGAGACTGCCATAATGCCGCAGTCTAAGGAGGAGAGAAAGGCGGAACTCGAAGTCAGAAAGCGAGAGGGACGGCGAGCTGCCCAGCAGGAGGAAGCTCAGCGCCGGGCTGTACCACCTGCTCAGCCGGAAATGATATTAACTACTCAGCGCGAGCACGAGGAGGTGTTAGCTCCTCATCGCCTTGCCGTAACATCTGCTCAACACAAAGAAATGTCAACTACTCATCGCGAGGTGATGCAAGCTGCTCAGCGCGGATCTTCTACCACCGTCGGCCCAGGAGAAAGCCAAGAGCCTCGATCTACGAATGCTTCACCCGCAGATTTGGCTCAACGGGTCTGTTCTCTATACCTTTTGCTTTCACATTTTGTTTTGGTCAAATCACTTTCTGTTACAATGGAATGCTAACCTTTCATTGTGTATAGATCACCAACTATCTAGTCTGCAAAGGCTACAATCAAACAGAGGCAATGCTTCGGATGGAATCTGCCCAGGAGGTTGACGGACGTTCTCGCGCTCAGTTGTGGGAGGCTTCTCGCCCCAGGACCTGCCAAGGATTCGGTAAGCTCAAGTGCCGCACTTGCATAGCCCAACATAGCAACTAATGCGATCTTCAGATTTGCTCAAGAACTGGGTTGAGGGAAGCCTCGATTGTTACAAGGTAAGAGAAACAAAGCAGGAGTCCAGAACTTCAACCTAATTGTCTCACAGTCCGAACTTCGTCGCATCCTCTGGCCGTTATTCGTCTATTCATTCTTCAGTATGATCACGTCTTTCTATCCTCAGTATGCAAAAGCATTCTTTGATGCAAACAAAAATATGTTTCTTCCTGAGCACACCGACGATATCCGTCACTTTGAACCAATCACTTTGCCGATGCAACTGCAGGAGAACTCCATCGCTAATCTGTACCGCATGAACAAATACCGCCTCGTGTTAAGCAACCCGGCTTACACCAATCTCCTCCAGTTCCTCGAGAGTAAGGAAAGAGAGGGTGGTTCCGTCATGAATGCGATCCTTAACTGCCACTGCTCGGTGAAGACTATGGATCGAGCAGCGGATAACAGATTCAGTTTTGCTGCTATGCTGGGCCAGATCGGTGCCGATCAGACCTTCCCCGCCGAAGACGAGGGAATCCCGGGACATCATCCTGGCTCGGCTCGTACTGGCGACAACCCGGCCATGGCTGGCAGCTTGCCCCGACTGAAGCTCGGGAAACTTCCTATGGAATTAGTTCTGATGGAGGACGTGCGGGCTGAACTCGCTGAAGAAGACGCGAAGAAGCCTACGCCACCTGGTCATAATACCTTTGTTCAAGAATTTGATCAGATGATCAAGAACGAAGATGATGATGAGGCACCTACTCGCGCCGACATTCCTTACCCCCGTCCATTGATCGTGACGTCCAGGTTCAGGTTATGAAGGTGATGGAGCATCGCGATAGGTTCGAGATCAAAGCTCGCACCGGCGGTGTTGGTCCTGGTGTCAGCGTTTGCATGTTCACCTTCCACAATACTTATGATAGGTATGTTCATTCCAGTTATTCTTCGAACGCAGACCTTTGCTAACAAATGCACAGCATTAACTGCATCGATTTTTCGGATGACAGCAAGCTTGTCGCCGCCGGATTCGCGCAATCATACATTCGAATTTGGTCTCTGGATGGCTCGCCCATTCAAGCCGCTTACCCGGATTTGGATGATCTGACGCCTACCAATTCGCGCCGATTGATTGGCCACTCTGGCCCTGTGTATGCTGTCGAATTCCAGCTGTGCGCAACTGCTCGCGAGGACGTTCCGGTTGGGGACAGGCACCCTACCAATGCACGCTGGCTGCTTTCATCATCGGCCGACAAAACAGTCCGCCTTTGGTCGCTGGAATCATGGCAGTGTATGGTCGTCTACAGGGGCCACGACCGCCCTGTGTGGGATGTCCGCTTCGGACCCTTTGGTCACTACTTTGTTTCTGGCGGGAGCGACAAAACTGCCCGCTTGTGGGTGAGCGATCATATTCGGCAGCAGCGTATTTTCGCTGGCCATGATCAGGATGTGGATGTTGTGTGTTTCCATCCTAACTCTGCATATGTTTTCACTGCAAGTTCTGATCGCACTGTCCGCATGTGGGCTGTTACGACCGGTAATGCTGTTCGTATGTTCACCGGCCACACTGGCAACGTCACTGCGATGGAATGTAGCCGCAACGGCAAGATTCTAGCCTCTGCTGATGACCAGAGCTGCATCATCCTCTGGGATCTGGCTCCTGGTCGACTACTCAAGCGCATGCGCGGTCACGGCAAGGGCGGCATCTGGTCTCTCAGCTGGAGCATGGAGTCCACAGTACTGGTCTCTGGCGGAGCTGATTGTACCGTGCGTGTCTGGGACGTCGCTGGCCCCCAGGAGGCCACACAGGGGCGTGTCATTGCCGAAGGTGGCGCAATTGACGGTGACCAAGCGCCATCTGCTAGCAAGAACAAGAAGAAAAAGGGCAAGGATGGCGTGGTCACTGCGGACCAGATCAGTGCCTTCCCAACCAAAAAGTCCACTGTCTACAAGGTCAAATTCACGAACATGAACTTGGTGGTTGCTGGCAGTGCCTACTTGCCTTAGGCGGTGGCACTTTTC
Source organism: Penicillium bovifimosum (assembly GCF_028826915.1). Taxonomy (NCBI): domain Eukaryota; kingdom Fungi; phylum Ascomycota; class Eurotiomycetes; order Eurotiales; family Aspergillaceae; genus Penicillium; species Penicillium bovifimosum. The sequence goes on along the minus strand of NW_026622714.1, from coordinate 5,504,598 downwards.
ATCGTTTTCTCTGACCACAAGTGGTCTCTTTTGCTTTACTCGAAATACCCTGTTACGGAAATCTGGTGGCGTTCTGGAATCTGAGGTAGCACGAATTCCTCGGGTGCCTTTTGGCTCCTGTGGTGCCTAGTACCTACATGTACTCTTTGCTTTTTGGGTACCCTTGCTTTTTTTACTATTTCGCACCGTGGTGTAGTGGTGCTCCGTTCGAGGTGGGTTGGACCTACCAGTGCTTTATGAAGCTGGAGGCGTCCTCGGCCCGAAGAACAATGGAGGTGCGCTACACCCGGTTGCTCAATGAACAATGAAGTTCTTAGTCTTCTTGTGCCGTTTCCACTTAAGATCCTATGTAGTTGAGATATCATTGTCGTAATTCAACCATAGAAACACACTTGGTATCATAGGCCCGATGCTGTATCCGCTTTCTTCCCCCTTCCTACAGTAGCGGAGCCATGGCAGGGGAAATACAGTAGCAGACCCGAATCCGCGGCGATACGTCGTTGTGAAGGAAGCTACCGATTAGGTTTAGCGCGCCGATAATAAAAATCCGGCAGAATTTTTGGGGCATCGAGGAGCTTGGTGGCTGCCGTTAATGCGTCCAGGGCGGTTGTACTGTGATTTTAGCGCCTGAGAGCTTGGAGACGATTAACCGTAAGGAGAGCTACAGATAAGGCTCGGAATTTGTGACTCGATTATAACTTCTTTCCGAGCTGAGTGTGACATCCGTGTGTTTACTATGACAGTAACATTTGATCTCGAGATGAGGGGAAACAACAGCAGAGCGGGGGAAGTGAATCGACCCCGCATTTACTGCAAGATAAGCAAATAGATAAGCCCACTCATAGTTAAGAAACTGTTGAGTCGTTGGTACTTCAATTCTCTTACTATTTGACTCGAAAAGAATGGATCCTGAATTTGACTATCGCTTGTGGCTAGCTGGAAAAGAACAAGATGGGAGTGCAGATCTGTGAGTATATACACAGTATGTAGGAAGGATACGACGAGGAAGAATCGGACTTCTAAGCACCCTGTAAGGGTGAGAACGCATGCAGCTCAATAATATAGGTTGTCGCAGTACTAGTGTGATAATGACTTGTCGACGGTCGGAAAACAACGAGTCAGTTAACTGGGTCATTTAAGTAGTCTAGTTAGGAGGAAGTAACTAAGATGGTTTAAAGAACAAACAAACAACCCACGGGTCCTGTGACCACTGAGTCACTGACTGATGCATCAGGGTATAAGTACCCCCTCCTCCCCCTCAACTTTCCTCTTCTTTTCTTCTTTCTTCTTCATCCTAGTGCAAGGGTTTTACACGCATCAGTGAGGAGAAATCCGAGATCGTGTTTTTGCTAGTTGAAAACTACCACCTTGACTGCTTCAGGTGTTCCTCCGGGGACCCTGGGAATTTTTGAAAAACAACACTTCATCGGCCTCCTTGACTTTCCGTCATCGAGCTTGATGTTGTATGATGACTCTCTTCACCCTCGGGTATTTCGGGTCTTTTAACTACTTGTTGCCCATATTGGTGGCTCTGGCTCCTAGAGGAGGGATCTTTATATAGTGGAATACAATGATTTCTTCGCAGGCATACTCATCAGCCTCCTTATCCTACTCGCGACCTTGTACTGTATTTTTCTTTCCCTCGCGATCGCGATCGTCGTTGAGGTTACCACATTGCGCTCTCATGCCCCACATTGGCTTTCCCTTCCTGCTGTACATACTCATAGTCATGGGGGATTTTGTTCGGAACCATTCAACTCAAATCAACGCTGTTGTGCCTATGGCCCCTGTTTTGGTTGTACGCTTCTTCATCCGACCTTCGCTACGAAGTCTCCGTCCACGGGTAGATTATGCGACTTGGTACTGTGTCATACCTATATATATCTGCTTCATCCGGTGGTACACCTACCTACAAGACCAACAAAGTACAGAAATATTCGGAGCAACTGTAGCTGTAGGCAAGCCCCAGATGGTCGGCATTAGGTATCGAAAATATAAACCTACCCGCCCGCGGTCGCAAGCCCCGGAATATTTGTTCACCAAACGCTAACCTGAATGCATAGCTATCCCGATTCTCAAATCTGGCATGCGCTTTGTACCTCTGACTCATGTAAGGTTGTACGGTACAGGCACCGGCGCCTCAAAGTACACTCATTACGGGGATGGATTCCGTTGAGGCCATGGCAGGGGAACATATTCCGAGAAGGGTGGCGACCAATACCCGTCCTGTAGACATAAGTACATGTTCGTTGCCAACCTGCGAGGCCTGGGCACCTGGAATGACCATAACCTACGAAACCTAAGACCATCTGACTCATACGCTAGCCGTCGCTAGGACTTGAGGATTCAACCTAGGTTGTATCCATGAGGCATGACCGATTGCAGCACGATAGGTGTCATATGGATAGAGGCAGTCCTGCTATTCTAGGGAACACCGCCAAAAAGGAGAATTACCGCGACATACATAGAAAAGCCGACTTCGACAAGGGTGAATGAAGATCGAACCTTTTCCAGATAGAGAGACAGACAGAAATACACGCAACTAACCATGGATTCTGAAAAAAAAAATGATGGAGGACATCGAATATGTAAGTGAGAAATAAAAAAAGTAAAATGAAATGGACAAGCGGTGGATCGAACACCGGGCCTTTCGTAGTCGTATGGTTCGAAGATAGAACCATTGCAAAACGAACGCGCTACCACTGCGCTACATGCCCTGTTGTTGTAGAAATTACTTCTGCAATAATATAAGAGTACGTCTATAGAACTCGCCTGATATCTCTACACAGTACGTCAGCTCAGCTAGCTCTGCACCTGTCTTGCTGTTACCCTTACCCTTACGGTTTACCCATCATCGGGTATACACCAAAACCACAATTATTGGGTTCGGAACCTTACATGTGACTCCAAGCCCCAAGGAGTGTTATTGTTTCTCTGATACACAGTAAGAGCTCAAGGCCCATCGGAGATATGCAGTACGTACCTACTGTGTACTGTAGATGGCTATGCCTGGGGCGACAAAGCGGGGCTAATCTGAGTTGGCGCTAGTCTTTAACAGGTAAAGACATGGATGAGTCATCACAACGAGCCAATAATAATAAGCGCAAACAGTGCAAACTTACAACAAGCATCGAAATTTTGACCGAGTGTTCCTTGTCTATAGCGAAAACATTCCTAAACCGCTTGCTCTTTGCCTGAACTGCAATGGAACCGGAAACGATAAAGGCGCAAGCCTTAGAAGCAAGCGCTGCTGCGCCAAATCTCGAGGCTCCGAAGCGCGATGCCGCAAATGACGAATCTGGCACGACGGGCACGGAAGAGCCTCCCTCTAAGAAGGCGCGATTGGATGAGTCCTCCAAGCCTACCGAGCAAGACAAGCGCGACATGCGCGATAGAGCAATTGCGCCCATCAAGGCAGAGTACATTTTACGGTTCTCCCCAAGGTGCCAAAATACTGACACGTCTGTTAAGGTATCGCATCGAAGTTGTGCCGAAGCCTCGCCCCGCAGATGAGATTAGCCCCGACGATGCCGCCGAGGCTGCCCCTCGAGATGGGCGTGATGGACGTGATGGTGGCGATAATAAGAAGGATAAAGGAAAGAAGAAGAAGAACAAGGGTCAGAACACCAACCGCAGCTATGGCAAATCTCAAGATGCGAAGGGTCTTTGCAGCACAAGAATGTTTGCCAACGAGTTCGCCGCTCCGGAGTGCCAATATGGGGACTCTTGTCGATTTGAGCACGATCTTCGTGTCTATCTGAAAGAGCATAAGCGCGAAGACCTCACTACCTTGAAGGTTTGCCCCGCCTACGAAGCGCTAGGCAAGTGTTACTCCGGCTGGAAATGTCGCTTGGTCGGTTCACACTCGACCGAGAGAGAGACTGAAGACGGCAGAAAAGAGTTGATCTTGCTGGAGGACGCAGAACGCATGGAGAAAGCTCGGCCTCGTGTGCCTCACGCGACACCAGACGGAATCGTCAACGTCATTTCTGTCGAAGACAAAATCAGTCTTACAAGGAAAAGAGAGGACACCCCGCGGGCCGACGCTTACACCACGTGGTCCGTCAAAGTCTCCGCTGAATTGGAGGCAGCGATACACCAGCGGTCAACCGTCCGTGATAATGGCGAGCTTGTCCAAACAGACGAGCAAGCAAAGATTGACAGAGAGGAAAACCGCGCTCGATTCCTTGAACCTCCTTTCATGCCATCGGAGAAGAGACGCATCTACTTCGGACCAGAGACACCCGTTCTAGCACCTCTCACAACTCAAGGCAATATGCCATTCCGACGGCTTTGTGAAGATCTGGGTGCCCAATTCAGTTACTCAGAGATGGCCATGAGCATGCCTTTGATTCAAGGATCAAAGTCTGAATGGACCCTGTTGAAGGCACATGAGTCGGAAATGGCTCCGCCAACCGTTATCCCGGGAGACAACGTTGTCCAGGGCTATGATAATTCCAAAGACTCCAAGTTCGGTGCACAGATCGCCGCCAACAAGCCCTGGCAGGCGCTCAAGGCCACCGAGGTGCTGTCCAAGTTTACCCCTAATTTGCGCGTTATCGACCTGAACTGCGGCTGCCCCATTGAACTCGTGTTCCGCGATGGAGCTGGCTCAGCCCTCCTTGACCATCACTCCAAATTGGAGAAGATGATTCGTGGCATGAATGCCGTCTCACTGGAGATTCCGATTACTGTCAAGATCCGCATGGGTACCAAGGACAATCAGCCTACCGCACAGAAGCTGGTGGAGCGTATGGTTCTCGGTGGATACGAGTCCAGTGTTCTGGACCTCGGACCTCCGGGTGCTGCAGCCATCACTCTGCACGGACGGAGCAGACAGCAGCGCTACACCCGACAGGCAGACTGGGGATATATCTCAGACTGTGCAGCCCTCATCAAGCGCCTGAATAAGAAGCAGGATGCACTTACTGACACCATCCGTGAACCAGATGCCCGCCACATGCCTAATGGGGGCAAGACCTATTTCCTCGGAAACGGCGACTGCTATTCACACGTTGACTATGACGACCACGTCAACAACGCCGGTGTGGATTCTGTCATGGTGGCGCGTGGAGCTTTGATCAAGCCATGGCTCTTCGAGGAGATTCAAACCGGCCAGTATCTGGACAAATCTGCAACCGAGCGTTTGGCCTATATCGAGAAATTCGTCAAGTACGGTCTTCAGGCCTGGGGATCTGATGAGCATGGTGTCGGAACCACCCGTCGCTTCTTGCTAGAGTGGTTGAGCTTTACTTATCGCTATGTTCCGATCGGTTTGCTGGAATATCTTCCTCCGAACATTCAGGACAGACCTCCTGCTTGGCGTGGCCGAAACGAGTTGGAGACACTCATGGGTAGCGCTAACTACAAGGACTGGATCAAGATCAGGTAAGTTCTTTCTCCTTAAGCAGCTTAATCTACCCATTGACTGACTTATCCATTCTACAGTGAAATGTTCTTGGGCCCTGCACCCGACACCTTCAAATTCGAGCCCAAGCACAAGTCGAACGCTTACGAGGCCGAGGGCTAAATATCGTTGTCCTATAAGTCTTACACCACATAAAATTGTACATAGAATCACTGTGAATGCATGTGCGCATATCGCATCAAGACATTCAATTCTCCTACTACCCCGATAAAAAGTGAATTTGATGGGAAAAGCAGCTCGTGACAGCTCGAGTGTGTGCCCCGTCTTCCGCCACTAACGATTGTAGTCGTTTATTATATTTCTCTAGTCCGAGATATGTGCCTGAGAACTGCCAAGTACTACTTCAATGCATATCGCGGATCTACTTGCATTCCGACATCTTATCAATAAGCTACGATGTAGATCCCGCCCTGATGACGACATGTATCCAGTTACGGGCTGTGTATGTATCTCATATAGTGGGATCGTTATAGAGAAAGAAACTATTTCATAGGGACTGAAGTATACCGAGACAATCGGCGCCAAAATATGTACACAGTAACTCAAGAAAGCGTAAACGCCCAAAAGCCAATCTTGTCGATGACATCCGGATTAGGCTTGATGACGGTATCACGTGCAAAGCTCCCAGGCCAAGCCGCCATGACGTCTTCCTCCGAACCTGAAAAACTTCCCCCCATAAGACCACCTCGTCTCTTGTGTCATTTCCCCGACTCTCAATTGTCTAACATTTTGATCTAAGCAAGCAGTTTCCCTTGCTCCAGCTTTTCAGTTCCTGCTGCTTGTTCACCACGGAGTTCTTGCCTCATCCTCCATTTGTTTACCTTCCCCTAAGCTATCCTCTCGAAGCTTTCAACATCCCCGCCCCTTTTGATTAAACCCAAGACCCATTTTCAAGTGTTGTTACGTCGATAAAAACACAGCAAAATGACTCTCTACTACTCACTTGTATGTCCGATGAGCTCCTTCCGAAGTGGCTTCTTCTGGTACGGTCCGGCTGTTCAGCAATCACTGCAGCCTGGTGCCTGAAGTTGTCCGCCCAACACAAGCAAATGTCCACCCAAGTTGAACTAACACAATGCTTCTAAATAGGTGTTCCTGCTTCTGGTGTTCGAGATGGGTGTATTCCTGGCCCTCGTTGTACCTCTGCCTCACACCGTGAAGCGCAAGCTGTTTGCCTTCATCTCTGAGAGCCCGATCATAGCGAAGCTGCAATATGGACTCAAGGTACTTCCTCTAAAAGATCAAAAGCATAATTTCTCTAGTACGATTACTAACCTGGCTTTCAGATTACCTTTATCTTCATCCTCATTTTGTTCATTGACTCTGTCAACCGAGTTTACCGCGTGCAGCAGGAACTGTCTGCCTTCACTAAGGATGGTCCCGGCATGGGGTAAGTTACTATACCTTGGACACCTCCGCAAAATTTCTAACTAACCTTGTCAACAGAGCCGCACACCTCGGTACCGACCGCATGGAGGTCCAGGCCCGCAAGTTCTATTCGCAGCGCAACATGTATCTCTGTGGATTCACTCTGTTCCTCTCCCTGATTCTCAACCGCACATACACCATGATTCTGGAGACTCTCCGTCTTGAGGACCGCGTTCGTCTCTTTGAGGGCGACAAGAAGGCCGGCGGCAAGGACTCTGCCCGCATTGCGGAGGCTGGCTCTGTTGGCGAGATCGGTCGCCTCAAGGAGATCATCGCTGCCAAGGACCGCGACATTGAGACTCTCAAGAAGCAGTGCGAAGGTCTGACCCGCGAGTACCACAGTCTTGGCGATCAGGTTTCCTCTGAGAAGGGCGACAAGAACGAGAAGAACAAGAAAGACCTCTGAGAATGTCACATCATTCGATTCCGCGGTTCTAGACTGTCGAAGCTCGGACATCGGTCGAACATCGCTTGCGCACCTTTTACATCTGCTTTGAATCCGACCTTTGTCAGGAATGGGAACCACTCGGCAAAATTACTACACGAATTCGGGATCAAGGACTGTCTATGCCTATCTACCTCTCTCGGTGTATGGAATACATTCTGTCTTGTAGAGAGCAATCCGGGAAATGCGGTCGACACGAGCTCTCCTTACAGTCCTCCCCACGCATCGGCGGATACTTTAACGACCTCTCGATGGGATCAATAGAGCCTATTCTATAACGTCTGTCATATCAATCAAACTTTGGGTTTTCAATGTCATGTTCTTATCGATTGGCCCCTCAAAGCGAAAATCGTCATTTGTAGTTTTCATAAGCTCTTTGTAGATGTAAATACAGATCAGCCAACCAATGTATGGCGAGCTGAACATTCAGACCAGGAACGTCCAAAAGCTAGGATACACCAGCTCCTCCTCGAAGATCCGGCGAACTTGCGCGAGCACGAATCGCTCCACCTTCCCAACATTCTTCAATACCTGCTTCCCGTCTTCTTTGCGACCAATCTCGCTATCCACCCGGATCTCCTGCAACAACCCACCCTGCCGCTTGAGATCCTTGTCTTTCTGATCGCTCCCAGACCGAGGCCGCCCATCATCGCTGGGGTTCTGACTACCCTGAGATTGCTCAGAGCCAAGCAGGGCATCCGCATCCTCCGGCGACAAGAAACAAAAATGCACGCGCTTGCGTATATACGCAACCACAGCGACCCCATCAAACGTGATGCCCGTGACATTCAGCTTCAACGGCAGCCCCACGAAGCTGGGCATCGGGTAGTCAAGTAAGATCTCCGCAGTCAACGAGATGCGCACATCACCCGCATATCTAGCATGACATAGTATCTGGAAATCCTCCGGGCGACGCTCGCGCATCCGCGGCGGGGTGGGGAATGATTGATCCGCGACAGGGTCATCTGACGGTTCAATCGAGGGCTGCGGCGCATCGGCAGGATCACTGGTATTCCGGTTCGAGCCCCCACTGCCCGAATGACCCATGGAAGGGTGGGAGGGGTGCGTGTTGGCGGTTGACGGCCTAGAGGCGGAGTTGATGGTATCGAGGTCTGGTTCTCCGAGATGATGTGCGGCAGAAGGGCGAACCGCGGGCGGTCTTTGTCCGATGCCCATTCCGGAATCTGACCAGCCGCTTGCGAACGGTGTGCCTCCTGCTACGGCGACGAGGGGTGTCTGGGTTCCGGAGAGACCGCCCAGTGACCGCATGTGGTAGCCCAGTGTTGAGGTGCCGCCGGGGATCCCAGGCGTGCCGGCACGCGGTAGGAAGTGTGAGTTGAGGTGGTCGCCGAGCGGAGAGCGAAGTGCGGATGGCTGGAAGCCTTCGCCGGGGTATGGGTGGTGACTGAAGTTGTGAGGGCTATGCGCGGCAGGATTGAGGGTCATGTCGTCTTCGTATTGGGATTCGCGGAGGTCGGGAATGAACTCCTCAGATGTGACTGAGGTGTCTGTATCGTCGTCATCTTCTTCGTAGAAATCTGCGAAGGGTTCGCAGAAGTCTTTTATGTCGAGCTCTGGGCCGATGGTCCCGAAGTCGAAGGAGTGGACCTGCACTGAGCGGATGAAGCGCGGGAGGGTGATCTCCTGGAACTTGTCGTGTACGAATGACCGAATTCGCTCTGCCAGGGCTTCCCCATCCGGGCCGGACGTGGCAGCTGCCCAGTCAACCTCAATTGACATTACATATGCAATGCGATAGCTCTGAGTGCTTGTGCAGGGGAGAGGGAAGTTGGATGTTGAGGACTGAGGAGTGACGGTATCACCACGTGATATGCATGATGACATTCCGGCCAGTTGGCGTGGTCGAACTGAACTACGATCTGCCAGTTGGCGGTCGTCGGCTACATCCATTCCTACTCCGTACATGCACTGACAACTATCCGAAGGAATCTCTCCTCTGTAGCACACTTTATTTTTGCTGCTCTTGCTGGACCTCTTCAACAAATCTCCCACTGCTCATCGACAGGGTCAATCTGCTCGGAGCGGTAAACATTCCATGGCCCCACCCAACATTCGACTTCTAGCTGGATACAAGCGCCGACAGAAACCGAACAAAAAAAGGAGCTTTGACTAGCTATGTGTTATGTGGGCGACCCCCGCCCTGATGTATCAACAAAGCAACCCAGCAAATCTGGATCGGATACCTCAGTCCTTCCACATGGTCGACATAAGCGCATTCACCCTGTTCAGGTACCGTTTAAGGTGACGTAGGGACTGCTGCACATGTACCCATGGATTATTATATGAAACTGGGTTATTTCAACAGGACCCTGCGGTGTGGGCATGGGTCGATCCCTACTCTCGAAAGTCAGCTGATACAAAGTATATGCAAGACCAATGCAACTCATAGGGACGTCTGTTCGTGGCAGCCTATTCCCCGGTGAGATCAATACACGTTCACATGCCTTTACCGTTGTTGTATAACTGAACTCTGATGTGACGAGCTCGCGGGGAAGCTCGTACAAACCAACAGTTGCCTGATCGAGATCGCAGGATGCATGACTCGCGTAGGACATCACGGGCCACAACCCATGCTCGCCTGCGGAGCGCAGTGGAAGTATCTTGCACTGACTTCGAGCTTTAGCCGCATCGTCTACGGTATCTTCTCGGGACGCGGGTCTCTAATCTGTTCCCACTGAGGAAGAGACCGAGGAAATGTATTGCGAAAGAAAAGCCCCGAATCTCCCAGAAAGCCGTCATGCCGTGCTGATAGGAGTGTTTCGTTCATTTGCAAACTTCCAAAGGGACTCGAAGTATTCGGCTGACCTTCTAATCTTGGCTCGAGCTCTTATCTAGCTTCGACGAACGTTGCGAACGTGCGCCATCGGGTGTTGGCCCCCATCTTGCACAGCACAGAAATCTTCCGGTCTCTGCTATTGGCTATATGACCCAACGTCTTTTCTCGCCGTCAATGTTGGACAGGGACAATGTTTGTACAGATCGGCATTCAGAGAGAACTATCAGGTCAGTAGATGATCAATGATCAGTAGGCAGGTACGGGCTCTAATTTTCCCCTCACAAAAACAGCTGTCTACGCTAACTATTCATTCGCTATCTCTGTTTAATATCAAACCCGAATATATATGCCCCAGTACTAACAGGAGTGACAAAAGCATTAGTATGGGAAATTCGAAGTATATTGATTATGAGTAATCAATCTCTCTGGCGTGTCAAATGTGCCGCGAGACAGTAATCGCTAAGGAGAGGAAGCCTGGGAACAAAAGATATAGACAGCTCGATGCAGAGATGACAGACAAGATGCAAAAACAGTGCAAGGCATGAAAGCGATGATTAAATGGTGTCCACCCAGACGCTGGAATGATGCAAGGTACATGTAGAAAGCAAGATTCCCCCAAGTAGCAGATGTGATACAGTTATATCTTCTTTTTCTCTGGCCTTGAGGTAGACACAGACAGGTCGGGGAAGCAGATCACTCGGGACAGCCGAGGAAACGAATATAGATGGCTTCAGGCTCTTGAGGAATTCGTTCGTCTGTAGTCATGTTAGTATAAACGTAGTCAATTCGGAACCCGAATCAAGAGACGCACATCAGCGACCACCTTTGCCACCGCAATTGAAGCACAAGGTACCAATCCGTCGACGGAATTGCTCCTTGACACCGTCGCAAAATATGGTGCCCTGCTTAGCACAGGGCACTATGCCATCTTCTTGATGGGTGCATCCGCAGTCGTATTGGAAGATGTAGATAGAACACATGATGGAATTGAATGGAGAAGTCGGCTCAGATATACAAAAACAGATTATGCAGATTGACTGGTCTTTCACTTTTGATAGGAGGCTCCGAAGTCTAGAGACTGATCGGGTTGAATAAAGGCAAGGAAAGAGAAGTGTCAGACTTTATAAGACTTCATGTCTACAGTGCAACGAGAGAATTGACTGCGCAACTCGATAAAAAGAAAGTATGAACACGCCATTCAGGGCTGCAGAGGAGATTCAGTCCTTTCGTCTGCCCACAAGCGCTGCAACTTGTCCATCCAGATGCGCCGTATGCAGGCAGTCACGCCGTTGCGCAGTCATGGAGAAGGTGATGGGAGGGGCACGAAAGAGGTATATACATGCGCCATCTCTAGGACAAATGCCTTTACCAACACCAAGAAGAGTTGGTGTTAGGTGGATCATCAAAGTGATGTGCTGCTGGGTAGAGTCGTCAGTATTGACATGGGGTTGATGAGCGGCAGGGGTCAAGGCTACCCAAGCTCTAAGCAAGGCCGTTAAGGGACCTTCCCAATCCCATCAGGCTGCAGGGTGCAATTGACATCACTTTAAAAGCACTGCAGCCAATGGTAAAGCTCTTGATCTGAGCGCCAACAGTGACCCCTCCCGGCTGCCACCCCATAGGGCCAAACACTGCGGCCACAGAGTGGATCAACAACAAGGGTTTCCTCTTCTGAAAAGCTCGAATGATCTTAATACCCGGTCTCCTAGCCACTCTTCATCTTCTGGAAGGCACCTGCCACAGCTTCCTCAGGAGGTTCGCATCTGATTGCGTGTGGCGCAGGAGGTGGGACCCTGGAGACCCAAGGCTGATAAGTTGCAATGGCTCTTTTCAGACATTGAATCATTCATTCATTGAATGCCCAATGTAACTCTGATCGAAATAGTCACCGCATGGCAACTCTAGATATGCATAACGCTGCTAGTATTGCAGGACGAGATAGAGACATACTGCTGGAAGTCGAATGAGGAACCAACTGAAAATCAGAAGAGCGAATCTCAATGCAAACTGAGTCCAGCCCACTTGAACCGGCTCTCGATATGGTAAGGTATGACTTCATTGACTTCATCTCAATGGGATCGACTTGAGGGCATAGACGAATAAGGGCTCTCTTCCATGGCGCAGTTGGTGACAGCAGCAAGCTTTGCGCGATTAAAATGTAAAAGAGTGCATAGCGACAAGGCGCTTTTCAATTCTGGACATAAGCGAGAAAAACGATTAGATGTAAGTCTGAAGCCAAGAAATCTCAAAAGCGTCGTGGATTAGTATAATGAGTGTTGGCTGTGTGTGATATCAGACAAGGGTGGTTCTCTATCGGATTTAGTGCAATCGGGCAGAGGAGGCCAGGTTGAAAAGCGATGAATGCTGGCCTATGAATTGTTTATAGAGGGTAAATAACTGGTGACAAGCCACGAGTTCCTCAGCTAGGGTACAGGGCTCAACTGAGGCTCTCGCTTTTGCTCAGCCGCTGGGCCCACCGGGAGATCAACTCCGGGCGAGTAGAGGCGCGCGAGCTAGGGGCGGCAAGGCACATCGGACACAATTGACAGGCCGAGACCAGTCGCTCAACGATCCGGTTTGCCGCTGTTGGTTTACCGTTCCTCTGGGAAATTCAGCTGAGCGAACAAATAATGAAAAGGGAAAGTTTACATTTTACTGCATGAGGACAGCACCACGTGACCTCGATTTTGAAGGTTTAAACGTGACAAGTTAAATTTTTAATTCTAATCCAGAAGTTTCGAAATCAAATCCCATATTACCCCAGCAGATCAGTTCAGAACACCTGCAAATTGCAATAATTATTGCTTTGCTTTTCACATGCTGGGCTCTCGGAGTGACAACTACCCGCTAGACAACGTTAAGAAGATCTTCTCAGTTTTGAGTTCTCAATTCTGGGGAAATTCGAGATGATGTCATATTTCCGTGTGTTTTTTCCCTTCTGCAAAGGGTAAAGAAATGCGCAACTATTGGGTCCCTGAGAAAAAAGCCGGGGAGATCAAAATACCCCAGCATAACTGATTGATCCTAGCGCCCATGCAGCGGTCGGGATGATTGGCGCAGGGCAACATGCACGAAGCAACCCGGAATGTCTAGGGCTTGCTCACCCGAAACCATTAATAACAGCTCTCAGAGAGTACTGTAGGTGTGGATGGCACGAGAACTTATGAGTCGGATCCAGTACCCTCATCCTGGCTGTTGATCTTCCGAGGTCCTTGAGTTTCGGCCGGCAACGGGCTAGGCAAAGTCTTGCACGATAATACAGGGCTTAATTTGCGGCTTTGCCTTCAACATTTTTGCCCTCGCTGAAAATAAGTGTCAGCTGACACTCAGGTTTGGTGCAACAACAATACCGGAGCCAAGAGGGGCGAAGTGGAAGCATTCAGAAAAAAAGAAAGGGTGATGGTCAATAATGAACTCTTGGCTCTGACCTCCACCCCTTTTTTTGGACTAAGACATGTGAAGCTCTCCATGTTTGGGATTGCCAAGTACCTCCTTGAATGGTCTACTGGGCGATAATTGCGGGGGTTGGCTTGACTGCATGACCTGCGTACCCACCTCGCACCGGGCCCAGATATGATGTGCTGGATGCTTTGGATCGGCTTGATTCGGACATCATTGATACCAGCATGCCCCTCATTCCTCAAGGTTCCTCTTGGCTAATCTCGGTTCTGTACTATAAAGTGAGGCCGGATCTCCCTGAATTTCTTATTCGGATCCCAAAATAATAACCTCTACGCTCCGTCTTCAATCCTCCAAGGTCCCGTCTTTAACCGACTTACCCCTTCCACACAAAAAAACTTTCAGAAAGTTCTCTCGAAATGTACACTTACACACCCACCCACCGCTTCCTGGTCCTGTCTGCCGCTGAGACTGGTCCTTACAACCCTGCCAACAAGTTCCTTGTCTTGTCTCCCACCGAATCTGGCCCAGACCCTCGTGCCTGGGAAGACCTGTCACTACTTGAGACCAACTCAACTGAGCAAAGCCCTGAGTTGGCTCCTGCCAGCCGTGCTCGCACCAATAGCTCCCTCTCTACCAACTCTTCAGTCTCCCTCAATGACTTGACAACGACTCTTCCCAATGGGTTCCTCTACCTTGGCCATGGCAAGAAGCAGCACTAGGCACATCGCCATTGACTAGCCTTGTCTCTCCAATCCTCCTTCCTCCTTCATATACCACCATCACAGCGGCCGGTGCATTCAGTTCAAGCCATGTTATCTTTTTTCTTCTATTCTTTCTTTTCTTTTCTTGTTCTTTTGCAATCTCTGAATCAATTGAGGACTCCAATTTGGAAGGTTCGGGATAACCAAACATGGGAAAATGGCAGGGGAGACCAATAGGGGTGTTTTATGGCGCTTTCAAGTTATAATTCCTCTTTTCATTCAACATCTATCTCTTTTCGCTTCCGGGAAGCATACACATTGCCTGATGGGCGAGCTAGCTATCAATGAACAACATTTCACAAACCATCCTGCCTTCTTTGCGTCTTAGTTTCGCCACTAACTCATGCGTATCACACAGTCCACTGTCCACCTGACCATGCAGAAGAATCCCCAATCCCGCCGGACGCAAGGGAAATCCCAAAATACCTGCCAAGTGCTGCCAAGAGGAGGATTTTCCGCCAAGCCTTGTACGATCTGATGCTCCCCGTCTTGGCCGGGCAGGGGTTGGGAGTCGCGGATTATGGTCCACGGCCTAGGCAACCGTGTCCGTCATATGTAGTTACATCAATGTGCGTTGTGAATGTGTAGCCAGCAAGTCGCATTGCGGCTCTGACAATCCTGCCAAGCCTCCTGGTTGCCAATCTTACTGTGACTGCTTAACAACCTCGTTGCACGTTGATGGTCTCATGGATTAGATTGGCTTGTCAGTACAACACCAATCTTGATCCACCAGCATCAACCTGCAACTGCGACTCTCTTTGTAGTTCGATGAGACTATTGTCCCCCTTTACCCCTCATGTCTCAACCCCACTATGTTATTTACTATTTTAGCCCTGGAGTTTCTCCACATCTGTTCCCGGTGAAGATCTGGGGCTATGATATACACTATTTAGCCGACTCCATCGATAGTCTCTGCACTACAACATCCCCGTGTCCGATAGGATTGACTTGCTCCAACCATATGAGAGAATATATGCGACATTGCGGCAAAAAGGAGAATCGTGGTTTTCGGATTCCGAACTGGCCAGAACTACCCAGAACTACCCAGAACTACCAAGGTCCTTAGAGCTTGGACTAGGACCAAGGTTCTCACCGGCCAGTTGTGAATATCACTTCTGTAAACAACAGATCTGTGTTACCATGTGCTTTTGTTATACACAGTAGGATTTTCGAGATATGCTTCATCGGCCTCGTGGACAATGCACGTACTTTGTTCTAAATAGATGACTATGATCTGTCCTACGTCTCATTTATTACCCGCTGATGATACATATACATAGTTGGGTTGGTTCTCGGAAAGGGGTTAGGGCTGTTTTCCTCCGTCTTACGGCTGTGTCTTTAGGCTTTTACATGGTAGCTGTCTCAAGATATTGTCCGACGATATCGTGTTTCCCCCTTCCGTCTATTCACCAGTCTTTTTCCTTCAGACGGGCGACTATCCCTCATTCCCTTTATCTGATATCCTCTAAGTCGGAATGTAGAGTGGGTAGAGAGGCTTGTTATCTGGAGGTAGAGGTAAGGTTATCTGAGTTGGAATGTGCCACATTCCGGGCCGAGAAACCTTGGAGAGCAGGTCCATAAGGTCTAGAGACTGGAAAAAACGAGATAAGGAGAATCTAATAGTGGTATAGATTAGCGCAGTCTGATCAACTCCTCCTGGGAGAAACGGGTCACGACACTGAATTGCATTGAAGAGATTGGCTCAATCTAGCCATGGAGAAGATCCATGGTTAGACTTGACCACCGCCCGCATATCATAAGCACAATATGCGGGCGGATTGTGCCTGGGTTCTCAGGGTCCTCTTGCCATTGTCGGCAACTTATGGCTCTCCATTTTGAAAGATCGAACTCACAACGGGAATTGCACGTAAAGGTGACAAAGAAGGACGGCTTGCTAAAACATCGTACACGCGGACGCCTGATATTTTCCGCAAAGGCGTGATGGGCAGTAGAATACTTATCCGCGCAGAGAGAGGGCAGATTGAATCGATAAATCCTCGAGATTCTTGAAGTCAACGGCAACCTGCTGTCGCTGTGGGATTATTGGGGCTATTCGTAGGAGCCTTGCCAGCTGGCGGAAGGCTTGCCAGTTGACGGGAAGCTCGCTAAACACGCGCCTGGAACTCGGCACCTACAAGTGGATACTGACGACTGGACACAAGATTTTTGTTGATGTTTTATTTGAAAGGTACTCTCCTCTCTTTTGTATATACTGTGTAGTTAATACGTACAGGTACCAACTGAAAGTCTGAAACGTGTGAGATTGTACTGTAATTGTAACTTGTATGCCCGGTAAGCGGACGTTAACCCTGAACACCCGAGGTGTTGGCAGGTCTACTGCCTGCTTGTCTCAGACGAAGGGCAGGATGTTGCAATTGCTTGCACAGGGATCGGATTCCGAATGCTCTAATGTTTTTGTTCTTCTTCTTGTCTAAAGGGGTTCAGGTGGAAGGCTGGGTAGCAGCCTTCCGCCTGACTGCTGACTAAGATACATCACGTGTCCATAGTACAAACAACACGAGGCTCGTTACTCGACCTATGAAAGCCACTCGGGCTATTGAATTGCTCACAGGAAAGACACTTCACACTTGATGTTGTTCACCCCCGCCTAGAGCGGAGAGAAACTATGGGAAATCAGCTAATGTCACGTGAGGAAGCAGCATATATATCACGTGACTGTAAGCAGGTTTAAGCTTATTTAACCTTCAGTTTGCAGTTGGGAATTGATAGTTAGTTATCAATTCCCTTTGCAGTTGCATAACAGTGGAACCACTTCAAAAATCCATCCGCAATGCTACTAGGACGAGACTCTATTTACGCCAGTCAAGCTAGGTTGTTCAACCTCTTGTCCCAAAGGTGCCATTCACACTACCCCGTGCAATTTTCGCGATCGAGACATGCAAGCGCTCGGAGCTCCGAGTGAGTTTGCTGGCTGAGAGCCTGCTGGGCCCGGACTTCTACAGCGCTAGAAAAGGTACCATCAAGAGGGATCTGCATATAGATCCGCAGGAAGCCCTGCTGAGTAGGGTCTCTAAGGCTGTGACAAGAGAACTTCATGACGGCCCACGGAGGCACCGGTTGTCGCTCATATTCCTCCTGGGTCATCGTTTCTGGTCAAGAACAAACGAATGGGGGGGCGAGAGGGAAGGCTGGTCGAGCTCGATTTCGGTGCCGACCAGGTGATCGAAGTTCACCCAGGGGGGCATTAAGACGAAGTCCCTGGAACAAGACATTGCGACAAGGGGAAGGAGACGAAAGGTGAAGTAGCAAGATTCAGAAGAAATGAAAATGCTCGACGCATAAACAAGTGGGTTGTAAGAGTCGAGTCCCGAGGAGAAAAGTAGGGCGTGGAGCGGATTATTGCCTAATATCTAGGTTAGTTGTTGACCGTGCAACAATAACATCCATGGGAGGTGAAGTTGTATAACTACCTAGTCGGTCGTGACTATTATTCTCATGTGCTTAGCACCGGCCCTATGTGATGGACAGATCCGACTAATTTGACTGACAGTGGTTCATGATCTATTCTGGTACTAGTAGTATAAGATCATGAACTTGTATCCCTGTAGAAGCTGTCTCCCTGGATAGCAATTGCGCCGCGAATACTCCCCAAATACTGAACGACGCGTTCCCAGAATAAATATCCTAGAGTCCAACTATTTTGGTGCTGTCAAAATTCGTGGCCTGAGCGAAGTAGTATCCTCTTTGGTTCGAGACCATCCTCTTCCCTGAGTATTGAAAGTCACAATTATAATGCGTATGGCCAAAAGCCCAAAGACCGACAGAATTCTTCCAGCAACACTCATTTGACAAATCAGTCATGAAACCAGAGGAGATTTTACTGTCTCCATGTTTAGGATCAATAACGTCTTCGACGACCAAGGGACAGTAATGAGTGAACACAGCAACCTTCCGCTCAGGTTCCAAGCGCGAAATAGAATCAATTTCGCGGTTCAGCCAATCCAGGTCAGCACGGTGCGCTTCCCGATGTGCCTCAATAGACCAATCAGCAATATGATAGAAATCGTTCAGGCCAAAGCTGACGCTTTCTTCCTGTTCTGGCACCACTTCGGAGAACAATGTGCAACCGAGAACGGTAACGGTTGGAGAAATGTCATAGCGGGTTTGATCGAGGAGAACAAATTGTCCACGCGTCTCGCTTCTGCTAGACGCTAGCTCGGCTTCAAAACTTTTGATCCGCGACTTGGTTTCTGGCCATGTGCTGTGGTATGGTTCGTGGTTTCCCAGGACTAGAAAAACGAGACGGAAATTCTCTAGTTGTATGCGTAGGAAGTTGAAGAAGCCATTGTCCTTTACGTGGCCGATGTCGCCGGCTAACACCAGGTATGGAGCTTTGGGCTCGATATGAAAGATATCGTATGCGCTAGGGGATTCCAGATGGAGGTCCGACAAGATCTGAAATTGTGTTTCAGTCATTGGCAGAATGCGTCAATGCGAATGGTTTGGACTCGAGAATAGTGAAAGAGCTAGGAATATCAGCGAGAAATATCCATGTTCACCATGTCAGCCTCAATGGCGGTGTCGGGCTACGGAGGTATTATAGCGGCCATGTCTTGAATGCCCTTGGCCTGGTCACCAACTGGCCAATCTTGAGCCTGACGGAAAACGACCCTGGAAAAATGAATACCTGGTTTATCGTTGCAGGACTCTTTTATAGCAAAGTACAATGTCCACCGAGGCCAAAAATAAAATAAAACTCCAAAATTCTAGTGCCATGGCAGCTAGAGTCCACCAGCCCAATCAACCAGCGCGCCTATTTCAGGCCTTCTGGATCAGCCGGTCAAAGACCTTGCCAATCTCCTTAGCACTCTTCTTCGGGATTCGCTTCTGATCGTTCTCATAATCGACGTAAGTCACACCGAAACGAGTCTCGTAGCCTTCAGCCCATTCGAAATTGCTGTAAGGAACTGAGTTAGCTTGACGTTATCTCGACATCCCGAGAAAAAAGATGAAACTTACTCTAGAAGACTCCAAGCCATGTATGCCCGCACATTGACACCGTCGAGGGTATACGCATCAGCCATAGCACTAATATAGTCCCGGAAATACTTCGCGCGGAACTCATCGTTGAGCAGTTCGTCCAGCGGCATGTCATTTTCACCCAGGACACTAGTGCCATTCTCTGTGACATAGATCTTGGGATAGCCGTACCGCTCACTGAGCCATTTGAGCAGTTTCCTGAATCCGATGGCGGACGGCTGCAACCAAGGGGATTGTGTGGCAGGCCCGACACTAACTCCATTCTTATCCTCGAGCAGGATATCCAAGTTACCAGCGACATCATTGAGTTCCGGCTCTGTCGTCTTGGCACGGATGAAGTTCGCGCAGTAGTGGTTCATACCGTAGAAGTCGTTGCTGCCCTTGACCAGTGCAATGTCCTCTGGGGTCCAGGTTGGTAGACGGTCGCCAAGTTGCTTGACCATGCTGTCGGGGTATTTGCCATGGTAGATAGGATCGGCGAACCATGAGATGGCGAACTCGATCTTTCGGTCACAGGCTTCCACATCAGCTGGGTTTTCTGGGTCCCAAGGCTCGGCCCAGTCACCTGTTCCATCTAGTTAGTGCGGGGTCCTTTATATGCGGGGGTGAATTGGGAACATACCGTTGAGTGTAATGCCAATCTCACCACCGTCTCTCTGCTTGAATTCATCACGGTATATCTTCACTGCAGCTCCGTGAGCAACCAGCAAACTGTGTCCGACAATCCACTGCTCGGTTGAGCTATCGCCCACAGGGCTCTTGGTACGATCGCTGGTGTGTCCAGGTGCAAAAGAACCATTGTTATATCCAAGAACACTGCTGCACCAAGGCTCGTTGAAAGTAATCCAATACTTGACCTTGGATCCGAAGGCCTCGAACACCAAGCGGGCGTAGTTTGCAAAGTCGGCCACAAACTCCTCCTTGTTGAGAGGCCCACCGTATCGCTTGTCGAGCTCATCTGGCAGATCCCAATGGAACAAGGTGATCAAAGGAGTGATGCCAGCATCAATCAGATCATCCACAAACTTCTGGTAGAACTCAATGCCTTTCTTGTTGACGGGATCGTTTCGGCCACCGAGGGGAATAATGCGGGACCTGCAGAGGTAGGCAAGCCAAGGTCAGCCAACCAGGGGTTAAAGTTTTTGAGGCTAGCAAGATTTACGAACCATGACAGAGAGAATCGATATGCCTTAGCGTTGCATTCTTTCAACAAGGCAATATCCTCGTGTGTGCGGTGATACGAGTCGCAAGCTACATCACCAGAACCACCGCCGGCAATCTTGCCCGGGATCTTGCAGAAGGTATCCCAGATCGATGGACCGCGGCCATCTTCCTTTGCAGCTCCTTCAATCTGGTATGCCGCCGTTGCAAAACCCCAGAGGAAGTCCGATGGAAGATTGGATTGCTCGATGGAACCCATGTTGAATCGAATAATATCACGGATGGACAAAGGAATGGCCGCAAAAACCGTGTACCATCCAAAATCCGAGCGTCCGTCGATATTTATGTGATTTCAACATCCTATTCTATGGAGTCCAAACTGGGAAGGCTGAGACAACGTTAAAGGGCTTCCTTATCGTGACAGGAATGACCTCCGCGATCCGGAGTCAGGTCCGCGCCCAGAGCGTCGAGAGGCTCCACAATCCTCGTGACGAACAGGGTTGGACGGCCAGGATACCGCGATCAAAGAGAAGTTTCAAGTCTGATATTCAAAATTGTACAGTGGATTCATAACTGAGAACCCTGTGTCCAGATGCAATACAAAACACTTAAAACGAGAAATGCTACGTTCAATGGAAAGAAAATATGAAAAGATCCCCGCCAAGATAACTCCGGACTATGATGCGTGCCCCATTCGTGCAATTCATGAAATCTCCATTCCTTCATCGTCCCCAAGCTCGGACATCTCGTCTGCTGTAGACCCCAGCCGCGGTCGGGTTCTGTCTCCGTCGGCTGCGGAGGCAACCATCTCCAATTCAGGGCCTGCAATGATGCGACCTTCCGTGTCAACCACCTCGCATAGTTCGATCAAACTCTTGTGGCTGAGGGATTTGAACCCCTCCGTTCGCACCACGCGACCCCAGTATGTCAGACAGAACTGTGCGGCTCGGCGCATCAACCAGTGCTCATTGGTTCGACCTGCGCGCTCCCAAACAATGGCTGCGTTGTCTACATCGAGCTCCCGGCTGAGCCTATTGACACAGAGCAGGCGAAGCCTCGGCATATCGTAGAGGTTGGCCATGACAAGCATACCAGCCACATCTATAACACTAGAGCAATATTCGGGATGACCGGCGATACTGTCCGTGTAAAGGTAGTAAAGAAATGCGCGCACAACAGAATAAGGCTCCGGGACGTGCATCCGCTTAGTGTGATACTCTGCCATCTGAGCAGAGTACAGACGCTTGAAGTGTGGCCACCTCAGCTGCAGAATAATCTTGTGAACATGGATGGGCTGCGATGTCCAAGCATTAGCTTCCACAAACTTTGGCGGTGCCTGCGTTGGTGAAGCGGCTGGCGTTTCACTCATATCGTCCGACACTGAGCCCTCGTGATCGTCACGAATAGCAGTGACGATGAAGTCAGCACCACTTCCCGACTCAGGTGGTTGGTCAAAGACCGCGGCTAGGTCGGTACCAAGCCCAGAGACCTGAGAGAGGCCTGACTGGTCAGAAGGCCATGGTGCATCTGGCTCAGGGGCTTCTGCCGACAGGCCGTTACCCAACAAGCCATATTTCTCCAGATCAATGATCAGGACTTCACTCATGTGATTCTCATCGCTACCCCCTGGTACATTTGCGACGTCGAGACTACAACCCAAGAGCCACGCTTTAGTCCCCGCATCATTGATAGTACAGTAGTGCCATCGGTAGCCGGGCCGGAATATCTCCTGACCATCAGCTAGCCGCTGCCAGCGCAGCGAGCTGAGCTCCAAAGCCGACAGGTTACAGTCATGCGACCGTACGGTCTCCGATGGTGTGATCAGGTCAAGTAGAACACCTGAGGCAAATGAATGAAAATGAGTACCAGAGAAAAGGGAGGGGACATGAGGCCCAGATTCAAAATGAAGGCATGAAATCGCACCAGGCGCAACTGGCTTGCGGCGACCTAGATGGCGCACCTGTACACTACCTGAATTTGCGGCATAAGTCCCAGAGCGGGGAGACAGGAGAGGGCTGCTAGACATGGAGTCTGGAAGATAGGCGGTGGAGAGATTGAGGGCCAGGGAATTGACACTACCTTGCGGAGTAGTGTTTCCGGCCAGCGAGGGAGAGCCCTTGAGATCCAGCCACCAGATATCGGTCGATCGGTCCATGTTCGGACCCAATCCGCCAAATATCCAGAGGCGTGTGCCCCAAACCCAAGCCGTATGATCGAAACGAGCGGTAAAGCTCCATGTCCGAGACCACGTCCACGTTTGTAGATCCAGGTAGTTTAAGTCATCCAAAACCACATTCTTTTCTCCCGTCCCAGCGCCCACACCTGTCACTCCACCCACAATAAAAAGCTTGTCTTCGTGGATAACGGCAGCATGGCGGGCTCTACCGCGCGGATCCGGTCCGTGTATTTCCGGAAGTGTCCAATGGAAGGTATTCAGATCGAGGATGACAACGTCGGAAAGGTACTCGCGATGCTCATTTTCGCCCCCGAATACAATCAATTTATCCCCTTGGTATAGTGTCGCCGTATGTCCTATTATGAGAATATTTTTAGTTAGGTTGATTGTCGCAAACATGGACGAATGGGAAGAGAGCAACAATACCCATGCGAACTCCGGGGATATCGCCATAGTTGTCCATAAGCTCCCACCGCAAAGTCTCCAGGTCTAACTTGAGAACGTGATTGTAAACTGGGATGCATTAGTACCAATCCAATTATCTCAGATCAAAGGAGATGCGAACCTTCATCGGTAAACTGGTCAAAGCCTCCAAATGCATATATGCGATCATTGCTGCAGTACGTCACCGAGGCATTGACTAGACACGCGGGGACATGGCCCTGGGCCTTTTTAATGCTGGGCCGATAGTCCGCACCGCTCCGGCGACGGCCGGATTGGCTGGCAGGCATCAGGTAGGTATCCTGCATTGCCAGAGGGGAAGTACAACAGGATATCGTGAAGGCCCTCGAAGATCGTGGCCACGCAGGGAGAAGTCGGAGTGGGTCTCGGTGGAGCTGGGTTCGAGAAGCGTGGTGGGGGTAAGAACGAGGAGAATGGAGATGGATGCGCCATCCCAGTGGCAAAAAGGGGCCTCCAGATGGAATCCGAAACTGCACAATGAATCACAATATCATCTCTTTGGTCTATTACAATATGCGTAGTTTGTACAGTCCTACAGGATTGCACCTTCTTTGTTCTTGCCCAACTGAAGGCAATCGCGATGATACCGATGCCAAGTCAACCATACCCAAACAGGGCAAGCGCGGTATGTCAACGCTAGCCCCAACTTGGGTTAGCGCATCATGTCCCTGAGGTAACCGTTGCTATGGCGAGAGCCTCATACATTTTGAGACGAGAAGATAGCTTCCTTCTATTTATTCCCAATTCTCCTGATTCCCCTTTCCTTTTCTCCATCCAGTTCACGTTTCTCTTTTACATATCTTCAATTGCTTGCATACTTTTCCATTGGTTGATCACGTATTGACCTCTGCATAAATTTGTATTGCATCTTCTACTGGGGTTGCTCCCATTGCATCTACTTGATTTCATATCAATATGGCTTCTGCTACTGCGTCCACTCCGGTGAAGACTCACCACGGGCTTTTCTCCTCCAAGACCGCTGGAGGCCGTATGCCTCTGAGTCCTTCTCCCAACCCCCGCGCAAGCAGCAACGAATCGCCTTTCACTCCTCCTCGCCAGTGTGATGCTGCCCGCAGCCAAACCAAATCAGTGTATGGCGGCAATCTCTCTGCCCACTTTGCCAAGTCAATCTCGAAAGCAGCTCGCTCCACCCACCGTGACTCTCCCAAGAACAGCAAATCCAATATTGCTCGCACTCGCAAGTCACCCAAACACTTGGAACTCGGAGTTTCGGACTGGACTTTGACCGGTACAAGTGCGACCACAGCCAACACGCCCTCCAAGGAACACATCCGTCGTGAAATTCCCACCCGCACTCGTGCTAGCAAGACAACCGTACGCATTCCTCACAACGCTGCAGACCGTTTCATCCCCAACCGGACTGCAAGTGAAGGTCTAGCCACTAGCGGGGCTGCGAAGCCAGACACGAAGCAGCGCCCCAAGAGTAGCACCGGTGACGGATCATCTGTACTTGCTTCAGCTGCCAGCGCTTTTGACATTGGTACCCGTGGCTCCGACGATGATCTCGCTGCTGCTTTGGAGAACTTGGGTCTGGACGATAACGAGCCCGCTACCTATACTCGCCCAGCCCCCGATGCCGTGGCCTACAAATCATCCTTGGCTGAAGCTTGTGGGGTGAACATGAACACTCGTATTCTCGCCTTTAAGCCTCCGCCCCCGAGTCATCGAAGCCTATCGATCTTCGTGCTCAATACAACCGTCCCCTCCGCCCTGCCAAGTCCACAGCTGCTCAGTTCCGTCGCCGTGTTCAAACTGCCCCCGAGCGGGTCCTGGATGCCCCAGGCCTTTTGGATGACTACTATCTTAACCTGCTCGACTGGAGCTCTGGCAACCAGGTTGCCATTGGCCTTGAGCGCAATGTGTATGTCTGGTCTGCCGAGTCTGGCTCCGTCAACTGCCTTTTGGAAACCTCCCCCGATACATACGTGAGCAGTGTGAAGTGGAGTGGAGACGGTGCCTACGTTGGTGTTGGCTTGGGGACTGGCGAGGTCCAGATCTGGGATGTTGAAGAAGGTTCCAAGCTTCGTAGCATGTACGGTCATGACTCCCGCGTCGGTGTTATGGGCTGGAACAAGCACACTTTGTCCACTGGAGCTCGCAGTGGTCTTGTTTACAACCACGATGTACGCATCGCTGAGCACAAGATCGCCGAACTTGTCTCTCACACCTCAGAGGTCTGCGGTCTGGAGTGGCGGTCTGATGGCGCTCAGCTCGCAACTGGTGGCAACGACAACCTCGTGAACATCTGGGATGCCCGCTCCTTGAGTGCCCCCAAGTTCACCAAGACCAACCACCGCGCCGCCGTCAAGGCCCTCAGCTGGTGCCCTTGGCAATCTAACCTCCTCGCCACTGGCGGTGGTTCCTACGATCGTCACATCCACTTCTGGAACACCACCACGGGTGCCCGCACCAACAGCATTGACACTGGCTCCCAGGTCACCTCCCTGCGTTGGAGCAACCACTACCGCGAGATAGTCAGCTCTAGCGGCTTCCCTGATAACTCACTCAGCATCTGGAGCTACCCGACTCTGGTCCGCAACGTCGAAATCCCTGCCCACGAGACTCGTGTCCTCCACAGCGCTATCAGCCCCGATGGACAGATGCTCGCTACAACTGCCGCTGACGAGAGCTTGAAGTTCTGGAAGATCTTCGAGCGCAAAGCTGGCAGCAGTGCGTCTGCCGCTCGTGAGGGTGGTGTCGGCAGCAAGGCTCAAATGACCAAGTCCATGACCATCCGTTAAGCTTCTTTTGCACGATTTCTTTCTTTCTCGTTCGATACCCAGGTTCATGGTGATATTGAAAGCATTGATGGGCTGGGACCTTAATTTCGGTGTAATGGTGTCTTCTTGATTTGGATGATTGTGGGTGTTTGTATGGTGTTCTCTGTACATTTTGCCGTAAGCTGGTTGTCCAAATTGCACAAATGCCATTCTTTCGGCTGCTCTAATTCATTCTGCTCGAAACAATAAGATCAGTGATTGTATCAGGTCTATTGATCTATTGTTGTATTGTTCTATTGATCCATTCTCATAGATCTATTGTTTCTACTGGAAGGCGCAGGCGGGTGGCAGATTACTAAGCATCCGGGCTGCAGTGGGATTTCCACCGCATAGCCGTGACTTTCACCTTCGTTGACCCATCGCAAATCGCAAGTCTCCCTTTCTTAACATTTTGTACTTGCTTCAGTCATCTTTCAACGAACCTTATTCGCTCCTTGCCTTTGCTCGAAACGATACGAATTCCCAAATCGCTTGATATTGCGTCACTCGTGAGGTGTGATCGACGAGCACTTCGGCGACTTGATAGTCGCGACAAGAGCACCTTATTTCCTCCTCCTCTCCTTATCCAGTACACTGCGCCACACTCTTTTTTTGGTATTCCTAACTCATCGGATAACAATTTACCACTTGATCGGTGTGTACTTGCTCGACAAATATGTCTAACCAGCAAGTGGTAAGTCCCAACGTCTCTTGCCTCCGGTGACCACCTTGCCTCGGTCATTCGCATTCTTGTTGTTTGTCGGTGACCGGAGTCTCCTGGTTCTCTTCTTGAAGTTTCTTTTGATCCGAGATGACAACTGACACTTATTGCTTCATAAGGGTTCGGTGTTCGAGAAGGTCATCCAGGAGGTCTGTGATGCCTCTCAGGTGGACTTTGAGGAAAGCGGCGTTGACCAGCAGACTTTGCATGATCTGCGTGAGGTTAGTACTATCTCTTTTTCATCCCTTTCTGGGTCTGGTGTTGCACGTCCGGCGTGGGTGATCGTGGTCTCGCAAAAGCGGGGAGGTCCGAGGTGGTGCGGGAGGCGCTGCTTATGGGGGAACACCGGCTTATGTGTCTCCCTTTATATGTGGCATATGTACCGCTGTTACCGCTTAGGCGCTTTCAGACCGCCAAGACTTTCTGTCCCATCATACTTGATTATCTCATTCGATCTCTCGTTACCTGGATGCCTATACTAATACTATATCTTTAGACCTGGCAACATAAGCTTTCTTCCGTGAACGTCGCTCATTTCCCTTGGGACCCGGCCCCGCAGCAGCCTACTCCTCAGAATGTTCCTCTCCCCACTGCTACTGTCCCCTCCAACGCTCCCCTCCCACCGCCCCAACCCCAATATGTTCCTTCACCTCTCCCAATGGCCCAGGGTGCACCCTCGCA
The DNA here is from genome assembly GCF_028826915.1 of Penicillium bovifimosum. Lineage (NCBI taxonomy): Eukaryota > Fungi > Ascomycota > Eurotiomycetes > Eurotiales > Aspergillaceae > Penicillium > Penicillium bovifimosum. The sequence continues at coordinate 5,477,355 of NW_026622714.1, read as the reverse complement.
CTCGATGCCCATGGGCGGTCCTCGCATCAAGGCCGAGCCAGGATCCAATGGCCAACCCGGACTGCCGCAGATGACGACACCCATGCCCCCGCATGGGCTGAACCCCCAATCGGCGCGCGACCGTGCTGCAAATGCTCTTCACCAGAAGTACGGCGCCGCCGCCGCGAACTCTGTCCATCAAATGCAAGCACAGGCACAAGCTGGACATGGATACCAGCAGATGCACCCGAATGCTCACGGGCAGATACCGCAAGTAAAACAAGAACCAGGTTACCCGCATATGGGCCCTGGACAGACCGATGGGGCAGATGACGCTATGTCAGATTGGAAAGCAGAGGTAGCTCGCCGCAGAGCAGCTGCCGAGAGTGGAGAGCGTGATCGACTTCTTCGCGCGCACCTCAATCAGCGCATGGCTGAGTATGAGGGCGGCGGTCTTCTCCGTCCCTTGGCTGAGCACGAGTCTTCTTCGAAGGTCGCTCGTCGTGCGGCTCTCGTTGCACCCCTTAACCAAAATACTGCTACGGAGTCAACGTCATGTACTCCCCGCGCTACTGGTCAATTCGATGGCACGGATGGCGACGTCAAAGAGGAAGATGAGGATGCTATCAACTCCGACCTTGATGATCCGGATGACCTTGTCGCTGATGACAACGATGCGGATGATTCAGAGGGTCAGGTCATGCTTTGCACATACGACAAGGTCCAACGGGTTAAGAACAAGTGGAAGTGCACCCTGAAGGATGGTATCCTGACCACCGGTGGCAAAGAGTAAGTCATTCCCATCACATATTGCTCTACAGTTACTAATTTCCTTAGGTACGTTTTCCACAAGGGCCAGGGCGAGTTTGAATGGTAGTCATCTCGACACCACCACTCCATGCTTTCCAACCCATCTTTCGATATCTTTTTGACGACATCTCTCTTTCCACATTCTGTAACATTTCCTGCTCATCATGTGCCATCTCATGACGCAAACGAAAACAACTCTCTACGTCTTTTCCATTACGCTTTCGAAACGGCTTGTGCAAGCGAAATATTTTTCATGATTTTCACTCCCCATGCTCAGCTACTGGGTCCTCTCGGGGGTTTCTTTCCTCAATTCGAGCTTTCAATGGCTCTCGGCGCTTACAAGTGAGGATGGTTCTGCTTCTGCTTCTTTATTTCTTCCCCTTACTCTATTCTTCCACGTTGCTCTCTGCCATCCGTTCCGGGGCTGGCTTGTGTTAGAATGGATGATCCATATCATTAGGTCCAAAAGTAGGACAAATAAGACTCAAATTTTGAATAATCTTTACTTCACTTCCACGGCTCGTCTCGGCTCTACCTTGTGCTTAAACAGCTAGGCTACAGATGAAAATCAGGACTACTTACTACAGGACTAGATCTAAACCTAACCCGGATCTACAAACGGATATACCAAGTTGCACTCGGATGTAGTGATTGAACAGCAAGACAAGGGAACCAAAATAAGTGACAATGGGCAAGAAAAAGCCAAATTCCATACCAAAAAGAAAATCCATATCTACAGAGGTCCAACGCCGAGAAACCGCACTTTTAGAAATTTCCTAATTCCCAGATCGCAGATCCAGTCTCTCTCCGCGGAAAGAGACACAGGGAGAGAAAAGCGAACACCCAACTGTATGTGTGTAAACGAGGACCTCGAATCTCTCGCACGCGGTTCCATTTCCGACTCGCGGGGGAGCGGCTGATTGGAAGAGATGCATGAGCGGAATCGTAGAACGCAACGGTCAAAACACGAAGCCAGCCCTTGCAAGAACGCAGCAAAACAGAAGCGATGGCGAGATGGGATGGGGGAAGGGGTTTTGTGGGTGTGTCCACGTTTTCCTTGGGTTGCCTTCGAGGCGAACAATGTATGAAGAAGCAAAGAATATCAGAGTGGAAAAAGCAAGCGGGAGCAAGCAGGTTTGTTCTAGACGGCTCTAGATCTTTGCTGAGAAATGTCTTGATCTCAAGGATTGCTCTATTGCCAGGCCAAGTAGAGAGCAGCTGGGAACAGCGAGGGATATCAAGCGGGGAGGGAATAGAAATCGACCATTCCAGCAGAAAGTAGAATGAGAAGACAGAAGAACATAAGAGGGTCTCGTAAACCCCCGTTGGTGAGTAAGCAGAGAACGATTTCCAAGAGAAAAAAGAACAGCAAAACTCCAGTCACCGGACCCAATTTCAAAAATCATGACATCGTGTGTGCAGGAGTGCTCTTCACCCCGGAGGCCGTCGAGATCGTTCGTGTCAATTAGCTTGGTGATTATGTATGGACATAACGACGTATTTGTTCACAAGGTTCACATAAGGCCTTCTTCGCCAATTCCGGGGAGACCAGCTCCAGCGACGTTGATGTTCTGTCCCTGCATGACTCCACCACCGAGGGCGAGGTTGCGGCCTCCAAGTTGGAAGTCTGGGTTGCAGGGTGGCGAGTGCGACTTGTGGTACTTGAGTCCGTTCAAGTTCTTGTAGCGCTTGCCGCACACCTCACAGCGGTAGGGCTTCTCCTTCTCCATGCCAAGCGTGCCAGGGTATGGCGCGGAGGTTTCGGGGTTGACGATTGAGAAGGTACCGTCGGCATTGTCATGGAGTTGTTGATTATTATGGCCGTGCTGAAACAAGACATGAAAAGATTAGAAAAATGACACGAATACGGGTACTTCGAGACAAAACTTACTGCTTTGTGGTATTTGAGTCCATTCTGGTTCTTGTATGCCTTCTCGCAGCCGATAACGGGGCATCTGAATGGCTTAGGCTCTTCGTTGGGGAGAATGACGGTGGTGTCAGGAACACCGGCCAGCAGTTGCTGCTCGCGTATCCGTCGTGCAATATCACTATTGGGACCGTATTGAGCTCCGCTGAGTTTGAAGTGGGCATTGGGCGAACCCATGCCGCCACTAGGGCTGAATAGCCGCTTGGCGGGCTCGTCGATGCAGAGATCGACCATGTCGTTGTTCCCATTGAAACGGCCGAACTGGTTTTGGTTCTGACCCATATTGTGATTCTGCATACTGAGATCACCGAATCCACCCATCATGCTTTCATCCATTTCAGCCGGGGTTCCTGGTCCAGACGAATCGGGGGTATTTCGGAATTGCGAGTTTTGAAGCGGGTTGGCCATCAATGTTGGGGTGTTGACGGAAGAGACAGTCGGATTGTTCTGCAGGGAAAGAGGCCGTCCAGACCCAATCGGTGTACCAGGTTGCGAGGGTGTGCTGAATCCTTGATGGCTCGGAAGCATGCCCAGATTCAACTGCGGCTGGTTGGAGTTGCCGAACCCACCCTGTCCGCCCTCATGCAGCTGAGAGGAGAACATCTGCGAGCCTGAACCGTCTCCGTCGCCTAAGGCATCGTCTAACTCCATGTCATCAATTGTGTCCATATCTGCGTGCTGTAATGGCGACGGGTTCTGGCCCAATTTCCGCTGCATGTCCAGGGTCCGGTCGGACTGCAGGCCACGCCCTTGGCTGCCATGCTGTTGGTTATGTTGCTGTGCGATTGCGGCAGCCGCCAAGGCAGCTCGATTTTCACCCTGGCTCGGGCGGTGCCCTTGATTGGGCGACTTTGTCGCATGGGCTTCTTCGTAGTGTTGTAATAGGTCATGCAGCGTCGGTAATGTCACACCGCAGCACGAAAAGTCTCGCATAAAATTCGCTTCCAATTTCGGGAGATACGATGAGGAGTGGAAAGAGGGCGACTGGAAGGTGAATGGCGAAGTGCCAGTCATTATGATACTGCGGAGATTTTCCGTGGTTAGCTTTTGATGCAGTACGACATAGCAACACACGGAAGGTGATTCCTCCGCGCGGCTTCCTAATCCGGGTAGACCACTCACTCATCGCGTATCCAACTACCAACAGATACACCACCCCAGCTCATACCGCCCACCAAGCTCCCTGCAAGCGACTCACGGCGGCCTTTGTCGCGAGCAGACCCCGACATGGAGATGGGTTTCGTCCCATTGCCCCATTGTGCCGTGGCTGCGCCGATCGAGTCCTTACGAGGCGGCGGTGCCTTGAATACCCCGAGTCCTCCTCCGGGAAGATGTGAAAAGCTACCTGTCCGCTCGCCAGTGCCCGCTCTCTGCAACGCCGATGTCAGATTGGATGCCTGTTGACCTGGCGGCGACACCGAGGCCGACTGCCGAGAGGAAATATCAATAGGAGTGGCGCCAGTCATCGTGACGGACTGCTAGTATCAAAATTAGGGTACCAAAAATTGTTGCGATAAGAAATCGAGTCTCGGTTTGACGACTCGGTATCCTAGTACCCTGTCCGGTCTCGCGCGATGTCACGCCAAACTCAGAGACGCTGATAAGTGTATGTGTTCCTTCGAGTCCCGTGTCGAGGCACGAAGCTCACACAAGATAAAAAACCGAAGAGAACGAGAATGCGCCGTGAAGACGGTCGGTGCCCCTCGATAAGTGGACTTTTGAGTGGATGGGCGGTTTTTGGCGGAATCACAAGCAGGAGCCCACCCTCGGATGATGTCCCGCTTTGGCAGAAAGTTGTCGAGTCTCTCGGATGGGTAGACCTCTTCTACGGGACCTTGATAGATCTGAAGAGTTTAAAGGTTCCAGATCAGGGAGAGATGATATATTGCGATCAAAGAGTGATAAGGGAAACAGCAGGGGCAAAGGCTCATGAAGAGACGGGGTATGAGATGGCAACGCTTCCGGTTTGGGACAGGCGCCGTACGGTATTTAGCCACGTGATTGGCTTCACTGCGGATCTTGGGCCCGAATTGGCTCCGAACCAGTGTATTTCAATCATGTAGCGGCTACGTTGAGACTGATTTTCAGTACTTGTAGATCTTGAACTATCGCGGTCAAATTGACAAATAGTCGGAAATCTACATTTAAGTTACTGGAAGCGTATACAGTAGTATAGTTATGTCGAAAGTAGAGCTAAAGATGTCCACCGCTTGCAGGAGCGAACGTCATGATCGGTATGTATCATATCAGATTACTTGAAACGGCTAGTGTATTGTAATTTATGACTAATGAGCTTTCTTGGCCCGGGAGTCGATGATGGTGATACCTTATATTCTGAGGATAAGTGGAAGTACCACTCCGGCTATTATATACAACCTACTTGTCGAGCTGATTGGTGTTGACCTACTTATTTGGATACGATGCATACATACTTGGACGGATACCTCAATCGGTCTGATGAGAATAACTATTCATCAACGTTACCGTCGGCCTCCCGCTGCAGTGGAGCAGCTACTCCGTACTGTAAATAACACTTTCTCCTGCCACTAGTTAGCGGGCTTTTCACCCATGGTTTAATGTTAAAGAGGGAGACCCCACTTTACACATCTTCATGGAAATTTGGCCTTGCAATTTGCACGTTAGTAAGTTTATATACGGCGTATGAATGTCAGATACTGGGTAAACATCAAGATGCCGAGGAAACTTAGATCCCCTGTAAATCTGGGGTCATCTGCAAGGGGTGATCTCACAGATAAGAGATCTGGGTGGCTGATCTGCTGCTAATACACCCCGTCATAGCGATACACACTGTCACAGCTAGCTCTCCGGGAACAGCTCTCAGTAGTTGGGGCTGGTGCTGTTTCTAGTCCCCAAGTACCGAACAGCATAACACGATGCAGATTCTCGATTGGATTTCTCCTTCCCTTTTTAGTTCTGCGAGATCTTGAACCGTCTGGGACATCCCACGTCCTGACGGCGACTCGAGGATCAATAGAGTATGTCAAAACCAGTGGCGATTCTCAAGTTTCAGTCGGAACACAACGGGTCTTGGCTTTGGCGCTAGAACCACGGCAGAAGCAATCGGGCAGCCTTCCATCCGCTAGCGTGGCGCCCTAAACACACCGCCCTTCGTCGGATTCAACGGTTAATTCGGGCCCAATATTCCGTACTTTTCATTCGGTGGGAACCAATACAATTGTTATTGTTGTTACTGCTAGTATTACTACACGGTAAATCACTCGAATGCAATACAATATTGCGGAAATCCTGCGCACTCCGACAACCTGAAACACCCAGGTTCGGAGTCCGTCATTATACCCCGTTGGAAATATTATGGAAGTATGCCGCATAGACGGAATAGACTACTGGATTGGACCAATTTTGAGATAATTTTGGTTCGTACCTCGATCCTCACTGGCTGTACCGGACTTTCGGGTTTATTTCGGATTCGTCGTCCCTTTACCTTCGGATATACTGAATAGCTTTAGGTATGTTGGGCAAATTGAGCGAAGGGTGATTCATGCGTACAAAGCCCAGGCTTAAAGCCAATGTACCAAGGTAGGCAACCTATATGGGTGACCTCAGAGTTATATAGTTTGGTACGAAAGTGATCTAAAATACTATATCATCATCTATATAGCTCCGTATGCGGTTTGATTCCTCGCAATCCTGACATTGTCTCAGGTGGTCCTAACCTAGCAACAGAGGGCCTCAGCTTCGACTATCCGTTTGAGACAGAAGGCAATGCCTGCAACAGTATGTCACTGATGAATTCCAGCTGGCAAGAGACCCAGAGCTCCTATATCCGTAGAATCGATTGTCGAACAGTTGCTAAACTTGGTGAGGAGCAACGTTGTGCCCTTCCGGTTTGTTGCCATACCATACCATGTGATTATTGGCGCGGATGTGCGCATAACGATGATGTGTCCAATTGTCAAAAGAACCAGTCATATTCCCATGGTGATGCCTGTGCTCCGACTACTGTAGATTCAATTGTGAAACCAAGCCTACAAAAAGTAGTGTGTTACATAGTCAAACAACATCTTACACATAACCCGCACTCTATCTACAAGGGATAGAACTCTCGGCGGCGGTGCCTGGACACATCCTCACACACATCCAGTAATTGCTCTTTTCCGTCATCCCGGGTTCACCTTCTCCTTGCAAATTGAAGCAAATCAAAACCAAAAAGCACAAAGCAGAAAGCAGAAAATTGCGACGTATGATTTCATTGCCTCCGTTTTTTTTTTTTTGTTGGTTTTCGCTTTTCGTTCTTCTTGGAATCCTAATCAAAGTTGACCTCCTCGTCCCTGAAGAGCACCCAGAAACTCTTGAACCACCTTCCTCGTCTCTTTGGTCTCCGCGAGTATCTCTTGAAGCAGACGAGTTTGTTCGACCTCGTTGGGATCTTCTTTCTCAGAGGAAGGCATGCAGGCATGACCACCGGAGCGAGGGTGAGAGCGGAAGGCCGATGATGTTTTATCAGAGCCTGCTGTCTTCGGAGTTGACGCAGAGACCTCAACGGTGGTAGATGGCTGAACTCGGGCCCAAGGCTTGCCGAGACGACTGGCCTTGCGCTGCTCGGCAGCCAGCCACGCACCGAAAGATTCGACGGTCTTCGAGTAAGCTACATCGGGGGTTGTTTCGCCACTGAGAATAAGTCTCCACCTGGGGAGAGCGCGGTCAAGGACATCATCCGACAGGAAGCGATCGCCTTGGGAATCCGTCGCAAGGGCAACATGCCAATATGGTGCTCGAACGGTCCCGGCAATGTTACCAGTCAAGTAAAACACCTCTGGCATCTGGTTCATGCGCTCTGTGTCACCGGATCTGATGGCGTCACGTATCTCTCGCGCGGATGGTTCTGATCGGGTGGAGTTCACACTCACAGGCGGGCGATCAAGGCTCTCTACCGAGTTTCGTATGGTCAACGTCACTCAATGATGACCGAGTTGAGCAGTGTACTTACCTAAATCGGGTGAGAGCAATTCTTGGGAAGTCACCTTTGCCTTTCCGCCAGGCAACTTGCTCAAGTGGCAGAGGAGCCTCTCGTCTGCCTTTTCGTCAATCAGGGCCCGAACCTTCACCAGCCATTTTTCTAAATCCGTGAATGCTTCCGGTGTCTGGATGTCCTTGATGTCCTCCGCCTTCTTGGCGGTGGTAAAATGGATCAAGACACCAAAGAGAAATGCAGGAACCCGAGAGGGGACCTCGCCATGCTGTTTGATTGTCGTCAACCATCGACGAAAATTCAGATCAAGTTGCGCCTTCCTTTGTATATTACCACCCGCCAACAGGCAAGACTGCAGGAAGTCCACAGTTTCGTTCCGCCTCTGTTCCTCAATCTCAAGAGGAGTCGGGTTGGCCTTCGCAGCCATCTTGCAGTGCTTACAGGGAGCAAAGCACTGTGAGAGACGTTATAGTTAGAGAGTGCTGCGACGAGGCACCAGGGTGGTGACGAATGGATGGGTGCTTCAACTTACCTAAGTTGTTGACGAGTTGGATAATAGGTGACAGTCGGGGAAATGAGTGTCGGAACACAGCTGGTCAGATGTCTCTGGAAACAACACGTTAGAGTCACCAAAAACGGGAAGACGCCAGGAAGCAAGGTGTGAGAACAGACCAGTGATTGAAGAGAAAGAAAGTTGAATATGAATGCAGACGAAGATAGATGGAGAGCACGATGAATGAAGCGCACGATGGATGAAGAGCACGATGGATGAAGAGGAATGAACAACACAAGTGAAGAGAAAGATTATATAGTTGACGGGTCCTTGCCTCGCCTGCGAAGACAACGACGACGACGATTCATGAACAAACAAAATACGATGACAAACACCACAAGGGAACCTGGGGAAACGACGACACAACGACGATTGTTCATGGACAAAGAAAACACCATCACAATTAACACTACACAAGAACATGAGGATATAGTTGCCGGGTCCTTGCCTCGCCGGCGACGACGACGACGACGACGATTCATGAACAAACAAAATACGATGACAAACACCACACGAGAACCTGGGGACCCGACGACACAACGACGATTGTTCATGGACAAAGAAAACACCTATCACAATTAACACCACACAGGAACCCGAGGATAAGAAAAGGAAATGCTACGATATGAGAAAACACCACTCACGAAAACACAGGTACGAATCAAGGCGCTTTCAGCACGTTTTGGATGTCTGTGTTGAAGAATCTTGGAGACCGGATATGGTCAAAAGCGAGGACAAGTTAGAAGAGCTCAGGATCTATATCCAAGTATGTAAGGTGAGCGTCGGATGCAATCGAGCAAACTAACTTGATATCTACGGCAGCTTCTTTGTAAATTACTTGACGATCGTCTGAATAAATGGTCCACCAAAATACAATCCGTGAAGGCTACATGATTCCAGGAGAGAGGGCTCTTCTACCCACGTGAACGACCAACTACGACGAACCATTTACTGTGTACTTTGGCATGGTTCTTCTTTAGGCTCCGTTACCCTGCATACTGCGTACATAGAACCTTATTTTTTATTTCCTTTGTTTTTATTTGCGCATTCAACTTCCAGGGGAAAAAAGAGAAAAAGACGCATGTACATCTTTGAGGATGGATCTGTCAAGGCACAGCTGTTGCTCAAGAGGTCACCTATCCAGAGTACTGATCATCTTCGATATTGTGTCAGGATTGTACTAACTAGATATGATATCAAAAACGACAATCGAAGAAGTGGTAGCTGTATGCTTTCTGCAAGAGATGAGAATCATCCATGTCGTATGCATGAAGGGTGAACCTGATTTGGTATTGAGCCTACAGCAAAACCTTGGAATTTCAGTGCTCCCGCTGATTGATATGTACGTGTCAACTATCGCCATAAATAGCAACCAACTGAAGATGGTAGGATGAGAGGTCTCATAGTTCAAGGAAACAACCGGTTACTCATTGGCCACATATTCAAGCTGATTGGCGCACAACCTTTGGAACAATAGGTAGAACAACCTAGTTTGACTCGATACTATTATACTAGCCATAATTGACATATACAGAATGAGCAGATCCTGTACAGTGCAGCAGCTAACACGGTCTCGTCACTCTCATAGGAAAGACTAGTCACGTGTTCCCACAATACCCTCAAATTTCAACCCTCAGAAAGTCTTCAATTCAACAAATCTCCGACGCAAATTGCCAGTAAAAGAAATCCAAACATGAACATATTCCAAATTTCAAACCAGCTTTCTCCATCACCCACAAGATTTCCAGATTGTTGTCTAGGCATCTCCAGCACTCTAATAACCCACCTCGCCGCGCTTCTCCCCCGAAAACCCGCCTTTACCATCTCAATCGGTAGCGGATCGGGTCTTCTTGAGGCTCTCATCGTGCACGGCGATAAAAATGTGTCAGTCGCAGGGGTCGAAGTGGATTCCACTATCAATCGGTACATTGCCGAAGAAGACATGAACATCGTTGGCGGAGGCTGGGGCCTTTGCTATGCCGCCCAACAAGCCGCTGCGTGGATGTTTGTTTATCCTCGTGACCCGAAGCTCGTCACCAAGTACATTGACACATATGGCGATCAAGCTGTGGAGATGATTATTTGGCTTGGGCCAAGGGTGGATTGGCCGGATTATGAGTCGCGGTTTACTCAGTCACCGTTTTCTGAGTTGAGTTTTGAAGACAATATTGGCTTAACGCCGTATGAGACTGTGGTTGTTGCTAGACGACCATGTTGAGACGGTTTTTCCCTTGGAGTAAACAACATATCAAATCGGGCCATTGGGGCTCTTCGCACTCCACTTCGTGATCATTCAAAGTTCACCAAATTGCCACTACGAAGCTCCAATGGCATGTGAGGAGCTTACGAAGAGGTTTTTCAATGGTGCCCTAGCTGCAGTCAGGTGTAGACTGTCATCGTTACATGTACCTATCTCTCGTCCAGCGAAGAAAACAGGACTTCGCTTTCCCCCCACTCCCCAAGAGTTGATCAGACCGGCGACCCTGGAACTGACCTTCGCCATGTCGTCACGACTTCCAAAGTTGCGAAAGTTGCGATGTTCACAGGCAGACCAGCCGTTGTGTCCATGAAGCACTTGGCAGGAGCAAATACTACGGAAGATCCTACATGTGAATAATCATACAGAATCACGTTGATCGTAAATCATCTTTCACATTCACCACAACACTAGGTTCCCGTGGGTTTTGGAATGTTCAAGTAGCGAGGATTCCAATAATTCATACGCTAACACTCAAAGCGCATACCTAAAGTGCTTAGACTCCATATCCGTGATATCCTTAAACCCATCCAAGATAGCCTGGTTGGATACATGTTCAGCATGATCCCCCACAGCCATCGTAGCATCCCTCCGAGCATTCTCCCACCTCATGGACACATAAGCCCCACCAGCTAGAACGATGATACCAGCATAGCAAATCAACAAGCCCAGCAGACCGGAGAAATAGCGCGGAGACTCCCTCGCAAAGAAGATATTCGCCCCAGCGACATTCCCAGCCGCATACATAGTGAACCAAAGCCCATTAGCAACAGCCCGTTTCGTGTGTCCGGCAACATTGGTAGCGAGCAGATTCCACGAGATAATAACCGGGGCACCGACGAGGTACTGTAGCCAGGTACATCCGACCAGCGTCCAGGGGTGGTCGAGACTTGTGAAACGGATACCGAGCAAACCGCCGAAGGGAATGAGACAGACGACTGCGAGGACGATACAGCGCGAGTCCTTAACGTACGTAGCAATAAGGCCGCAGATGGGGACGATCACGGCTTCGATCGCGCCGGTGGGAAGTTGCAGGAGTGTAGTGTAGATGCCGTTGAAGCCAAAGCCTTTGATTAAGGCGGATGCGAAATTTGATGAGCCGCCGTTGATGACGCCGCAGGCGATGCCGACCGCGGCGTAGGAGAGGACGCGGAAGTCGTAGAGGACCTCCAGGGCCTGTCGGGGCTTGATGTCTGGCGTCTTTACGCCGATCATGTTTGAGGCGACGCGCTGCACGGCTACCACGCGCTGGCGGTGGGTTAGGAAGCGGGCGGAGCTGGGTGAGTCCGGCATTAGCCAGAGGAATAGGCAGCCGCCGGCGAAGTTCATGAGGCCGATTGTTAGGAAGATTAGTTGCCAGCTGTGTAGTGCGGTGTTGTGGGAGTGGCCGAGGCCGAAGCCTAGTAGGGCTCCGACCATTGTGGCCATGCCGTTTGCGCTGAGCCAGATTGCCATGCGGAATGGTTGTTCTGAGCGCTTGTAGAACATGGAGGTGATGTTCATCACTGGAAAAGGGGTATGTTAGTCATTGTTCTTGGTGTTTTGGGAATAACTAGTCACTGTAGTGTGTTATGTCAGGGCTACTCACTGCATGGGCTGACTCCGGCTTCAGCCATGCCCAGTAGGAATCGCAAGACCAGCATTCCTGGGTAGTTCTTTGCTCCAACATGGGCAGTGACGAGGACACTCCATATAAGAAGCATGCATCCCATATACTTTGCGACCGGCAATCGCTGGATCAGAAGGTTGGCTGGCAAGGCCCAGAAGAGGTAGCCGAAATTGAAAATGGCAGCAACCCATGAATATCGTTGGCCTTCGAGGCCGAGATCTGGGATTAGGGAATATGCAGATGCATAATTGAGTGATAATTTGTCTGCACAGGCAATGGGTTAGCTCTCCATCAAGAGGGCAATGGAGTGCTCAATCTCACCGAGGAATTGAATAACATAGGTTAAGTAGAGCTAGAGAAGAGAATGTTAGTATGAATAACACCATATGTCAGTAGGATTACTCACTATTGGCATAATCCTCCAATCGAGGATCTTCAGCACCTGGGCCCCCTCAGTCTCCAGTTCTTCGGCCGTCAATTGCTCTGCCTCCAGAAACAGATTGACTCCAATATCGTGAGTCCCTGCGATATCGCGAGTCTCGCCGAACGCGACATCTTTCTCCTTGGTTTGTTCTGCTTTTGTCTCTTTGACTTCCATCGTAAATGTGGTTTGTTGTATGTAGCAAGTTCAATTTGCGCGACATTCTGAGATCCCCGTGGTGTAATGCCGGCTTATTATAAGAAACTCGCGGGGGCTAGGGCCCATCGCCAAGTAGATAAGCCCATGTTAGCCTCATTATAAGTGATCTTGTGATATCTTATCATCTCTTGTCATTGCTTGAGAGGTTGAAAGATTATCTTTGCGATGATCGCGGACTTTAGTCCGAGCCACAGCGGACTTTTGTCCGCTTAGTGCGTCAACGTGGGGGGTAAGGATGGACTTGCCCTTCGCTGTTAAACGGCTAAGATGAGATAAAGACGAGACTATAAGTCAGATAGAATCAGTTAACTCACTCATTGTTCTCCCATACAACATTTGACAAGACTCAAGAGAGACCCACATCAACCATCATGCCTCCACAAGAATTCTCTCTACAAGACGCCAGTATCTCCGAACTCCACTCCGCACTCTCCTCAGGCTCTCTCTCTAGCGTGGAATTGGTATCCAAATACCTCCGACGAATCAGCGTCTACGACGCAAACAGCCTAAAGCTCTCCGCCATCCCAATCCTCAACCCCTCCGCGCTCGACGAAGCAGCCGCCTCCGATGCCCGGCGCGCGGCAGGTCTACCGCCCCGTCCACTAGAGGGTATCCCCTATCTAGCAAAAGACAGCATCAAAGTCAAGGGCATGACAGTCGCATGTGGATCGCCTGCATTCGAGACCCTCATCGCCAACGAAGATGCCGCATGTATCCAGCTTCTCCGCGAGGCAGGCGCTGTCCTTCTAGGCCGCACGAACATGCCCGCAATGGCGTACGGCGGCATGCAGCGCGGATCATACGGGCGCGCCGAAAGCCCGTATAACAGTCAGTATCTGGCTGCGGCGTATGCATCCGGTTCATCGAATGGATCGGCTGTTGCGACGGCGGCGAACTTTTGTGCTTTTTCGCTGGGTAGCGAGACTGTTTCTTCGGGTCGTTCGCCGGCGTCGAATAATGCCGTTGTGGCTTACACGCCTTCTAAGGGTCTTCTTCCTGTTCGTGGTGTCTGGCCGCTATACATTACGTGTGATGTCTTGGTACCTCATACCAGGACTGTGGCGGATATGTTCCGTGTGCTTGACGTTCTAGCCGTCGCCGATGCTAGGCCCACGGGCGATTTCTATCAGCAACAGAAACTCGTCTCTCTCCCTTCAATTGACACACTCCGACCAGAGACGTATTCGACACTACAGGACGATATATCCTTGCGCGGGAAGCGTATCGGTGTGCCATCAATGTACATTGGCGGCGATGACTCTTCCATTAAACCAGTTAGCAGAGTCAACACTCGACCCTCTATCATCAAACTCTGGCAGCATGCCAGGACGGTACTGGAAGCGTGCGGTGCAGAAGTCATCGAGACAGACTTCCCACTCGTAACAACCTACGAAGCAAACGCAGACAAGGGCCAGCTCGTCACCGTGGCAGGACTACCAGAAGGCTGGCCTGCACTGGAGCGGTGCGAGCTAGTCGCGCATATCTGGGACGACTTCCTGGTCAACAACGGTCAGAAGGGGTTCGAATCTCTGGCTAAGGTTGATCCAGCGACTATTTTCCCGCTTGCACCAGGGTCGCTCAAGGGTGCGCCTGATGCAGCCAATGCGTTACGATGGGAGGAAATGGTCCAGTACCCGCAACGAAGGCCTGAATCTGTCTACGACATCCCCGGTCTTCAACAGGCGATCCAAGCTCTAGAGAATGCGCGCAAGGAAACACTTGAAAACTGGATGGATAAGCTTGGGCTGGATGCTGTGGTTTTCCCTGCTAATGGTGATGTCGGTGCTGCAAATGCGGACTGCGATGAGGCGGCGTCGCTCTTCGCTTGGAGTAATGGCGTCAAGTACTCGAATGGAAACCGGCCTATGCGTCATCTTGGTGTGCCGACCATTTCTGTGCCGATGGGTGTTATGCATGATACTGGGATGCCTGTCAACCTCACATTCGCTGGGAAGGGGTACGATGATAACAGTCTGCTTAAGTATGGCTTTGCTTTTGAGAAGGCAATGAAGGCACGCGTTCAGCCACCACTGGTGCCTGCTCTTGACTCGGATAGTATTGAGGTCGGTCAAGACGTTCAGCCGTGGAATTCTCGGTCGACTGTTGAGTTGGTGGTGGAAACGCAGGGAAAGAAAGTCCAAGACTCCAATGTTGTGGTTCAGATCCAGGGTTCGATCGTGCCAAATGATGCTGGGCTGGAGAGTCTGGAATGTTATGTTAATGGTGAACCGTTCAGGCCGGTAATAGAGGGCGAGAGATGGTCCCTTGTGGCTTCATATCCTACGTCAGAACGTGATCAAAGTTGGGAGAGGTGGTCGAGTCCTGCTTTGAGGCAGACAATCGTTATCATCACAGCTCGTACGAAGGCTGGCTCGACAGCGGGCAAGTTGATATTATTGTAACCATTTGATGTCTCAATGCAATGAACTCTCTTCTGCAACCTCTCCGGCCGATCCATCCCCCGTCTTATGTATATCTCACCCTCCTAACAGTACAAAGCCTCCTTGTTATCTCATCACCTTTGGATCATCCCCCAAAGAGTCCTGCTGTGTACACCCCACATACAACATATCCTCAATCATCCCCAAAACAGCTCGATGCAAATAATTCTTCTTCAATTGCGCCAATTGCAACTCAGCCTCTCCCAGAGATATAGGCACACTAGGTATCTCCTCGAATGAGCCAAAATCCCTCATAATCTTCTGCCGAATGAACTCAAGCACATTCATATACGGCGTCGCATCCTTCCACCGATCAACGAAGCCCGCCATATTCGCGACACAAGTAGCAATGCCCTGTTGGGAGTTTTGTCTGATCCGTTCTTGACCCTGAATATCAGTCATAGCCATTGTAGCCCAGACAATGTAGAGCATCATGATGCCTGCTCGGAATTGGAAAACAAGCTAGTGGATGAAATCGCCAGTCAATAATGAATGACACTACATCCAAAATTTCAAGATCGTTTTACTTACTGCAGACCATGTGTAGCACATTACATGTCCATCTTCCTGCAAACGCCGGAAATTGTGGCATGCTTCCGCGATCGTCGCAAGGATTTCCTCTGTTCCCTCCATCTCGATGAAGTCCCGCTTCTCTTCGATCAGAATCAAGAGGCTGTATACATACAGCTTTCGCATCCATATCGGATGTAGGTAGCCGTATTGGGCATTATCTGACTCATAGTGTGGAATCTCTTGTCGCCATCTATCGAGAGCGGACTTGAAAGAGGAGCTGTAGCTTTTGCCGTCTCTGTTCAGTGCATTGCGGGACCGGCTCTCCCGCGATCTTCTGATGCTGGCTTGGATCTTGCGTAATCGAAATAGATGACTTATAGCAGGGTTTGTGCTGCGGGTGGGTTGGAGGGAGTCTCCCAATGTACACAACTAAGTTTTTCAGGTTCGTGACCGTGGGCAATTAACAGGTAGCATGGAGAGGTAACTCACATCATCGTCAATAACCCTGTACACATCTGATGCAGGCCTGTCCCAGCCAGAGACGATAATCTCATTGAGCATATAGCAAGTGATAAACATATTCTCCGACAGTACTTCTCCAGACTCGGTCATCAAGCCATTGTCGTCGCGTATTGAGACATGTTTGCGCATTTCTGTCATCGAGGCTGTGCAAAAAGGGTACCACAGAAGAGACGCTCGTGGTTATCTCCTCAGAGGAGGGAGAATGCATAGCGTAGAGTATCATGAATAGCGAGGCTTGAATTTGCAGCACCATAGACGGATGCACCACGATATGAGGGTAGTATCTCATGGCCGAGGCATAGAATTCTTTTGCGCGGACTAGGTGCGAGGGGTCTCGCTGGATGTTATTGCAAAGGGATGCGCCAATAGCATATACCATATGCAGGAAGAAAGCTTTCCATTCCTCCTGGCCGTCCAGGATCGCATCAGCGTGCCATGATTTCCACGCTGCTTCATTTAAAAAGGGCCATTCACGGTGAGTGACGGCGAAGTATACGTTGGTGTAGAGATCTTTCAGCCAAGGAGAATCATCACCCGTAAGGGAGATTGAGGGCGACATCTCCATCCATGGAAATTCAAACGTCGCTTCAGGAAATAGAGAAAATTCGTCTGAAGAAAAAGATGGAGGAGTGCACGGAGGGCCTTGAACAGCCTGTTGCAGTTCAGGCAGTAGTGGCATGAGAGAATCCACGTTATTTGCTCCGCTGCTGATATTCTGGTCGGCCATCAAGTAGTTCGGTACAATATCGAGCCCATTGCCATCTTCCTTCGCGAGATCCGTTTGGACCCCGACGTCGCAGGTTTCAACTGTCGAATCTGTTACACTAGATCGACGATCCAACTCGGCAACCTGCTGCTCAAGTTGTCTCAAGTATTCCAGCGGAATTGTGATGTTATCTCCCGCTTTACGGGACCGAGCAGGTAAACATTCTGCGCCTTTGCGACGACACTCGCCGCATGAAGGTTTCGCATGGTCACATTTTCGCTTGTGTCGGAAACAGCGCGCGCAGGCTATATCTCTAGGCTTCAGGGGGCGCGACATGCAGGTGTATGTAGAAGAGAGGAAATGCGGGGAACGCGATAAGGTCGGTCCATCTTATTAGGGCGCTGGAATAGGAAGGTCTAGGCGAAGATAAGCATTGCTTCTAGATCTCGTATTGAATGCTTCTTCTATTAGATATAAGATAAGCCGTGGATATAGTGAAACAGGTCATAAAAGTACATCATAGTCATGAAATCCCCTCCTCACCTCCTCAAGTCAACAAACGCCATATCAAGATAGCCCAATAGCCTCAGTTCTTGATCCATCCCTGAGCCTTGATATCATATCCGATCAACTTAGGATCAACATGGAGACTCTTGAGCATGTATTCCATGGTAAACTCCTAAGCAACGACGTTAGTACCCAGCACCACAGCAATATCAGCATCAACCTACCTCATCTTGACCCCCCTCCGCGCCTTGCTCAGCATCATCCTTCTCATCCTGCAGCCCTTCAGATGACTCTGCATAGTCATAACCCGCTTCATCATCATCAGCATGCTCCCGCTCATGTCTTTCACCATCGAAATCCCACCGGGACGCATCAGCCTTCGAACGCGCTTTCCAGGCCGTCAGACCTCCCATTCCAGACACCCGCTCCTTAGCACCGACAAACACCTCATCTGCTGCATCTTGGCTGACGAGCCGCCATTTCGAGATAAGGGTTTGCAGCTCGGTTGTCTTGGTCGAGGACTCGAGTTTCAGTGCTTGGTTTGCTGTTTCCAGTTTTGCGCGGAGTGCGTCGACCTGGGACTGGAGTGCTCTTTGTTGCTTTTGCAGTTCCAGGACCTCTGGGTCCGGAGGTGCTAGCGGTGTTTCTAATGAGTAACGACTGCGCTTGCGCTGAGAAGGTACTGGAGTTGCGGGGTGGGGTGGATTCGGGTCCAGTTGGGGCTCCCGAGGTGTAGTAGGAGTCGCTGAGACTTGTGTGCCGATGGGAGTCTTGGATGCAACAGGTGTAGATGGTAAGTCGTTGGTGCTTGTCGGCACAGGTCTGCGCAGTGGGGATTTAAATGGTTTGGAAAGAGCGGCAGCTGCATCGGTGCGACGACGCTTGCTAGGTTGGTGACTCATGATGCATCCGATGACTGCAGACTACGAAGTTGATATGTTGATCAAAGAGAGTGGAGACAAGAAGCTCGGAACTTGGAGAATAGAGATAATGAAGATGCGGAGATGGAGGCTTATCGATAAGGAATTTATTTACAAAAATGACGTGCTGAAATGTATACACGCTAGTGTCAATGGCCAACTCCTCCTGCTACCCATTGCCCAAACTCGGGATCACCAGGCTGAGGGAAAAAGCCACGGTCATTGGCATTCCCGTTACCATTTTGGGGATTGGCATTGCCATTGGCGTTCTCGTTTTGTCGATTGCGTAGCTGCTGCTGTTGTCGGAAATAAACCATGACCAACAGCGCAGCTGCCAATCCAACAATTAAGAGACCCTCGAGCATACCCTCGTCGATATCGAGATCCAAGTCATCATAGTAGCCATCCTCGTGGCTTTCAGATTCCAAGCCACGATACTCATCATCCTCGCCCCGTTGTTGATCGTAAAGGTCTTCGTAATAGCTTTCCTCGTCGTTCTCGATGAAGGTTTTGACCCACTCACTGAATGTGCGACGGGGTCTCGATTCTAATAAAAAGTGTGAGCGACGAGCTAAACAAATGGGCTTGAGTTCGAGGGGCCAAGGGGACCAAGAGGCTGCTTTACCTTCATCCTCGCGGATGGGATTGACATCACCGTTAGTGATGCGATTCCAATATCCACGGATACGGAGTTTGATCAGACTGAGCTTCACAGGTAGATACGCCTCGGGACTGAGATCGAGAGCCAAATCATAATACCGCTTGGCCATGTGGAAATCCTGGTCGACTGCAACTCCATTTTCATGCATCCAGCCTAGGTTCCAATAGCCCTGCGCACTGTGATGCGCTTCAGCGGCGTTGTGGTAACAGGTCGAGGCCTTGTCGGCGTCAATGGCTGTACCCGTGCCAGACAGGTAATAGTCACCCATCTTGACCAACGAGTCAACGTTAGCTTGCTTCGAAGAACGGGTCCAGTAGATCAACGCCAGCTGCGCATTGCGCAGTAGCGAGGAGCGAGCCTTTCCAACCCACGGGAGAATGGAGTTCAAGGAGAGTACAGAGCGATGCTCGTCGAGCAGGTAAGCCACATTAGCCTGTGCGTTCTCGTAGCCTTGCTCTGCGGCCATCATAGATGGGATAAGTGCGCCCTCCTTGTCACCAGCTTCGTAAGCCTCGTTTGCCTCCGGGAAGGCCGAGTGTATGATCTCTGCTTTCTCGGCAACCATTTTGTAGTAGGCGGCGGCCACGCCACAGTGTCGCTGTCTACCGATGCCAAAATTGGCCATCTCGGCCAGGTAATAGTATGCCTCCATCCAACCCCAGCGGGCAGCCAACTCAAAGTAACGTGTTGCGGTAGCCACGTCTCCTTGATCCAGGAACAGAGCGCCCAATCGTGATTCTGAGGCCGGGAGGTCCTGCTCTGCCGCCGCTTTGAAATATTGAGACGCTTTGTAACCATCCTGTGGAACCCCGTAACCATTGAGGTACACCAGGCCCATCCAATGCTGGCACAAAGCATCACCGTTCGCAACGCCACGTCGGAACCAAGTGAGAGCAGTAGGATAGTGTTGCTCCACGCCTTCGCCGCGAAGATACATCAACCCAATATGTCCTGCGGCCTTGGATGCCAGCTTATCAAGCCCGGCAGGTGGGTTCGAGTGGACGGAGCCATCCTTGTTCCAATATTTCTTTGCCACAACCTTGAAATACCTCATGGCCCGTCGGAAGTTACGCGGCAAGCCTCGAGCTCCCTCGAAATTCATCTTGCCGAGAGTGTAAGTGGCCTTTAGTTCACCCTTCCGGGACATGAGATCCAAGTATTCTAGTATGTCTTCGACACTAGCCTCAGACGCAGTATGGGCAGAGTCCCGTGCATTTTGACCCGAGCTCGACACACTGGCTCCCGGGCCGTAGACACCACCTTCTTCATCTGCCCAACGATAAGACTCTCGAATCATAGCGCTACCACCCGGAGGGCCAGAGCGGTAGTGCTCAACCGCCTTATCTGCGACTTTCTTGTAGTAGAAGATCGCATGATCACAGTCCTTAGGTGTTCCAATGCCGGTATGATAGCGGTATGCGAGCGTCATTTGCGAGCGGGTATTTCCTGATTCTGCTGCAAATTCATGATACATGAGAGCCTTTGCCTGGTCGCGTTCGACTGCACCCCCAATGCCTGTGGCATACATGAATCCGACCATATTTTGGGCTGTGTTGTTTCCGTCCAGCCAGGCTAATTCGTGATACCAACGGAAAGCCTCTTTGAAATTGCGGGGGTGGGAGAAGTTGCCATAGAAGTTCATCTCGGCCAACAGGAACATCGCGTCTGGGTCGCGGTCTTCATCTGCGACCGCTTTCAACTCCTCCACTGCCCCTGCGAGCTTTGTATCCAGTTTTCGCTCGGTCTTTCCGGTGTTAGGGCCATTCAAAAATAGAAACCGGACCGTTTGGCGGCCAAAGTGTACGGCAGTCCCTAGTAATCCTCTTGACTTCTCCGGTTGCAGAACTGCGTTATTTGATGTTCGAAGGATATTCCAAGCATTTTCGACCCGTTCTATTTTCAGACAATGATTTCGATCAGTATCAGACGGCAAATGACAAGGCGCTAAAGGATAATGCGCCGGAGCCCTCTACTCACGGGTCATGGGTCGGGGTTCTGGTTGCTCGGCAGCGAACGGGAGTTGGTGATCAGCATCGTTTCCGAGTGCCGTAGACCTTGTTTGGTCAGTGAGCAGTTGGCTAGGCCCAGCTGCGCATGTCTGTAATAGCACTGCAAAGGGATGTCAGCCGTTGTGGTCCTGCAGGGGCGGGCGGGACTTACGCAGGGCCGAGAGTAGGTGAGATAGCGGCGTCCTCATAATGCCTGCGAGATACGGATATGAGTTTTGGGTGAGAAGCACATTGCGACTCTAAGGCAGTGTAGATCACGAAAGTAACGGCGTTGGGGATCGTGAGATTACGGAGATGATGTAGATCCAGAGTACGGGCCACTTGGCTTGACGGAGCTTCGTTCTGCCGACGGCGAATCACCTGTGTACACAGTACATGGGACTTGCACCGTTTGTCTTCGTTCTCTCAGTTATTGTACCAAGACTTCTAGAGCTATTTAAGTGCACTGTAATAACTATATATTCTAGATCCTTAGTCAATGATACAACAACATGAAGGCCCTCCGACACATCATAGAAGCGGTGAGCATCTACATCAGCTCCGTGATAGTGGCCGCCACGTTCTACGTTGTACATTGCATGTGATCAAAGTACTCTACAAGATCCTATTGATCTCTTTACAAATTATGGCAAAGGAAATTGGAAATATCATTATCATTGTTTGAATTTCCTCGGCCCCTTGGTAGGGTGTGTACAGAACGGGAAAAGCAAGCAAAATACATCCCCAGAGCGCTGTCCATGCAATAAAATAAAACCGGCAGCCAGAGCTCCCCCAGTCGCAATCAAAGCCTGCACCTTCTTCTGACAGCGTCCATGGATTGAGTCCTTGGTTCTGACTGAAGTAGTGTGCAAAGTTCCTTGTTCACAATGGGGCGTTAACCATGTGCGCCTGCGAAATGGGGCAAAAAGCAATCTCGAAAAACTGGTGGCTAGAAACCGAACGAAGCACGATGGCGTTGGTTTCGAAAAGAGTAAACAGATACAGTGAAGGGGAAACGAATCCCGATATCGTGAAAGAAAAATTATCAATCATTTCCGAGATGTGTCGCGCGAAAAGATTCTTTTTGTTGTTTATGTGAACTTGCGTTCGATGATGGTACAGATGTACAGCAGCACCAGCCTGAGACAGGTAGCTCGCGTTCATCCGATGATCACTGGCGAGGCGACGTAGGGCTGTAAGCCGGAGATGTCGGGCTGTAAGCCGGAGAGGTGGGCGACGTCGGGGAACCAGAGAAGTTCGGTGAAGTTGGCGAGTATGATTGGGGGCTCGTGGGAGACCAGCCAGGCGAAGTGGGTGTGTACTTAGGAGAAGTTGGGGATGTGGGTGACAAGTGTCGAGCACCACCAAGCGCTGGACTGGTAGGACTGTAGCTCGGCGAAGTCGGACTAAACGCTGGCGAGGCCGGACTGAAACTGGGTGATGTCGGACTGTAGTTGGGTGAAGTTGGCGAGAACCCAGGAGACGTCGGTGAGTATGACGGCGAAGTTGGCGAGGCTTGGCCGTATGCAGGCGAAGTTGGGGAATAAGCCGGGGATGTTGGCTGGAAGGAGGGGCTGGAAGGCGAGAAGCCAGGGGAGGTCATCATGCCAATGCCTGGAGAGGTAGGAGAGTAGCTGGACGATGGAGAGTATCCAGGAGACGTCGGGCTGGTATTGAACGGACTTGTCGGAGCATACATGGGGCTGCGAGCAGCAGGGCTGAGCCCACCAAAGGCACCACTAACAGCGGAAGGCTGGTACTCAGTGAATCCTCCAGTGGGTTCTTGCCCAATCTGGTGCATGGGCGAGAACGTCGCATCGGGATCGCCACCGGCCATGTAGGGGGAGCTGGCCATAGGAGATCCAGTGTCGTACTGGGTAGCAGCACCGTCCGAAAGGATGGCATCCTTGGCGCCAACCGCACCCATAAGGCTGAAGCGGGCATTATTGGACACGACAGTGTTGAGTAAGCCCTGGTCCAAGAAGACGTCAAACTCACCCGTTCCGGCGGGCGCCATCTGTCCAAGGATCAAGTTCTCCGACACACCGCGGCAGTCATCAAGCTCTCCGAAAGCAGCAGCCTCGAGAAGAATCTCGACAGTCTCTTCGAACGAACAACGCATGAGAGCACCGTTGTCGGCACGGTTGATACCATGACGAGTAACAGGAGTCAGATAACCACGAACGGTCATAACATCGACAAGAAGAGCCAAGTGACGGTGGTTAACGTAAGAACCATCGAAGGCAAGCACCAGTGTCAACTCGCGAAGCACCGCTGTACGGGCAGCCTCGATACCAAAGACCTCGAAAATCTCAATAAACTGGTTAGAGTATGTGCGCGAGGCGTCAACACCAGGAATCGAGAGAACAGCAGCGAGGGAGGATCCACTGGTTTCCAGAACCCACTCCTTGCAAAGGGGATCGGACTTGCTAGTGTGGAGCGAACCATCTTCGATGACACGGACCTTGCTCTTCTCGTTGATGAAAGCACGGTCAACACCGGGAACACCACGAAGGGTCAAAGTGTCCAGAAGATGCTGCTCTAGCTTCTTGAGTGTAACGTCGTACTCAACGTCCTCGTCATCATCATCCTTGTAGTCTTGAACCTGTCGGATACGAATGACTTGCTCATCGGCGTTGTTATCACTGAAGATGACTGCAATGTCACGAGGGTATTGACCCTTGATCCTAGCAGCGACGTCCTGGACTGTGAGACCCTTGTCAAGAAGAGCAGGTCGACTGAGAATGATACGGAGCAGCCACTTGGACTGCCGGGACGCATCCTCGGCGTTATCCTCAGGGATAATGAAGTACGATTCGACCATATCCCGATCGTTCTCAATAACGGTCGACTGAATATCGGGATCATAGTAGATCTCAGTCGATTCCGTGACAGAGCGAAGACTGGTGTGTTCCACAAGACTTCGGAGAAGTTTGGCTCCCTCTTTGTCGTGAGTCTGCATGCCTTCCTGGTAGACAGTCATGGATGGCGTCTTGATGTTTGTGGCAACGTTGAGAATTTCCTTCAGACGCGGTACACCAAGCGTAACGTTCTTAGACGAAACACCAGCAAAGTGGAAGGTGTTCAGGGTCATCTGCGTAGCGGGCTCACCAATGGACTGAGCCGCAAGAACGCCGACCATTTCACCAGGGTTAGCAGCCGCACGAGCGAAGCGACTTTCGATGGCGCCAAGAACATGCTGGAATGCAAGCTTATTGAGCGAGTAGTCCGTGACAAGACGGCGGAAAGCCAGGCGACTGCGCAATTGCGCCTTGAAAAGCAAAGTCGCATTGACCTGCGCCTCCCGGGAAATTGGGTCATCGCCACGAACGATGACCAGGCGGTCCAAGAGCTGCTGCACTTGAGGAATGACCTCGGCAGGGTGCAAATCACTGATTGTGCCCTCGCGAATGCGGAAAGTAGTTCTAGCCATCTCAAGGATACGCTGAATGTTGATGGGAAGCTGCATCATCTCCTCATCCTCCTTGACCACGGTGCGCAAGAACTCACGATCCTTGAGAATAGCCTCCCATTCTTCATCGAAGTACTTTTGTACCTCGATGTCACCAGCAATTTCGTTAGCCTGCTCCAAAACCTCCGGACCAAGGGTGCACTCGGGATCCATGACATCCACACGGAATCGTTCCCTGAGCTTCTCGTCGGAGCACTTGATGTGGTCAACCCGCTGGTTCTCGATGTGGGCTCCATCGAGACCATCCTCTCCATAGATGAACTGAATGATATCGCCAAGAGAATTGCGAACAGTGCCATCGTATTTAACCATGACTTCTTCAAGTGCCTTGACCAGCTTACGCTGGATGTAACCTGTTTCGGCGGTCTTAACGGCCGTATCAATGAGACCTTCACGACCAGCCATGGCGTGGAAGAAGAATTCAGTGGGAGTCAATCCACGAAGGTAAGAGTTCTCCACGAATCCACGAGACTCGGGGGAGTAATCATCCTTAGTGAAGTGAGGCAAGGTACGATACTTAAATCCGAACGGAATACGCTTGCCTTCGACGGATTGCTGTCCGACAAGGGCAGTCATCTGTGAGATGTTGATTGCGGAACCCTTGGAGCCAGAGCGCGCCATCTGAATAGCATTGTTCAAATCCTTCAGACTCTTCTCGGTCGCATCACCAGCCTCGTCACGAGCGTTGTTCAGAGCACGAGAGACCTTGCTTTCGAATGTCTCACGCACGTTCATACCCGGAAGGGCCTCCAGGGTGTTCTCGGTAGCGCTAGCAGTGATTTCTTCGACCTCCTGCTTGCGATTCCGGACAGCTTCCTCGATCTTTTCGATGGTATTCTGATCGGGGATTGTGTCACCAATACCGATACTGAAACCATGGTGTAACAACCAGTAACCAACGATGGTTTGGGCTCCATTGAAGAACTTGACACAAGTATCGGGGCCATACTCGTTGAAGATGGTGTGAATGACACCGCCTCCGCTAGCACCGACGGTCTTCTTGGAAAGCATACCGTACATGAGCTGTCCACCATGGATCAAGAGGCCACCATCGTTGAGGGGGCTAAACTTCTCAGCCAAAGGCGAACCATCCTTATCAACACGCAGAAGGTTGAGGCCAGAGGGGAAAGCCATGCTGATCATTTGCTTTCCAGTCCAGCGCGGCCGGGGCTTGAGGATAGCAGGCGGAGGAATTGCACCGTCCCAGTCAGGAACCCAGAGCATAAGGTTCATGACCTGATCTTTGCTAAGGAATGTGTCACGCCGGCAGATCTTGTAAATACCGCAAAGGGTATCCTGCACAATACCCATCAGAGGACCGTTACGCTGGGGAGAAACAATGTTCTTGGGAACCAGCGTCAGCTCGGCAAGCTCAGCACGCGCCTCTTCACCCTGGGGAACGTGCAAGTTCATCTCGTCACCATCGAAATCAGCGTTGTAAGGACTGGTGACAGACAAGTTCATGCGGAAGGTGGAGAAGGGCATGACGCGGACGCGGTGACCCATCATGGATTCCTTGTGCAAAGATGGCTGACGGTTGAATAGAATATAATCACCGTCGTCGAGATGGCGCTCGACCTTCCAGCCATAGAGCAACTGCTGAGCACCAGCACGTTTGGCGTGACGAAGATCAATACGTTCACCGTTGTCACGAACAATATATCGTGCACCGGGGTGAATGTTGGGTCCATTTGCGACCAACTGCTGCAGCTTTTCAATGTTGTATGGGGTGACAACCTCCGGGTAAGTGAGAACACGAGCGGTTGACAAGGGGACACCGACTTCATCAAGTGACAGGTTAGGGTCACCAGTGATAACGGTACGAGCCGAGAAATCGACACGCTTGCCCATCAAGTTCTGACGCAAACGACCCTCTTTACCCTTCAAACGACTGCGGAGAGCCTTGACGGGGCGGTTTCCCTTCTGCATGGCCGTGGGCTGGCCAGCAATGTCGTTGTCCATGTAAGTAGCGATGTGGTACTGAAGGAGGGACTCAAATTCACGGATTACGTGCTCTGGTGCTCCTTCCTGTTCACAGCGCTGAACGTTTGAATTTGCGCGGACAATTTCGGCAAGCTTGTAAGTCAAGTCATCCTCACCACGGGCACCACTCGTGGTTCCCATAACAACGCTGGGGCGAACGGTTGGGGGAGGAACCGGCAGGACGGTGAGGATCATCCACTCGGGACGAGCGTAGTCGTTGCTGAGACCCATGATGCGGGTGTCTTCATGAGAGATATTCCGGAAGATGTTCAGTGCCATCGCAGGGGTGATGGTTTTCTTCTCTGGCTGAGCCATCTCGTCCTCCATCATAGCCTTGCTGGGCTTCCATGTTCCGACAAGAGCGATTCCTTCCTTGCGAACAGTGGGTTGGGCGTTACCGCAGCCGCCATGAGAGCGCTTCTTCGGGGCGTCCTTTGAAAGTTCGTCGTCGTCTGGTTCGTCGGCTTCACAGACCAAGACATCCTTGGAAAGTCGCCAAA
This sequence comes from Penicillium bovifimosum, assembly GCF_028826915.1. Classification (NCBI taxonomy): domain Eukaryota; kingdom Fungi; phylum Ascomycota; class Eurotiomycetes; order Eurotiales; family Aspergillaceae; genus Penicillium; species Penicillium bovifimosum. Next base: position 5,450,416 of record NW_026622714.1, on the reverse strand, counting down.
TGGCGTCGAAGCGTCGTTTGGGATCACGGTATCGGAGGGCTTCTATGAACTTGGGATCGGCCTGGTATCCACGTGTCAGCAAAATGAGCCACTCAAGATTTGCCATCCCAGTAGGGATGACTAACCGTGTTGGCCTTAATCTTTCCACAGTTGTGGCAGACTGTCTCAAGAAGCTTCTTGATTTTGGTCAAAAAACCTGCAGCGGGGCCGAGAGTCAGTAAGAGCAAAAAAAAAAACGAGAGGAAACAGAGGCAAGGATGCACGCACCGATGTGGAAGACCGGAGACGCAAGCTCGATGTGACCAAAATGACCAGGACATTCCTTTGGACCCTCTTCGCAGGTTTCGCAATTGTATTGACGATCAATCGTACCGAGACGCGGGTCGTTGATACCCTTCGTTCGAGGCCGCTGGCGTTGATCGTCCTTCCAAAAGGTTAGCAAATGACCTCTCATCGCGCAGGAAAGGATACTTCTCTGCCATGCGTACGCGCAAAGATTTAATAAACCGATTCCGACCTACCAATGTCTCGGGGTATTCGATGTGTACGACGCTCATTCGCTTGATCTCTTCGGGGGCGAAAAGGCCGAACTGGATTTCCTTGATGGTGCGCAAGGGCGCCTTGGAATATGGGAAAAACACGTTCGACATGATTGCGGTGTCGTGGTTGGTTTTTCTAGATGAAAGAAAAACGTCGAAGATGGCCGAGCACGTAGGCGAGTGACTCGTGTAAACGGAAAAGCAGGGGTCGTAAACGTCGCAAAAAATGAAGTGAGCGACTGATTAGCAAGCTAGAAGTCCAGTTTACACGTAGCGACGATGAAACGAAGGTGGTGTGGAAGCAGCTGGCCGGCTGAGGCCTTTGGCAGCCCTTGCCACGAGGGCGCCGGCGACCTGGGGGTCCCGGATGTCACGAAACGAAAAAAAGAGGGAAAGAATGCGCGCGGCAAGAAAAGAAGCGTGTAGAACGAGTCCTGAAGAAGAATCGCGATGGAAAGCGCGAACTCCTACGTGGTGGAAGTGGTGGGTTGGATGGCGTAACGGGGAGTTGAAAGGGTGATGTTCAGAGGTTGCCTCACTGTGATGGGGCTTGAGTTTTCCCTGCAAGATCGTTGCCATCTAAACGGAGTCCACCGCCTTGGCAGAACTGCGGGTCCCTTCCCCAAAGTATTGCCTTCGGCAGAATGAATGTACCCTTCCACTATTGAAGACAGAGGCGGTGAATGGGTAGGCACCCGCTTCAGGCATCAATAAGAGAGAGTTTTAGATGGGTTCATGCACCGCCCTGGCGGCCCCGATACCGCGCCTGGCAGAATCCATGGATTATTATCACTACACAAAGCTGTGCAGGTGCCTCTCTCAGGTGTTCAACTAGTCCCTGGGTTCTTGCTGGATGCTCGAACAATATCCCCTATCCTCGCCTATCTCTAAAGGCTAAGGATTCCTCTCGAATTCAACTGTCAACATTCATTCATGTTCATTAGGCCGGCACAATGAATCTCTCACTCGTCGATCCATTTGTGTTGGCACAGGAATACCCAGACACTCTGACTGAGAAGCTGAGTATGTGTTACTGCTACTCCCTTTCTATGAGCTCTCCTGACCGAACCAATGTGACACAGGCAGCGGCCATGCGACATGTTTAAGCTTCAATCACAAAGGCGACTATCTTGCTTCTGGACGAGTTCGTGGATCCCAATGATTATATGACGATCTGAGAGACTAAGACACACATTAGGTGGATGGAACAGTGGTGATCTTCGATATTGAAACCAATGGCGTGGCGCGCAAATTGCAAGGCCACACGCGACAGATCCAGTCTCTGAGGTACATTTCCCCAGGTTCATACTAGGTCTACACTGATCTATACCTCTATATCGGGTGAAAAGCTACTGACTCCCTGTTACAGCTGGTCTCGCGACGGCCGCTATCTTCTCACCTCATCTCAAGACTGGAAATGCATCTTATGGGATCTGAAAGACGGCTCTCGAGTCCGCACAGTCCGCTTCGAAGCGCCAGTCTACATCGCCGAACTACATCCTTTCAACCAGTACAGCCGTCCCAATCTCCTTCCTCCGCAGAGCACAATCAACTAACCCAAGATCATCAGCCTCCTCTTCGTCGCCTCCCTCTTCGAAGACCAGCCCGTCCTAGTCGACATCTCCAGCCCAAAACCCGTAAAACGCATCCTCCCCTCCGCCCCGCTCCGAGCAAGCGGCGAAGACCTCGACCCAGCCGCCGCGGCAAAACAAGCAGCCCAAGACGCCAAACACTCAACCTGCGTCACAATTTTCACAGCTTTCGGCAACCACATAATCGCCGGCACCTCAAAAGGCTGGATCAACATAATCGAAACGCAAACCTGCACAACAATCCACTCAATGCGCCTCTGCAACGGCGTTGTCATCCTCCTCCACCTCGCCAGCAACGGCCGCGACCTTCTAGTCAACAGCTCGGACCGCGTAATCCGCACCGTGCTAATGCCCGACCTCTCCCAACTCGGCATCAACCTCGAACCCTCCGCCATAAAACTGCAAGTCGAGCACAAATTCCAAGACGTTGTCAACCGTCTCAGCTGGAATCACGTTACCTTCTCGTCAACCGGTGAATTTGTCACAGCAACAACGTTCATGAACCCGGATATCTATGTCTGGGAACGCAGCCACGGATCGCTGGTCAAGATTCTAGAGGGTCCGCGCGAGGAACTCGGCGTCGTCGAATGGCATCCTAGCCGACCGATGGTCGTTGCGTGCGGGCTTGAAACTGGCTGCATATACACGTGGTCGATTGTCTCGCCGCAGAAATGGTCGGCGCTGGCGCCAGATTTCGGCGAGGTTGAGGAGAATGTTGAGTATATGGAGGCTGAGGATGAGTTTGATGTGCATCCTGCTGAACAGGTGCATCAGCGACGACTCGATCAGGAGGATGAGGAGCCGGATGCTGTGACGCTTGAGCTGGTGAAGGGGGATGGGGACGCGGATGGCGTTGAGCCTTTTTCTCTACCAGTGCTATTGAATGTTGAGGATAGTGATTCTGGGGAAGATGTTGTTGCTGTTGGGCCCGGGACTATGCGGCGGCGGACGCCTGGGGCTGCTAAGGAGGGTGTCAATGGGGATGAGAAGCCGGCGGCTAATGGGACTTCGAGGGGTGCTGCTAGGCGACGGCGATAGATTTCTGTGTCTTTCTTTTTGGTGTCTTTACATCTCCGGTGTTGGCGGCTTTGTACTCGCATGACTCGCATATTGTGGCGTTATTTTTCGGAAGATGGTCGGACTGCAGATGGCGTGGAAAAGAAAAGCTCTTGGGTCTCATTTCAGTCCATGTTGCAGTCTTGGGATGATGACATGAGAACAAAATAATATTAAGCAGCTACCTACCTAACGTCCTCGCCTGATTGCTGTTTGGTTCTGTATGGAGGTACTATCCACGGGACTATATATCCCAATGCCGTGCCGTCCATTACATATCAAGGAAGGTTAAGACATAGGTACCATCCTACCCGCTACCCACCTATGTTTACCCATCGATGACCATGGAATCCAGTGGAATCCAGCGGTCGTCAACGGCGTGGCTCCAATTTCATGGATGCTGGTCTAGAGGTGCCTGGAAGGAACCAAGTTTGAAGCAAACCTAGCAGGGTACCATCAGACCCTTGGAACTAAAGTGGACTGGATAAGATATAGAAGATAAGAATACAATTAAGAGCAAGAGTAAGTTTCAAAGAGAAATATTGACTGAGCATCCGGATAGCAAACGGAAGCATAATAGCTAGGAATGGAATCTGGGTATATATCACAAGCCGAGATGTGAGATGATCGACCAAGTCCAAAACGCCAAGATATGCAAGTCACATGCAAGTGAAAAGAACAAAGAAAAAGAAATGAGAGAGACGTCAAAGTGAAGTATAAAGAAGCGTCAGAACCCGAGATAATAGTCGGGGACGCATACGGAAACAATGGCATGTACATCGTATCAACCATCAAGCAATCCTCAACCCTCCTCAAGAAGCCCCGAATCGAGAAATATACAGCCAGTCAGTGGCTATAGGGACAGGAAACGTCGATGCTCTTTCAGAGATGGTATCCCATTTCTCATACAGTTGAGGTCGATCTGTGTTCGAAGATCATGAACATGGCTGTGCTGTGATGCCACAAGCTCAGGGATGAACTTGTACTTGGTTCACTTGCGACAGCGCATGTTCGACGTAAGACTTTGGGCCAGCCAAAGTTTGAGAGCTAGCACCCGAGTTACCTGAACCCGATGATCAGGCAGGTGCGCTTGCGGGAGTAAGGCGATTGTTGGAACCGGCTCTAATCAGTTGGGAGAGAGCTGCGCTTTGATAAACTGCCATGCTCCACCTGGATATGCAGATACAACTGCCGTATTGATAGGATCCATTCGCCTATTCCTGTTCGACAGGTTTTCGCGCTTGATAAATGTGCAGGAGGTTGTAACTCTTGATATTCTTGTCGAAGGCCTCCTGCTTGACGTCAAATGCAATGCGATCAATCTGCTCCTTCGACCAAGACAGGACCCGGGTGAAGGGAGCCAGACAAAGAGGCTGTACGCTCTCCGAGATAGCCAGATTGTACCACCGTGCAACCGTCTTCTCGTGGGGATCAGGATGCCATTGATTCATGGGCAACCCCACGATTTGATGATCAATCTCGGTGAAGCCTGCTTCTTGCAAATTTCGGATTGTTTCGGTCGAGCTATGAGCGAGAGGCCGCATTGTAGCTTCGGTGGCATGCTTCAGTGTCGAGTACCAGCTAGACATAGCGCGTCCGGGTTCCCCATTTTCGTCCTCCACACGTGGCCGGAAGTCGATTTCGACTTGTTCGAACCACGCACCGGGACGGAGGTGCTGGAAGACTCGGCGGTAGAGGCTTGGCCAACTCGCGACACTACCACACCCCATCTGCATGTGGATGATGTCCCATGAATCCTCTCCCATGGCCCAGGGAGCTTCGAAATCGAACGGGGCATAGAAATCACAATTCTTCGGGAAATTGGTAGGTTGTATGGGTGCAAGGTCAACACCAACCACCCAGGAATTTGGGTATTTGTTCGCAACTTCGATGCTCCAAATGCCTGTTCCACAGCCCAGGTCGAGGATCTTGGAGTTTGGAGGGTGTGGTGCATAAATCAAGCCACCCTCGGCCCGTGCAACCGTAAACAGTTTGTGGAAGATGTCAAGACGATCCTGCTCTTCCTCGTCGCACGGGAGCGGATATATTCCTTTTCGATAGCCATGGTACAACCGGCCGTTCTCTTTGTGGAATGGGTATTTCTCGGGAATCCTATGAGAACGAGAACTAGGGTCAGTCATCAGGACACGTAATTGGCTCGGGGATTGACATACTTGCGATTGGAAATTATGATCGGGGACGATCGCGACACTTGAGAGGTGTTCGACACCTGGGATGCTTGTGTGGCTACCGACCCATTGCTGGTAAACCGAGCATTCCTGCGGGGATCTTTATCGGCCGGATCTCTGTCGATGAGCGTGTATAAGTCCATTGCCGAAGACGGTTGTCGCGACCGGGGTCGATCGCTCAGCGCGACAGAGTGCGAGTAGAATCGATTATGGCCGGCATCGCTCGCTGTAGTCGACTCGGACTTGTATCGTTTGGGCGGCGGGGGAGAAGATATCGGAGGCAGGTGTCGCAACCTGGCATCCCCGTTCGTGAACATTTTTGGCAATGATGTACGTCCGGGAGCCGGGAACGATCCTGGGCTTTCTCTGTAAGACATCACTGCGGTTGATGTCGGCAATCAATCAATGATCGCGCAAGGTGTCCAGGGTATTTGCCAATCGATCGAGCATGCCAGTCACGAAAATTGAATGAGCAGAAGTTCAGAGCAGCTGCGAATCGCTAAAACGCTGGAACAAAAGCACACGAGCGAGTGTGATGGGTGTGAGTCGAATGGGACCGGTTCCGCGATCATAGGTCGAGTCACACGGTCGGGCGAAGCTCAGGGAGTCGTGATTTCCACACCGCAGAAGTTCAAAAGTACAAAAGCTGGAGAATTGCAAATATCCCCAAATGCGCAGATTCTAGGGCCAGCTCCAGCATCAGCTCACGTTGGCACAGGGTAAGTCAAATGCCCACGGAGCTGAGGAGGGGTCAAGAGCGAGTATTAAAGTTCCTTAAGGATAAGAAACCGCGGATTCGCGTTGGGGGCGCACGGGTAGTGGGGGGGAGGTGGGTAGAAAACAGAGAGAGGAGGGAGAGAGAGAACAAGGATAAGAGAAGGGGGAAATCTGGGATAGAAGAAGTTGTAGGGGTGTGCAGAAGTGCAGAAGTACGATGTACGAAGTACAGTGGGAAAGTATGAGTACCCGGCGTATGCGCTAACTGCGTAGGTGGTACTAGAGGGGCGTTTCCCAAGGTTGGGGTCACTACTTGGCTTCGATTGTTGGTGTTTATTGCTGAGCGTTATAACTAGAAGGATGTTGTTTCGCTTGTTGTTCAGGTGCTAAGAGTAGTATATATCGATGTAATATAGAATATAGTTCTTTCCACTTCGAAGTGCCATCTTATAACTGTATCGTATGTTGTACCAGTAAATAACCAGATACTAAACTTGTCCACTAACCTGCACACCTGCACAGACTTCCCAGACCATCGGGCCAGATGAATGGGAAGAGCTAAACTACTTAGGGCTTTCCCTTGACCCTGGTAACTTTCCAGCAGAAACCTTCTTTTTTTCGCGTATTTTCATTTTCTATTTTCCTTTCTTCCATTCTTTCATTTGCCTCTTTCTTTGCCTGTTTTTCTGCCTCGCTTTAAATCCTTCCAAATCATTTTCTTAGTTACCGAGACTTAGCCTTTAGCCAGATCGACATGGACGCAAGATGACCCACGCTTATTTAGAGCGGGCGGGACGCGGACCGTCTGGGCCTGTCATTTCCAGGGATTGAGTTGGGACGAAACTAACGAGGGAGCCCAGCGGAGTGGTAAACGAGTCTAATGCGTCTCACTGGTCTTTCTCAGTACACAGTACACTCGTATGGAGGTATGTTCTGAGTATTCCCATGAGATTGTGGAGATTTTACTGCGTACGAATAAGAACTTATTATAAATCTCCCAAGTCTGCAGCTTCTCACAATTGCCCCCCTCACCGCAACCCAAAGCCCCGGGTCCGTGGATGTGACGCTGGAACGAATCAAATATGGCGCAACCGGGCCCCTGGTCACTCCGATCCTGGTTGATTCTCGTTTGTGATATGTAGTGTAAGAATGACCACTCCGCTGGATCCTAAATTAAATGACTCGGAACGGTCAAAGCTAACTACGGCATCCATGTTGACACATGTTCATCTCGGATCTCCTCTCCAGGCGACTGACAGGTAGTAACATGTCCATCGATGACCAGGGTATATGCAAGCTGAACCTGTCAACATTCCCCCAGTCCAGCCCAACAACGATTCCAAGGATCGGGGGCCATTCTTTATTTGGCAGTTGGCATATCATTGGCCTCCCACTCACTCCCAGGACACTGGTTCATGATACTTAGGTATTTAAAATCTCTCACCCAGCAAGATCGGCTCCTATCTTATGTTCACCGGATATAATCTCACAGGATTTACCTGGTGTGGGTAAAAGTCCGAGCTCCGTCAAATCCGAACTCCGCCACTCCTTGCATGATACATCCTGGGCACTAAAGTAGATATTCCAGACTCTTGGGGCGCTTACGGTGCTGATCTTGAGCATGAAATCGCCGGTATCGATCGTCTTATGCCTGAAACTGGCACTGGCAGATCATGCGATCGGGCTCAGTTCTTAGCGCATGATTCAGAACAGGCTAACTATTCGCAGCCCATGATTCAGGATAGGCTAACTACTAACGCGCTTCTCTCTCGCCCCTTGGCTCCTTTGCCTCTTTGCCTTTTCAAGTCATTGCCCATGTGTATGCTTCCAATGAGAAACCAGAAATAACGTATTTTTGTCACCTCCCTGAGCCAATTTACTTAGGTACCTATACATGTAGGTAGTCAACCTTGTACGGAGTACTAAGTAGGTGGGTGATATTTGTAGGTACGAAGTAGTAGGTACACTGGCAGCAACATCGGCCCCACGTCCCGAAAAATTCCTTGGCCAACCTCCGACCAGAAACCTCGCCAGTCAACCAAAGCCAATGGAATAACTGCGGCACAAAGTGAACAAGAAAAAAATAAACAAAATCCGTCAAAAAGCATTACAGCTACTACACACCAAGTCAATCCCACATATCCTGCCCACTGCGCCCCGCATCAGCCAGAGGGAGATCATCAACCTGGAGATCAAATAATCTCTATCAAATTTCAAAATCAAGGACCCAACAGCCACACTGCGGGACAGAGGTTAGCGTCCGAAAATCCAAAATGCACACCCTCAAGGCAGTAGCCTCATCGACTCTGTCCCTACCGGCGGATAATTACATCTACTCAATCGTCGCATCGGCACCGGGGACCTTTGCCGCGATCTCATCCGATGATTCGCTGCGCGTGTTTGACGCCTCTGATCTCGACCGTGGATCTGTGGTCTCGCGCACTGCGCACGATGGCGGTATTACCTCGCTGCAGAGCTTCACTATGGGCGAGGCCCATCTCCTCGCTACAGGTGGTCGTGATGGGAAGGTGAAGATTTGGGATGCTCGCTCCGGGAACGGGAGTCCGGTTGTGGAGATGGAGACAGGTGAGTTTGTTTCGGTTAAGCTTTTATTTTATTTTATTTTTATTTTTGCTTTTGTGGAGGAGGTGGGTTTATGCATCAATTGCCTGTTTGGGGCTTGTCTTCGGGAACCTGCGTGATAATCGACCAGTGCGTTTTGCGTTTTGTTGCTGCATTTCCGGGCTGCTGCTATTGGTTTTCGGGGAATTTATTGGGACTTGGGTGCAAGGATGCTTCCCGTTTCGAGATTGAGTTTCTGTTGCTCTTTATCAATGCGTCTTTACTGATACTTTCTTGTTTGCGTATAGCGAAAAGCTCGCCTGTTCTGTCTGTGGCTTGCAACCCGGAGACAAACACCGTGGTAGCGGGGACTGAGCTTGTTTCCTCACAGGCTGTTGTTGCATTCTGGTAAGTTTCAGCTTATACTTCGGGTTTTATCTGGATGCTGTACCCTGCATCATTATTCCACGATGTGTCGGGACCACGTTCAGTCCTAAGACCAGAAAAGCCATACTCGAGTATCATTTCCCAGTCCACTAACCCACAGACAGGGATATCAGAACGCCCAAGGAATTCCGTTTACAATATGTGGAAAGCCACAACGATGATATCACCGAGGTATATAATCAATCTCCCGATTCCCAACATTCATCCCCTAACCACCACGTCAATTCACATGCACTATCAGTCAGACTAACCATTGTATCGGCACCTTGCCGGTTACCTGTTGTACACAGCTCCAATATCACCCGACGCGCAGCAACATTTTACTCTCCGGCAGCACGGATGGACTCGTGAACATCTACGATACGACAGTAACGGACGAAGACGAAGCCCTGGTGCAAGTGATCAATCACGGTTCCGTACATCATGCTGGGTTCCTGTCGGATCGCACAATCTTTGCTCTCAGTCACGACGAGCACTTCTCCGTGTACCCAGCAACAGACCCGGACGACACCGCCCAAGAACCCGAGCCCGTGCATTTCGGTGACGTGCGCGACCCGCTGGGCTGCGAGTATGTTGCGCAACTCTGCGTTGGAGCGCAGGGGCAGTACATCGCGGCTGGAAACAAGATGTATGTATATTTGCCTTCAAGTGGGGTATTTTGTATTGTCTTGCATTTTCGAGGAAGAGAGGTGTCACAACACACATGCGGTCGTATCTGTGTTCCTTCGTCTCCTTCGTCGGTTTCTGGGCAACCCTTACTGACTGATGTCTCACAGTGACAACCGTCTCGATCTTGTCCCACTCGCTTCCAGTCCATCGTGGACGCTGGACCGGGATAATTTGTGGCGATTGACTCGTGCTCATTGCGAGGAGGTTGTGCGCTCGGTGTATTTGGATGAACGGGTACGTTGTCGAGACATGTTTTTTTGTCCTATGGTGTTATTTCTTTCGCCATTTCTGGCTCTCCTGGTTTCGACCTTCGCTGACACTATTGTCTGCCAATTAGAGTCAATCTGTCTTCACCTGTGGCGAAGATGGATTCGTGCGAGCATGGAAGCCTGCTGAGCAAAGTGATGCACCTATCCAGTCCGGATCGTCCAAGCCTCGATCAAAGGACAAGAAGAAGGATAGGTTCAAGCCTTACTAATCTGTACCTAACTGCCTGCGGATGGATGCATGTACATCATCCTACTTACGGTCATATGTTGTGTACAGTATCACTGGGTGTTTGGGACGTGGGTAAAAATAGATACTCCTGTGCCGTTCTTAGACCCTATGTTTTCTATGGAGCTGTCGACCTGTCATCACTTGGACAGGGGCACCGTGGCCTAGACTCGGCTGCCAGGGTAACTAGATATCAGGACGAGCTTAGATCAACGGGTAGAGTCAGCGCTGGACTGATCAGGTGGGACTAGCCACGTGTTTGCAGTTTGATTGAGGTCTATGTAGATGCTCCTGTTAGGACTGGACTGTTGACAGGTGCCCTGAAGACCGCCTTACCCTAGGCATTCAGAATAACGCCGTCGGTGCCGAAGACGCTATCACGTATTTTGAGTGTTCGCTCTCCCAAACACACAACAGTGCGGCAGTGCCTGTTCTTGCTTCACTCACAATATAGATATTGTTTCTACCTCTTCCGAGCAGATTATAGAGGTACCCAACCAAAATGCTGTAATCCACAACCTTGGAACTGTTTTAACTAATGCTCAAACCAAAAAGGAGTCCAATATCCCATACTATCACCAAAGACATAAATAGAAACAAAAAATAGTCGCGCCCGGGATCGAACCGGGAACCTTCTGAGGATGCGATCCATCATGTGAATCAGACGTCATAACCATTAGACCACGCAACTTAGCGATAGGAAAGGATTGCAATTTGATATCTATGAAGACATACGGCAGGCGACAAGTTAAGAAGCAAAAATAGTCGCGCCCGGGATCGAACCGGGAACCTTCTGAGGAAACGATTCAGCAGATGTGAATCAGACGTCATAACCATTAGACCACGCAACTGTTTAACTATGACTAAGCTTGGATTTAGCTATTAAGAATCTGGCCATTGATAGGTGACCAGCCAGAATATACGTGCAGAGTATACACAGTAAGCCCAGTTGGGAGGTAGGAGCGGCTAAGCTGAAAGGCATAAATAACATCCAAGGTTACCCTCGAGAGAACTTCGCTGCTTTGGCAGTATGGAATAGGGCACGGTTTTGTCACACGTCCTCCCGATATTCACGATAGAAGGGCTGATAAGGGCAGTGTGGCCAGGACTTGAGTGAGTTCCTTCAATGTATACGCCGTACTGCCTCTATGGTAATTGGTATCAATATGTACAAAAAAGATGATAGCGAGTCATCACTCATAAACTCCGAAAAACAACAAACCATCAGCGCTTGCGCTCACGGATCTTCCATTTGATACCGTCCTTGTTGGTGCCTCCGACGGAATTTTCCATCTTCGCCCGCTGCCAATCAAGCTCTTGCTCTGCAGTCCGGATCTCGGCGAATTGCTTGTGCAGCGCAGTTAACTTGTTGTGACGGGCCTCGACAGCTCGTTTGCGGAGTTTACGAGCTCGCCTGGCATCCACAAGTGCTTGCCGCTCAGCCTGGAGCTGTTTAGGTGTTTTGGTTTTGCCGGTCTTGCTTGACGACTGAACTTCTTCCTCTGCATCCAAAGCAGATTCCTCCTTTTGAATCCGCTGCCTTTTCATTGCCAATTGGTCCCGTCGATCCTCAGCAAATACCGTCTTGCTGGGTTTCATCTTCGGCGGAGCACCGAAGTCGAAGTCGTCGGAATCATCGTCGAACTCGTCGTCCTCGTCGCTATCCTTGCCTGCTTTCCCGTCCCTGCCTAGGACTTTGTCCATGCCTTTTTGCAACTCCACCTCGCGCTCTAGGCGCTCAATCTCACGGCGCACACGCTCTCCAACCGTCCGGAGATATCCTTTGTCTTGCGTCTTCAGCAGCTTGATTGCATCGTGGCTCAATCCCTGTGCTGCAGCAGAGTCTCGCGCTGTGCCCTTTCCACGTCCATGTCGGCCTTGGATTTTGTTCTTTTCATTCATCATACCGAAGGCGAACTCATCGGGATTGCGATCCCGCGCCTTCTCTTCGAGGCGCTTCAGCTTAGCCTTCTTGGCATTGTAATCTTTCGCACGGAGCGAGTAGTCCTGGTGAAGTTAGTATGATGCTTGTATTTTGAAAGAAGCTGAAAGAAAGTTTATAGGATCCGTGAACCCCAAAGCTCTTGCGCAGAAACATACCTTGTGCTTCTCGAGGAGACCCCATTTCTCGCGGCCGGAGACCTGGCCACGCTCTTTGTGGTTCCGCCGTTGAACGGCGTTACGCATGGACGACATGCTGGCTTTGGTGTTGGTGAATTTCGGCACAAAGATTGGGATACTACCAGATGCAAAAAGAGGGAGCCCAGAGAAAAAAAAAGTAAAAGATGCAAAGGCCTCTAGCAGAAAAGTCCAGTCCAAGTTGAGGTTGGGCAAAGTCGGAGAACTTTTTTTTTCTGATTCTGCCCTAACTACCGCTCTCTCCGCCCGAGCTCGGCTCACTCGCAATCAACACTCCCACTTGACCTCAACCTTGTCTGCAAAGCCGTGTGATGAACCCTCTTTGAATCTAGTTCTACATCAATCAATTCGCCTTCTCGACCTGTGGAGCAGCTTTCCAACTCGAAGTCCGTCCTCAAACCCCGCGACAAAACCCATCTCCGAAGCAACCTCCCGATCGACCATCCTATACACTCAACTGATTGATATCGATCTTTAAGATCGATCTACAATCTCAATGGCTACGCCTTCCACATCCCCCGAGACGCCCTCAACAAGTGCACCAAAAAAATATAACCTCCGCAATCCTCTTCCGCTCTCCGCCCCCCAAGAACAAGAAGTGAAGCAGCTGTTTTATAAGCGAGTACGGTCCTATTGCGCACCCGAGATCAAGGGTACGTAACCAGTTTTGATTCCACATGTTCACCCCACACTCTCCCAATTGGCACATGACATCGAAGTTGTCGAAAGATTGCCGCGACCCTCATGCGGACGAGCACTTTCCGCCTTCGTGACCCCAGTCCATGCTTAGCATAATTGAAACAAATAGCTAATCTACTCATGATATAGCATTCGCCGAGTGTGCCGTTAACCGCACAGTCACTGCTACGTGGGTCTGTCGCCAGCAGCGTCTCGCAATGAATTCGTGCATGCTCGCGCACGCAAAGCCAGAAGAAGAAGACCGTGCACGCGAAGAGTGGTTCGCCTCGTATGAGGAACGGCGGCGCGCGCGCGAGGAAGAGCTTGCGCGTGTCGAGAAGCGGCGTGTGGAGGTTATTCGCATGATGCGCGAGGACGAAGCGCGGAGGCGAGCGGAGGGCAAATGATTGATATCTACCCGTTACTCTCTGTATTTCTCTTTTCACGCTCTTCATTCCTTGGGTGAGTGTTACTTGTCTATATGGGTTGGCGTCTTGGGTATTCTGCTTCTTGCGTTTGTCCGAGGTCAAAGGGCGACCGACCTTTGTCCTTGGGCTGAACGCATGGGCAAGAGGAAGACCGCTCTCGCTGTTGGACAATACCTCGTCTGAGCACCCGATTGGCTTGGTCTTAATACGCCTGGTCCTACCTACCAGTCTATGGACTTTTAATGCTCGCGCTTTGACGGACACGTATTAGACTAAACCGGTCCGGACCGGCCGACCCAGGCCGTCATGCCCCAGATGGAGTTCGTGTCTTCTTTCTCTCTCCTCATGGCGCACAGGGGCAAACAAAGCAGGCGTTTTTGCTGGGCATCTCGATTACATTGCATGAACATCCCGAATGCGGAGCGATGGCCCCGGGGGATGGATTGAATTATGTACAACATACACACAGACGATTGCATATCTTGGCTCAATTGACCAGAAGGATTTCTTCTTGATTATTAGCATCTTCTCTTCTGTGGTAAGACATAGGAACCTCCACCCGTTTTGTGGAAAGACGGAAACAACAGCCTCCGTGATCGTGAAATCCAGGGTTCCGTTCCATAGTAGAATGAGTAGAAAAAGTACATGTAGGAAAAAGGACCATGATAACGCCGAGCGCCAGAAACACCACTAGCCCAAGGCCAAAAGGCAGAGAACACCGCGAACGTGAAAAGGCATGCACTCAAACATCAGTCATTTTCCGGTCCTCATCTCCATCACCAGCCTCGCCCATCGTGGTATCTTCACCGAAAATATCTTCCATCTTGCCATCATTCTCGTCTTCATCTCCTCCCTCATTATCTTCAGCGGCATCACCACTGACGCCCCTACCAGCCCCAGGCTGCTGCGACACATCAGGCATTTCCTCTCCCTCACCCTCACTATCCCACTCATCCTTCATATCCCACGCCTTTCCAGTGAGACAGAACCTCTCGGGCGGCAAGCGCATACCACCCATCATGACACTCTGATTCGCAGCGCCAGCAGCGCCATTCGCCGCGCCGGCAGCCGGATCAAAGCCACGCGACACACCAGGCAACGCAATACGATTGCGCTCCGACGCAACATCCATGAGGAACTCCTTGGGCAGGCCGGCCTGAAACTGGAAATGCAAGCGCGAAGCAATGCTGAGACGTAACGCCGGTAGAGAGACACTGCCCACTTCGGCGGAACCCTTTGCGCCGGCGGTGCCGTCTGTCGCTGCAGCATAACCTTCTGTGGCAAGGTGCACGGCGTCCTGTAGAACATTGGCCGTGTATCGGTAGGCGAAGTCGAGCAGCTGCAATGGGACCCGGTCTTGGTATGAGGTTACGCCGAGCGAGGCGAGGAGCATGTGGACCAGTCGCACGTCCCGTGGCCGGCGAGATTTGCCGCTGTCTTGGGTGGACATTCCGGGGACTGGAGGGGGCTGTGACGCTGTTGTAGGCCCTGTGGCTGGGGTGTGAGGTTGGGTCTGGGAGGTTGCTGCGGCGGGCGCGGAGACACCATTTGTCGTAGCGGTAGCTTCGGCGGGAGGTGTGAGGGGTTGAGCTGTAGGCACTGTGGCCTGCGCCTGAGTTGGAGAGGCCATATTCTTGTCTGAACTGGAGGTTGAGTTCAGTTGTGGAAGAGAGTGGATTGCGATGCTGCGCAAGCAGTGAACGCCGAAGCGATGCTAGGTATGTGATGACTAGAAGGCCTGGAGAGGATGGATGGGCAGCATTCCCGTAGCGACTGAATTATCGAGTAGCTAGAGACAGCAAGATGTAGGAACAGCGTTCACAGTTAGAGGGAAGTTGATGGCTAATTGAGACCAAAAAGACCGAGCAATTAATGTGAGCTCCGGGGCGCGGCAATATCCCGATGGGCATAAACCCGCCGCTTGTCCTGCAAAAGGCGGTGCAGTTGACCATCCACCGCCTTGACTCAGTCTCTTGAGGAAAGCAATCATATTAGGTTTAGCGCCATATAAATATGGCAGAACTTTTGGATCATGTGAGAAGGTCTGAAGACTGAGGGTACTGAGGTAGGTGCCCGATGTAGGTATTGTACTGTTTCCTATTTGAACAATAATATTGTACACAATATGTTGTATTTGCACAATTCTATTCACTGCTTTCATTCGCTGCATTCCAATCATCTTATGATCCCTCTTCAGTCCCCCGCAAGTATGTGCGCCATGAATGTTATCAGAAATGAAACCCAGAAACGCCGATGCCATGGATTAGAAAAAGTCGGGTACAAGCGGCCATGTATAGTGTAGTATGCATCTCCAAGCCTGCATGCAATAGTGTTGAACGGGATATATCGCTGTCAGAGCAGTCTAACGCAGAATCTGACATAGTAAAGCACACGCAAGACGGGTATCTATGACGCAGGAAATGCCCAGAAATCGATCGTGAGCGGATAGGCGTATTGGTGGGTATGGTGCTCAGCGTTCATGGGGTATCTTGGACCGGATGGGAAGGGAGATTCTCGGCTCAGTTGTTTCTTGCGGTTTCTCCTCGATAGGAGACAGCTCCTCTTCGCCGCCAGCTTCCTCTTCAATATAGAGATCCCCTTCGACTGATTCAATGATGGAGCCCGCGGGGTTCGACAGGGCAGCCGAGTCCTGTGATAGGTAGCTTGCGCCGAGATCTTCTTCCGCCATCTCGGCCTCGTCAAGGTATTCGCTGCGTTCACCCTCGCTCAATTCTTCATCGTAGTCTTCATCATCACCCTCTTCATCCTCTTCAGCGATGTCTTCCTCATCTTCATCCTCGCTATCCGTCGTCGAGAAGTCGTCGAGCACTTGCGGTGTGTCTCTCCAGTAGGTGAAGTCTGTGTATTCCTCGCCACCCGATTGCACAAGAAGGCTGGTCGGTGGGAAGAAGTGGTCCAGCAGCTCTTGCATAGTCACATAACTGCTCTTATACTTGTTTAGACTGAGCAGATCCAGTGACACTTCGGCGTTGGAGTTGATTGTGAAAATCCGAGTAGACGGAATATTCACAGAGCGATAGCTCAATGCATCGGTCAGTCGGTTTCCAAAGCCAGCATAGAAGGGGTTCTCTTTGCCGCAAAAGAGGTTGAGAATATCCCGAAGACATGCCATCTTGAACACTTCAGGTTTTCTCAGATAGATCTCTCGTCGTAAGGCCGCCATCGTGCGGTCAGGGCTACAAATCACTGGACCTCTCGGGAGTTTGTATCCATCTTGGCAGATGCCGTGAAGGTAGGCTCGTGTCGTATCTGTTTGACCGACAGATCGACTCGTGAGATACATAATATTGTATCCGTTATTGACGATGTCAGTGTACAACTTGGCCACTCCAGCGTGCGTCCAGTCGCGTCCGATCATGTTAAGCACGTGTCCCAACGCATCCGACTTGGTGATGGTTCCATCAATGTCGGAAATCACAATTGGGGTGTTCCCATTCCACAGGAACATGTTCGCACTGCAAACCGCGCGGTTGACGCTAAAAGACATTGTGTTGGCACCGGGCTTCAATTGCAGGGCCTTGAGCTGATCGCTTGTCAACCGAAGTGTCTTGGCATAGTTGCGGGTCTCGCCAGCAAAAGAATCACCTAGAGGCGATTGAGGAGGTGTAGGAAAGCCGGGCTGGACATCTGACTTGGTTCGGTGATGGCGAGCAGCCAAAGAAGGCTCCATGACACCGTGCTCGCCCTCGCTGTGGTATCCGGGATCGGAAAGAGCATCATCGCTCATACCTATACTCGGCCGCATCGAATTGAGAGTGGCTCTTCGATCTGCCAATTCTTTCGACTCTTCACTGCTGTAAATCCAAATATTACCGTGTTCATCAACTCCAATCAGCGCACCAATATCGTAATACCCCTCAAGCTCCTCTGCGAGAATCTTGCGCGCAACAACTTCTGCACGGAGGGCATCTTCTTCATTGCTTTTATAGCCAGTCATATCCAACATCAAGTCTCCAGTTTCGGTGACATGCGATGGTATATTGGACCCAGACAATTTCTTTGATAGCGAAATGGCGCGAGACACCGCTTCCTCCGGAGACAGAGCAGGACTGCGAGAGCGTTCACCTTCAGAATCGCGCACTTCATTGTTTCCACTCACAGGTGGACCGGTCAAAGAGTTCCGGGCAGAGCTGGTTGGGAGCACATTGTCCGACATTGTGTGATCAAGTGGCGGCTGAGCACCCAATGAACCATGCCGTGGACGAGTCCTGTTTGATTCATCGAGGGATTGCGATAAGGGCGTTATGGTCCCTGTTTGATCGGTCAGCAACGAGAGCTTCGGATGGATAACGGGGTTGGAGTTCTGGCCTACCTATATCTGTGCTTGCCCGTAGCTGGTGAGAAGGAACCATCCCCGGTGGGGTCTTCGCGCCTTCCGACAATGCATCCCCATGTTTATCCAGGTCAAGGTAATCTGGTTCCTGCAGCGAAGGCGGAAGATCGAGCTCGCTCTGGGGCCGTGGACTGGCTGCGGGAGACACCAACGGTGAGGTCTGCAACGATGCGGGGATTTCGTCGGTCGTCTCAAAGACAAAGAATGCTTCACCGCCCTCTCCCAGCTTCATGGCATACTCTTGTTTGACACCATTCACCTTGAATTCAACCTTCTTCTCGAACGGACGCAAGAGCGAAAACTTGCCAAAGCGGACATGAAAGGGCGAGCAGGCGAGGGTGCCTTCAAATAGAAAAGCCAAGTCAGTATCAAATAGTAATCCAAAATCTCAGAGATTGTAAATACCATCTTCTTGCTCTATGACAATGACATCAATAGCCCCGCTCAGCGTGGCCGGGTTGATCGAATTCCATGTCTTGGAGACGGAACCGCTTATAGAGCGATAGAGCTGCATCCCGCCAGAGAGTGTCTAACACCTTTGCAGTGGTGGGAAATGAAATGTAGCCCAATCTGAAGCAAGTTCTAGAAGCCAAATAACAAAAAGAAGGTCTGGACGATCAAAAAGAACTGAGACAGGTTTTGGGAGAAGTCGGGAAGTTAAGCGGCCCATGTGACTGACACTCGAGAGAATAATGCAGCTACATAACCATGACGGGATGGTGTCAGCACAAAGTCGGCCACAGCAATTAAGATCACGGAGTCTCCGTAGACAAAGAACAAGGCCTATTCAGAAGTACCCAACTAATGCAAGCGGACAATATTGTTGGTTTTGTCAACGCCATTCAACGCCCAACAATTCTGGTTATGTAATCACACTTGAGTTGGAAACCTGCCGAGGTCCCTTAGCGGCTGATCTCCAGTCTAACTCCATTCGGACTGGTTACTTTTTAGTAAGATTCCAGATCACGTGGCTGCTATCCCACCGCCCACTCCAGCATTTGCGATCCTTGCAATTCTCCTCTATATCCCGCTGCCCACGCCCAATGGGTACTTGAAGTTGGGATGTATGAGCCGCTTTACTTTGCATTTGACGCTTACCCAGCAGTGGTTCCCCGCGTGAGAGTGCGAGGCGTCATGACCCTCTTCCTCGCCGTCTCGATCTTGTGGGCCTTGATCTGGTGAGTCCATTGTCCGTTCCGGCGATTCATCTATTTGGCTGACTGGGCTGTATGAAGGCTTCTATACCGGGCATGGCAGGTCTGTCAAACCTCAAATGATGTCCTGGTGGAGAAACTGGGCCTTGACATTCCTCCACCGCCAGAGGTCACACTCGAGGAGATCACGGCTCGCGAAATTCGCATTGCTTGGAAACAGCCAGACTTCCATAACTCAATACATAAGCATATTATTCAAGTGAATAACGTGAAAGGTATGGGATGGCCTTGGTCTCTGCTATCAGTGAACGAAAGTACTAACGGTCTGCAGTGGGTGAATCCAAACGAGCGGAAACAGCGGTGGAGATATCGAATTTATTACCCGGGAGCATTTACCACGTCTGCGTTCTTTCCCTGAGTGCCGCCAATTTTCAAACACCCAGTGCGATCCTTCATGTTCGCACGAAATCCCTTCCGCTGTCCGAAAGCCAGCAAAATGGCAATGCCGGGGGTCCGATTATCCGCGCATCAATACCTAGGTCTACTGTAGGCCTGCCCGCGCCATCTGCTCCCATCATGTCTCGCGAGCATAGTGCAGGCCAATTGCCGAAACGGCCCTCAGCTGGACGGAAGATGTCGCCCGCAGCTGGCACAATGGACGTTTCGCACGGACAATTCGAAGAGACCATCAAAAGCAGAGCAAAGACTGCCAGAGATGAGACTTTGGAGCAGCTAGCAGATCGTCTGAAGACTTTACAGCATGAGAATGAGAGCGTGGAGAAGCAGGGGGCAGAGGAGGAAGAAGAGCACATTGCATTACTAAAAGACCTTGAAAATCAGCGCAGTGAACTGCGGAAGCGCGTTAGGGAGAAGGACGAAGCAAGTGGCGATCTGAAAAGGCACGTCTACAAGCTGGAAAGTGTCAATCGGTCTGTGCAGGGCGAAAAGTCAAAGCGCATGAGACTTCTCCAGCAAAAAGAGGCGGAGCGCAAGAAACGCAAAAACGACATTCTCCGGTGGCAGGAGAAGATTGCGCGCATGAATGCCGACGCTGCGCAAGCGAAGGAAGACAAGACCAGGATTGAAGAAGAAGGGACGGTGCGCGCAGACGAGGTCCGGGCCAAGATCGCGAAAGAGCAGGCGGAGATGAAGACAATCGACGACGAGATCCAAGATAAAGGTGGACGGGTCAAGAAGCTCGAAGAGGAAAGAATGGGGTTGCAAGAAGGTGATAGCGAGGATGGCAAGGAGCTAGACCGGATTGACAACGAGCGAGCTCGTCAGTGGGAGCACAAGCTCGGTGCCCTTCACTCGCGCTATGCTACGCTTGTGAACCTGCATGCGCAGGCCCAGCAACAATATCAAGAAGCCCAAGAACGCTTGAAGTGGCTTACAGCTCAGCGACCCGGAAGCGCAGGCCCCTTTGCCTTGCCGACTATGGAATTTGACATGACGAATTCGTCCACGATTCGACCCCGTCGCCATCGCGGCTCACTCAATAGCAATGTGTCCTCCCCTGTGAACTTCCCGGGCATCGAGACGTCGTTTTCAAACAGCTTCAATTACAATACATCTGGTCATTCACCTACCTTTCCCCCGAGCTCTGCGTTTTTCAATATCAACAATGGCATGGCCCTTGCCGGTCTGTCTGAACCCCCGGAGATCATGCGCTCAGATACGGAAGTCGCTTTCAATAACCCTCAGATGAGTCCCCGCGCAGGCGCCCTCCTACCATCCGACCTTCTTGGTGACGAGGAGTCGCCGGAATTCCCACGCGTGACTCGTCCGAGGTTTTCGACTATGGAGACACCTAGCAACCCCTTGGACACTTTCGGCCACGGCCCAGCGTCGCCCGTTTCTTCGGACAGTCGAGCTGGAAGCATTTTTGCCAGCCCAATGGAACCCCAAACCCGGCAGGACGAATCTCAAGGAGTGCATTTATCTGCTGCTGGGGATGCCCCGAAAAGTGCATCGCGAAGGCTTTCTGGACTGTTTAGCTTCCATCGGCCTCGTGGAAAGACTCTGGCAGACGAATCACCTATGCTGGGCACTTTGAAGCCCGGCCAGAGCCAGTCCTTCCCCCGTAACGTCGACGAGCTGGACCCAATTGGCGTACGGCGTCGACGATCTAGCTATACCGGAAACTGGGCGAATCCGATGTCATTGTTCCCTCGAAGCAACACAGCCGGTGTTACTCTGGACAGCTCTTCTGACCATGCACCCTCACGACGAGCTGCCTTTTCGAATATTTTCTCATCTAGCAAATTTGGGTTTGGTGGTGCTGGAACCCGCGGGAATTCCGATCTTAGCAGTGGGTACAATCAATTCAGTCCTCGGCATGATCCTATTGATCCATCGTCGCTTCTTGGCGGCGTTCGACGTGGCTCTCTGTCGCCACGGCCTTCACCGACCTCGTTCGACAACCAGAATCAGCTTCCTCATCCGTCGACAGATAATCGCCATTTCGGATGGCCATCGACTGAAGGCGCCGGTCATCGCAACAGCCCGCTTGGATTTGACTGGGCCTCGCCTTCCACCTGGTCTCGAGCCCCTTCCAGGCGGCCTTCAATCCAGTACGGATCATCGGGCCATCTTCCTCTTGGTCTGGCCGGTGAGCCTGATATTGTGCAGGACACGTTTGATCGACACCCTCGACCACTCCAAGCACCGATTGGCACCCGCCCGTCGTCGTCTCATCGACCACTGACTCCAAAGCTGAATCCTGCTGCCCCTGCATTCACAACCGTTCTCACGGACGAAAAGTCGGAAGGAAAAGAGAAAGGCAGAGCCAGTGATTCTCATAGTCCGTTTAACTTCAATGAGTACGATGGATCTCCTTCTGAATCCCGCACATCCCGCTCCCTCTCGCACTTCACCGGCGATTCATACGAATCCCTGGAGCGCATGCCATCTGGAGCCTCCTTGGACAATGCTTCTAAGGAATCTTTCATTCGCAAGATTACCCGTAAAGGCAGTTCCAGCAAATTCAGCTCATGGAAGGATCGCTCGGGACTCTTTTCTAAGAAGGCGGACTCCTCGCAAGGAGATATTGACGAGGAAGCCAGCGAAGCCCAGCTCGGCAAGAGCGTCGATAGTACCGTCTCGAGTATGACATCTGCCGACCGATCGACCCGCAGTCTAGGATTCTTCTCTCGCAAGTCCCGCAAGTCCGACAAGGCTAGTGAGACTAGCGAGCGAGCTAGTGAGACTGGCGATGAAGAGATTACGGAGGGGGCTGAGATCTGAGCTTGTATTTATGGACCTTGGTCCTGTTCTTTCATTTTCATTTCCTAGATTCTAAGAATATCTCATTCTCTCTTAGGGTTTTTGATATGCATCTCACATACAATTTTATATTCATCTCATTGGCGTCTAGTCGATCTAGTAATTTGTAGTGTTTCGATTTGATAAATACAAGTCGGCGTATCTCAAGTTCTCAACCAACCTTCGAGGGGCAGAGCGGGCGGGCAGAAATCGCCCACACTCTGGGCCACACACTCAGCCTCTTCACTTTATTCGTTACGCAACGACATCTGGGATATGGCAAACTCAAGGTAAGTAGGAATCACTTTAGTACCCACTTTAGTAACGACAGTACTAAAAAAATACATAGATTTGAATATGTCAAGTCCTTCGAGCAGCCGGACGTGCTGCTCCCCAATACGTGGATTGTGGTCCGCATCGATGGACGAGGATTTCACAAGTGAGTATCTCTCCGAACATCGTAGTCAATCTCTATGCAAAGAGAAGCTCTATGCGCATCTATCATGAATGCTATAAACAATGCATACATCTTCAAGCTACAACCTAACATGTATAGATTGTCGGACCACTACTCTTTCGCAAAACCCAATGACCGTGCGGCATTGGACTTGATGAATGCAGCTGCAGTTGAAGTCATGAAAGATCTTCCAGACCTTTGCATTGCCTATGGCGTCAGTGACGAATACAGTTTCGTCTTCCATCCCAGCTGCCAACTCTTCGAACGACGCAATGGGTGAGTAGTCGCTCTTCGCCCCAATCCCGTGCGATCCGCACCGCCAGGACAGCTTTGACATGGCCTTTCCCCGGACTAGGAAACTAGTGACCACCATTGTCTCTACATTCACAGCGCACTACATTTACAAGTGGAACCAATACTTCCCTGGTAAACCTCTCCAGCCGCCGTATCTGCCTTCTTTCGATGGGCGTGCGGTCATCTATCCGAATAGTCAGATTCTGCGCGATTATATGAGCTGGAGGCAAGTTGATTGTAAGTGGATTTCAATCAGGTCGCCTTTCCATAAGTAGGTCTGGCTCATACAAATGTCCTAGGTCACATCAATAACCTGTACAACACAACCTTTTGGACAATGGTGCTGCAGGGTGGAATGAGCAAC
Source organism: Penicillium bovifimosum (assembly GCF_028826915.1). Taxonomy (NCBI): domain Eukaryota; kingdom Fungi; phylum Ascomycota; class Eurotiomycetes; order Eurotiales; family Aspergillaceae; genus Penicillium; species Penicillium bovifimosum. The sequence continues at coordinate 5,427,018 of NW_026622714.1, read as the reverse complement.
ACAGATGCCGAGCAAGAACTCAAGGTAGGTTATCATTCTTCCACTCAATACGCAGGCGATTGACCTCATCCCAGGGCACTGTATCTGCAGATAAGAACGAGATTCTATTCTCGAGGTTTGGAATCAATTACAATAATGAGCTGGAGATCTATAAAAAGGGCAGCGTTCTGTATCGCCAGGTATGAAGCTATTGCCGCATTGTCTTTCCAGCTCAACCCGTTCTAACATCCCAAGCAGTACGAGCTAGAGGAACCCAAGTCTACAAAATCAGCAGATGAAGAACCATCAGTGGCCCAGACGCAACAGTCAAGGTCACAGCAAGACAAGATCCGGAAACTGCGCCGGAAAGCACAGGTCGTCGTTGACCATGTCGACATCATTAAAGATGAGTTCTGGGAGAAAAGGCCGTGGATTCTATCGGGCAAACCTGGAAAACTACCAGCAGCTTAGCTATACCACATTACAGGTAAAAGAAAAAAAGACGTCTCTCGTTAACGTTGCAATGAAATAGTCATGATTCCGCCAAACAAAAGGGTATCTTGGTTGCTATCAGGCGTAAGAGAGACCAAAATTTGTACATAGCCCCCACATGCATGTAAAGCGCTCCGACATGGAAAAGGCGACACTGAAACAAAAACACAAACATCAAGCCTTGGCCTTTTTATCTTTCATCTCCTTTTTAGACTTCTTCTTTGGGTCTTCGACATCGACCTCGGATTCCGCACTCTTAGCCTTCCTGCTCTCCTTCTTCTCCTTCTTCGCTGCCTTCTCCTTCGACCGCGCAGCAGCCTCATCGGTCTCCGTAGTCTCCGCAGACTCCTGCCCAATGGACATAGGAGTCGGATAATCCTCCTCAGCAGTCCGCACCAACTCCTTCTTCGCCTTCTTCGCAATCCTCTCAGCAATCTTCTTCTCCCTCCTCTCTACCTTAGCAACCCTCTTCAACCTCCTTTCCTCCTTCCTCTTAGCCTTCTCCTCCTTCCTCTTAGCTTTTTCCAACTTCCTCGCCTTGCGATCAGACTTCTCCTCCCCATCCTCTCTCTTGCGCTTCGACTTAGAAGTAGTAGCCGTAGATGTAGACGCAGAGACCGTCGCCTCCTTCTTCACCCCATCAAGCGTGCCCGCCAACCCCTCCCCCCTCACAAAATGCCGATAAAGCTCACTGGTAAGCGCATTGCTCTCGCGCGCAGACGTAGCCTCGAAACTGTCATTGCCGATGCCCTTCAGCGCATCCTCGAACCCGCGCAGCCACCACTGGTTCGTCGGGTCTTTGGTCGTCTTCTTGCCGACGCCGTGGTTGTTCGCTTTGCGTGATACTAGGAGCGGGCGTGTGAGACCCAGTCCGCCGTGCGCGCCTGGGCGTGGATTTGGATTCAATGGGTTTCCCGGGCCGGACCAGCCATGTTTTATAAGGTAGGCTTGGGCGTCCATTGGTTATGTGTGGTTTTGTGCTGGAGGTGGAAGTGGAGGGAGGTGTAAGGCCCGTGTGTGGGTTTGAGGTTCGATTTCGGTTTGTGGTCTCTTGGATCTTGTGGTTTGGAGTGTGGGATTGTGAAATTGGTGTACACAGAGGGTTATTGAGGGTGTTGTCGTGCCCTTGTGCCTGAGGAAAAGTTGGGATAAGACAGAAAAAAAAGTGAGCGATAAGAGTTTGACGCCTGGGATGTCAGGCTGCAAGACCCGCTATCATGTGGAAGAAGCTCACGTGTATCAAGATCTTCCCCTATAAATTTAATTAGGGATAATTTTCCCATTCAACAGTTGCGTGGTCTAATGGTTATGACGTCTGATTCACAAGATGGATCGCATCCTCAGAAGGTTCCCGGTTCGATCCCGGGCGCGACTATTTTTTATTTCTTTAGCTTCTGAATGTTCCACCGCAAGGAGTTAGTTATGTTGTTTTTTAACTACTTCATTGTTTGCGAATTCACTTGGTTCGGATTATACTGCTGTCTGCTGTCTAAGTTACCTTCTCTTCGAGTCCACATACGGCCCGTCTGAGGGATGGTCTGCCGGGCATTGACATAGCTGGTCAGCAACAACTCAATCGGTGGCTATATATGTCTCACTGCTAACCCTAAGAGCTACACCATCTCATTGTTCCGTGACATTCATATATCCACAGGCATGATGGTTGTTAGGATTCAACAACTCCTACGTCGAATCACGAGACCAAGAGAAGATTTAGCTACTGAATATGAATGTATGTGAATGTAGATGAATTGGAAACAGCTCATAGCAGGTGCTGCTGTTCGGATGATACGGCGGGACTATCCCTTCATACCCATAGAGCCAGCCGGGTATTTGGGCACTGTGCTTATGATACCCCTTACCCTGGGTTCGAAGTACTCGGCCATGAAAGCTATTCGCGGTTTCTTGGCCTGTGAGAGGGGACTTGGACCGGCTCCGCCGATGGGTCAAGCCATCAGAATCTTATATGCAGGATAATATCAACCACAACCTCGTGTTAGCTATATCACTCGTACTCGCTTGGACTCGGATATCTCTGCCTTATGTCGGGACCTCTTCAATGGCCTGGACTTGTCTGCGGGTCGCCGACGATTCAGCTCAGACCGGTGGAAGTCAATGATCAAAGCCCGCCCTAGCTCAGCGTTCCATAGGATATTGTCAGGCCGAAGGTCTAGGTGTCGGACTCCCAAGGAGCGAATTTCCTTGTTCGACCTTTTAATCTCCCTGCGAAGGTCCGAGGTCTGCTCGAGCGTTGCTGTACTCTCGCCAGCCCAACCCATGACGAGCATGTGGCGAATCTCTGCACTATAGCGAAAGTAGATCTTCGCGAGATCGATCTTGCCCAGGAATACGGGGACTGCAGAACCCTGTGCCTTGCGAAGAATATGGTATATGTCGGCCTCTTGGGATACGGCCTTCGCCCAAATAACTGCTGTCGTTCCTTTCCCAACAACAGTGTATCCATGAATGGAACAGGTGAGCTTGAACGGGGCACCATATGACCCACGGGACCCAAATGGAATGCACCGGTCAATGTCCTCATCCATTTGCTGCTTGAGAAGCGAGATCAGCTCCACGGCACTGATAGAATGTTGAGTCCCATTACCGCCTTGCCGGTGTAGATCCACATTTGGACAAAAATCATCCAGAGGTCCGCCGTTTTGTAGCCCAAGCAGACAGCGTTGGGTACGGAACTGCGCGCTGCGTCGTTGAGACAAGTCGTTATGACGGTCTATCTCATTCCGGGGAGACAATCGCCGTGGAGGTGAATGTTCGACCTGGCAATAGCCTCGCTTTCGCGCTGCTGCTGCGGGATCTTGTGCTCGCGCTGCGGGATTTGACTCATAGCCAAATGGGTCTGCTGAACCCATACGATCTTTGAGATCTAATGGCTCGCAGTTCCCTTGTGATCTTGTTGGTACTCGCCGGGCAGGTGTAGTTGGTGATTTGATTGAAGATGATGATGCCTGATACTCTGAGCCCGTGGGGTCTGATTCCAGGCTTACATAGTCCGTGCTATTAGGGGGTGTATTCTGTGGTAGTTCCTCGGTGGTGGCATTTGCATGTGTGTGATCAAAGTTCATCTCCCAGGTGTGAAGATCCGAACAAACATTCCGCCATTCTTGATCACGTTGCCGCGAGCGAAAGCTCATCAGGCAAAGACAGAGTACCCTTGCAATGTATGTGTTTGGTTGTGGGATGTCGCCATCTCGATCATCCACTTCCTGGTTGGGCACACAGAGATGGTAGTATAAGGTGCTCGGCTTTTCCCGTGGAACCCAGAGAAGCACAAGCGCGATTCCTGTACTCAAGTAGGAATACTCAAGTCCCTCTTGGATCATGACATGGTATTCATGAACAATAGCTGAGCAGACGAGCCGCTGTGCCTTGTAGACCGATCGATCGGCTTCGTTATTCAGCACCTTGTTCCCCTGAACCATCTTTTCCCACAGATCCATGTCACCGAGCCCCACGCGGAGATCCTCCAAAGAAAGCTTGTTTGGCGGCACGTATTCGACAGTGGTGAGCAGAGTGGTGGTTCCGCGGCCATCAACTCGATGGATAAAGAACTGGTCCGGGCTGCTATGGGGAATCATATCCGTTTCGACCATTTCGTCCCCGCCCAAAACATTGGGGTCGCGGCTGAACAAAACCTCATCCCCAAGCCCAAATTCTTCACGGGCGGCTGCTATTTCGCATAGTTCCAACATGACTTTGCAGACATGGGGGTCCACTGCCATGCCCTCATATATCCGAAGGTCGCGCTCGCTTCTAATCAGCTGCGGGACTATTTCAGGGTGTCCTTCCAGCTGATAACGAGATGCAAAAATGCGCGGTGGATTTTCTTCTGGTTGAAGGTAACGACGGACAGAGTCGTAGATGTCTTGCTGTTGGGCTACGCAGTCAACCCATTGTTCCAGTCGCGTCGGACAGTACTTTCCTTTAGGGAGGGGTATTGTCCCTGTGGTCGAGCAAGAGAGTGTGCCGACTCGTAGCGGTCGCGATAACAAGTCATGGCAATGGCGTACAAGTTCCACAAAGGTGCTCCGTTTGAGTTGCTCCTCTACCTCCTTCCGGCGTGCTTCTATCTGTTTATGCGCCTCACTTTCTTGCCTGCGCACTTCTCTTACCTGTCTGAGCACTTCTCTTTCCTGCAGATAGAGTGCTTTGTAATCAGGTGAGCTGTTGCTGGCCATGCTTTCGATGGGACAGAGGACGAGAGGCGACGAGGTTGCGTTTAAGGTTGTGCTTTGGATGGACTAAGGAAAACAGGTGCAAACGCCGACAGACGTGGGATCACATGACAATCAAACATGCAGGGGCTGATTATATTCGACCCGTCCCAAAGCTCATTCAACAAATCACAAAACGATAGGTACTTAAGTGGGAAGAGCGCGAAGGCTGTCTGACCTGGCAGACACGACGATGGGAGGACTGCAGATCGGGAGATAGTAGCAGGGGTCGCCCTGGCACCTATTGGGAAATTACGGGGACCATAGTGAGAAACGGTTCGGGTTCATAAGATAAAGAGAAGAGACATGGATGTGTTGTGTGTTCCTCTGAAGGAGGAAGGCAAATTGTACCTCAGTAACCCCAGACCTTACTACAGTACACAGTGCACGATCCAGAAATTCTGCCAGAGTTTTGGCGCGCTAAACCCAATTAGATTGCTTCCTGATAAGAAAGCTGAATCATCATCGCTGCAAGCAGCAGGCGGTGGATTTTAGACTTCACCGCCTTTTGCAGGGGCACGGCTGAGGTAACTGAGGTAAATCAGCGGCCCCGCAGCTGCAAGGCTTTATAATCATTTCGCCACTTTTCCAGGGCCCCACCGGGGGGTTATCTTTCGTTCTTTTCCCCTTGACTCAGAATCCCCTCTTACACCAAAAAAACAAACAACAATGGCACCCTCATTCATGACCATTGACACCAACGACGCGGACGTGGACTTCGGCGGCGCCGCGCCCGTCCAAGCAAGCCGTACCCTCCTCCTCGCACCCCCCTCGATCGCCACACAAGAAGACAAACTCCGCAACCTCTTCAGCACCTTCGACCGCTCAAGCACAGACCTACAAATGCTTGACCGGCTCTCCGCAGGCGTCGTCTCCCTCCCTCCAACGACCTACGACCTCGTCCTTCTCCTCACAGACACAGATGGCAAACGGCGCACCGAGGCGCTGCAGCTCCTCACCAGAGACGTATACACAACCCTCGTGCCAGCCATGAAGCCAGGCGCGAAGCTACAGACACAGGACTCAGCACTCAATGCCTCCGAGTCCATGGAAGCTGTGCTGGCCGGACTCGTGCAGACAGAGACAGGCTTCGAGAAACCCAATTTCGACCCCACGGCCGCTGTACCGCTGAAGTTCGGCTTGAAGAAGAAGAATAAGACTACCACGCCCGCGGCGGCCGCTGTTCCTAGTGTTCCTATGGGATTCGCTGCGCCGATGGGGATAGATTCACCAGCAACCAATCATGAGCGCGACGAGGACGACGAGCTCATTAATGAAGATACACTCCTCACCGAGGAGGATTTAACAAGACCTATAATGCCGCGTATGTTCTCGAACTCTACTTCAATTCTGCTGATTCAACGTTGTTTCTAACATATACCCTCCAGCCCCAGAATGCCAACCCAAGACCGGTCGTCGGCGCCGCGCCTGCAAAGACTGCACGTGCGGTCTAGCGGATCGCCTCGAGGCGGAGGATAAAGAGCGTCGCGCAAATGCAGATAAACAATTGAACGTTATGAAGTTGGATACGGGGGATCTGAATGAGCTGGACTTCACCGTCGAGGGCAAGACTGGTTCTTGTGGGAGCTGTGCTCTCGGTGATGCCTTCCGTTGTGACGGTTGTCCTTACATGGGTCTTCCTGCCTTCAAGCCTGGCCAAGAGGTCCAGATTATGAATGATATTGCGCAGCTTTGAGATGTTTATAAAGTTACGGTGTGGGCTTATCTTTTTTTCCTCTGGTCTCCGATGCCGGAGGGCGGGGTTTGGGGTTCATCATCTGTGGGATTTTTTATTGGGATAGTTTCATACAGAATCATATAACGGTTATTTAGCGTTTGTTTATATTGATCATCCTGTTTCTTGTCTATGACTCGTATTCATGGCTTTCTCAATGAATTGCTGACAATTCCAATTCTACTGTGTAGTGGACCCCAACGTCATTCGGCCTGCGTTAGATCCGATACTAGTACATAGTGGGATGATCGACCTCTAATATAACCGAATTGACTTGATTACTTCCAATGCATATCATTGGCTAGCTGTATATGATCAATTGAAGCCTTCAATGGCGACTAAGTTGCTTTTGCTATATATGGTGTTCATGGCACATCCCATCATGATAAATTCAAAACATAAATGAAAACGAGAACTCTATGCGGTCCCTCCTATGACTGGTTCTTCTGCATGTGGGCAACACGGATGCTAACGGCACGCTTGTGTGCCTCCAGACCCTCCACAGCGGCGAGGGTCTCAACGGTCTTGGCGAGACCGAGCAGGCCATCCGCGGTCAGGTTCGAGCTAGTGATGTGCTTTAGGAACGAACCGAGGTTGACGCCGGAGTACTGCTTGGCGTAACCGTAGGTAGCTGGAGGGAAAAGGTTAGCAATATGATACCAAGATTGTGAAGATTGCATTGCAAGAAAAAAAAAGAGTACTTACGTAGCGAGTGGTTGACTCCGGCAGAGTAATCGCCAACACTCTCGGGAGTCCAGGGTCCGATGAAGACACTACCGGCATGCTGAACCTGATCGACCACAGACTCGGGGTTCTGCACTTGCAGGATCAGGTGCTCGGGAGCGTAGTCGTTGCTGAGGGTCATGGCCTCGTCGATGTCGCGCACGACGAAGGTGACGGAGTGTGCGAGGGAGCCGCGGACGATGTCCATGCGGGGCAGAGCCTTGGCCTGGGAATCAACTTCGTCTTCGATGGCGCGCAGCTCAGTCTCGCTCAGGTCGACGGCGATGAGGATAACCTGCGAGTCGACGCCGTGTTCGGCCTGGCTGAGAAGATCGGATGCGACAAAGGCCGGGTTGGCGGTCTTGTCGGCAATAACGAGGACTTCACTGGGACCGGCGGGCATGTCGATGCTGACGCCTGCGGAGGTATCGTTGGACACGAACATCTTCGCGGCGGTCACAAACTGGTTACCAGGACCAAGGATCTTGTCGACCTTGGTGATGCTCTCGGTACCGTAGGCCATGGCAGCGACGGCCTGGGCGCCACCGGCCAGGACAATGCTCTCAGCACCGACCTTGTGGGCCACGTAGACGATTTCGGGGGAGATGCTGCCGTCTGAGCGGGGAGGAGAGGCTAGAACAATCTTTTTGCAGCCTGCCACCATGGCGGGAACACCAAGCATCATGGCAGTGGAGGGCAGCACAGCGGTACCGCCGGGGATGTACAGACCAACGCGCTCAATAGGGCGCGAGAAACGAGAGCAGACCACACCAGGCATGGTCTCCATCTGAAGAGTATCATTGCTTCCCTTCTGGGCGGAGTGGAAACGGTCAATGTTACCAATGCTGATATCGATTGCCTCCTGGACGTCGGGGGAGAGCTTCATGAGTTCAGCGGGGAAAGGCGCGTGGATAACGGGGGAGGTGAGCGAGGTAGCATTCTCAAACTTGTGGGTGTACTTGAGCACTGCGGCGTCGCCGCCATCACGGACGTCCTGGATGATTGGCTTCACGAGGTTGACAATGGCTTCGTTGGACTTTTGGGAGGGACGCTTGAGGTAATCCGTGACCACCTGGGGAGTAGTAGATGCGGTAATCACACGCTTCATCTCAATGCGAGATGTACGGTCCTCAACCGGAGCGGGTGCTGAGACAGGAGCAGGGGCAGGCTTAGACTCGGGCTTGGCCAGCCCAGCCTTCTCAGCCCAGGGTCCCTTCGCGTCACCCTTTCTCCGCTTGACCTTCAAGCTCTTAAGGTCAAGGTTCCGCTCGATATCAGCCAAACTGACACCAGCAGCAGTGCACTTAGTCAGGGCAAAGTAAAGCAGATCTGCGGCCTCGAAAGCAATCTCCTCTTTGGTTTCCGCACGGCACAATTCATCAGCCTCCTCCATGATCTTAGCATCAATAAGCTTGGGTTCATTGAAGAGACGCGCAGTGTATGAGCCAGCTGGGGCATCCGCCTTGCGGGCGTCCAAGGTCTTCTGGAGATGAGACAGACCGGTAGATGCGCCGAAGCAGGTCTCAGTACCGAGGTGGCAGAAGCCTAATGAATCACCATGGTCAGTATACAAACATCAAGCTTCAATATAAACAAGCCAGTACTTACCACGTCCAGTTTGCTTGACAACAAAGACCAAGCAGTCGGCATCACAATCAAAGCCAATGCGAATCAGCTCCTGCGTATCACCGCTGGACTGGCCCTTGTACCACAGTCCGCGCTTCCGACTTTGGTAAACACCGGTGCCAGTACGCAAAGCCTCGACAATGCTCTCGTCGCTGCTCCAAACAAAACCGAGACAAACGCCTCGCTCATCAGTAACGGAAGTGGCGTACAAGCCATTGGCCTGGTCGGTGACAGCCCGCGACGCGATAAGCTTAGCGGCGGAGATCTGGCCAGCCACATCCCGCTCAACGGTCAACGCCTGCGAGGGAATGATGGCAATCGCACCCTGCTGTGTAACCTGCGTAATTGCATCCTCTGATACCGTCCCGGTGCCAAAGGTTGTGAAGAGTCGTGGGGAATCTGAGCTGATCTTCAATTTCTCGGCGGCGGCGGAAACGGAGGCGGGTGCAGTGCAGACGCTAGCCTCGCTGCGCTCGGCATTGACGGAGATCCATTGCTGGAAAGCGTCCAATTGAGAGTCCGAGAGGGCATTGACGAGCAAACGGGATGAGGGCACCGATTGTTCTTCGGAGAGGGCGGTCAATTGATCCAAGGTGATCAAGATCTTGGCGGCACCGGCATTGAGGATATCGACGAGATCGCCGGAGGAGGAAATCTCGGTTGCGTTAACGAAGACATCAAGGGCGCGGAAGTTCTGGCGCAAGAATTCTTTAGCTTGGGCGAGAGTCGAGACCTTGACCAGTACACGACCGAAGTAGGCGATTTGCTTGAGCGAGAGTCCGGAGCCGGAGGTGGGGGAGGAGGGGTCGTAGGAGATAAGGAATGGGGTCGCCATGATGGGTTGGAGGTTATGAAAAGAGTATATAAAGATTAAATAGGGAGAATTGTATTCCCCTTAAGATGTTTGGGACCCTTTGAGTGGGGAGGGAAGAAGGTGGGAGAGCGATGACTCCTCGCGCTGCCTTTTTTTCTCCAGTTCGCCGGCCCGCAATCGCGGATGCCCGCATCCACTCGCTGAATCATCGAATCGCCTCACGATTAGCCACTTATCTACGCAGTACATTATGGATTTATGGTCAGATATTCTTCCTTTGAGACCGTGACATATCACAGCGCGAAATATATTGTCTGCTGCATTTCTGCACTTCCACAACCGTACCGAGGATATAGCAAGGGTTTCTCCGACTTGAGCGTTGGACCACAACTATGATTCCACCTCATAGACAATCTTATAGGCAGAGGCTTTGCCATTGCGAAACTCCTGAAATCCTCTAAACCAGAGAAGAGGTTGCCAGGTTGGCTTTGTTCGGTCTTACCAGACCTTTCTTCGCGACCACCGGGGCAATCCCTCCAATAGCTCGCTGGCCAACTCATGGTCCTCCTTCGAGGCCTAGTCATGATCGGTATTGATGTCCAAAGGAATTTTCAAAGCTTGATGCACCGGCCAGTGGAATCTGCCAAAGCCACATTTCTTCAAGAAAGCAGTCTACACCAGCACATCAGTGACATGCGTGTTGGCAGTGACCTGTTTAGTGTTCACGTTGCCTGGCCTCACGGTGCATAGATGGCCGCCACGGTCACCAAAAGCCCGGTAGCTGCAGCAAGAGGAGCAGCGCTTGCCTCCTCCCGCGAGATGCTCGCAGGAACTTGGAAGGAGATACGTTGGTCTGCAATGGTGTACTGACTATACCCACCTCGTCCGGGTATCTCTCCTTGTACTCTCTCAGAGGTTGTCCGTCATCGAAACATTGCTTGCGGGATTACGATCCAGCTGATCAATCCAGCTAGAATGTCGCCTCGTTCATATCGAGTGACCAGGTCTCCGAGTTCGGTGACTTGTCCGACAAAATCACACCCGAGCTCAGCCCCTTTCCGAAAGAATTGGTATCAAAGGACTTGGCTGTAGAGCACGAGTGACATGAGTCGAAGGGGCAGGAGACCACATTATACTATCTGTTGGGTCTTGTGCGACATGCGATACCTTGACTTGCACATGACCTGCACCGGAGGTCGGTAGAGGTAGTTCTTCTTCGACCGATGTCGGGTAACCTCCTGGCGGCACACTGAAACCAGCGACGTGTTATGGTGTCATGTTGAGGGATGGAGACATCCACAAATGCAAGCGCGAGCGTCCACCTGGGCGATCTTGGAAGTGGAGTCGTCCTATACGACTATGCAGTTAATTGCAAGTGTCGGGGCTAGTACTTCGAATTCCTCTGGCATGGAAATTAGCGACACTCGGGACAAATGGCTCCGATGCCTAAAGAGCCCAAAGTCTATTAGGCAGTATCCCCAGATCAAGATCTGCTGTAAGTTCCCGAAGAAGTAGAACGGCCGAGAAAAGGTGTATGATTGGCGAATGCTATTGCGACGACGCAGACCCCTACTGGGAGTGCCATTTCCCATATTTGCTGAATGTAAGTGGCACATATTCCAGGCGTGATGACCCTGTTCAGATCTGGATATAGTCAAGGTATTGGACTTGTTGCTGATCATCACAATCCAGATATTGTATTCTCGACTGGAACTTTCGGACTGCAGACACTTGAGACAGGTAGTTCAAGTCTAGATGCCCAATGCGTCAGCACAGACTTGTTCAATGTTCGCAATAGACACAAGTGGTGGAACCGTATCTACCGATTCTTTCCCACGGCCTTGGAAGTGAAGTGAACTTGAACTATCCAGCACGGTCAGACACCACCGTCTGGTGACAGGACCCATCGCATTGAGGGGTACGTTGCATAGTGTCAAAACACCCGGCGTGATAGCTTCGCTTTTTTCCGGCAAAAAGCCGAGCTAGTCAGGCACGTCCTGGACTCAATTTCGGCATCCTGGGAGAGGTCATCTTTCATCGTCACTTGTGGACGTCAAATGGTCGTTTGTCATGGTCACCCGTTCGTCCCTGGATAGTCTGGGGTTGCCGACTCGGAGTTCAAGTGGAAAACACGATAGTCTAGAACATTGAATCATCTAGAACAATGTCAGTCATGCGAAAACCGAGATCAGAGATACTCGCCCAGACCAGGGATGTCGGCATTCCCCGACATTACGCACCAATGGGGAGGTGGCATTCTTGCAGATCACCGAGGGCTTGCCCCTGAATCTTGTCCGAAGTGGATCCCTTTGCAGGAATGAGAATTGAGAATATTGGAATTCATTCCACCATTGAACCCACAGAGGTAACATGGTAGAATGCAAGTGACATGGATAAATAGTAAACAATCCGGGGTGGTCGCGTGCCCGCGTGCTGCCTTCCCCTTTTGTTTCTTCCGTCGACTGCAACACTGCAACCTCAATATACTCCCTCATACCCAGTCCTTTCATATTTAAGCATCGCATTGACCTGCTGCATTGCAGTTCAGGTGGCCTTTCTTTCGCGATCTTTCCCTAGTGTGCCCCTTGCACCGACGCTCCCTAAATAACACCATATATCTATACCCAATCACCACCGCGTAAACATGCGCATTTCCTCTTTGTCACTCCCTTTGGCAGCACTGGGCCTTGTGGGCTCTGCCGCTGCATATCCATACTCCGAGGCGGATACTATCACGCGACGCGCCGCAGAAGACCAGGCCAAAGCCGATGCAGTCAAGGAGGCTTTCCAGCATGCATGGAACGGATATACAAAATACGCTTTCCCCAATGATGAGCTGCTTCCAGTGAGCAATGGCTTCGGAAACTCCAGGTTAGTATTTTTGGCCTCAGTCCTTGGACTTAGCTGACAGACAATAGAAATGGATGGGGAGCCTCGGCTGTGGATGCACTCTCAACTGCTATTGTTATGGGAAACCAGGACGCAGTTCAGAAGATCCTGGATCACATCGAGACCATTGATTTCTCCAAGACCGATGACATGGTCAGCCTTTTCGAGACCACGATCCGTTACTTGGCTGGCATGCTGTCCGGATATGACTTGCTCAAAGGCCCTGCAGCGGACCTTGCTCCGAAGTCTTCCCAGGTAGATGCTCTGCTTTCCCAGTCGAAGAAACTTGCAGACGTTCTGAAATTCGCCTTTGACACACCATCCGGCGTGCCTTACAACAATATCAACATCACCTCCAAGGGGAATGATGGCTCGAAGACCAATGGACTTGCGGTCACCGGAACTCTGGTGATGGAGTGGACCCGCTTGTCAGATTTGACTGGCGATGACCAGTATGCAAAGATGAGCCAGAAGGCCCAGTCTTACCTGTTGAAGCCCCAGCCATCGAGCGGAGAGCCATTCCCTGGTCTCGTGGGGAGCAACGTCAACATCTCCAACGGCCATTTCACCGATGGTGCGGTTTCGTGGAATGGTGGAGACGACTCTTTCTACGAGTACCTGATTAAGATGTATGTGTACGACCCCAAGCGATTTGCGTCCTACAAGGACCGCTGGGTCCTGGCCGCCGAGTCGACAATCAAACATCTTCAATCGCATCCCGATCCTCGCCCGGAGTTGACCTTCTTGGCCTCATACAACAATGGCAAATTGGATCTCAACTCGCAGCACCTGACCTGCTTTGATGGAGGCAACTTCATTCTGGGTGGAACTGTTCTGGATCGACGTGACTTTATCGACTTTGGCTTGACGCTTGTGGACGGCTGCGAGGCTACGTATAACCAGACACTGACCGGCATTGGACCTGATTCCTGGGGCTGGGATCCCAAAAAGGTGCCTGCCGACCAGAAGGATTTCTATGAAAAGGCCGGATTCTATATCAGCAGTGGGGCATATGTTCTGCGTCCCGAAGTGATTGAGAGTTTCTACTACGCCTACCGCATCACAGGCAAGGAGATCGTAAGTTCTTCTGTCTATACCCAACAAATCTCGTCGATACTAACCTGGAGAAGTACCGTGACTGGGTTTGGAATGGCTTCAAGGCAATCAATGAGACCTGCCGCACTGATTCGGGCTTTGCTGCTGTAAGCAATGTGAACGCAGTCGGCGGTGGCTCGAAATATGACAATGAGGAGAGCTTCCTCTTTGCCGAGGTCATGAAGTATGCGTACCTTGTACATGCTGAGGGTAAGTTGCTGGTCTATTCCAGATTCTTAGAAGAATGCTAACAACCATCAATCCAGATGCCCCATGGCAAGTTCAAAAGGGCCAGAAGAACCAGTTCGTGTTCAACACCGAGGCTCATCCTTTCCGTGTGGCGCACACTTAGTCGATGGTTGGTATAGTTGCTCTGCCAATGCAGTAGATAGTGTATCCATTATTATCCATAAGTGCATATTATCTTTTGTTCCTTCTGTTCCTGCATTCGTTATAAGGAGAAATACAACAGTAGCCTTACTAGATACATAGTGGAGTTATTGCTACGTTCGGACATATCAGGTGACGGCCTCGTAGTACACCAATCGAAACCCGTGCCTGGACTAGCTCGACCATGAGAGTCATTGGGAATGCTTTCTTGACGCATGGTAAAATTGGTAATTGTACTAGAAATTCGATAACTATTAGACATTAAGTTCCTCCGCCTCTATCGATGCGATACTAGATCCGCTGCATATTATCCTAAATCAATAGACCCGACTTCAAGCCTCGAAAGTCTGCTTAGCGTTTTGCCTTCCAGCTTTCCGCTGTCTATAACAGGTCATAGAGGCACGTAAAAAGAGGATGACATTGAAGAGACTGATATAATCTCCAATCAGCCACTTGGCAAAACACAATAGGAGCGAAGACTCACATTCCAAGAAGCGTCACAGAGCACGCCAAGCACTCTACCCCATACAGCACATCAGCAGCACGAGTATTGCGCATCTTATAGCCCCCGGCGTGCCAATAGGCAAGCTCATGCAATTCGAAGGAGACGGTGATTATCTGGGCGACGAAGGCAATGCAGTCAAATGCAATGATTATCCCGGGATGCACAGCACAGTTGCAAAGTACAACAATGAGAACGACGGAAGACCAAACGAATCCGTATGAGACCTTGACGACGGAATATAGAGTCAGCGGGTGTTTTCTTTCTCTCTTCAAAGAACAATTTGGGTTTTCATACGGTGCCTAGATTGATGGCAGCAAAAGCCGAGCCCAGCCCATCAGTCGCAACGCCGACTCTATTATGCTCCTGCATTGCCCAGGCGAAGCAGATGATCGCAGTCATGGTACATAGTACGGCACCGAATCGCAGGGAGAACAATGAGAGCCATTTTCTCTCTTTTCTAGGCAAGGCCTCCAGAGACCATGAAGGGTAGGTTTCGTCGCTCATAGTTGAATGCTTCGGATGCATGTGACAACGGGGTTAGGGTTATGGGTATCGTAGAATGAACAATTTTCAATCCCAAAAGCACCAAAAACACTGGCATATATGTAGTCTGGCGAAATCTGAGCCACTCTCGTTCAATTCATGGTTTGAATCATGGTGTCAATCATTCCTCTTTAGTCGCAACACAGCCCTCGAAAGCATTGGCAAGGTCGATCAACGGACCCCACGAACCTAAAATGAACCACTTGGATCGGGTGTCGGACTGCGGCTGTTCGATGCGATGGTCGATCTTAACGTTATTGTGTTAACGGCCCCCAAACTCGGATTGACGTAGGTTGCTAAATCAAGCAGATGATGTAGTTACCGTCGATGTTAGGCGTCTCGTCTTGGCGTCGATCACCTGGGGCATATCGAAGCGGAGATACTATTAGCTGCTATTGATACATGGTTTATCTCATGGTTTAGATGTCGTGTTAGCTGTGGAAGATCCCATTCCAGTAACGTAAGTCGTAGGTCAATATAGCCCATCACCCTACATGTAAGAGCGTCCCCGAGGGTACTTAGTGACAGGCAGGAGCAACTGTGTCTACTGGCAGCTCTTTCCTTACTTCTGAGGTAAACAGTGTCTCAGATAATGACCTCACAATACATAGATAAAGGTAGATAAAGTCCCAACGACTGATGATAACTGGAACGTTTACCATAGTTCCTCATATCTGTACGTAGGACAACCATCAACACCACTAACAGACAACCATGCACCTGTGAAAGCTTCGGGAAATTGGCTTTACTGTAAGGTAATCATTGCCAAGGGAATAGGATGATTCAACATGTGATCACAAGTCTCAATATCAGCCTCACATGTGAGGCAAACGTCCCATATAGGGAGCCAAACGTCCAAATCTTCAAGGACAGCAGACGTGTGGTGTAGCGGTTGAGTGGTTCGTATTGTTATCCCGCTATTGTTACACTCAACCCAAACGTCTGTTGCGCCTTCCGTATCGCCTGATGAGGGAGTGCCGCAAGATCTCCGGTCGATTCAGCGCGATGACTTTTTATTTTCTTTTTTCACGACATATGCTTTTTATTTTATTCTACCTGTGCCACTTGTATCTATGTCTATCTCTTCTGCTTTCCTGAATTTCACTCATGGTGTCTTGGTTTGGACTTGTGCTATCATACGGGTACCATGTTGGTCGTCTGTTGTTTAATCGACCTGAACTGCCTTAACGGTGCCTATACTATGGATATGCACAGATGTGCCTCTGTAGATAAGGTAGATAAAGCCCCAACAAATGGTGATGATAACATTTGCCATAGTTCCTCATATCTTCGCCTATGCAGGCTCCAGTGACCGTGAACATCACTAACACAACCATGCACCTGTCAAAGCTCTTGTAAGGTACCTCCGTATCATCGTCTTGGAAGAGGAATATAATGGTTCAACTTGTGCACACAAGTCTCATCAGTCTCTCATGGGATATCAAAACCAATTCTCAATCCAGGATATACAAGCAGTATCACCCAGTCTTCTGCCGACAGAAACACGACGATTTGATAGGCACATCCGCCCAAGCAAGACTCATCCTCAGGTGTGGCCCCATAGCACGCGCCTCACCCTTTCGACCCAGCTTGACCAAACACTCATGATACCCATGCGAAGCCCAGACATTACCCGGATGTCTCAAAGCACGAGGGAGCGAGGTGTCTACCCCAAGATCCGCAGAGTAGACAGCAGCAGCCTCTTCAACATAGCCCTGCTCGAGCAGTAAAGCCCCCAACGCATGCCTAGCGGGCTGCATCCAGCCCCATGGCTCATCGTATGGCAGCGAGTCATCTCGCTTAACGGCATCTCGAAGATAGGAAAACGCGGTATTGTACTCGCCACGTCGATACGCAATCTCGCCATCGAGCATCGCCTCGCCAACGCGAAGAATATCCACGCAGCGATTGTTGAAGATCGTCCGCGAAGCCGGAACACGCTCCATAGCCCGCAGGAACCGTTCGCGCTCCGCCTCGGCTTCGAGCACGCGGCTCGTAGCGGCGAACGCAATGCCTTTCGCATAGTGCATCATGGCCGTCGTGACGCAGTATAGCTCTGCATCAGCTGGCAGTTTCAGGGCAATGATATCGTCCCAGCGACCGAAACGAATGAAGCCGTGCATTTGCACCGAGACGAAGCCTTCTAGCCAGTCGGCCATTGGCGGGGATTCGATGCGCAGGAGGGACTCGGTGATGATGCGCGCTAGCTCGGCGCCTGTCTCTAGTGCAATCTTTGATCGGCCGCCGAGCATGGCGGCGTACATCCGGAAGTGATAGTCGTGTGCGCGGTAGACGTTATAGGTATGGCCCAGAGGCTGGTTCGCGAGGAACTTCTCGTCTGCGCGGATTGCAGAGGCGTTGGCCGTGACGGCGCGTTTGTATTCTCCACATAGAATATCGATATGAGACGGCATGTGCTCTAGATGACCTGCGTCGGGGACCAGACCGCGCAGATATTCAGCTATCGGCAGGGCGACTTCCGGTGTCGGAGACATTTCCATGAGATGGATGTAGAGGTGCAGGATACCGGGATGCTCGAGCGAGTCATCGTTCTCGAGAACTCGATCTAGCACCTCCTTTGCTTCGAAGGTTTTCGCGCCGGGCGCTGCCTCACCCGTCACCATATCCCACATACCCCATGGTGTCAGGTTCATAAGCGCATCGCAGTACAGCGCGGCCACATCGAGGTCATCCGGGTTATCATTGTACACCGATGTCATAGCCTCGGCATAGTCCTTATCCCACTCTGTACAGTCGTCTACAGGCTGTTCCTGCGGATATCGGTGCTGCAAAGCACCGATTAGAGCATTTTCCAAGGGCGTCACGGCGGGAGCGTGTTTTTTCGCCTCTAGGATCGCGCGATGAGCGCGAGTCGTGGTAGCTGAGAGATCTTGTCCATCGAACAGCTGCCACGGCTTGTTATAGTTCGGCCCCAGGGAAAAGGCTATACCCCAGTATCCCATCGCACATGTCGGGTCCAGCTCGACGACTTTCTCGAAACACCGGACGGATTCCTCGTGATTGAAAGCGTACGCCCAAATCAGACCCCGACTAAACCAGAGTTGGGCTTCTTCATTTGTGGTGCTCACATTCCGTCGGTAATCCCCCAGATTGTAGTAGCCGTCGGCGGGCGATGGCTGGTCCATTTTGTTGCTGGTGGGTTTGTGTATGTTGTGGAGAGGAGGAGGGGTATGGTAGCCCAACGCGGCCCTACCGCGGCATTTTGTCGAGCCATTTGGGTTGGATCAGTCACGATTGTATTAAGAGCCTATAGCAGGGTGTAGTATAGTTATGTTGGTTCTTTTGTCTAGACAGGCTGGACAGTTCAGCATTACTGCCTGAGGCAGATGGAATTAATTTGTGTCCTCAGGCAGGAAGGCAACAAGGCAGCGAGGCAGCGAGGCATTCATGCTCCACTTGAGCAGATTTGAGACGATCGGCTGAATCTTAGTGGAGTTTAATCTGCTCACTCATGCTCGATCACTCTCACTTTGGTAACTGAGGGAGCACCTTGGGGGTTATGCCTATTTATATGGAGTCTTGTCTGCCTAGATTCATTCTTCCTTGTTGCCTACAGTCAATAGAAACCAACTTGTATATGAGCCTTCTTCCATTGCATTTCATCTTAACTTCTTCATCTTCAGTTCTATAGTTCACAATGTGCGGTGAAACCAACCGACCAGCCTTCGGAGGCACAATCGCCGTTCTCTTCCCCCAAGAGTCTCGCCCGAGCCCAAGATCCGCTGAGGCGTCACTCTCTTCCTCGCCGGAATCGATTTCCTCGTTGTCATCGTCGTCAATGTCATCATATTCACTATTTTTCCGCGAGACGGATGCAACAAATCACAAAACCAGAGCCATCTTCCGAACGGAAGATGTAGAGACTTATAATGCCCTCCGAAGTCACGGCAATGTCGATATGCGCATTGAGTAAGTTGAGTCCGTCCCACAATGTTTTATACATGGACACAGGGCTTATAGTTCATTGCAGGAGATCCGGCGATCTCTCCACCACATCCCAGTCAAGCTCTCCGCTCTACCAGTTCAGTCTGGATATGAAAAAGCACAAGGACTTGAAATCGGCTCATCCGACGGAAATGGAGTTCGAGCTGCCCGAAAGGCTGGACCTGGGCGTCTCGGAGAAGGGTGTCATTGGCCGGCAGGTGACGGTCAGAGAAAAGGGGGTTCAATCCTGGGGATTGGAATCGTGGGCTACAATTGAAGGACCATTCTTGTACTAGATGTAGACATACATTCATAGCCGTAATTGGATCATACTGTAAATCATATTGCCTGGATATTAACCAGTTGACGATATCAGATCCAGAACTGAATTCTAGAATAAAGGCAAGACTACATGGATGGATCGAAACGCAGCTCACAGCTTCAGCGGGTTCTCCACGCCAGCAGTGTATCGTTTCTCCGCCTCTGCCCAGTTAATGATTTTCCAAATTCCCTCGACATAGCCCGCCTTGTTGCTCAGATACTAAACGAATATCAGATCAATGCACACCAGTATCTCGCAAGGGTAAGCCAACTCACCTGCAGGTAATAAGCATGCTCCCACATATCCACACCAAAGACCGGCACATCGGGCGCATTGACAGGGTCCTGATCCTTGGTCGTAACGATATCAAGTCGTCCCTTGGCACCACCCTTGCTCACCAGCCATCCCCACCCACTACCCTGGATACCCAGCAGCTCAGCGTTAAACGCCTTGATAAACTGCTCATGCGAGCCCCAGCGAGCGAGAATGGCTTCGCGCAGAGCAGGCGCACCGCCAATGTCAGTTCCAGGTGTGCCTGGGGGAGTCAGGTTCTTCCAGAAGAGAGAATGGTTGATATGACCACCGCCGTTGAATCGGATCTTTTGCTGCAATGCAATCAGAGACGGGACGTTGTTGGACTGGGTTGCAGAGGATTGAGCGGAGAGGGCTGCGTTAAGGTTGTTGATGTATGTCTGATGATGCTTTTGGTGGTGCAGCTCCATGATTTGCTTGGAGATCACGGGTTCCAGTGCCTGAGGGTTGTTAGTATCGACGATGAGGGCTGTCTGTCTATCGGGTGCTGGGGTGTAGCTTACATCATAGGCATAGGGAAGGGGAGGAAGAGTGTGTGTAGCCTGAGAAGCCATTGTGATTTCGCAGATATCAAATGTGAGCGTTGATGGATAGAAGAGAAGAGTAGAAGATTTGAAGTGAGTACAGGCAAAAGAGGAGCTACCAAGGTCCCTTAGCTGATGTTTGTTTTAAATGACGTGAGAACACGTGCAAGGCCACCAAGGTAGTATACCCACAGCGGATGGACAGGAAGTGGGATGAGATCAATTGAGCACATTTTCACCAAAGCTGCTCTAATCCGCTCATGACGTGACTACTTGGTTATGGCTGGTCTGTGAATCTTACTTATTTCTCCACTGTATAATCTGAGTTATATGAAGCAACCGATGCCATCTGGTCTTTCAAACAACACACACTCACCAGTTGCCTGCAAACCGACGGTACCGACCTACAAACAATGAGTGGCTCAGCAGGAGCGAAACCGGGCTCACACAGTCACACTGAATATTTGTACGTGCTGGAAGATTTCGCAAACTTCATCATTGGCCACCCTAGACATGGAGTGATGCCCTCCAATCTGATCGAGTCCAGGACATTTCCTCAATTGGAGTGAACAATGAATTGCAAGTCGGCCTTCACCCAGGGACTCGGGAGTGTGAAGGGTCGTCACTTATCTGCCGGTCATACGGCTCGCTCTAACGTAGAGCTTTCACTTGATCTTAGCATTGAGCATTCAGCTAGAAGAGTGGACAACAATTAACAGATGAGTCTAGTAGTTGAATTGTGATCTGAGGTTCTGAACCGAGGGCATCACGGGCAGCGTTCTTGCCTTCACTAAGTCAGCTCTACCTTTGATCACGATAGGAACCAACCACAACTACCAACTCAGACACAGACACAGAAGCCGATTACAGAACCCTCCACTCAATTTTGAATAATTGAATCAATTACAACTTGAATACCTAGCTCCAGGGGACCAGGGCTCATGGGCACACCTGATTTAGCGCGATTATCAATTACCCGGGTGCGGGGTAACTAGTCGGGGTATTCGGGGAGAGATCAACAAGCCTCGGTCTCGGTCACTTCGGCTTTGCTATACAAATACAAGAGCCAACTCCTTTGCTCTCCCCTCAGTTCTTTTGTTTCATCTTCATAGAACATCAATTCGATAATTTCAAAATGTCGGTCCAGGAACAGGTCACGCTCTCCAACTTCTCCAGCATCTTCTCCCTCGAGGGCAAGGTCGCCGTAGTAACGGGCGGCTCCCGAGGACTGGGACTCCATGCAGCATCAGGGTATGTATAACCTTTTCCCCTTAAGCACCATATGCTCATGTCAATATAGTCTTCTTCAAGCCGGCTGCTCCAAAGTCTACATCACCTCCCGCAAGGCGGCAGCCTGCGAGGAAGCCGTCGCAGCTCTCAATGCTATCCCCAACAAGCGCCCTGGCGCACAGGCCATCTCTGTGCCAGCCGACAGCTCAGACATGAAAGAGCTAGATCGACTTGTTGCCGAAGTGGCCAAGACCACAGATCATGTCGATATCCTCTTCGCCAATGCAGGCGCAACATGGGGTGAGAAGTTCGACACTCACCCTGAGAAGATGTTCTCGAAGGTTATGGATTTGAACGTGAAGAGTGTGTTCTACACTATCCAGAAGTGAGCAATGCATACAACCCGAAAATAGAGCCAAAACATCATTCTAACGTTGAGCCAGATTCACTCCCCTCCTCACAGCTAAGGCGACGCTGACTGATCCATCCCGGGTCATTATCACTGCTTCCGTGGCAGGTATTGGTATCGGCTCAATTGGCGAGAACGCAACCCCCTCTTACTCTGCCTCCAAGGCGGCTGCTATCCACCTCGCGAAGAACTTAGCTGTCGAGCTTGGCCCGCGCCATATCTTGACCAATGCTATCGCCCCGGGGTTCTATCCCTCCAAAATGGCTTCAGGACTTATTGAGGCAAAGGGTGGCTTTAAACAGATGGAGGAATTCTCGCCCAATGGTCGCCTTGGCAGGCCTGAGGATATCGCTGGTTTGGTGGTTTTCCTCGGGTCCAGGGCTGCGAGTCACCTGAACGGAGCAGTCATTGCGACAGACGGTGGAGCTGTTCTGAAGGGCAGACTGTAGAGTCATTCATGAAGTTAGATGACGGACCATATATCTCATTCGAACACACAAGCGTTGGCAATATTTACTTATTCTCTTATAAGCTATCATTCAGGATCGTAGATGATTACAAAGCGGCTCAAAGACATGGTCCACTTAATTCACTTTCTCAAGAATATTCTTAACGAGAGTAACTGCACTCCAATTCACATCCACTTCCAAGCTACCAATTCCCCTGCTATCACAACACCACCAGGTCCCACAAAAACCACGACTTCGATCCTATAGCATCAATATTAGTGTCAATCCGACGTACCAAACAATGATTCAACAGAAATCTCACCTAAACCTAGTTCACTAAGCTGAACGCGAGCCCATGGAGTACGCCCCAAAGCCAATATTGACGCAGCGATCCTTCTTGAAGGTGTCGCTGCCACCATCGGCCCACCAATCAGTCCATTCACGACCGAAGGCGTTGCAAGAGCCATCCGAGTAGAACCCAGCTCGCTGACGGTGAGCTCCGTAAGCCAACACCTGGAAGGACTGTGTCTTCGGGACACCGGAGCCTTTGCAAGTGTTGTCCCAGATATTGATCTCAGTGGCCTCGCCCGAGCAGTCCTTGTCGCGGAAAGCGCGAATCTTGAAGGAAAGGGCGCCGGAGCCGAGGGAGAAGAACGCGAGGGCTTTTCCGAGATGCATGGTTGCTGGTAGGTAGATGAATTGTAGGCAGTAGATTTGGATCTGTTGATTGTAGATGAGATAGATGAAACTGGATTTATGAGTTATTCCTCCTCCGTGGGACCATCTTTTATATGTAGATGAGTGAGAATGCCAAGTCTTAGAATCCTTAGCTGATTGAAGGTGAATACCTCCTGAGGCTTTTCCGAATCCTCCATGAGAGACACTGCACTGAATCTGCCTTGTTCAGACTACAAACTTGTGGAAGTATACGATGTAAGTCAGCAACCACCGATACGCAGTTATCTGCACTGCGTATCACTCAAGTAACGTGGGGGCCAAGAGGAGATCTCCCGCGCGTGCATTAGCTTCCAAGCCTCAAGGGTGGAATGCGGTAATACGAGTACGCGGGATCGAATAACGCAGTATATTGGATAAATTACAATGTATGATGTGCCAATAAATACGATACTTACAACTAGCGTGAATGTGCGTATACTCATAGCGCAGATCGACATATCGATTTCCACAAAGAAGCTGGAATACGTTCATTCCGCAGCCTGCAGGGATATCCAGGGGCTAGAGACTCTGCTCCACAGCCTCCACTCTAATCGGTCAGCTTCAGGAATACGCTTGGTGTGCCTGCACGAATTCCCACAAAATTGAGTGATCTCCGAACCACGGGTAGAGTAAGCGGGGAAATAAGGGTCGGATCGACGGCTCCGGCGCATGGTATACCCCGATTCGGTAGCCAAGCTCGCTCAGCCCTGGACCCCTGGTGGCCTGGTGCGCGTATCTCCTGGGACCTGGCTTATACGCAGCTAGCTTGGCATGATCTCTATACATGGCCCACACTTCGATTTGCCTCATCTAATTGTAGCTCAAGGTACCAGCTGTATTTGCTTCTTCAGGCCTTGGGTTGCCTTATTTTCAAGTTTCCTCTTTGGTCCCATTCGTTGGGGTTTGATTCGGTTCCTCGCGGACATGCAATCATAGCCTCCTCACCGATATTTGTGAAATCCTATCTGGATACACCAGCCGCTAGGTCATTGGTCATGTTTGTCCCTGCTCGTGATAGCGGACCTCATCCTACAGATACGCAGTCGTAGCTTGAATGTGACGTTGTTGCTTACCCTCTATTCTCGAAGAGGTACGCGACTGTGGTGTCGATCCAGAGGTTTGAAGTCAGCTACATGAATTATTTTTTCAAATTAGGCCTTCCACTCATTGGAACAACAAGTGCGTATTGGTCATGCCTTGCACAATGTACTCAGCTCGAGTACGCAGTACATCGCATTCCCAGGCTCATTGCACTTACTCGATCTGAATCTCCAAGACTTGGCAGTACGTCGCGATCGGATATAAAAGACAAAGCATACACGCAGTCTTTCATCCAGCAAGCAACTACAATCCTAACAATCAAACAAACTACTACTCAATTTCATCCACCGCAACAATGCATCTCGGAAAGACCCTCGCCTTCTTCAGCCTCGGCTCCGGAGCCTTTGCATTCAAGATCCAGGCATTCTCGGGCAAGGATTGCTCCGGATCATCCAAGGAAGTCAACGTCTGGGACAACACTTGCAGAAACACCGATGTCCCGTCGACACGGTCTTTCCGGGTGTTGGCTTACGGAGCCCACCGTCAGCGTGCCGCCTTTTATGATGAGGGCAGGTGCATTGGAGGACAACCGTGGGTAGACTACTGGGCGGATGGTGGCAGCGATACCTTCAAGAAAGATCGCTGCATCAACTTGGACTTTGATGCCTCCGCTTATGGGTCCCGTTCGGCTTAAATGGAGGTGAGTTTTTTTGATTCTCATATCGTGAACAATTAAAGCCTGACTTTGACGGATAGGGATGAGGATTGAGGATGTCTTTGACCGGGGAGATTGTGTCTGAATCGAGGTCAGGCCCAGGGTCAGGGTGTGCTAGCCTGTTTTCCAAAGCTCGAGATTGAATGGATATACTGTCATTAAATACGCTACAATACACTCGATATAACTTCTTTGAACCAAGCATACCTACCTAGTAGGTAGCATTTGATCTGATATGCATATCTCGCTTCACCATTGTTGATAAACCTCCGTGGTTAGTAAGTAGTGTTTTTACTAGAAAAGGCAGACCTATCTAGAAAGGCCCGAGCCTGTCCTAGCACGGAGAAGCTCATACCAAAATCCAAGCAAGAATTCAATAACTAACGACCAACTCATTGAAGATGTTTACGTGTAGTAGTCTGAGTCTGCACCCCGCATCGGGACGTACCTGCACGGGCCGAGGTTACCGTTCCCCGCACTCTCCGCATTCAAAAACAACCCCTCTCCACGTTATCTTTCCCACTGCACAACTATTATCATGGCTTCCCAAGAACCCCGTTATGTCGCAATCGCCCAGCGCAAGCAAGCTCAGCTTGCTGCAGCTATTCCCGCCGAATGGCGGTTGCCCGCACACGTCATTCCTGAAGGAATGCTCTCGATTTCCGAGTCGATTACCGTCGGCCCGAAAGAGTACCAACGAGTTGGCGTGATGGATATTCCGCGAACCTGTGGTCTACTCACCGCCAAGGAGCTGGAAATCACAGAGAAATACGACGTGCGGGGACTGGTCGAGGAAATGACAGAGGGTCGGTTGAAGGCTGAGGAGGTGGTGCGAGGCTTCTGTAAGGTATGCATAGCATGTTGTTTTGAGTTACATTATATCACTGGCCATTCGCTAATATCGCTGGAAAAATACAGAGAGCAGCCGTCGCTCACCAACTCACCCGCTGTCTGACCGAGCCCCTCTTCGACCGCGCCTTGCAACGAGCCCGAGAGCTGGATGATCACCTCCAGCGCACGGGCACCCCGGTCGGCCCCTTACATGGCCTCCCGGTATCAGTGAAAGACTCATTCAATATAGAAGGCGTGGACTCGAGTATTGGATTGTCTGCGCTGGCATTTAAACCTGCAACAGCAAATGCCCCATTGGTAGACTTGCTGCAGTCGCTCGGCGCGGTAGTGATCGCGAAGACAAATATTCCTCAAACACTGGCAACATTAGACAGTTGCAACCACCTCTTCGGACGCACACTGAACCCCCTCAACCGACAATGGACTGCGGGTGGCAGCACCGGCGGCGAAGGCGCGTTGGTCGCCATGCGCGGGTCGATGGTCGGCTTTGGAACGGATATCGGCGGTAGCATCCGCGTACCGGCTATGTGCCAGGGTATCTACGGCTTCAAACCGAGCGATGGGCGCGTGCCATATGGAGGCCAAGAGAGCGGTCAGATGGATGGCAAAGGCCGGATCGGGTTGCAACCTGTAGCTGGACCTTTAGCCCGCTCTGTTGCGGATATCAACGCCATCATGGCCGAGATCGTGCCTCGTGCGGAACTGTTTGGCGAGGATTGCATTCCGGGATACTGGCCTGCACCTTCTGTGTCAGGAGCTTTGTCTGCCCCGCGCAACTTCACCATCGGTATTCTCAAGACGGATGGGCTTGTCACGCCCCTGCCCCCAATCACCCGCATTTTGAACGAAGTCGCCAACACCCTCCGTCATACTCCCGGCGTTGAAGTCGTCGATATTCCCCTTCCCTCTGTTCTGCCCAAATGCCAGGCCCTCGCTGGTCGGCTGATGGGCCTGGACGATGGCTCGCACATGCTAGACCTTATCGAGAGCATGGGTGAGGACCTGATGCCGTGGCTGCAGGGCCGGATGAAGCGCGGCAAGGCGCTGACGGTTGACCAGTTGGCGAAGCTGCAGGCTCAGCGCGCCGAAGTGGAGCGAGAGATGATGAAGATGTGGACATTATCCTCGCAGGCCTCTTCTGTGGCTCGACGCGTCGACGCAATCATCTGTCCCGTAGCACCACATCCAGTCCCGGAGCTGGACCGATATAATGCCGTCGGGTATACTTCGACTTTTGTGCTGCTTGATTACCCGGCCGGTGTGGTTCCAGTCCGAGCATTCGCCGAATCTGATCTCGAGATTGGGCGGGCTATGGAGGAGCCTGTGTTGGGTAGTTGGGACAAGGCTAATCGAAAGCTGTGTAAGTTTTGGGATATTAATTGGATCTTGCTGTGATCATCTGCTAATCTGGTTCGGTTTTACAGGGGACGAGAAAACGGTTGACCGTCGGGTCTACCTCGGCTCGCCTCTCAGTGTGCAGGTTGTCACTCCCAAACAGCATGATCACCAGTTGTTCCGGGCAATGGAGATTATCGACCGTGCTGTACAGGGTCGTGGGGTTTCTTCGAGTGCGAAGCTGTAGTCCGGATTATCAGCTCGTATATAGCAGCCCAACCGGGGCCAATGATATTCAATTCGATCGTACGTAGGACAGAAATCGGCTCCACCTTTCCCGGGTATTTCTCTCCTTGCCCAATCAGAAATCGCCCCGGGTGAATCTCCAGCCCTTATCACAAGTTACGATAGGCCGATAAGAAGATTGCACCATATGGCTTGTCCCCACAATACCAAGAAAAGAAGCATTGGTGGAATATTCCAAGACTTCTAGAAAGCCAAGATGTTTCCCCTGCCAAGAGATGTTCCTAAATCCTAATTTGCCTAATTCTGCAGAGTCTCTATTTAACCGATCAGAAGCTGAAATCAATCGGGATCGGGCTAGATCTCGGCATCGCCGATAAGCCAACGCTAAACGGGTCTAAAGCGAAATATCGTGATCCTCTAGATTATGGCGTTATGATCTACCATTTGCCAACTACGGACTGGCACTGGCGAGATTAAAACTTTAAAGAGAATAAAATGATTAGTGATTACTACTTCGAAATGATATATGATACGTGTAATATCGTTCTCATTTGAACTACAGGATCTGCCGATCCCTTCCCTCTTATCATCCTCGGAATAGTCTCAAATATTCAATCACCATGTCTGATGAAAACGACAAGAAACAGCCGGACTATGGTCTGGTCTCCGAGTTGGATGGAACTGACTCCACACTCGATACTATCAAGGCTCTGGTAGTTGCAGGTACGTACTACGCGGTCTCGTTTATCCCGGCGAGCCGACTGACTGACTGTTCTGTTGCGCTCAGATCATCAGCATGACATCAAGCTTCGGACGATGTCCTGGCAGAAGACGGCCTGTTTGCTAGCTGGCGAACAGGTCTGTCTGGCCATCATGGCCCAGTCCTGGTCTCTCTCGTGAGTACTACATTCCTTATATATGGATTGCTGCTGTCACTGGCGCTAACTGGAGTTACCTTTAAGTGTGCTCGGATGGGTTCCCGGAATCATTACTATGGTCCTCTCCGGATCGCTTTTCTGGATAACCTCGATCACGATGCACAAGTACATCATGAAGCATCCATATATCATGGATATATGTGAGTCTGCGGCAGATATGCTTACTCGCGAATGTAATGGAAGCACCTACCTAACAATTCGTGTAAAAGGTGACTTCGGATACTATGTCTTTGGCCAAAGCAAAGCTGCCTACGTTTTCTCTTCATTCATGATGCTAGCAAACAATATACTTCTCGTCGGATTCCACGTCTTGACTGGCGCTAAGGTCTTGAACACCCTTTCGGACCACTCACTGTGCACTGCTATCTTCTCGGTGATTGCCACAATTATGGGAATCGCCATGTCCGCACCCCGGACTTTGCAGCACATCAGTCTGATGTCAATGTTCTCATGTGAGCGACCAAAATTCCCTCCAAGCTCTCAATCAATCTCAACTAATGCCCCTCCAGCCGCCTGCATGGGCATTGCAATCATCCTATTCCTCGTATTCGCCGGTATTGAAGATGCCCCCTTCTACGGCTCCCATGGTAACTACCCAACAGCCGGACCCGTGAGAACCTACGCCTTCCCTCTTCCCGGCACCACATGGGTCGCCTGCATGAACGCAGTCTTAAACATCACCTTCCTCTGGGTCCCCCAAATCCTCTTCCCAACCTTCATCTCCGAAATGGAGAAACCGCAAGATTTCCCCAAAGCCCTAGCCGTTCTGACAGGCATCTCCACCATCCTCTTCATTGTCCCCTCAGCCATCGGCTTCCATCTACTAGGCCAATATTCCACCGCCCCAGCCTTCGGCAGCCTGGGCGTAGTCGCCTACAAGAAAGCCTCCTTCGGCTTCGTCATCGTCCCGACACTCATCATCGGCGTGATCTACGCCAACGTGACGGGGAAATTTATCTATACACGCATCCTGGGCAAGTCCCGACACGCACACAGCCATACCATCACGGGGTGGGGTGTTTGGGGGCTGATCATGATCGGTGTGTGGGTGATTGGGTTCGTGTTTGCAGAGATTATTCCCAGCATGGGCGATTTCCTGTCCTTGCTCGGTGCGGGTTTCGACTCGTTCTTCGGATTTATTTACTTTGCTGTCGCTTATTGGCAGCTGTATAGGGGATCGCTGTTCAGTGATTTGGGCAGGACTGTAATGACGTTAATTCATGTTTTCGTTATGGTTGTTGGTCTGTTCATTCTGGGGCCTGGTCTTTATGCGGCTGTTGAGGCGATTATTGCTGATTACTCGGGCTCTGTTACGCCGGCGTTTACTTGTGCCAATATGGCTATCTAGAGATGTTGGGTGTTTCTGATGGGGCCGGTGGTTATTCATTTTCGACCGAGACTACCCGAGACATCAACTTGAAGTAACGAGACTTTCAATTGATCTCATTTACGACGATGGGAATATCGGGCTATCCACATTTCACATGCTGGAAAATAACTAACAAGCATCGAATAAATCCGATCGAGGTCTGGCCATACAATTTGGGGCTGAAGGAGGTTGCATCTACTATTAATAGTCTCGTGTTCCTCGTGTTGCGAGTGGAACTACGGAGTTCCTACGGAGTATGAATGCAGGAACACGAACTTACGAGGCAAAGATCAGCACAGATCCTAGGTTGTACAAACTAAATCTTCAGATCTAGTTATTTTGTTGCCTGTGAATTCTTCTCGAGTTGGTTCTATACCGCGAAATCCACTGTCAACCATGTCAGGAAACACGAAGGGGCCGGCCTTCACGACACGAGGAATACGAAACTCCAAATAGCTCGACGAACACGAAGAATGCATCATGCAACGGAAGACCATCAATGTCCGTGAAGGGGATACAGTAGAAGATTTCTCTATAAAGCCTTCACCATCCATCGCCATTCGAAATACATCTCGAACACCTCTCCAGCACATCACAAAGCAAAGCTGCAGCCTGCAGAAATACAATCAACATGCGTTTCCTCTCCTTCCTGGCCCTCTCCCTTTCAACGGCCATAACAGCAGTCAACGCCTACCCAATCAGTGGCAACGACGTCCGCTGCCGCTCCGGTCCATCGACCAGCGACAAGATCGTGAAAACCTACAAAAAAGCCCACGAAGTCAAAATCTCCTGCCAAACAACCGGCACCACCATATTCGGCAACAACATCTGGGACAAAACCACCGACGGCTGCTACGTCGCCGACTACTACGTGAAAACCGGCATAAACGGCTACGTGACCAAGAAATGCGGCTCCAGCGGCGGTGGTAGCGGCGGCGGCAGCGGCTCCAGCAAGGGCAAGGCGATTATCTCCGCCGCGCAGAGTAAGAAGGGTCTCCCCTATGTCTGGGGCGGTGGTGGCTGCTCTGGTCCGTCGAAGGGTGGGTTTGATTGCTCTGGTCTGACGCAGTATGCTATCTGCAAGGCTTTGAAGAAGACTATTCCAAGGGTTGCGCAGGATCAGTATAACTCAAAGCTGGGGAAGAGGGTTAAGCGGTCGGCTGCTAAGCCTGGTGATTTGCTTTTTTGGGGTACGAATGGGAATTGTAAGAGTGGGGTTGTTCATGTGGGCATTTTCATTCGTGATGGGTGGATGATCAATGCTGCTCGGACGGGGACGCCGGTTAGGGAGCAGGCTATTTGGACTTCTTATGGTGGGGAGAAGATTTGTCCTTATGTTATGAGGTATGTTTAGGGTTTCCTTTGGTCGGGGGTTGATACTAACTGGATTATAGATTTACTTGAGCGTGGACGTTGGAGGCATTGGTTTGAGGCGGTTGGATTGAGAGACTGTGGACCTGGTTAGGTTTTTATACGGTTGTTTGTGTTGAATCAGTGATGGTGGTTGGCATTTTTGTTGTGGCTCGTGATGTTATAGATTGCTTTGACTTATGAGAGACTTCGCTTTCGTCAGAACTTCAGCACTTGCATTTGAGACTATCGAATTCCACGTAAGAGGTGCGGTTCAGACATAGACCTGCAAGTACCGATCTAGGTCAGACATAGGACTGGGGACTGTATGTATCCGCTAGATTCGATCACATATCTCCATGTATTCTGGGTATTCAACAATTAGAAGCGCGAAACATCCCGGCCAAATAACTTGTTCAAAGTCCACCTGAAAGCCACACGTAGCTTATTGCGCCAACTGAAACTCATAGAAATATACGCCGTCTTCCAAACAAGCGCAGCAGTACGTCCTCGGAGTCCTTCGGGGAGATACTTGCGTTTACCACCGTCACTCTTATGGGGTATTTGCATCAATGCACGTTCGCTACCGATATACGCCATCGTGCCCAGGTTGCGGAAAGAGAACGGCCGGGCCTGATCCAGATCATCTTTATTAAGGCGATCAGCTAGCCATTTGGCTTCTTGGAAAGTAGCCTGTGCTGTTGCGGGCGGCCCATTGGTCTCCGGCATAGCATTGTCACCCAGAGCGAAAACGTCCTTGAGAACGGCCGTCTGGCCTGCTTCATTTTGCAGCTGCACGCGGAGATGGCCGTCGACGAGCAGCGGGCCTTTTCTGGGAGCCTTCTTGAATTTCCACGAGGATTTTTCGAGATCCACGGGTGCCGAGGAAGATTGCTCAATGGTATGAACTGAGTTCTTGGGGAAGGGATCAACTGAATCAAGTGACTCTGTGACGAACTTGGGCATGGCATTACCCGTCACCCAAACACACATGCCCACGCCAACCTCCCCGTCCTCTTCGGTTGTGAGGGTCAAGCAACGCTTGGGATCCATCTCGTACGGTGGAGATGCACCAGGCGGACCCCAGCGCAAACTCTTGACATGATGGGAGGTCTTGATCTCAACTCCCTCTCTCTTCATAGTCTCCATTGCATAGCGGGAAAGCGACTCGTCGAACATTGAAAGCACCTGGGGCGCAACATCATACAAAATGATCCTCGGAAGCTCTTCGAGACTCGGGTATAGCGCCATCATATCCCCGTGGATGAAATCGCGCAGCGACGCCGCAAGCTCAATGCCTGTTGGGCCGGCTCCAACAATCGAGAAGTTCAGCAACCATTTCCGCATCTCGGGGGTCGTAGTTGGCAGAACAGCCAACTCGAAGCATTCGCGCACGCGCCGCTTGACCCTTTTCGCGTCCCCGATATCCTTGAAGAACATTGCGTTCTCGCGCACCCCTGGAGTCCCAAAGGTGCGACTGACGGCACCTACCGCAATCACGAGCTTGTCATAAGGCACTTCGAACATTTCACCCTGTTCCCATAGACGCGCTTGCTCCGGCTTTAAGTTTGTCGTACCCGGACCTTTCTCGGCGCCTCGTTCCTCGTCTTGTGTGCGAGATGACTCCGTGACACCGCTCTTGACAACCGTTGCTTCACATAGAATGGTCTTCTTTTCCAAGTTGACTGCTCGCGCAGCCGCCTGAAGGAAGTCAACTTTGGCCCGTGGATCACGTACAGGCTCGACGATATTCGAGAAATCGAGGGAACCGCTGGCTGCGTCGGTGAGAAGGGGAGTAAAGACGAAGTATGAGCGAGGTGAGATTATAAGAGTTGAATGGGTCTTTGGGGAAAGCCTGCGTGAGAGGGAGTATCCACCCCAGCCGGATCCGAGAATGACGACGCGTTCCTTTGCATTGTCAGACTGCCGAGGGGCGGTGGCGGTTTCAGTCTGTGTCGCAAGACACCTCCATCGAGGTCTGTAGCTTCTTGAGGGAAGCTCGGAAGATGTGGGTATAGTATTGAGGCGATAGGCAATGCAGGGTAATGGACTCCGGAGACGTAGGGCCTGGCGCTGCAGAGGAAGCATTGCGCTCAATGGCCGTGTTGGCATGGCACAGCGGTTAAGATTAGTAGGACAGCAGATCAGGAATAACAAATGACCTTACTCCAGTGCCGACACCTGCTATGTATTTCAACTGGGAGACCTGTGATGGAGCCCGACCTCGTCCGCTGACATATCAATGACTTCATCCTCGGCAGGGTAAGGGAACGAGATACTGGATCGGGATCTTGAGGCTGACATTGTGGCCATGATCCACTATGCTCATCTGTAATTGAATTCTCGTTGGAGAGAATAGCTTATGCTCCTCGTACCAAGCTCGTGAGTCGTGGAGACGCCCGGCGCCCTTCGGAGCAGCCGGTGAGAATGAACCAAAGGGGGCTTCGGAAACGATCGGAAGACCCAGACACATGCTATTCACATGGTAATGAAGAGCTCTGTCGGATCAATTTCAGCTGCAAGAGCCCTGGAGGGGTTGATAATGAGCCGTGAGAAGGAGAATAGATCGGGAACAACAAACAGCCTCTCGAAGGAAGCTAGGCGTCATGTGATTCCAATTTAGGCTAGGTCTTGGCAACGCCACATGCAATAATCGTAGCAAACGCACCAACTGTCAACACACCTCCGTTCTTTATGGAAGACTCGAAGAGCCTAAGAGGTGTGTTGCTGTTGGACAGTGTTGGTGTGCTTGGTACGATTACCGAAGATAACTTGAGAAGTCTTGCACTCTTGCAGGTCAGTCTCCAGAGCACTGACGGTTCTTATGTACATACTTCATCTGTGAGTTCAGATTTGGGATCCTGGCATGAATACCTATGATGGCATCCTGCGGCGGCCTGCCTCCATCCATGAGCGAAGAGCTGACTCACTTCCCAAAGACCCATCTCTTTGGCCACATCAACCACTCTCTAAAGCTGGGATATATCTTGTTGTCAATTTCACGCAACAATTGACGCGAAGTATCTTTAATGAACCAGGCATCGTCAACGATGTGCAATAGCACACACCAGTGACCCAGAAGAACAAGAGCAGCAGGATGGTATGTTTCCAGACTATCTTGAAACTGTTTGGAAGCGGAGTACGCCCACATGAAAACCATGCCGACCTCTACATGAGGCCCCGCAAGCTGTATTTGACGAATCGAATTTTCAAGACACTTGATAGAGCGTTTGTAGTCTTCGCGATAATCGAAGGCGGGCGGTGCTTCATCAGCGTCACTCAGGTCCTGATGAGAGTGTGGCTGTACATGAGGAAGCGGATAATCGTCAATAAACCTGTGAAGACGAGCTATCTGCAGCTCGATATCAGGAGGAAGAAGTGATTGTTTCATAGTTGCCGGACTAGGACCGAGTTAGTTGGTTCGATTACTGTATTCAAAACACTACGGGTATTCACCTTGCAATGAGCATCTCATTCTCAAGCCAAACGCTGTTCACTAGCGGAGCAAGCTGCGTCCTTTGAAGAGAGTGCATCCACGGCTTCATGATAGTCTGCAATCCCTTCACAGCAGAAAACAACTCAACCATGTTCGATATCGGAGCGGGCCAGCGATCCTCGCCCAACCGGATTGGTGAAGCACAAACGTATATCGAGATCATAGAAGCAAAGCAAAATACGGGCTGCCAGTTGCTCGGGTCAATTGGGGAGGAAATAAGCTCCCGAAACTCCTTCAATCCAGCTGCCTGGTGGTAAGCAGAAGCCTTGGTGTGCCTTTCTCTTTGCGTTGGATAAAGCCATGCACGGTGCAGGGCGGCCAAGGCCAGGATCCCGTGCATCAAGTACTTGTTTGAGTATCCTTCAATTGGCATGACGACGCGCCATACATGGCGTGAGTCTTCGCGGATTGAGAGGGTGTTGCATGTCACGGTGCAGTAGTGATGCATGAGTTCAAGATCCGATACCCAGTCATCTGTATTCAAGACCGAGGTTTCATCTGATGAGTCGGTTAGAAATTGCAGTAGACCGGATCTAGTTTCTGGTCTGGGATCTGCTCGTTCTAGTGCCTCTGAGTTCTCGGCCGGCGTTGCTGGATATGACGACAGGCCTGATGGTGAAGGCATATAAGATGGGGTCAATAGCTCTGAACGCGCAGCTGGAGTTCCAGCTGGAGTTCCAGCTGGAGTTGAAGTTGCGCGATCTACATAGGAGCATTG
This sequence comes from Penicillium bovifimosum, assembly GCF_028826915.1. Classification (NCBI taxonomy): domain Eukaryota; kingdom Fungi; phylum Ascomycota; class Eurotiomycetes; order Eurotiales; family Aspergillaceae; genus Penicillium; species Penicillium bovifimosum. Next base: position 5,392,027 of record NW_026622714.1, on the reverse strand, counting down.
AATGGCATGTTTGGTACAGTTTGTACATGGATATCGCTCATCGCACTGTATCAGCTGGAGTTAGAAAGTGGGTTACCGTAAAGCTGGGGGGAAGATCGCACTTTGAGCCTTCTTGCTTTACATTGTGGGCAGCCATTTCGTGACTTCCGATGTGATCTTCTTGGTCCCATTATAAGAAGCTATACAAGACAGAACTGTGTAGGAGACTTGAAGCTACTCCATACTGAGATGCGGATACGGTCGCGGGTACGGTCACGGATACGAGACCCGGATACGAATACGGAAACGGACCAGATAAGCCCTCTGAGCCCCCACAACGCCTGTCAAAGCTCCGCAAGGCCAAGAGATTTCTCTAATTGACACCGATGCTCGAACCGATGCTCGAATCAATGTTCTGTTTTAATGTGTCGCCTAAAATATAGTGGATCTAAAGCGAATTAAGTCTCACCTCGATCATGGCTCATATAAAGACTAGTCGTAGACCCCGAGCTGAGATCAATTTCATCCCATACAGGCCCTAGTAGGTAGTACCGTCGCAGAATGACAGACCGTAATATCTACGGGTACAATCCCTCCCTACCAGCGGCAGTCATCTTCATTGTTCTCTTCGCCGCTACGACCGCTTACCATGGCTATCAGCTCACCAAGACGCGATGCTGGTACTTCATTCCCTTCGTGGTTGGTGGAATCTGTACGTACTCCCTCGGTTTGTTATAGAGGAACACAGCTAACTGATTCGAACAGTCCAGGTAATAGGATATATCTGCCGCGCCGCCTCTCATGACAATTTCACCGGCATTCCCCTATACGCAATGCAGACGCTCTTCATCCTGCTTGCTCCACCATTATACGCAGCATCGATCTATATGATCCTAGGTCGGACAGTGACCTACCTCCACGCCGAGAGTCTGAGCTTGGTGCCTGTGAAGTGGATGACGAAGATCTTCGTGACGGGAGACGTACTCTCGTTTCTGCTGCAATGTGCTGGTGAGTCGAATCTCATTCAGAATGAAAATCCCAATTACTAACTCCCATTTGTAGGCGGTGGTCTCATGTCCACAGGAAGCTCCATGCACGAGACCGGCTCAAACGTCACAATCGGCGGTCTAATCATCCAGCTACTCTTCTTCGGCTTCTTCGTTATTGTCACGACAGTTTTCCACGCCCGTATCAACCGCCAGCCAACTTCTAAATCGCAGGCTGATCGCGATCTTACCCGCGGTGATGGCTGGAAAAGACGCAATTGGGTGACCATCCTGGTCGGACTGTATCTTGTCAGCATCCTGATCTTGGTGCGGTCTATTTTCCGCTTGGTGGAATACATTCAAGGGTATGATGGGTATATCATGACGCATGAGGTCTTTATGTACGTCTTTGATGCGGTCTTGATGTGGCTCGCCATGGTAGTCATGAATGTGTACCATCCTGCCGAGATTTTGGGTGATGGGAAGGCTAATGGGGGCTACACGGATACAATGGAACTATAGACATAGATCTTGCATTTTGTTGTCAGAATCAGATTCGTTTGCTTCTAGCGCTATATAGATGGGGGTATATTCAACTTTTGTCCAATGAAAACAGGAAAATGACCAAGACACATGACAACCTAGGTAGCATAAGACAAATTACCAGATCATTAGCCATCAATCATTTCATCGTGATCGGTAGTCCTGGCTGGACCGTAGATCGAAGCTCGTCCGTACAGTGCCATTGCCTAACCCGCCATATAAATCAGCCCTCGACACGCCCGTTTCGCGTGTAGAGACAGGCAACAGGTTACCACCATAAGCGCCATCCATGCTCCTCCGCATGCGCGACAAACTTATAATTCGGTCCATTTCCAAGGCCTGGAGTGTCCCCTCGTGCTCGCTCTTTGCCACCGGTTTCCGCTTAGACAGCCAGCGCCGGCTGCCTCCACGGAAGAAACCACCGATATCATCAACCGTCAGGGCGACCCAGACGAGTGGGATGGAGATTGCAAAGCCAATGCCAAAAGTATACTTCGCCACATAGTTTAACTTGAGGTTTTCGAATTCTTTCAGGTTGATCGTGAAGATGGAGGCGATGAACGACAGCGGCAGGAAGACGATGGTGACAATGGTGAAGACCATAATCGTCTTGCTCTGGCGGGTTGTACCAGCAGCTTGGTCACGGGCAAAGCGGGCTTCGAAGGCATTGGCATGCTTCTGCTTGAGATCGAGCAAGTCTGTGATGGAATGGTAGATGCGTTCGGCCTGTTTATCCATGCGATCGATATCCTTGAGGTGCATGTCAATCATGCGCTGTTGGTCTTTGAACCGTTTCTTGACTTCGTACTGCGAGCGGTGCTGGCCCTGATAAATCTCACAGACGACATCTTGGAAGTCCATCAATACATTGGTCTGATGCTCCAGCACCGTTCGGATCATGTTCAGCTCGTCCCGAATGTCCTTCGTCTCGGCAAGGAGATCAGTCTCCTGTCCGATATCCAGGAGGCGATCGACGAACAGTGGCTGGCCATCCTCGTCGCAGTAGTCGCAGACTTCGTCTTTGTCCACGCTGCTGGACCTCGGGGAGAGCTGTAGGAACCGTTCAACTTGCGGTGGCTTTTCAGCCATTCCGATGCCTGTCCGGAGGCGTGGTTGAACTGGTTAAAGAGTACTGTCTCTTTGTCCGTCGCTATTCCGATGGAGGATTCGAACATATCTAAGAACTGATACTGCTCGTCGCCCAAGCGGTGTCGGTCAAAGACCCCAGAGCATCGATTGGTGATTATCATGGCTAGATCATAAACAGATCTGACCGGATCCCGGGTTTTGGAATTGATATCCTCGATAATTCCGTCGAGCACGTTGAGCGGGTCATTCTTAGGTTGGTCCCATCTCTGGGGGAAGGCTGTAACGATCAAGTTCGAGCCTAGAACCCACATCCACAATTGATCCACCATGAATATCTTGGGGTCTTCGCCCATTCCAGGGCTTTTCGTCTGGTACCGGTAGACCACTTGATCCCGGTCGCGGCTCTGGGTGTCAATATTAGGGTAGAAGAATTGGTCTAGCGTGCGGCGGACGTGAAGTGAGGTTGTTGAGGATGACAAATGGGCATCGATGAGCATTTCATCTCTTGTACGCAGTCTTTTCGACCCATGCGATCCAAGTTTCAGCATTTCTGCCCGTGAAATTGCATTCTGCATCTTCTGCCTTCGCTCCTCGGTCTCGAAATGCAGATACGGCATGAACACGCAGACGTTGCATGCCGAAACAAGAGGATGTGGGTCTTTACACAGAGTCGTCGATGAGGATATTGAAGGCGACGACTTAGGGTGTCTATCGCCTGGGCCCCATGGCGATTTTCCTTTATTATCAGGTTTGGGGGTCCCCGGAGCACTGCCTGACTTGCCGCGCTTCTGATTGTGCTTTCCCTTTTTCCCTTGGGGGCCGTCTGCTTCATCGTTGGGGTAAGAGCTCGTCCGGTCGAGCTTGCCACCTGGACTCTTTTGCTTGCGGGTTACACCTTCCACAGGCCTTGAAGACCCTTGGTCAGATGCTGGCTCCTCCGAAGTATCCTCTTCATAGCGTCGCAACATCGTTCGCGGCGTGTTTTGACACAATGGCCGCATGAAGTGCGCGTGAGTCCTTTGACCCCGATGCTGATAGTTGAAAGACTTTTCCAGGCCCTTGAATCCATCAACATCATGAGCTCCTTCCTCAATGAAAGATTTGGTTAGCAGAGCTTCGACCCAGGCCATATTGTTCGCCGGCAAATGAATCCACCGGAAATCAGTTGCACGACTATCAGCCGGCACAGTGGTGACAGCCTGCTTCCTCGGATTCTCTTGGTCTCTTCCATAAAGCAGGTTAAACACAGACATGCGCTTAACCCGGTTCTCATTGTGGAAGTTTCCAAAATCAACAACAGTAGCATCAAATGCCGCACTCGCCTCCTTAACGTCCTCAGAAAGACTCCCGACATTGTTGAACGGCGCAAGCAGCAAGACAATATCCTTTCGCTTGAACTGCGCCGCGCGCAGAAACGGCGTACTACCAAAGTTATCCCTCACCCTCCTCTTTAAATCCGGTCTCTCAAGCAGACACTCGACAACCTCCCGATGTCCCCCCTGCGCAGCAAGATGCAGTGGCGTAACACCATTCAAAAGCTGCGCATTGACCTGCGCCCCCTCGCTCAGTAGAATCCGCACAATAGCCTCACACCCCTTATCACAAGCATAATGCAGCGGCGTCCAGCCGCCATCACTAGCAGCATTGATAGCAGCCCCATGCGCAATCAACAACGACACAATATCCCCCCGGTCATGAGCAGTAGCAACATGCAATGCAGTCTTCCCCCGCAGTTCAACAGCGTCAATCTGCACCGGTCCAACCTTTCCCCCTTCCCTCTTCTCATCCACACAAACATCTCGCGCCAACAGCATCTCCGCCAATCTCCGATTCCCCGACGCACAAGCCCAATGCAACGGCGTGCGCCCAAGCTCATCATGTCCCTCCGGCCCGTCAACCGCACACTCCGTCCGCAACAACAACCTCACAACCTCATCCCCCCACCCCCACCGACAGGCCTTATCAGCCGCGAGGTTATGCAACGCATTCCGCCTCCGCAGATCCCGCTTATTCACATCCGCACCCCGCATAATCAACAGCTGCAGTATATCCGCGTGGTTCTTCCACGCGGCAGTCATCAGCGCCGTGCGGCCCTCTTTATCGGCGGAGTCCGGGCTGGCGCCGTGGTCTAGCAGGACGCGGACGATCTCGTAGTGGTCGCGCTCGACGGCGCGGAGGAGCGGCGGGGCGCGGTTGGAGGGGACGTCGGTTTTTGCGCCCAGAGTCAGGAGGTATTCTGTTGCTTCTACGCATGCGCGTTCAGCGCTGCGCATTAGCCCGATTCGCAGGAAGTTGTCGGTTAGTTGGTTGTGTTCGCGGGCGAGGTCTATTACTTTCTTCAGCGAGTCGGTGTCGTTGTTTTCGGCCGCGCGGAGAAGCCGGGGCTCCAGACGCTCGTGGCTGTCACTGGTTATGCTGGAGGGAGGCATATTGGCGTTACGGGGTTTGAGTGGTTCCGTTGGTGCGCTTTTCGGGTATCACAGGTATCGGAGTATATAATGGTGAATAGGGTGTTGTTCAATCCATGACCAGCTAGTATTTTACGTGCGTTGTGTTGCTGAGGTCCTTTTTGTCTTTTTTTTCGTATTTGCCTTTCGTTTCCTCCGGCTGATGTCGAGGACGAGGACGGGAGAAACTTGGACAAGGCTAGACTTGAAGTCCTGAATCAAGCTCAAGCGAGGGCAGATGGCCCTTGGCCTTGTCTGGAAGAGATCTGCAGACTTGAAGCGTCTTTTTCATTTGGCCCCCCTATTCCCATGGGGATTTAGTAACCGGCGGGGCTTGGAGGAAAGAGGCTGTGTGGCTGGATCCTCTTCTCGTATTGCCTGCTAGCCTGCTTTGGTGGGCTTCACCCCAGCTGCCCGGCATAGCATGGGCTTCCTGGGTTCAATGTTTATATTGGGATAATACAAAGATTGTCGTAGTGAGAAAGTAGGTATACTTATACTTACATCTATGGGAAGGTCACATGTAGTCGGGATGTAAACAAGAAATTAAAGATCTGGTAACTCAAGCCGGATCCATGGATGCGGGAAACTCAATGGCTACATGAACTACAGAAAGAACACAAATAAACACTACAACTACACAGTATATACGAATACACAGTAAACCCTTCTTCGAATTCTCCATTGTACAGATATTAGGATTCTATATTCAATCAGGTGGCTTCAGCGGCACGGATTACGGAAAACAGGGGGAATCCAAAGCGGAGAGAGAAAAGCAGAAAGGAACAACGAAAATGTCACAGTGAAAATAAGGTTCCTCCTCCGGAGATGCTGATGCTGATATGCTGATAATTATGATGTGCTTCTCCATGCATGCTGCCGCCAATGGAATTCAAAAGGTCTTGCTTTTTTAGTCTCCCTTCCCTGTGTATCACGCCGATCCAGCCCGGTGGTTCATGTCACAAAATGCGCCTATCAACAATATAAAAAAAAGAAAACAGTTAAGGGGATGATGAAAGTCGGCGCATATTCTGATATGCAGCTCAGGGGTAGTGAGATCTGGTCGAATGAAGAAGCCAATGCCATGGCTGTTCATGTTTTCTTCTTGTCCTTCTTCGGGACTTCTCTCAATATATCGTCGAAACTCATGTTCGGGTTGAATCGACTGATCGGGCGAGTGGGTGGCTCAATAGGAGCGATGCCCGCAGGGAGAGGCAAAGCTTCCAGTCCAGGGTAGAATGAGTGTCGGTGCTCCGGTCGCTGGGTAGCATTGGGGGAGCGATTACGCGGGATCGCTGGAGGGGGTGAACTCAGCCCACCGGGGACCATCATGTGGTTGGACTGAGGTTCAGAGGAAGATCCCGCTGAGGAATTTTGGCCCTGGTACGGGGATGAGATAGAGGACTCCTCATCATCGTACGTAGCGTCTTCCACCATTGGTGGCTCGATGAGAGCACCCGCCTCAGCCCACTGCTCAGCGACTTGCCAGCAGTGACTGCGGCGGTATACACCCTCCACGCCGTTGATGACGACGTCAGATGGCAGGCTCACAACACCAGCACCACCGGCGACTCCGAACCAGCTGCGAGCAGTCTTGGTGTCGTTGTGGATCCAGGGAGCGCCGCCACGAGGGGCAATGCATAGGAAGTACTCCACACCATCGGTATAGTGGACATCGGGGACATCCACCACGAGCATGGGGAGGGCCTGGATGACTGCGTAGAGGAAGATCCACTGGCCACATCGGAGGTCGGTAATATCCTGGATATTCTTGCCGTGGGCGGAACGACGCTCGAACTGCATGAAGCTCTCAATGAAGGATGTGGGGCGCATGGCCTCCCGAGTATAAGAACCCATCAATACAGCATTGATGTCCGAATCCTTGAGCTTCTTGCCGCGCTGCTTGGCCTCTTTCTTGGGGTCAAGCGGTTTGCGGTGCAAGGGCTGCAGCGAAGGCATCTGTGGAATGTCAAATGGAATGGGGGGCAGCACAGGCGGGGTGCTGCGGTCGTACTCGGAGAGGACCTGGCGGAGAGCACGGACGGTCATCTGTTTCGGATCAGAGGGATCAGCGGAGTCATTACCCGCCCCCGAGACATCAATTGTGCGAGTTGTCAGAGAGGTGCGGTCAACCATCAAGTCATAGAGATCAGTGAAGTCGTGATACAGATCCAAAAGAAGAAGACGGTTGAGTCCGCTCTCTTCGAACTCATTCTTCTTTGACCGGGCCTTGGGTGGCCACGAGCCATATTTCTGTCGGTAATACTGAATGGTGAAGCGGCGGAATTCTTGGAATCCCGTCCTCCAGAACTTGAAGCGTACCACCTTACTTTCCAAGGAGGTGGTCGAGTTGGCGATACCGGAGAAAACGGAGGGGAAGTCGAAATCTTCGATTTTGGCATATAGACCGCGCAGACGATTATCGAGATCGATGTACGCACGTTCCATCCGCTTTTGTGTGATGGGGTGAATAAATGTATATTTAGGGCTTCGCAGTTGCTTCAACTCAACCAGCTTGCCAACACCGTGCACAAAGCCCTCGACATATAGCGGATAATAGCGCAGGCGCTCGCCGAGAACGATGGCCTCGATGGTCTTCTCTCTGCTCCGACGGACATCTGCCAAGCGCAATTCCTCACAATAGTTGCTGAAGCTGGATGTGGCCGTCTCACCGAAGTTGGACGCATCCAGGTTGGAGAACTCGAAACGAGCCAAGAGCACTGCCACGTCCATGAATATGGAGAAGAGGGTAGCGGATTTGGGTGAAGCAATCAAAGACTGCCCCAGCAGAAATGCGAAAAGATTGCGGAATAACAGAAGGGTCTCTGTGTCCTCTTGGCTGAGCCGTGCTTGTGGATTGGAGACATCGCAGTTCAGAGGAATAGGGAGATATAGATGAAGTTCCGGCAGTTCGTCGAGTGTATCCTCAAACGCCATTCTCTGGCTTCCCGAGCTATCATTGTCCGTGTCGTTCTCGGGCAGACGGTCTTGTGGGGTCATGGGGGGAGACATCGGGTTGAGTGATAAGGATCGTGTCGGTTGTTCGAGGCCGCTCTTGCCATCGTTGCCGCGTGCGAGGTAGGTGAGGGAGGGGGATTCGGCGAAGATGGTGGAATCAACCTTGAAGGATGGGGGACGGCCGGTATTCTGGGGGAACAGGTACACATAAGTGTCACCTTGATCGTTCCACAGTTCTTGGATCTGGAAAGGCAACAAAAAAACAAAACGGTTAATTTCACCATTGCATCATCGTGGACTAAATCGGCTTGTGGCGTACCTGTTCTCCTCTGGACAAGGGACCGAGATCATAAACGACCTTCTGGTCTAGCCCGGCAATCCATGCAGCCGGGAGCATGGGTGAAGGTGGTGGATTTGACCGCTTATCCATTGAACTGGCGCGCGACCGGCCGGGCATCCAACTCCTGCGCTTTGAGGGTGTGCTGGGGCGGGAGTCCGGGTTTGATCCCGGGATAGCCAATCCGGCCGAGCTGGAGGGCCTGCTCATATCCCGGCCTCTGCTTTGGGGACGTCCAACGGGTGAGCTCGGAGCACTGCTCGCCAAATCCTGGTTCACCGCCATCAGTGAAGGTGGCGGAGGCAAACTCTCTAGGTCCAGCCTATCGGGCATGGTTCGTGGCTCTGAAGAATATACCGCATTGGGGGTCGAGACATGACGGGTAGGCCTCGAGCTGCTCCTGCGTCGCTTATCGATCGGAAGATTCTCTGACGATTTCAACACTGGGGATGACACGGGGGAGGTCTGAGAGTCCCGATCCTTCGATCCCAGTGAGAACAGAGAAGAGATGCGCTTCGCCGACTTAACGGGAGCCGACAGCATCTTGGGTGGTTGTAGAGGTGGAGGAGTATAGTTTGGGGAGGAAGGCGACCCGCAGTGAGGTAGAGAAGGTCAATCCCGCATGGAGCGAGGAATGAAGTGTGTACTTGGCAGGTGACGGGAGGGGGGAGCTGGTTTAGGGGTTGGGGAATGGATCGGCAGGAGGGATTGCAAGAATGGTGCGGAACCGGACAAGAAGCAGGGAATGGATGAAGCTGATGTGTTTGAAGATCAAGGTCACAACAAAGAAGAAGGAGAGGATTAAAGTTAGGGGAGTGAAAGTTCAGGAGAAGTTGAGGAAGTTATGAACGAACTTTTTTTAGTATCTTTTTTTTTTTCTTGCTTAGAGGCAATCGGAGCCTTATTTTATTTTACGAAGTACGGAGTACATAACTAATACATGAATATTCATAAATACAAGCGTGAAAAGCGATTCGATCCGGTTCTTTGCCAATAATAGACTGAAGAGAATAAATGGTTCGTTGGCTGTGGATGTCTTGGATGTGTGGACCCAACAAAATATACACATCAGGTTGGAAATCGGAGAATTAGATCAGATGGTTATCGTAATGACAGGAAACAATCACTTTGTTCTATTGCAGTGTGATAGACCTAGGACAAGACAATAGGCACAGATATATCGTACTTTGTACACTGCATGTAGGATTGACTATAACCGAACTAAAAGAGTTCAGACATAAAGTTATGAAATATCATCAACCATGGTGCCATAGCCCATTCTCAACACTAACAAAAACCTTGAAAGTCATGGAACTATTTATTTCTTTCCTAATAAAGGCCCATTGACCTCTACCCAATAACGAAGCATCGCCAACCCACGATTCCAAGGATTCACGTCACTGGGATCCAGGATATCCTTGTAGCATACCGGGGCTATTTACAAGTGAAATACTAGCTTGGTATTGGTAAGAAGATCCTTTTATGACATATTCAGAGACACTGTGGTGATGTAGGTACCTACAAAGTAGACTCCGATATATATCCAAGACATGACCTTGGAACCTTCAAGACTGCCTTTATATTCCTCTGATAACCCTCAGGCTTAAATTCAACCACATCCTCAAAATGATCGTGCTCAGATTTCTGCTCCCATACCTCCCGATCTCGGATGTGTCGGTTGCCCGCGCCGCATCCCGAGGTCCCAAGCTAAGCTCTTAAGCATCACACTACTTATTGATTCCCCCCCTTTACCAACATGACAATTTTAACATCGTTCATACCCAGTAATATATTGCACATATTCATCCCCCCATCATCATGACCGTTACCATTCCCCCCGATCAGTCCATCGACCTATCAACCGGATGGCCTAACCCCGCGCTCCTTTCCGCGCCCGATTTTCGCGACTCCGCCACGACAGCACTATCCAATCCCCCAATTGCAACCCAAGCCCTACTCTACGGCCCCGACGAAGGACACGAGCCATTGCGCTCGCACATAGCCTCATGGCTGACCGAATTCTATCAGCCCTGTGAGCCCATCTCGGCGCAGCGCATTTGCATCTCAGGCGGGGCCAGCCAGAACCTGGCCTGCGTGCTGCAGACCTTCACTGATCCAGTCTACACACGGCATGTGTGGCTGGTAGCACCGACGTACTACCTGGCCGCGCGCATTATGGAAGACGCCGGCTTCGCCGGGCGTCTACGCGGGGTTCCCGAGGACGACGAGGGCATCGACATCGCGGTGCTCGAGAGTGGATTGCGTGCTGCGGAGGAGGCCGCACAACAGGCTGGGAATACAGAGCCGGTATGACAGTCCTGGCCCATGACAGAGGTGGCATAATGCTCGTCACTGTGCCATGCCTCTGTGTTATTGTTTGTTGAGTCCTGGACTGATGCTGCCCCTCTTTCCCTGCAGAAAATGAAACCGCCCAGACCCTGGCGAAAAATCTACAAGCATGTCATCTATGCCGTGCCCACTTTTGCGAATCCTTCTGGGAAGGTAATGTCGATACGCAGGCGGGAAGAGCTCGTTCGCCTGGCTCGTCAGTACGATGCGCTGATCGTCACGGACGATGTATATGATTTCCTCCAATGGCCGGCTAACTCAGATGGTGGGGAGGGAATCCGTGGTGACCGCGCATGTGCTCCGCGCATCGTCGACGTGGAGCGCTACATGGAGGGTGGCGATGAATGGGGAAACGTAATCAGCAACGGTAGCTTCAGCAAGCTGATGGGACCCGGTGTCCGTACTGGCTGGGCCGAGTCGTCCGAAAAGCTGATGTATGGATTATCGCAAACGTACGGGGTACCCTTTGGGATATCTTCATCGATGATCCTTGTTCCTTGACCTGAACTTATAAGCTAACGGGATATTTGCAGAGGCTCTTCCCGATCTGGCGGCGCTCCCTCTCAGTTATCCGCTGTCATCATCGACCAGATGTTCCCCAAGAAAATCATACAAAATCACATCCGCGACGTCCTCCAACCGAAATTCGCCGAGCGCTACGGGGCTCTCCTATCCGCAATTCATGAGCATCTCGTCCCGCTGGGCGTCACAGTCCCAGCAGCCGGCCACGCAGCCAGCAATATAGCCGGAGGTTACTTTGTGTGGATTGGTCTCCCGGCACACCTAGATGCTACGGAAGTAGTTGAGCGGGCGGAAAGCGAAGAGAATTTAGCTATGTCTCCTGGTGACGCTTTCCAGGTCCCTGAGAAGGACAATAAGGGGTTCTCGGACCACCTACGACTCTGTCTTGCGTGGGAAGAGCCACGACACTTGACTGAAGGAGTGCGTAGGCTAGCGCATGTTTTGAAGCGTATGGCTCGTACTTAGGCACATATTGCGCTGGATTTAGGTCTACGCCACCAGCCACGCGTGGCCGCCAGGAACGGTGGGGGCGCGTGGCATGCATAAATTTAAATAGACAATTCAAATACTAGCGAATACCTATTCAAATAAATATTCCCTAGCCCTTGCCAGTACACGCTTACAGAGTTGGATTTACAATGTACATTTGAGGCTCTTCATTGGGTGTTACGTCTGACAGCGACGATGCATGTCCGGCCCTCGATTTAGGCCCCGACCTTTTTATTTTTGGAACATTTCGTTTCATGACGGCACTTGAATCGTTGTCTGTACATCCTACGTTGTACAATGTACTTTGCTAAATCTTACAGGATCAACTGAGATCGAAAATTGAAGATCGGCTTCGGGGCAAGTCCATCCCGTGCCGGACTTCAGGGGGTCTGGCAAAGCTTAGCCGTGGTAGCCGTGGATCACAACTCTCCTTCTTGTTAGATCTTTGCTCATTTAAAGAAGCAGGTGTTGACACTTAGTCAAATTCCAGACTTGGCTATGACCAGCTCGCCTCTTGTCTGTCGTCATCGGGAATCCTTCCTCCTCGAGGCCCCCGGAATGTTCATCCATAACAATGTCTACCCCCCTGACAACGGCACGGGCCCGGGGGTGATTCTATGAGCCCAAGGCTCAAACGCACCCACTCTGACTCGGGAGTTGGCATGAACTGAGCATTTACTACGTCACGCGTCTTTATCGCACAAAGTCCGCGATTGTCCCGAAGTTTGGCAAACCAGTAGGAAAAAAGAGTACGTTAACGAGGACCAGGAGAACAGAGACCCAATAGCCTGGTCTCGATTGCATATCTCCATAGGATTGACAGGATTGACATCGGAGTATCATCGGCAGGGCCATTACCTTGTTGTGTCTGCAGGGGGCTCCACCCGGATCAAGGCATAATGATACGCGACAGCTTGCAATGCTCGGCCTCCTTGGAACATAACTGCCGTGCTATGGTCGTGCAATAAAGGCGCCGGGAAAAAGACTCCCCTTCCTACAGTGGGCCGCTGGGCGAGTCCCTGTGCTGTCCATGCGACAACAAAAATCTGAGATGGATGGAATGGATAATCCGCATACCCTAAGATATGGGCCTACTAATTATATAGTGCCGTAGAGTCCCCATCGCGGGTTAAGGGGATCTCGTCTGGCTATTTTTCCCTAGCCACTTGCTGTTGGTCTTTTTTGTTCTTGAAACCGATCTTGAGTTATTGTCGTTTGTTCTATACTGAGCACATTGGCTATTTACCAACGGACGCGACACTTAATTTACGATCCGAAACACCTGCGCTTAAGCTAATTTTTTAGCCTGCAATACTCTCGTCGACTGTTCGTTTCAACTCGCGACTATCACGTTTCAAGCTTTGCTGTTACAAGGCCCGCGTGGGTCTGTGATTGGTGGGGTGTTGGGAGAAGTTCAGGGCTCAGGTGTGATAGGCTGAAAGGGGGAATTTGAGGTTATTAGACTGGTCTCTGCTATATTAGAGGTATGAGTCTTACCCTAAGTCCCTAACCATCCTATAGTTTGCGATTTTCTGTCTCGACTTCCTTCTTTTGTTTCTCTTCATTCTTTCCCTTTAGGCGGCAGTCCTATTGTCTTTCCCTCATTCACTCTTTTTTATTGTGGAAGGTGCCTGCTGTGCAGCTGGGGATTCACCTCTACATTAACCCACTCTTTCTTTACTATTCCTCCTGCATATCGCTGCTGGCCAAGCGTCGGACTCGATTTATTTCTTCAGTGCCGGTTACTGAACTATCTTTCTCTAGCATCTTTTTCTGAAACATCTTCTACTTTGCTGCTGGTTCAGCATCCATTGTCAATATGGCCGTTTTCCAGACTTCGATCGCGATCTTTGTCGCCCATATCATCCTATTGATCGGTCTGCCGGCTTCATTGGTCGCAGCTGTGCCTCTTAACAATCCTGTGACAGCAGTCAACAATGTGTTGGCCACGACCGAGAAGACATTGGCCCCATCAAGCTACTGGGTTTCCAATGTGGAGCGCCAGGGCACTATTCCCTTCGCCAAAACCCCCGATTACAAGATCTTCCGTAATGTGAAGGACTATGGTGCCAAGGGTGAGTGGTTTATCTGGGTTCAGGGTTCTCGGACGGGATACTGACTATATTGCAGGTGATGGCTCCAGCGACGATACTGCGGCCATCAACAAGGCTATCTCCTCTGGAGGCCGTTGCGGCAAGGGCTGCGACTCATCCACCACTACTCCTGCCATCGTGTACTTCCCTCCGGGTACCTACGTTGTCTCCAAGCCCATCCAGCAATACTACTACACCCAGATCGTCGGTGACGCAGCTGAGCTGCCGGTCATCAAGGCCTCACCCAAGTTCGCAGGTATGGCAGTTATTGACTCTGATCCATACGAGGACAACGGCGACAACTGGTTCACTAATCAGAACAACTTTTTCCGCGCCATTCGCAACCTGGTCATCGATCTCACCAGTATGCCCCCCAGCGTTGGCGCTGGTATTCACTGGCAGGTTGGCCAGGCCACTAGCTTGCAGAACATCCGCTTCGAGATGGTCAAGGGTGGTGGCGATGCCAACAAGCAGCAGGGTATCTTTATGGATAACGGATCCGGTGGCTTCATGTCTGACCTGACCTTCAATGGCGGTAACTACGGCATGTTCCTCGGCAACCAACAGTTCACCACACGTAACTTGGTCTTCAACGATTGCCAAACTGCTATCTACATGAACTGGAATTGGGCTTGGACTTTCAAGTCTGTCAAGATCAACAACTGTGAGGTTGGCTTGAATATGTCTACCTCGCCCTCTAACCAGACTGTTGGCTCTGTCTTGATGTTGGATAGCAAACTCACCAATACTCCAATCGGCATTGTCACAGCCTGGACCCAGCAGAGCATCCCTGTTGGTGGTGGTGACCTCATCTTGGATAACGTCGACTTCTCTGGCTCTAAGATCGCTGTCGCCGGTGTTGACGGTAAAACCATTCTCGCTGGCGGCTCCGTCGTCGACAACTGGGTACAGGGTAACACTTATACCCCATCCAAGACTATCAACAAGCGGGCTACCGAGGCTGAGCCTGAGGTGGTTACTGTTGTCGAGACAGTTACAGAGACAATTCTTGCCTGTCCCGTTTCTAAGGGGCTTCCCGGTGGCAGCGCCCTGGGTAGCGATGTTCCGGCGCCTGCCAAAACTTCATCCCTCGAGACGGCGCCTGCACCCTCGCCTGCTCCGGGGGCCAGTGATGATCGTTCTTCCGCAGCTCCGGTGCCCTCCAATAGCGGCGACGACAGTGCTCGCTCTGCCTTGCCCCCGGTCCTCACTGAAATCCCTGGCCTGAACACTATCCTCTCCATCATCGAAGGAGGCTCTAAGAACTCCGAAGTTCCCGAGCCTACCCCTGCTCCCGCTCCATCTGCTGAGCTTCCTGCAACTTCTGCGGTACCCGTTGAGCCTTCGCCCCCGAGCGCTGTTTCTGTTAACAAGCCCGCTGTTCCTGTCACCGCTACTGCTGCCCGTCCCCACAGCACTGGTAGTGGATCTGATACCACCAAGGGCTCGCAATCTGGTAGCGACAGCAGCGGCTCTGGCACTTGCGGTGCTCACCAAGCTGTCACCTCTGCCCGCACACAGAGCACCATGAAGACTTCTTCCAAGCCTGCCAGCCTTCTCAAGAACGGCGCTGTCTTCGAACGCTCTAAGCCTTTGTACACCGACGTTGCGGCTTCCTCCTTCATCAGCGTCAAGTCCGCTGGTGCCAAGGGTGATGGTACCACCGACGACACCGAGGCTATCCAGAAGATATTCGACAGCTACAAGGATGGTCAGATTATCTACTTCGACCACGGTGCCTATGTCATCACCTCCACCATCAAGGTTCCCAAGGACATCAAGATCACTGGTGAGATCTGGCCCATGCTCATGGCTCACGGCCCGAAGTTCAGTGATCAGGAGAAGCCAGTCCCGCTCTTCCAAGTTGGCCAAAAGGGTGACACCGGCTCCGTCGAGATGAGCGACCTCATCATCACCACCAAGGGTGCCGCCCCCGGCGCCATTCTCATGGAATGGAACGTCGCCGGCACATCCCAAGGCTCTGCCGGCATGTGGGATGTCCACTTCCGCATCGGCGGGGCCGCCGGCACCGAGCTGCAGAGCGACACCTGCCCCAAGACGCCCAAGGAGAAGACCACCCCCAGGAAGGAATGCATGGCCGCCTTCATGCTGCTGCACGTCACCAAGACCGGCAGCGCCTACCTCGAGAACACCTGGTTCTGGACAGCCGACCACGAGCTCGACCTGAAAGACCACAACCAGATCAACGTGTACACCGGCCGCGGCGTGCTCATCGAGTCACAGAACCCCGTCTGGCTGTGGGGTACTTCGTCCGAGCACCACCAGCTCTACAACTACCAGGTGTCCAACGCCAAGAACGTCTTCATGGGTCTCATCCAGTCCGAGACTCCATACTACCAGTCCAACCCGACCTCTCTGACCCCGTACACCCCCCAGGACTCCTGGAACGACCCCACCTTCGCAAACTGTAAGACAAACTCCTGTCGGAAAGCCTGGGGTCTGCGTGTCCTCGGCTCATCGGATGTGTACATCTACGGTGCTGGTCTCTACAGCTTCTTCGAGAACTACGCTCAATCTTGTCTTCAGTCTGAGGATTGTCAGGAGAATATGGTTGAGGTCGACTGCTCGGATGTCAAGCTGTACGGTCTTAGCACTAAGGCCGCTGTTAACATGGTCACTTCTTCTGATGGGAAGCAGATGGTTCCTGGGAAACCGAATAAGAGTAACTACTGCTCCACGATTGCACTCTTTGAGCAGTCTGCTTGAGCTGTTGAGCTTTCTTCATTGAATTATTCTTTATCAAACTTCTTCTGTACCTGACTCTGTTGTGTGAAACAATATTATATCCTGTTCTCTTTTCCCTGTATTTTCTCGTAAATAGATTCTTCCTTTCTCTTATACATAGGGGATAGGCTTCTTTTATTCTCTAGTTACAGTCTTAACGTGATTGATAGATGATGATGTACTGTTGATCCGACGATACACGACTTTATGAATATGGATGAATTTGGTGGATTGTCTACTGTACTGTCTACAAGTAATTCTGGACTGTGGCATGGGACTAAAGGCACTTGTGGAGACCAACTAGAATATAAAATTCCGAATGTATTCCAATAGCAATAGCAATCGTAAAGGCCAAATGCCCGATGGAATTGACAACTTGGCAACTTGAACTTGGACTTGAACTTCGAACTCCAGATTACGAAGTTTTACGCCGTTATGCAATCCATGCTCGAGGTGGTAGAAAGGCCATGCCACTTGAGCAGTTCCTGTCTAGCAGAGTTTCCTAGAGCTCTTTCTTGAGGGAGTGCTCGGGCTTGTGCGTAGTCTCGTAATCGACATGCACGTAGGCACGTTCAACATCGGGAAGTGACTCGAGCTTGATCTGTAGCTCTTCGGCGACATCATGGGTGGCTCGCAGGGTTGCCTCTGGGTCCATGACGACATCTACTTCGACTACGAGGCGAGGGCCGGAAGTGTAGGCGCGGACGGTATCGATTGCTGTGATGAATGGCGAATGGGTCATGGCTGGAGGAATGTTAGCATATGCCTTATTGAAACATTGAAAGAATTGTAAAGGAGGTGGGGGGGGGGGGGGGGGTGGGACATACAGATATAGGTGATGAGCTGTTGCATGTTTGTATCGGCAGTTACGCCGACAAGCAACTGGAACTCGCCATAGGCAGAGTGCAACCAGAGCACACTGACCAACACGGAGAGAATGATAGCACCCATG
Organism: Penicillium bovifimosum; assembly: GCF_028826915.1. Taxonomy (NCBI): domain Eukaryota; kingdom Fungi; phylum Ascomycota; class Eurotiomycetes; order Eurotiales; family Aspergillaceae; genus Penicillium; species Penicillium bovifimosum. Next base: position 5,374,538 of record NW_026622714.1, on the reverse strand, counting down.
GGATCGATCCACCAGCGCAGCTTACTGCCACCGACGGAGGTCAGGATACCGAACCCGTTGATAAACAGATCGTTACGGTGATCCTCCCATAGAATGCGAATCTGCGAGACCTGGTTGCGCAGGGCCCAGCAGTACAGGAACAGGCAGAACTTGGTGGCAAAGGCAACCGCAACAGCGATAACGGAGGGGAGATGGAAATTTTGCGTTTCATGTTCGGAGCCCACTGCCAGCTCACGAATGGAGAAAGCGATGATGATGAAAGAGACGGCTGTCATGAGAGAGCAGAAACAGATATTGCCTGCGGTCTCGAGACGGGCTTTTCCAGCGGGGAACTTGCGCGCGTCAACGCGGTTGACAGCCTTGTTACACAGCAAGAGGGTCAGGTTGGACATGGGGTCGAAGATGGCGTCGGCCATAGTGGTGAACAACGAGAGTGATCCAGATGATACAGCACCGTACACTTGAATGGCGGAGAGGACGATGTTCGCAGCGAAACTGCCATACACGGCGATTCGGTACTTGAGGCGGTTGTCGATGTTGAGCTCGCGGGCGGCGCGCCGGTGCTCCTCGACTGGCTTCAGCATGCGTTCGATGTTTTCATTCTGAGACTCGTAGAAGCCTTGCAACTTCTTAGTGATAAAAGTTGTTCTTCCGAGACGGGTTGTGTGATGCATGAGATCTGCCACCTTCCGGCCTTTGTTTGTGCCGGTGGGATCCCGTTTCCGCGAGCTATTGGCTTTGATCTGTCGAATCTCCTCCTCGGACTTGAGTTTTGAGGCAAGCTGGAAAGGATCATTTTCACGGGTATATCGGGGTGGAGGTTGACCCTCCTCGTCACTGGAGCTCCCGGTGCGGTGTTGTTGCATGGTGGTGAGCTCATGGTCCAGGGCGGTGGTGGTCCCCTCGTTGAAAGAAAGAGAGATTCTCTCGGACCGATGGGACGGTGAGCTGGTGTGGTGGATGGTCTGAAAGACATTGGGATGGTTGGAAAGACTGTGGCGCAAGTGTTCCTCCATGATGGTGTGAAGATAGAATGTGAATGGAGTGATGTAGGAAAGGGGAGAAAGGGGAAAAAAAGGCCAAGTGAGGCAGTGAACGCGAGTAGGCCTTATCGTTATCGGGAATTATCAGATCCCGGTTGGATCCACTTGGACTTGGCAACAACTTTAATTGGGAACTACGTACTGTGTACACAATAGTTATGAAGTACACTACTCTTAAGGAGATCTATAGTCTAGATCGAATTGGTTCGATAGTCTAATATCTATAAGCATTAAGCAAATACAATGCTGGCAGATACACGTTGATTCGTACATTCAATGGATTGGAGTCAAACTGTCACTAAGCGCTAAACAAACCTAAACGAATGTCTGAGATCCTGCAGCTGGTTCACTGCCATTGAGCAAATTCCAAGATGACCTCATTGCTGCATGTCCCTGCTTACCCCGCACGTGAGGTTTATAAGATCCAATGTCCATCTACTTCTCATCTTCCCACTTCTCCAGCACAAGTTACAACGCCCAAACTCAATTCATCATGGCCAACCCATACTTCGAGATTGAATACGTCACAGTTGGCGGCAAGGGTAACCCACCTAATGTGAACTGTAGTCGTATATGCTCCTAACCAGACACAGTCGAAAACTGGGGCCGCATTGAATTCAAGCTCTACGATGACATCGTCCCCAAAACCGCAGCCAACTTCCGTGCCCTCGCTACAGGTGAAAAGGGCTTCGGCTACGCAGGTTCTGCTTTCCACCGCGTGATTGCCGGCTTCATGGCGCAGGGCGGAGACTTTACCCGTGGAAACGTCAGTGTCTACCTATAAACAATATCACACGACCATCCCGCTGACTTGAACTTTCTTCAGGGCACCGGCGGCAAGTCCATCTACGGCGAGAAGTTCGCAGACGAGAACTTCCAGGTACAGCACACTAAGGGTGGCTTGTTGTCCATGGCGAACTCTGGCCCAAATACCAATGGGTCTCAATTCTTCATCACTGTAAGTATATGTAAGGTGTGGAGGGAGATCTTCTGTTGTTCTAACTTGAGCAGTTTGTGAGAACCCCCCATTTGGATGGCAAGCACGTTGTTTTCGGCGAGGTTGTTGCTGGCCAGGATATCATTCAGAAAATGGAGAGCAAGAGCTTGGATAGGACTGGGAAGACTGACGGAACCATCAAGATTGCTTCTTCTGGGACTGTCTAGGATGTGATAGTTCGGTATCTACATTGGTTTCAGGGCAGATTCCTGATTTCGGGGTTACAGTCCTGATTTTATTTGCACGCCATACACAGTACATTGCATGCTATGGATACATTGCAAGCTCTACCATGATTCTCTAGTTCATAGTTCCATTCAATCCAAGAGAAAAAAACGGACCTCTTCACTTAACAGCAACCATGAACAACCTGGGATACTTCAACAAAACCCTCCCATCACCAGAAACCGGATACGCCCCCCTCAACCTCTCCAAGTACCCCTCCAAGTAAACCCCCCTCTCCCCCTCCTCCAACGCATCCAAATAAGGCCTCAACCCCGTCCCCTTAACCCACTCCACAATCTCCTCATGACTGTCCAACGAATGATAATACGAAACCTCAAAAATCTGCACCTCCCTACAAAACCCCTTCACAGCATCATAAAGCTCCCCAGGCCCCATAAACCCATCCCTCTGCACCGAATCCAACCGTCCCCCCCACCTCTTCTCAGCCGCCGTCTCCCACATAAGCGCATGCGAAGGCTCATCCAGATTATGCGGAACCTGCATCGCAAACACCGACCCCGGCGTCTGCGGCTGCATCAGACGCTCGATAGTCGGGATGCGCTCGGAGGCTTTGAGCCAGTGCATGGCGGCGTTGGAGAAGAAGAGGTCGATGGGCCCGGTTGGGGTGTAGGTTTCAATGTTTCCGGTTTCGAAGAGGATTGAGGGCGTGCGCTGGACGACTTGCGCTTTGGCGCGCGCTATCATCGCTGGGGAGGAGTCTAGGGCTGTTATTTTTGCCGTGGGATAGTGCGTTGCTAGCAGGTTTGTGGAGGTTGCGGGCCCGCAGCCGAGGTCGAGGATTGATGTGGGGTTTTTGAGGGGGATGTGTGTGAGGAGGTCGAGGGCTGGTTGGGTGCGTTCGGATTCGAATTTGAGGTATTGCGTGGCGTTCCAGTCTGTTTTGGGCTTGGTCGTGAGGGTTCTCGTTAATCCCTTAGTTAATAGGGTCGGGAGTTTGGTTGTCGGGTTTAGGCGGGGCATTTTGATTTATGTCCAATGAGATGTTTGTAGGTATGTTTCGCTGGGGAGATACTCGTTTATATCTTCATCTATCTTGGGGGCCCGGGGATGAGCTTGATTGGAAGTGGGTCGGCGGTTCGGTGATCTCTCCGATATCGCCAATATGTTGGAGCTTCTCAGCTTCCTGAATCTCACATTTCATTACCGATATACGGAGTACGCAAATCTAGCTAACAGAATTGAATCCAGGCATATCTATAGCAGCACAGCACAACCCGCTTGCTGTTACCCAGCCCACTTTAATCATCAAGCAAGTCGCCAAGCAAAGACTCCAGCCAGTCCAGGACATCTGCAGCACTATCAGTGGGGAAATCCAGCTCCGTACCATCCGAATCAGGCTCATCCGCAGCAGAAGTGGGGAATTCCGGCTCGGCAGTGGCCGATTGACGGGCGCTAGTAGCGAGTGTACTAGGCCGAACGGCAATCGGAGTTGGGGTCGGATTCAGCGTTTGACTTTGGACAGAGGCAACGGAGGAAGTAACGGCAACCACCTTCGAGCTGGTAGCCGAGGGCTTAGCAGAGCCAGAGCGAGGGCCAGTACCTTTGACAGTAAAGTCGACACACGACTCGTAAGTCTGATCAATGGACGGCGCATCCCAGTACCACTGCAGCACACAGTCGCCGGCTTTAGCGCACTGGCTTCCAATGTCATCCGGGATGGTGATGCTGAAGTTGGTCTCGTCGTCGGTGACGCCCGTGGCGACGGACGCATAGTTAGCCCAGAAGATCAGGGGCTTGCCGATGACTGCGTTGGAAGCTGCGTGGACGACAGAGACGTTGGCGACGCCGGTGTGTGGGACGAGGATATCGATGGTGAAGTGGACTTTTTCTCCGGCTTTGTACGAGTAGACGTTTTCCTTGTTGTCGGCGAACTTGTAGCCCTTGCAGAGCCAGAGGTTGCACTCGGCGGCGTTGTAGTCGGGCTGGCCGGCGGCGACCTGGTGGAGGCCTTGGATGTTGTCGTATTTGTCGAATTGTTCGTTGCGGTAGGCTTGCGCACCGCAGGTGGCTTTCATTGCGTTGCCTGGCATACGGGGGTTTGGCGAGCTGATGAAGCCATGGCCGTGGACCAGGGAGATGATGCTGGCGATAGCCAGAAAGGAAGTGAAGTGCTTCATGTTGGCGAGTGAATATGGAGTGATTGGAAGCGATCGGTAAACCGTTAACCGAGTGATGAATGTGTACTGAACGAAGGGAGGGTCTCAAACCAGGAGAACGAAAGAAACGAATGTAAATGTGAACGGAAGTGTAAGCAAGACTGGCCAGCAAGATGGATCTTTTGTCGAGCTGGTGAGCTGCTTCTTATAAGTAGACATGTTTGAAATGAGCTTGATCTCCAGGCTGAGCTGCGCGAGGCATTAATCAACTTCAGACATAAGCTGCCGAGTCAGTCAAACCGATACGAGAACCGATTGCAGTTATCATGACATTCTGAAACATCGGATATGCCCAAGGGACAGCGCACCTTCGGGGAGATGGTAAGTGTAGATCTCATCCTATGGGGATAGCATGGCGATATCAAACCAGGCTGATCTCCCGAGACAAGACGAACGTGCCTGGGGCTGGGGTTGCCACGGACTCCACCGAACAGGGATCTCCGAGTTTCAGGTTGGGCATTTAGCTTGAATTGGAGGAGATCATTAATTCATGGAATAAGCTTGAGTTGACATGTGCACTCGGCCGTTTGTCCAATCCGAGTCTGGGATATCCTCATTCGATTTAGCAGGCTGTATGCGTGGAAAGTCGAAGTAAATAGAAACTACCTGACTAGTTGATTACGAATGCATACGAGTGTTTCTCTCCTCCAAAACATTCTGTCTTCCTCTACGCCCCGCGTCAGACTTAGAATCTCCAGAGACCAGGATCGGGGAACAAACAGAACTACACTCATGCCACGTTCCGTTCAACACTGGCCGGGGGGAATCCCCAGGTGTATCAAACCACACCCACAAACGGAGATAACTCTCGACCAGGCCGCGGAGGAAGTCAAGGGCTGGCTACTCTTTGTACAGGTATGTCTTTACGGAATCTTGGATTTGCTAGCCACTAATTTGCCAGGAAAATTGGGTTCCTGGAGCCAATGCTTCTGACGGAACATATGAGCTGAATCAAAGACGCCAGCTTATTGAAAAATGGGCATCAGCCACACAGGAATTTCGTGATGTGAGTTCCACCGTCAACTCCTCACAGTCTATCCACTAATTCTTCTATTCAGTCATACCAATCGCGAGCGCCTACGTCTTCTTACTGTCAGTATCCAGCCGAAGCATTATCACACATAGATGACACTCTTCAGACTCTTAAGCTAGGTAGAACTACCTGCCGGTACCAACCTGGCCTGGTTTCTACCGTCCCCGTCGACGAGGCCCACGCTGCCAATCGGGAGCGATGGGTCAAACTCGCTATTTTGTTTTACAACTATGAGATGGTGACCGGGCACTGTCTTGACGATAATTACATGCCCTCGGAAGCTATCCTAAACCCAGAGATCACCACTAATCCTTCGATAGAGGATTTTCTGTCCTGGAAGTATTTGGAGACCGCAAACTTCCTCATTATCGGCCTCACACACACTGGCACTGTACTCAACATCGGGTGTCACCCATATGTGCTGGTTGATGAAGAGGGTCTGAGAACCGGTCGTTTGACACTGGTCAATTATGATGTCAATGGGACTGTGAAGGAGAGTCTTCACATCCGCCCGTTCAATATGCGAAGGCCATACAGTCATGCGATGATGGATTTTGATAAGATCCTTGATCGTGTTGATGGTGCCTACACGCACCAGAATCTACCGTGAGTATTCTTTGGGTCCCATACAGAGGATTGGGGCTAATACACATTATCAGTCTTGACATGGGCCTGCCAATCATCGATATTCTCTGTCAAGCTAAGGCTGCTGACCAACTATCAAAGGCGATGAAATCGTCTTATCGAGAGAAATGGGTGGAGGATGTCGAGCTTTATGCTCCGGGCTATCTGGCCCTCGAGGCTGAAGGGCGTGCGGGGGAGTATTCTCTAGACCGTCTCACACTCCCAGACCCAGACACTAGGTCCGACTTTAACCTCGCTCTTTAGACTAGTTTCAAATGTATCATCGTTGCTGGGGAGCAGGTACACGTGGTATGAGACGTGGTTGATCACCAACATTGAATTGTCAATCGATCTGAGCTGTTTCGCCTGAATACGAGATGTCAGAAGAGAGATCTACGCAAGCAATATGAGCATAGATAGGCTATAGCAACCTTACGTCCGGTTGATAACATAACTAGGTTACACCAGGCCACGTAGATGCTGTGACCAAGTGACTGGATTGTCTGGAGCGAGTGTTCCTGCGTTTTGGTAGCGCAATAGCTACAGAGAGGGTGAGATAACCCTGTAACGTGGCTCCGGTCGATAGATACGCAGCAAACCCTCACTATCACCAACACTGGATTCAAATACAAACCGCTCGAGAGACTGGCCGCGCAATATGTCCACTTGTCAGGCAGCTTGAAAAGTTGCTGATGAAATAGCAAGATAGCTGGTCGTCTACAATAGAGTGCATTCAAATGAGAATATTAAAGACGGACGGGAGAAGAAAGAAAAAGATGGAGAGGAAGAAGATAGGAGTTGACAGATTCCATGAAGATCTAAATGTAAAAGAAATCATGGATGGAAGGCTGGGCAAAGTATACTGCTGCGTGAGAATAGCGGATGGAATAAACCTAGGTAGTAGTCCATTGCTCATGGATCGATTCAGGGCCTGACACTTCCAGTTACTGGTCCAGGAGCTGATGTCCTGTACCAATAGACTGTAATCGTAGGACTTGTACAAGGGTAGAGCTATCTACTAATGCATGGGCAAAAGAGTTAGTCAAGATCCAACACCGAGTCACTCTCGCCGCATGGTACAGATCCCAGGTACGGTTGCCAATCCGTACTGGAGAACCGTAAACCGGAATAAGTGCCGTCGATAAGCCGTGGTTCCGTGCTGTTCCATATCTCACGTCCGTAGATCATCCCAGCCACATGGTACACATGCGATGAATCCGCGGCTGGTAAATCGGCTATGTGGCTTGATCTGGGCTTAGGTCCGAGCCGTCGATTTCAGGGTCTAGAAGACTCTCTCGGATGGATCGCAGAGTATCAGATCCGAGTGGATTGTGGGGTGAGAGTCTGAGAGTCCTGAGAGTCGAGAGAGAGAAGAGGAAGAAGTGGAATTGTCTAGACGAGAAATTACAAAGTATTTGTAGTTTGAAGTAAGGCAAACAAAGTTGAGGCCATTGCTCTTGCCTTCTGCCATCACAATCCCAATTAGGCAGCTACGTTGGATCTTGGTAAACCTCCCAAGAGACCATAGAACCATGGAACCATAGCCCAGTTCTCCACTCTCCATTGATCCACTTCGTATTTGAACAAAAGTCCCAGTGCTCGGTCCCTCCGGATTTTCCCCGTACCATCTGCATACACCAATTGGAAGACATCCGTGAAGCCTTGAATTTGATCCTTGCGATCAATCCTCTCGCACCTAGAATCAAGACATTCTACATAAACCAAAATCCCACAACAAGCTTTGACGTGCGAGAGGTAATTCAGAGTGGGGTTGGGCCCGTTGGGGGCGTACGGCCGCGTACCTTAGCGCATTTACAGGGGAGTGAACAAGGATAAAGTACTCCGTAGTGTCATGTAGTTAGCACAAACGGGAAAGATGGTTAGCTTCATTGAATGGTGCAATCACATTGTATGATGTATCCCACATATGTCATAAAAACAGTACTTTTGATCCGTACTTTTGCTTCAACTGCTTAACCGCCAATCCCACACAAATCCACGTGGAAGTGGTTTCCACTTTTCGTCAGGCCTATGATAATTGACGCACTGAATTCCTAACGTGGCCTGGGACATGACACTTTACCCTTTCGTGTGAGAGAGCGGGGATTAAACTACTCCGTAAGACGGTGAGGACTAAGGGAGGTTTTGATTCTTCTTCTTCTCTCTCCTTTTCTTCCTTACCGGAAATTATATCCGTTGTTTTCACAATGAGAGGTGGAATAAAATCGGAGCCCGAGGAGGATATCGCGGTGGTATGTTAATCATGTTATGGATCTTCTCTCCTTTCTCTTCTAAAAGCCCTAATCTAACAAGCTACTAGGACCCTAAGCTCCATGTCACGACCGTTTATGGCGATGACTGGCAATCGTAAATATCATCCCCTTTTTTCTCGATGAACAGCTCTCACACAATGGCCACCCAATTGTAGGGAAACCACTTCGATCGGATCCTCCATCTACCGAGGATTAGAAGAGAATGGACGACGGTATCAAACGTTGAGCCACAAAGAATATCTGTACGCATTGCCTTTCTAGATTGAGGAATAGCTTGCTAATTGCTGGTCAGGATTCCCTCGGATGAGAAGCAGTTCGAGACATACGAAGCAGGGTATGCAAAACACCTTGCCTTTCTATCAGTCTTGGCACATGTTAACCAACAGCCACAGGCACTTGGTAGCTCTCGTGATGGACTCAGACCAAGAGAACCCTCTCTTCCGATCGCCAGTCAGGAACCCCAAGCACATTCTCGACCTCGGAACAGGTCAGGGTAATTGGGCCATGTATGTGAAGAGCAATTCCCTCCAGCTTCGTATAAGAATAACCCAAACTCACCCATCCCAGTGATGTCGCCGATATGTTCCCAGAAGGTAAGCCAAAGAACCTCAACCGTCATCAATACCATTAGAAAATTAACTAACACATCCCAGCCACCGTCCGCGGCGTGGATCTGTTCCCACCACCAGTAACCTGGATGCCCCCGAACTGCATCCTGGAAGTAGACAACATCGCCGAAGATTGGACCTGGAACGAACCCCAAGACCTAATCCACATGCGCATCATGATCGGAGCCTTCGACGACCAAGAATGGAACCGCGTCTACCAGCAATGCTACAAGTAAAAGCCTCCCTTTCCCTCTCTTTCCCTCCCCTTCCCTTCCCGCTCTTTCCTAACCAAGAAACACAGCAATCTCCGCCCAGGAGGCTGGCTCGAACAACTAGAAGCAAGCCCCTACATCGAATGCGACGACGACAGTCTCCCCGAAGACAACATCCTGCGCACCTGGGGTCCCGCCCTCTCAGACTGCGGCAAGCGCGCCGGCCGTCCCCTCGAAACAATCGACATGATGCAAGACGCCTTCCGCAAAGCGGGCTTCGTGGACGTCCACGAAAAAGAGTACAAGTGGCCCATCGGGCCCTGGGCCCGCGACCAGAAGTACAAGGAGGCTGGCACGGTAAATTTCCAGCATTGGATGTCTGGTATGGAAGGGTGGGCTATGTGGTTGCTTTGTAAGTTTGGGGCGCCGGAGCCGTGGACGCAGGAGGAGGTTATTGTTTATGTGGCCAAGTTGAGGGCGGAGTTGAAGAATCCGAAGTTTCATATTTATGAGCGCGCGTGAGTTTTCCCTTTCCCTTTACTTTGCTTTTTGGCTTTTGGTTTTTGTGTTGTTCTGGATGGTTAACTGGAATAGTCGTCGGGTGTGGGCGCGGAAGCCTTTCCCTGAGGAGGTTGCGGCGAGGGAGGCTTCTGTTGTTATAAAGGCGGAGCCCGAATAGAGGGTGGTTCGGATATAAAAGAAGTTGACGTGTCCATGTGGTCCTGTGTCTCGAATAGGCGGGATATCTTGTGGGATCCATTGCAACATTGTGAATATTGAGCTTTTGTTTGGAAATATGCATAGCTACTGTGATTTCATTCAGATCTAGTGCGTTCGGCCTTTGCTTGTGCAAGAATTCGAAACGACATTGTCTGTCAACTTATGCACCATGCGTTAGAGAGGTCCTACCTTTCCCTTGAAGGTTGCATGGATATGGTGCGGATTATCCACAGGTAAGAATGTAATATGTAGAGCAAAAGAATGCAAGGTATCATAGAATGTAAACGAAAGAGAACAACCAAAAAGTAACACGCGCTGGCAAAGAAACACCAAAGCGCAAAACTTAAACCAGAAAGAGTCCACCAAGACCGAAACAAAAAGAAGCACCACCGGGAATCAGCAACAAACGCTAGCGCTTCTGCTCAGTAGGCTGCACCCGACTCGTCTCCTGATCCGAATCGTTCGTAGCATAGTCATCAGCAAAAGGATTCCGCACCTGGAAATCCTCAGCCTTATATTCATATCGACTGCTCGACCCAGTTGCCGTCGCATTATTAGAAGCATGTCCCCGGCCACCCGTCATAACCGTCGAAGGCAGCTCCGGCACTCCAGCAGGAGGCTCCGGGCTCCGGGCTGAAGGCCGTGGCGCAGCATGGTTACCAGAGCCGGAGGAGACGACCTGGGACGTCGGCGAGGGACTGTTAACGTTCGACGAGCTCGGGGATGACGAGCCTCTGATCTTGCGCGCCTTCAACATAGCGCGCTGCTGCTGCGAGAGCGCAACCGAGATCTCGTCATTCGTCTCAATCAGTGTCAACAGCGTGTCCTCGTCCGGAGCGGGGTTGCTGGCATGAATGTAGCTCTGGACTACGCGGGAGCCTGTCCGACAGCGGTCGACGAACTCTTTGATGAGATCGTTGTCCTCCAGCTCGAGGGGTGGCGTGGACTGGACGAACTGCGTTAGCAGTTTTGCTGAATTGCGCGCTTCTTCGATGCGGGCTGCCAGTTCCACTGGGTCTGGAAGGGCTCTGGGCGGAGGCTGGGGTGGACGTTGGTTGTTCGGATGTGTTGGGTGCATCGGGGGTGCTGTGATGGAAGCCATTGGGAATCGGTCAATCTGGGCACGGGTTAGTAAAGGACGAGAGCCCATAAAGGGTACCAGTGTGTTGTTTCCTACCAGACCGCGTGAACCCTTGCTCTTCTCCTTCGCCCACATCTGCAGCAGCAATTTAAGGTCCTCGTCCCATCCGCGCTGTTGCTCAAGAGTATCCAGATACTGGCGAAGATAGCTCTGTACATACCAATCGCGTCCTGTGCGCAACAATTCCTTGATCGTCGTCACGAACTTGGCGTCGAAGTTGCGGGTAAATGTGTGACCGGGGTTATCGGCCAGGATACGCATGAGCATGATCGCATTGTACTGGGTGTGGTTTGGGGTGCCGGCGGGATCGGCGAGATACTTGCGAATGCGCAGAGCTGCTTCCTTGGCGGCATTGGGGCTGGATTCGGCGGTTTCGACGATCTTCGGGAGGTGGATGAATTCGGTGCCTTGCTAGAGTTGTGCAAATGCGATTGTCAGGCTTGAAATGGGGAAGGTCTGTCAGCTCCGAGGCACATACCGCGTCACGCGAAGCGCCGTTTGAGGTTGAGTTCGAATCCGATTCGCAGAAGGCAGTCTGAAATGGTGTCAGTGGTGCGTCATTCCCTTCAAGTACTGTCAATCCTTACCAATTCTCTCGATATAATGGCTTCTGCTGAGTCTCCCTGTTCAATGCCACTGTTGGTGGAGGCTATCCGAGTTAGCGAAGTTGCGGGGAGACGTGGAGACGGTGAGAGACTCACTTGAGCGCCTGATTGGGAAAAAGCGCTTCATGATCACAGATGATCGCACAACGTGCTGATTTTCAGGGGAAATGTGTGAAAGAAGGAAAGATCTGATCTAACCGCCTAGATGCCAAAAGGGTATAATTCTAGCGGGGGCAAATGCAGCCACAAACTAGTAACACTGGTGACTGGTAACTGCAGTGATCTAGCAGAAATAGGATACCGCCTCGCTAAGAGTTCCAACAAGCAGGAGAAGGAAAGACAAACAAGATATATGATGTCTATCTCTAATCTCCCGCGGCAAACACCATTCCACGTACGCTTTCGCGCGTCTTGCATCGCCAAGGTGATTCTCATCCAGGCTCCAGGCAACGAGATGTTTTATGGTGAGTCAGCCACGTGGGGTAGACGATACATCAACAAAGCATGCATGAATCCTATATTTTAGAAGTACCCAGTACTTAACCTCGATCGATCTATGAGATTAAACATTACTCCGCATCAACAGCATCAGCCATCTCCCCCAAAGTTCCAAACCGCCAATCAAAGATCGGCTCCTCCACATTCCCCATAACAGCCCCAGGCCTCTCAATCCAAACAGACTTAATACCAACCCGCCTCGCAGACCGATGATCATGAAACTGGCTCTGCGCCGTCTGCAGCACCTGCTCCCGCCCAACCCCAAACTCGCGTTTCACAGCCTCCAACATGTACTCGAAATTCCGTAAGTCAGGCTTGTAACTGCCAATATCCTCCGCCGTAAGGACCATATCAAATGGCACGCCCTGCAAACTGCCGGCATTGGACTTGGCAAACGAGGCCCGGTCCACGTTCGACAGTACCACCAGCTTGTAGTGCTTTGACAGCCGGCGCAGGGCGTCAACCGTGTCTGGGAAGGCAGGCCATGTTCCGATGGAATCCCCGAATGCGCGGCTCTCCTCTTCTGTTGGCAGGTCGAGGCCTAGGCGGGCGGCTAAGATGGGATGGATTTTGGATAGGAGGGCGGAGTAGGGGAGATCCGGGGTCGCGATCTGTTGGGCGCTTTCGAGAGCGTAGTAGGTTGTTAGTAGGTGGGCGCGGGTGAAGTGCTTGGTGGATTTTGACAGAATTGGGGCCAGGGCGGTGATGATACCGCTTTCCCAGTCTATTAGGGTGCCGTAGACGTCGAAGCAGAGGAGGCGGTACGGGGTGAGGGCCATTCTCGTTGTTTGTATTGTATGTTGTAGACCTTAAGAGGATTGAATGGCACAGTAACTGTAGGTCTTAGGGAACTCGGGATCTACTTATAACCCCCGCAGATCCACTCAAATCATTCTCTTGGCAGTATTACATTGAGCGGGAACCCATGAGGGAAGTCGGGGGCCGGAAATGGCATAGGCAAGATAGAGCTACATGATTGACCAGGGTCATGTCAGCAGATCTTTTCAGATCTTGGCATGAATTGCCCTAAAGCAGCGGATATAGATACAACTTCCTCTCGAAGCGTCGATTTTATGCTAGAGTAGTACCCCTACTCAGCGCAATGAACAACATAAAATGAAATTATCATAATCGAAGGACCAGGGCATCAGGAGTGCAGTTAAACAAGACAAAAGACAGACCCTCTATCAGAAGAAAGTGACGGAGAAAGAACCACGTTTGTATCATGATTGGATCGGGAAGTACAGAATCCTATTTTCACCCTGGGCCATATCGTTTAAACTTTTTATTGGGTTCTCCTCCGGTTGGCGCCATGACCTTAAAAATCTTGTATGATCCGGTATCGATTCCGTTCCAACATACAACAGCTGAATAGAACTCCGATCCTTCCCGTCCACCGCAAAAATCTTTTCACGCGTAACCACACCCCTCACACCTTCTGGCAATCCGTTTATGCCTCAATGAGAGCACGGCGGATCTGGGTGCCACGCTGGCGGGAAGAAAGGCGGACAGCCTTGTCGGAGGGGCCCTTCTTGACCTCCTCGTCAGCCTCGGTGAGGATGAGCTCGATGTGGCAGGGGTTGGTCATGTAGGGGTTAATCTGGGAAGGGTCAGCGATTGCTGCATAGGATAGAAACGCATGTTTCCGGAATAACATACACGACCGTGAGCACGGTAAGTGCGGCGGCGGCCCTTGGGAGCCTGGTTGACCTGAATGCGCTTGACAATCAGGGCGGAGGTGTCGAGACCCTTGCCATCGGCGTTAGCCTCGGCGTTCTTGAGCAAGTCGATGATGTGCTCAGCGGACTTGACGGGCCAGCGGGCCTTGGAGACACCGAACTGCTTGCCTATGAAACAAAAATGTCAGTCGATGTTCGACTCGTTCAAAATTTCATCCAGATCGTAGATATCCACAGCATCGCCAATAAGCCAGTATTCGTCCATCAACCCATCCATATTTTCCTCATTCCCTGTACATGCAAATGGTTGTCGTAGTAATGGTGATGCTGTGATCTCTTCCCACAATCCTCCAAAATTCCAACCCGACCCATCCGAAATTTTATTCACGAAAGGGTAAAAAAGGCGACTCACCCTGGGCGGTGCGACCAGTGGAACCAGCGTAGCGGCGCATGGGAACGGCCATGGTCTTGTTGGTGACGTTCTCGAGGAAGGTAAGAGCCTTGGACAGCTTCATACCGTTGATGGCCTGAGCGGTCTCACGGGTGTTCTTGAAGCTGACACGCAGGTAAGAGCCGCGCGCGCGGGCGCTCTTGGCCTGCGAGATCTCCTGGGCGGCGTAACGGACCTGTACAGAGCATTGCTCGTTAGCAATGGGATTCGTGGTTGGTGATGTTGAGGGCAGCGAAAGTCGACCCGGCGATCGGGCTTGGATTTGTATCACACGGGTGACATTTCGAGGAGAATAGGATTCGCAGATATCATCGTCAAAGAAGGGGTCATGCAGCACTCACCATCTTGAAGGAGTTGGCGAGGGGGGTGTGATGGTCCTCGGTGATGAGTTGTTGTCGCTTTTCGTCGTCGTCCGGCTCTCGCTTGAGCCACCAGATTTGGTGCGGTTTTTTTCGCTCTTGGCGCTCTGGCCCTAAGCGAGCCCTAACGCTAGCCGGTTTGGGTGGATTTGGCTTTGGATTATGTCAGGCCTTAGTCATGTGCCTTGCCGCTGGACCCACATGTCAGGTGCTGATGTGGCCCCGACTCTTGGCGTCAGATCAATTGGAATCAACTAAGGTGAACATAACATGATGAGCTTGAGCAAGCTACAATGTGCAATGTGCACCCAATGATAAATCGTGATTGATGATACAAAATCGCTTATCGCCCATTTTGGCACTTCTTCTATATAAACTAAATACATTTTTGCTGGCTTCTATTCTACTTCCTCTGCTCCGGCACCTGTGTGATAAGCTCCCCCTTCTCAACAGCCGACCGCAGATTATCCAACACGAGGAGCTCCATATCCTTCTGTGTCTCAAAAGTCGCAGTACCAATGTGGGGCAGCAACATAACATTAGGGTTGCTAACCAGACCGGGCTCGATTTCCGGCTCGCACTCATACACATCCAAGCCAGCAGAGCGCACCTAACAACGGTCACCAGTCAGCATTGCCCGCACATCTATACTCCAATACGACTTCACATACCTTGCCGGACTCGAGCGCCACAACCAACGCCTTCTCATCAATCAGCGCACCACGCGCCGTGTTAACAATAACGACACCGTCCTTCATCTTGGTGAACTCCTTGGCCCCGATGATGTGGCGGGTATTAGCGTTCAAGGCCAAGTTCAGGCTGAGCACGTCCGCATTGGCGAGCAGATCGTCGAAGGAGACGTATTGAGCGCCAACCTCCAGCTCGGCTGGGAGACGGGAGCGATTGTGGTATTGAATCTTCATGCCGAAGGCCTTGGCTCGGATTGCCATTTCCTAGTCATTGTTAATTGGGCTCAGAATAGTGTCTGTGGCTGCGATACATACCCGTCCGATGCCGCCCATTCCCAGAATACCGAGAACCTTGTTCTTGGGATCGTGGCCCAGGGTGGTCTTGTACTCCTTTCCTCCTGAGGTGATGGGGCCTTGCCACTTTCCTGTTCACATGTTAATCTATGGGCTCTTATTGCAGGATATGTTATCCCACTATATGTCTGCCCTTCACTTACCTTCACGGAGAGCAGTGAGAGGAACATGAGCCTGGCGCAGAGCACCGATCATTAAGAAGATGCCCACGTCGGCTGTGGCATCGTTAACCGCAACCGGGGTGCTGGACACAGCAATGTTCTTCTCTGTGCATGCGGAAACATCAATGTTGTCGTATCCGGCGCCGTTGTGGCAGATGTACTTGAGGGACCTGGGCAGGACTGAGACCAACTCCGCATTGAATGGACCGGTGTACTACATGGACTTGTTAGTACGGCTTCTCGGGTTGATGTGGGGGCAGATTATCTACCTTGGTGGAGGTGTTAGAGCGGTAGATAGCTACCACGTCTTCATACTGGCCAGCCTTGCAGTTGGCGATGAATTCCTCTCTGGTTCCGCTAGGGAACTCCTGTTCGTCTGTTCAGCGGAATCGATGGCATCGGAATGGCTATTGCTTACCTTCAACGTCAACAGAGATGAGATGCTCTCCCACTCCTTGCGCGCGTGTGTGATTTCTCCAATGAGGAGAGCTGATTGCGCCATGGTGTATTCTCTGGAAATGTCAGATGCGCCGACTCAAATGATGTCAGTGGAGTTATGCTCACAGTTGCTCCTGAGGCTATAGAGGTATATCAAAGAAAAGAAACAGAATAGAGCGAATGAAGCAATAGTAGAAGCAACTTTGGAAATGAAGAGATTGCAAATTGCAAAAATCAAAAAAAGAGTATTTGGAGAGACTACGGAGTATGAAACTCCCCGCTATCAGTACGGCTATCCCAAGACCCCCATGTCGGCATTCCGGGGGATCGCCGAGAGGATGTTCTTTAGCTATGGTATGCTCTTACTCCGTATAGTTAATTGAGTAGGTACCTTATTCCATGGCTTCCTTCCTCTAGATTCCATGTCTTCATAATTATTCTTCAACATATCACTTCTCATGGTTCTGCAGAGACAAGTGAAGAGACAAAAGATCACCCCCACGTCGGGTATCGAGAATGCCCTTTTCAGATCAATCACCGACAGCGGAGCATCTCCGGGCCAAAGTGGGGGGGGAACTTGAGGGGAAACGGGAACTGACCCCAAAGGCCGTCAGGGTACGGAGTAACCAAATCCGACTTCCACTCCTTTCGCATCTTTTTCTTCTCCAATTCCGAACCTCTTCGTACCTAGTAAAACACCGCATACTACATCTACACAGTACTACATCAATCATGTCCACAACCACCGCCCTCGTCCTCCACGGCGCCAAAGATCTCCGCGTGGTAAGTTTACCCCCAAACAACAACCACCCTACCTCTACTCCGTAAAAACAAAACCCCCTAACACCAGATGAAAATACAGGAACAACGCCCCCTCCCCACTCCCACCGCAAACGAAGTCCAAGTCTCCATCAACGCAACCGGCCTCTGCGGCTCCGACCTACACTACTACACGCACGGACGCAACGGCGACTTCATCGTCCGCGAACCCCTATGTTTGGGCCACGAGTCCTGCGGGACCGTAACAGCCCTCGGCGACTCCGTAACCAATCTCTCCATCGGCGACCGCGTCGCACTGGAAGTCGGACTTCCCTGCCGCACCTGCGCACTATGCAAACAAGGCCGGTACAACATCTGCAAATCCATGCGGTTCCGCAGCTCAGCCAAGACCTTCCCGCACCTAGACGGCACGCTGATGGAGCGCACGAACCACGAGGCTAGTATGTGTCACCTGCTGCCGGAGAGCGTTAGTGATGCGGGCGGTGCGCTGGTTGAGCCGTTGGCTGTTACGTTGCATGCGATTAGACGGTCGCGGCCGCCGAGTGTTCAGGAGGTTGAAAGTAACAGGGAGGCGGGGGTTGAGACTGCGGCGCTGGTTTTTGGTGCTGGCGCTATTGGACTATTGCTTGCTGGGGCTTTGGCGGCTGGGGAGAACTTTTCGTCGATTGTTGTTGCTGATATTGATGAGCGCAGGCTGAGGATTGCGGAGAGTATGGGGCTTGGGTTGAAGACTGTGGTTATTCCGAGGGGGGGTGCGAAGCCGGAGAATGTGGATCAGACGGCATATGCGCTGGAGAATGCGCAGAGCGTTGCGGGTGTGTTGGTGGAGGCTGCGGGGACGGAGGGGGCGCTTAAGGTTGATATGTTTAGTCGGGTTTATGATTGTACGGGTGTGCCGGCTTGTGTGCAGGCGGGGATTTATGCTAGTGCGCCTGGGGGTGTGTTGGTGCAGGTTGGCATGGGACATCCGGTTCAGACTTTGCCGGTTGGGGCGGCGGCTTTGAGGGAGGTTGATATTATTGGTGTGTTCCGGTATGATGGGTTTGCTTATCCGGCTGCTATTAAGTTACTGGCTAGTGGGAAGATGAGGAGTGTGGAGGAGAAGGTCGTTACGCATAGGCTTCGGTTTGAGGAGGGAGAGAGGGCTTTTGAACTTGCTGGGAAGGGGGTTGATGAGGAGGGGAACCCTGTTGTTAAGGTTGTTATTGAGGGCAAGAACTGATGGGTGACAGCTCTTTGTAAAGGATGGATGATGGTGGTGTTAATGACTATACCCTGTGACGATATAGAAAAAGTTCGCATATAGTGAATCACGACAAGTTTACAAGATTAAGATAAGATGCTGATGCAGTAATTTGATGACGCAGAACGCTCTATCACTTCAATGAGAGATTACTTCAATCCACCAGCCAACAAGAGACTCTGGCCCGTCATGTAGCCCGTCTTCACAAGCATAGTAACGACATTAGCCGTCTCTTCCGGCGTCCCGAGCCGACCAAGTGGAATACCAGCAGCCACCTCCGGGATAGCCGCAGCATTAGGGATCATACCCGTGTCGCCAATCATAGCCGGAGCAACATCGTTCACACTGATATTGAACTCCGCCAGCCGAGTCGAAAGGTTCTTCATCATACCAGTCATGCCACCCTTGGATGCAGCGTAGTCTAGAAGAGAGTTAGCGTGTATTCCCAGAAAAAAGCAACGGCTATATAACATACGACATCCGTTGATACCTCCGCCTTGTGCGGCAATCGAAGACATGAAGACAATACGACCCCACTTTTGGCTCTTCATATACTCCACCACCCCTTTGGTCAGAATGAACGAAGCGCGCAGGTTGACATTCACAGTGTAATCGAACTCTTCGAGGGAGCAGTCCCAGATATTGGGAATCCGTTTCCCGTGGCCGGCGTTGGAGATGAGAATATCAGGTCGGTGGCCGTGTTCGGCGTCGATCTGCTGGAACATCGTCTCGATGTCATCGGCGGAGCCGACATCGACCTTGTGGACTGAGATGTGGAGGTTCTGGTCTGCATATTTGCTCTGAAGATCGGCCACCAAGGCATTCATCGCGGTCAGGTTGGTCGCGTATGTTAGCGCGAGGTGGACGCCATGTTGTGCAAGCTGGTGTGCACAGGCTGAGCCAATCCTGACATTAATTGTGAGCTTTTCATCCTGACCATTGGCGTAATATGACGGCAATCCACTTACCCGCCCGATGCACCGGTGATGAGGGCAAGTCGACCTTTGATCTCGTTCAATGACATGATGCAAGCTGAAGTGTGACAGTGACGATCAGATACAGGAACAAGATCTGAAATCTATGTCTGATCTGAAACTAAATGGAGCAGTGCAGTCCTCGGCTACCCCTCGGGGACATCTCCGACGGATCACCTCCGCAGCCCCGCATCATTCGCCGTGTGGGGGAGTTCCACGATAAAGCCACTCCCAAATTAGAACAGAAGACTACTGCTCATATCTCCCATCCAAGCAGACGGCTGCCAGGACTGTGTTCGTGACATTCCAGTTTGATCCATATCGGAGACATTCGGGAATGTATCTAGCCCCAGTAGACCACCAGAGACTAAATCTCCAGATACATAATCGCCGACAGCCTCCAAATCAAGCCAGGAAAAGTCATTCGCAGGGCTGAAGTCCATGAAGACCGGATCTGCGACCGGGTTTGACAGGGCTGGCTGCATCGAGAACTTGTTTTGCTGTGTCTCTGCAGGTGGGTTGGATGGGGCTTTGGGCTTCCACAGAAGCTCTAGCAGGCGAGCATAGCGGGATCCGATGTCGTCGGTCCCGGCGCTTGCTTGTTTGAGAACCTCTGTGGTTCGACTGACTAGGTCTTGGACTTTTGCTTCTTCTGCGGGGACCATCATTCCGAAAGAACGGGCCTATGGCATTGATCAGATGACATTCAACAGATGATTGAACGGGGGTCTTACCTTGTAGAGGAAAACGGCAGAATAGATGCCATACCTGCATATCATGAGCTTTATGTCTCGGCGCGTGATAAAGCGGGAACTTACAAGTAGAAGCGGAGAGGCATGAAATGGAGATGCTTTTCAGGATCTACCAAATACACAAGGATAGTCAAATATGACTTTGCTGCATCAACGGACTCATAGATAAACCGCGCGTCCGGCATCGATGCGACATCTTTAAACGTCGCTCGTAGCTGTTCTCGCTGGCTTTGTGACGCGCTTTTGGGTTTAGCCAGCGATTGTGAGATCGCAGCCTGGAACGCGAAAGCAGTTGTATACAGACGCAAATACTCGTATGACAACTGCAGTGTGGCTTGCATCGGTGGTGAACCTACCAGAGTGTTAGATTGAAGCAGACATATCGGGTATCGCATCTGAAAAAGGCAACTCACAGTCCAATGACCCCCATATTGACTTCCATCGCAGAATCGCAAGACGGAAGTCATCGACATATTTGACATAGTCTCCCATCAGCATCATATGGTTGCTACTGCGCATTCCCGAATACAACACCTCATGAACGTTACCATAAAGCTGCGTTAGATCCAGCATAGCCTGTAAAATCTTCGAATAGTCCTCCTCCCCCTCATTGTCCGGCTGCAGCGAAGGGAAATCCTGACTAACAAGACCGGTCATTGGCCCTGGTCCACGCGACCAGAAAGCGCGTCCAATGCGCACTGAGATCAACCGATCCGAGATATAGCAACTAGCCCAAGCCAAGCGACGACGAGCCTCACCCTCCGGATCACTGGAAGAGTCTCCACGGAAAGACGTGCGATCCATACCGATAAAGTACCCCGAGCGCAACGCAAGCCCGACATGCATCCACGCAGCCCGGTCCTCTTCGCCGCGTCCGACGCGCTCGATGCGCGGACGCAGTCCCTGTGGTTCCCACTCCGCGAGCAGCAGGAGGGATTCAATTGCCTCGACATCGCACTCTGCGCCCATGGCAATGTCGGAGACCAGCTCGTGCATGTACTTGGAGCAGTACTCGTGGATCTCGGGCTGGTCGACCAAGTCTTTAGAGGCGATGGTGAGAACTGCCGTGAGTAAGTGCTTCTCGTTAGTGGCGAAAGCATCCAGGGCGGCGCGTCTGAAATACTTCCGCGGCACGACGGGAAGGTACTGATGGAAGTTCTCAGCATAGCGGGAGATCAGCTGCCACACAGTCTCCGGGTCTAGTGCGCGCGACTGGACGAGTCTATAAGCTTTGATCCCGTCTGAGATTACGCCGTTACGTAGACTGCTGTAGGAATCGGTTGGGGTATGGTCATTGCGAGTTTCGGAGGTTGCTCCCGCACCCTGGGTGGCAATGCCGGTGAGGCATTGCCAGGCATCTGATGGATTGCGCGGGACAGTTGATATTGAGGTATCGTCTACCTCCGACGTTGATGTTGCTGGTGGGTTAGGTGGCAGAAAGACCAACGGGCCGGGATAAGATGCCGACGGTTGACAATTGTCGGAGTTGGCTGGGCTGGATGTATCCGATTTATTTCTCGTAGTAGCTGCCGGTGTGAAATTCTTGATCTTGTTCTTTCGAACTCGGCGTCCGCCGCGATTCGAGCTGCCAAGCACGCATTCGCGATTTTCGAGCACACAGCGCCGACATGGCGGTTTGCCGGGGTTGCCGCTGGAGTCACTTCTTGCGATCAGCGGAGGTCCAGCTTCGACTGAGTCACTGAGATCTGGGGCAAAGACTGCAGTGGCTGAAACGAGAGATATTTGAAACAGAGAGATGGTCTTACAGGTCACATCGCGACTTGCGCTGTCTGCAATGTAGGCAGGCTCGGGACACGCGTCTGGCGATCTCACGCGCGGTTTCTATTGATTCGTCCTCCATTGGTGCATGAGTATAGCTAGCAGAGGCATCGAAGAGTTTGAAACAATAAAAACAAGTCTACAATTCGCCGTGGGGGAAACTCTTACTCATCGTCCATGCTCAACAGGTGAGGTGCGGAGGTTGAAGAACTTTCAGGAGTTGATTCTACGTTTTGCCTCTATAACTGCCTACATGGATGTATACGGAGTACGCACTTTGCATTTACAGTTGACATTTGACACTGAAACTAGTCTACATACTACTAACTAGCCTCAGTCAAGTTGATCTCACGATCTGTGTAAAATACCCCCACGGTTGCCGACGGCTACTGACCCGGCTATTGGAATTGCCTGATTAGAAGTCCCCCTCAATTCGATCGTCTCTTAGATTGAGCCCCTCCTTGAGTCCTTCTTCTCATTTTAATGTGAATCAAATTAAAGACACTCTCATTCTCATCTACTCCGTAATCCTCTTCAATCACAATGGCAGGCGTTATGTCCCTTTTCTCCCTGAGCGGGAAAACCGCCATCGTCACTGGTGGAACAAGAGGTATCGGCCAAGCCATGGCCATTGCCTTGGCCGAAGCCGGCGCCGATATTGTTTTGGTTCAGGTAAGAGAGGGAGAGCGCAATTAAAATAGCACTGTGAGCACATGCTAATATTGAGCTAGAGAGACAACACCAACACATCAACCAAAGATGAGATCATACGTCTTGGTCGCAAGGCCTACATTCACGTCGCCGAGCTGAGCGATCGCCAAGCCATCAAAGGCATCATGCCAGCATTGACCAGCCAAGGGATCAAGCCCGAGATTCTGGTGAACTGTGCCGGAATCCAACGGCGACACCCTGCCGAACAGTTCCCGGACGAAGACTGGGACGAGGTAAGCCGAACGGGAACCCCATCCATGATCTGCTCATGTTTCTTACTTGTGGAACTAGGTCCTGGAAGTCAACCTCTCATCTGTATTCATCATGTGTCGAGAATTCGCCTCATACCTACTTGCCCGTGACGCCTCCGAATTCCCCGACGGTCGCCGGGGCTCCATCATCAACGTCGCCTCGCTGCTCACCTTCCAGGGCGGTATTACTGTGCCCGCCTATGCTGCATCTAAGGGCGGCATTGGACAGCTGACCAAGGCGCTCTCCAACGACTGGCTCGCTAAGGGCATCAATGTCAATGCGATTGCCCCCGGGTATATTGCTACCGATATGAACACGGCTCTTATTAACGATGCTGGGCGCAATGCTGGTATCATGGCTCGCATCCCCGCTGGTCGCTGGGGAAGTCCTGAGGACTTCAAGGGTGCGGTGGTGTACCTGGCTAGTCGGGCTAGCAGCTATGTGTCTGGTGAGATCCTCACGGTGGATGGTGGCTGGATGGGACGGTAAATTAGGTGTTTGGGAGTGGATGGATCTAATGTACATATAATATCTCAAATAGAGTGGAATGCACGATTGCAATTTATCTCCTTCATCTATTCTCCTCGTATTCGAGTCTTCGAGCCGCCAGAAGGTGCGCCACGCAGTTTCATGACGGATGTGAAACTCGATCAAGCCCCGTTATTGTGGGCTGACACTGAGACAGTCGGAGGCTGAAGGTCTCCGACACAACTCACTTGGTGGCTATTTCTATGTCACTGCAGAGCTACCTTTTCCTACACCATCTCATTGTTCTGGGGCATTCATACGTCCACGGACATGATGGTTAGGGTTCAACAACTTCTACGTCGAAGCACGAGACCAAGAGAAGATCTAGTTACTGCATATGAATGTATGTGAATGTAAACGAGTTGGAAACAGCTCATAGCTGCTGTTCGGATGATACACCGCGACTATCCCTTCATACCCATAGAGCCAGCCGCGTAATTAGGCACTGGATTTATGATACCTCTTACCCTGGGTTCGAAGTACTCGGCCGTGAAGCCTCGCGAATTCTTGCTTGTGAGAGAGGACTCGGGCCGGCTCCGCGGATGGGTCAAGCCATCAGAGTCTTATGCAGAATAATATCAACCACAACCTCGTGTTACTATCACTCGTACTCACTTGGACTCGGATATCTCTGCCTTATGTCGGGACCTCTTCAATGGCCTGGACCTGTCTGCGGGTCGCCGACGATCCAGCTCAGACCGGTGGAAGTCAATAATCAAAGCCCACCCTAATTCAGCGTTCCATAGGATATTGTTAGGCCGAAGGTCTCGGTGTCGGACTCCCAAAGCGCGAATTTCCTTGTTCGACCTTTTGATCTCCCTGCGAAGGTCCGAAGTCTGCTCGAGTGTTGCTGTACTCTCACCTGCCCAACCCATGACAAGCAGGTGGCGAATCTCTACGCCACAGCGAAAGTAGATCTTTACGAGATCGATCTTGCCCAGAAACACAGGGACTGCAGAGCCCTGTGCCTTGCGAAGAATATGATATATGTCGGCCTCGTGGGATACAGCCTTCGTCCAAAGATTCTTTGTCGTTCCTTTCCCAACAACAGTATACCCATGAGGGGAACAGGTGAGCTTGAACGGGGCGCTATATCACCTACAGGACCCAAATGAAATGCACCGGTCAATGTCCTCATCCATTTGTTGCTTGAGAAGCGAGATCAACTCCACGGTGCTGATAGAATGCTCAGTCCCATTACCGCCTTGCCGGTGTAGATCCACATTTGGACAAGAATCATCCAGAGGTCCGCCTTTTTGCAGCCCAAGTAGACAACGTTGGGTACAGAACTGCGCGTCGCGTCGCCGAGATAGCTCGTATTGACGTTCTACCGGATTTCGGGGAGACAATCGCTGTGAAGGTGAATGTTCAACCTGACTATAGCCTCGCTTTCGCGCTGCTGCTGCGGGATCTTGTGCAGGCGCTGCAGGATCTGACTCAGAGCCTGATGAGTCTGCTGAACCCATGCGGTCTTTGGGATCTAATGGCGCGCAGTTCCCTTGTGATCTTGTTGGTACTCGCCGGGCAGGTGTAGTTGGCGACTCGATTGGAGATGATGATTTATCATCCTCTGGACTTGTGGGGTCTGATTCCGGGCTGACATGATCCGTGATATCAGAGGGTAGATTCCGTGGTAGTTTCTCTGTGGGAACATTTGCATGTGTGCGATCAGAATTCGTCTTCCAAGTGTGAAGCTCCGAACAATACAAAGTTCGCCACTCTTGACCACGCTGCCGCGAACGAAAGCTCATCAAGCAAAGACAGAGTACCCTTGCAATGGATGTGTTTGGTTGTGGGAGATCCCCATCTCGACCATCCACTTCCTGGTTGGGCACACAGAGATGGTAGTGCAAGGTGCTCGGCTTTTCACGTGGAACCCAGAGAAGCACAAGCGCGTTTCCTGTGGTCAGGTAGGAATACTCAAGTCCCTTTTGAATCATGACATGGTATTCATGAACAATAGCTGAGCAGACGAGCCGCTGTGCCTTGTAGACCGATCGATCGGCATCGTTATTGAGCACCTTGTTCGCCCGAACCATCTTTTCCCACAGATCCATGTCACCGAGCCCCACGCGGAGATCCTCCAAAGTAAGCTTGCGTGGCGGCACGTATTCGACTTTGGTAAGCAGCGTGGCGGCTCTGTCATCAACTCGATGGATGAATGACTGGTCCGGCCTGCTATGGGCGGTGTTCGATGAATTATTCATACCCATTTCGTTCCCACTTGGAACATTGGGGACGCGGTCGAACCAAACCTCATCCCCAAGCCCAAATTCTTCACGGGCGGCTGGTATTTTGCATAGTTCCATGATGACTGCGCGGACATACGAGTCCACTGCGATCCGCTCATAGAATTGAATGTCGGTCTCACTGGTAATCAGCTGCGGGAAGCTTATGAGGTGCCCCTTCAGCCGTTCACGAGATGGAAAAATGCGCGGTGGATTTTCTTCTGGTTGGAGGTAACGACGGACAGAGTCGTAGATATCTTGTTGCTGGGCTGCGCAGTCAACCCACTGCTCCAGTCGCGTCGGACAGTACTTTCCTTTGGGGAGGGGTATTGTCCCTGTGGTCGAGCTGGAGAGTGAGCCAACTTGTAGCAGTCGCGATAATAAGTCGTGGCAATGGCGCAAAAGTTCCACGAAGGTGGTCCGCTTAACTTGGTCCTCTGCCTGTTTACGCGCCTCCTCTGCCTGTTGACGCGCCTCCTCTGCCTGTTGACGCGCCTCCTCTGCCTGTTGACGCGCCTCCTCTGCCTGTTTACGCGCCTCCCCTGACTGCCTGGGCGACTCACTTTGCTGCTGAAAGAGTGCTTTGTAATCAGGTGAGCTGTTGCTGGCCATGGCGATGGAACGAGAGGTGATGCATTTAAGATGCCTAGGATGAACCAAGGAAAATCAAAGCAGGTGGGAACGACAGAGGGATCACATCACAATCACACCCGCATGGGAGCGGATTATATTCAACCCGGCACTGAAGCCTGGGAAGTTACACAGTACCTCAGTGAGTTGGGCGGCTAGGCCTGATGCCCATATCACATGATCCAATTCTGCCTGGTTTTGGCGCTAAACCTAATTGGATGGAGGGAAATGAGCGAACATTCTCATCCAACCAAAGGCGGGTCGCCTGCATAGTCATGCGCAACTGGTTAGACTGCAACAGGTTAATTGGACTTTGATTGAAACAAAGGCCCCTGCAGTCAACAAATCACTACCACAGTCTACCAGGCGTAACCAGGGGCTCGAGCCTCCTTTTCCATGGGATGTGTCACTAGTTAGCCCATAAGGAGTAAAGGCTGATCTCCCGATAGGTTCCAAGTGTACCAAGGTTCTGCACTTAAACGCCTTAAAAAATGGGCCCAGACGATCAGGGGCTTGACACGAACTATGTCGGAGATACTTAAGGTCCGTCATATAACTACTGTGTAGCTCTCCTCTTTTCCCACTCTCTTAGACAGTCGGCTGGTCTCGACATTACACTCTCTTAACACTTCTTATTGCTCGATTGCTAACACGATCTCTTCATCTACTCCATCTACATTCTGGGCCAAAACACGTGCTCTGGAATCTCCCTTGCATTCCTGATGCCTGGAGAGGTGAGACACTACATATCACTGATTCTTAGTGACGTGCTAATTTCTCTCGAATGCCAGAAATCGACTTTGTTATTCTGGGTCGCTTTGGTGACTGCATGACCATTGTGTACATTCATCTTGAGACAGGCTTCATTGTTCGCTCACCTCAAACGAACAACACAATGCTCCCATTATAGCACATTATCTTTGTCCGAACAATCAAAGAAACCTCCCTATATTCGACTCATTGCTCCCTGTTTATAATCTTCTCCATCCGATCTAACTAGCATCCTCGATCTCGATCCCCCCGCAAACACCCATCTTCAACCGGAATCTCAAGCTTCACTGTCATTTCAATCCCAGCCGTTGAGCGGCTTGAACAGATTGCACATTGCAATCTCAACTAAAGAGTCAACACCGAATCTTTGCATCTTCTCTGTCTCAGACTACAACTCTTTCCTTGCGCCGTTCAATGGCAGCAACCTCTCCGCATATCGCAGCACGAGGCTACGGATCGAATGCTACATACGTACATGAGTACTCAAGGGGGTTAGATGGGGTGGATATCCCCCGAGATGCGATCATCACTCGGATCATCTACATCTCCCTGATTGTCGTGGCATTCGCATTATTCTGTGGCCGAGTCGCCCAGATCAGCCATGCCTACCTACGCCAGATTACAGCGTCCAGTTTAAACAAACAGCAGCAGACCTTCTGGGCCCAGGAACAATCAAGATGGTGGCCAAACCTCAAGAAACACATTCTGTACGCCCCAATAGGACGGAAGAGACACAATCGAGAACTGCAGCTCTCTTCCGCTGTCAATGTCGGCACCCTACCCTCCCGAATGCAGAGCATTCTGATCATACTGTACTTTGTCAGTCAAGCCACATACTGTGTCTACCTGGACTACAGCGTCAACGAGAAAGCAGCCTTGATAGCTGAACTCCGTGGTCGATCAGGGACGCTGGCCGTTCTCAATATGGTCCCGCTGTTCCTCCTCGCCGGCCGAAACAACCCCTTGATACCGATCCTGCGCATCAGCTTCGACACATACAATCTCCTCCACCGCTGGCTGGGCCGTATCGTCGTCCTGGAATCCATCGTTCATACATCTGCTTGGGCCGTCAACGCCGTCGACGAGCAAGACTTCACCCACATGCTTGCTCGCATCCGCAATACACCCTTCTTCACCTGGGGTCTCGTAGGCGTTACCTCAATGATCTTCCTCTGTCTGCACTCACCCTCGCCCATCCGCCATGCCTTCTACGAGACCTTCCTGCACTTACACCAACTCGCTGCCATCCTCGCCTTCCTCGGCGTATACGTGCACCTCAACATCGACGCCCTCCCCCAATTACCCTGGGCACGAACAATCGCCATAATCTGGCTCTTAGACCGACTCATCCGGTTCGCCCGTCTCATCTACCTGAACGTCTCAACGTCCGGCACAACAAAGATGGTCGTCCAAGCCCTCCCCGGCGAAGCCTGCCGCGTAACCTTCCACCTCCCAAAACGCATAACCGTCCAACCAGGCTGCCACGTCTTCGTCTACATCCCCACCATCTCCTGGTGGATGTCCCACCCCTTCTCCATAGCCTGGGCCGAATCCAGCACGAACAGCACCACATCATCCCTACTCCCAACACAAACACCCAAATACGCCGACCTGGAAAAACAAACCACCCTCCCACTCCCACCCACGAAACCAACAACCCAAATCTCCCTGATAATCAGCGCCCAAAAAGGCATGACCCGCGCCCTCTACAACGCCGCAAACGCCTCCCCCACCAAATCCCTAACCCTCCCCGGCTTCATCGAAGGTCCCTACGGCTCCCACCCCACAAACCCCCCAAGCTACGGCACCACAATCCTCTTCAGCGCCGGCGCAGGAATAACCCACCACCTCCTCCACACCCGCCATCTAGTCACGCAAGCCGCACAGCAAACAGCCGCAACCCGCAAAGTCTACCTCATCTGGTCCGTTCGCTCAACAGACCACCTCGCCTGGGTCAGCAGCTACATGGACCAGATCCTGCGACTGCCCGGTCGACGGGATATTCTTGTCATCAAGCTTTTTATCTCGAAGCCAAGGCGCGCGGCGGAGATCGTTTCGCCGTCAGCGACTGTCTTGATGCATTCTGGTCGCTGTAGGCCGGATGTGGTGCTTGATGAGATTTTGCCTGGGAGGACGGGGGCGACGCTGGTTAGCGTTTGTGGGCCGGGGGCCTTTGCGGATGAGGTTAGGGCTGCAACGAGAAAGAGGATTGGAAAAGGGGCTGTTGTGGATTTTGTGGAAGAGGCTTTTACGTGGTAGAGGGGTTTTTTTCATATTTAATATGTCTTTCGAGCTTTGCTGCTTTTGCCTTTGATGTGCATAGCAAGCGGGTTAATCTTTACGCAAAGGGAATACCTTCATTCCTTTTACTATCATTTCATACCGGTCTTTTTGTACTTGAACTCGGTACTTTACTTTGAGGATTGTAATTACCTATGGATGTGATAACATTTTGAAGCCAATAGGCTCTATTCCAACTAGTATATTGTTTAGACCATCCAGACCAGATGTACTTTGAAATGGGACCTAGGAGCGCGATGGCAGTTTGACGTCGGAGGCAGAACGGAAGACCACAGATCAGAAGATAGTGCTACGATATCACGAGTCATACTGAGAAACAGTTCATAGGATAGGAGAAGTGTATCTTTTTCCTATTGAACCTCCTGGGAGGATAAGCTAATACGGGGCCGGAGGCATCACTCATAGAGCTGGCGCGGTTATCCCACTAAGTATGTAAAACGAAGAAAGAAAAAAATACAGGAGCGGAGAAAATTAGTGACATCTTCAAGACTTCTTGCTGCGAGTACCCTTGGGCACACGAGCAAGCCAGTAAATGAACACCGCAGCCGCGATGTTAAAAGCGATGAAAACCCACATCAACCCAAAGTTGCGCCAGGCGTCCTTGTAATAGGAGCTAACGCCTGCGAGGAAGGTATCTGTGGAATCAATGGTGCAGAAGGAGCACTCAGTGGTAGAAGACCCATCAATCAAGTAACCACCGCGCGCAGGCGAGGTCGAAGTTCCAAAGATATAGTCCTTCATGTACTCGTTGCAAGTCATGTTGTCGGCAGGCTTGAAGTGCAGCAACTCAATATCCTCGCAGACGACCTTCGCACCCGACGTACCGACCGACAACATCGCCGAGACGAGGTAGGTGAACGGTGAGACCCGGTACATGAAGATCCAAAATCGGGGCATGTTGGCCGGTGTGGCGAGGACACCACAGAAGACGAGACAGAGAGAGAAGAGCAGGTTGGCGAGGTTGCCTCCCGTTTCCGCGAGCTCGATACCGGCGATCATCATGTGCGCGAAAGTGGAGGTGAAGATCATGAAGGTCAATACGAGGAGCCACATCTGCGCGCCGCGCTCGTGGATGTGCTCAGAGTCGACGTTGCGGTACAGGCCGATGGGGTAGTACCAGCAGACGTAGATGAGGACGGACATGAGGGCGTTCCAGGGGAGTTCGACGAGGATGTTGGCAGTCATGAACGCTTTCCAGGAGTATGATTTGGAGGGGCGTTCGCGGACTTCGTAGAGAGAGCGTTGGGTGACAAAGTGAGGCATGATTTGCTGGACCAGGTTGCCGAAGACCGTCATCAGCATGAAAACACTGAACATCTGGTTCTGGAGGCCCTGCATGCTGTTCTGGGCATGGAAGAAGGAGAATCCGACGTAAAGGGCTGTCAGGGTGCAGAGAGCGGTCTTCGAGTAGATGTAGACTGGGGTACGCCAGTACTGGCTGAAGACGCGGACCAGACACTGCCAGAGTTGAACCGAGAAGGGAGCAGCGAATTCGTCGAAGGCAGTCGGATCATTGTCGTGAGTGGCGACAGGCTTGAGGGAGAGGTCAGACTTGAGCTCGGCGAGGTGTTCGTGGACGGCCTTGCGTTCAGGGCTGTCGCGCCACACAGCAGGCCAATCGATGTCACTGTGGGATCCAGGGGCGGCTCCAATGACTTCGAGCATCCATTCGGCAGGGTTGGCATCGGCAGGGAGCTTGGGGGCACCGTTGCGTTCGAAGTAGTTGGAAAGTGTCGAAGACTTCTCACCGATCTCTCCGAAGTAGACGGTCTTGCCACCCTTGGCGAGGAAGAGAAGACGATCGAAACGCTGGAAAAGCATAGCAGAGGGCTGGTGAATAGTGCAGAGAATGGCCTGACCGTGCTTGGTCAACGTGTCGATGAGATCTAGAATAGACCAAGACGTCTGACTGTCAAGACCAGAGGTAGGCTCATCCAAGAACAGAAGTAGTTGCGGCCTGGCAGCCAGTTCGACACCGATGGTCAGACGCTTGCGCTGTTCGACGTTGAGACCTTCACCGGGGACACCAACAACGGCGTCGGCATAGTGCTCCATTCCGAGGAGCTTGATGACCTCCTCGACGTAGTCGAGTTTCTCCTGGTGAGAGACGTGAGCGGGTTGACGGAGGACAGCGCTGAAGCGAAGAGCCTCGCGGACGGTGGTGGTGTGGAGATGAAGATCCTGTTGCTGAACGTAACCAGTTTTGCGTTGGAAAGACTGGTCACGAGGGCGACCGTCGACCAACATTTCACCGGACACAACACCCATAGTAACACGAGTAGCGAGAACATCCAGAAGAGTGGTTTTACCAGCTCCAGAAACACCCATAAGAGCAGTGCAGGTGCCAGGCTTGACCCAACCGTCGACGTGGTCGAGAATGCGGCGTTCTTCCTTCTTGATGTTGATATCGTAGCACACATCTTGCCACTGGAAGATGGCAGTCTGTCTCTGGATAGCGGCACTGGTACCCTCGTCATCGGAACTGGAGCCATCCTTCTTCTCGGCAAGGGAAACGGGCTGGGTCTGCTCCACATCATCCTCGGAGGTGCCAGTCTTCTTGGGGGCTAACCCGCGGCGGAAGAGCAGAACCTCGCCCTTGGACTTAGACTCGGAGATGTACTCGGTACCAATGAGGTAGGTACCCATAAAAAATACCATAAATCCGAGCATTATCCCCAGATTCCTCCACTTGTGGGTGTTCGAATACTCGAAACTTGTGGTAAAATAATCATCGCCGTTGATGAAGTCTTGGCCGGCCACGGCTCCTTTCTGCGAGCAGATCTTGTTCCGCGGGCCGACATCGAGGTAGGACTCTCCCGCAGGGATGAAAGACTCGGCGTTGCAAGGGAAGTTGCGGCCGTGGAACTCGTTCACAATCAACGACTCGAAACCATAAGCAATCGGGTCAATGTAGTTCATCCAGCGAGACCAGCCAAGCATGTTGCGGGTCGGGATGGTGAAACCAGTGTAGATGACCAAACCGAGAATCAGGATGGCGGCGGGCACCAGAGCTTGAGACAAAGTGCGAGAGTAGGAAGCGATGGTGCGGAACACCATGGACATGGTCATGGTGGTCACAAAAGAGAAGAGCAGGAAGGTGAAGAAAGCACCAGGGGTTTGGCGGAGACGAGTCATGAAGTAGAGAGGGATGTTGAAAGTGACGGCGTTGGTCAATTTATACGGCATGTCACACAACATCGATGAGATTGCCTCGGCGAATGGATGGTACATGGCGTAGCGAGCTTGCTTTTCGACGATGGGGCGTTGGGCGTAAAGGGTCAGAATCTCCAAGGCACTCGAGAAGGCGTTCAGGAGGACAGCGAAGAAGAGGAGAGCACCACGAGAATAGAAGCTGGTCACATCATCCGGTAACTGGAAAAAGACAGAACCAATGATCAAAGCCATGATGAAGTTTCCAATCAGCGCCGAGATCGTCAAACTGAAATCACCCTTCAGACGCTGGAAACCACGTCTCATGCAGAGTTGGACCTGTTCATTGACAGACAGGGTATAAGGCGACTTGATGCGTTGGGTCTTCGATTGCATTGCCTTGCGGGACTCGACAAACTTCTGTAGGGACTCGCCGCCGATAGGGAACTCCTCGTCATACTCGGCGATCTCCTTCACCAACCGCTTGTACGCATCGCTGCTCTTCCATGCAGCGGCGAACTCATCCGGGGTCCGGGGGACCATGTTCTCAAAGCCAGCCTTGACCACTCGCTCAGCAGGACTGGTGAGAGAGGTCAGGAAATCGGCGGTGGTCTGGCGCTCTGGGCAGTAGAAGCCCATCTCAGTGAAGAACTTTTTGGCCTCGGTGGTGCGGCCGAAGTAAATCTGTCGGCCCTCGTACAACACAGTGACCTTGTCGAAAACATCGTAGGCACTCTGGGAGGCCTGGTAGATAGCCACAGCACAGGTGGTACCGGAGTACTTGGCCATCAGATTCAAGGTCCTGCAGAACTCCAAGGCGTTGGCACTGTCCAGACCACGGGTACTGTTATCCCAACACTGGAGAGGGCTGCCGCAAAGAGCAGCCTCGGCGATGCTTACGCGCTTCCGCTCACCGCCAGAAACTCCACGGACAAAATCGTTTCCCACCTGGGTGTTCATGGTGTGGGTCAGACCCAGCATGGCCATTACGACATCACGCATGTGTTCTGCGTACTGGTCGCGAGAGACCCCCGGCAAACGGTTGCGGGGAGCACGAGCCATGGCAGCGAACTTCAATGTATCGCCGACGGAGAGCTGTGGGAAGTGCACGTCTGTTTCGGCGGTGTAGATAGCTTCACCGCGGAACTGACTCCGCATCTGCCGGTCGGAGATTCCTTGGTAATTAATTCTGGACGCCTCATCTTTGAAGATACCGTTCATCTCTCCCGCAATCGTCTTCAAAAACGTGGAACAACCAGAACCAGGGCGGCCGAGAACGACCAGCATCTCGCCGCTCTTCACCAAGCCATCGAACTCGCGCAGAATCTGGATCTTCTGCTTGCCAGTTCCAGTGAGGGCACGGAACAAGGCACCAACCTCCAGAACGGAGTTCGCTACATCCTTTTGATAGTCCGTGGGACTTCCGAATCCGTGCACGCTGAGGTTTGTAAAGGAAAGGCCGGCCTGTCGCGTGGGGTATCGTTCCGGGTCGCGAGAGGTAATAGCCAAGAAGTTCTTCATCCAACTCTTAGCTTTGAAGTTCTCGCTGTGAGGGTTGAGGCTAGAATCCTCCTTGGTTTCGAGGAAGGTGTTCTCGGCATTGTCGCCCGAGACCGAGTAGTGCGTGGAGAGGCGTGTGAGTTGCTGGGCCAAGCGAGTGACCTCGGCCTCGATCTGGCCCTCGTTGCCAACCTCGCCGTTCTCATTGGCGGTGTCCTCGGTGTTCAAACTGTCCGCGGGTTCGTGGCGACGGGCCTCCGTGTTGGCATTGTTGCCTTCTTGCACATTTTGGGAGCCCGAAAGGTTCGGATTCAATGTCCCTAGTAGTGACATAATGGCCAGTCACTGTCGAAGATAGGGGATAGATTTGATTATGTGGGTCAGGCCCAGAGGAAGATGAATTGGAGATTAGGAGATGACCATCAACGGATGTAAAGATAGTAATTGAGTAGGAAATTGTAACGAATCAAGGTAAACGGAAAGAACGACAGGGAAGGGTATTAAGTATGGAATGAAGAAAGAAAAAGGGTTTGCGATCGTTCAGATCGGGACTCGGAAAGATAATATCCTTCCTCCGGGAAGAAATAAAAGTGGGGCTCCCGTTGATACAGACACGGGGGCGGAGTCGATAGACTCCGGGTGCCAGGGTGCCGGTGGTTTTCCAGTTATTTTTATTTTTCTTCCATCTAATTGTTCTTGAGGATTCTAGCCCTTAACAATGCCTCCTTTTTCCGGTTCCGGTTGCTTATTGTTGCCAAGGACTTAAAAAACAAGAATATCTAAATCAGATCGGAGATGCATAATTCGTATTCGTTCTACTGTGTATGTGATAGACACATGGTGACTCATTGTACATATCCTCATTGTACCTGCTACTTCATGTCGATAGCCAATACAAACAAAATTAGGTGGGGAAATCAGGTACTGTGTGGTACTGCATACATCCACACGTGTGAAGACGTTCCAGAAGCTCAGTGGGCCGGGAACAGCGCGATCCGTTTCACATGGCCTCGGATGCCCGGATACCCTGCATCCGAGACCGCTGACTCAGCTCAACCCCACCGGGATATCGATAACCCCTGGGCATCGATGGATGCGATGGATACCTGATCTTATCTCCGTTGATCTCTCCAAGGGGCTCTGCCCCGGTGTTCATGCTTAAAATTTCTTCCGAGCGGATCAATATTTGGGGCAATTCGTCCGAATCTGAAACACTCATGGGATTCCTCATGATTCTCGTACACGGACCACGGACGAACATGGCGGAGATATGCACCGTCAGATCCTCATGGGCTCCTCCCTTGCATGTGCAATCGATTGGTCTATTATTGAGGTCATCATCTAACCGAATGTAGCTAGGGCCAGGCTGGCACAGTTTCTACGCCATGCGAAAGACCCTTGCTCGGTTAGGCAAGCCAAGAGACAAATTCAAAATACGAGAGTAAGACGGCCACGCCGCAGGAGAAAATTTCAATATCAGAATTGATCTACAAGCCAGGGTACTCCGTACATTGAACGCTAGAAACAGAAAAACAACACCACCTGGTGAAGCGGTGTATGTGAGTTGAGATATTAGAATTCACATTACCTAGACCGAAACACCAGTCAGAATTCAAGGCAATTAACTAGGTGTCAGTAACTGCCTCGCCCTCGTCTGCATCTTCCTCGTCCTCATCAATGGGTTCCACCAACAGATTACTACCACGTCCAATCTTCTCTCGGATCGACCCACCCTCTTCAACCGCATACACCACGCGAGGCATGGGTGAGACCAGTCGAAAGGTATATTGATGCACATACCCCTCGGGTTCAGTCACCGTAGGTTTCTCTCCACCCTGCTCTTGTGAAATCTGGTAGCATTCCACAACCGCGTAGATTTCCTCAATGTCCACATCGGGCGCAAATTTGCGCATGATTCGTTCGCCGGACGGAAGCCGGACGCTGACCCGCACCGCATCCTTAACATCTGGTCCGGGTTCCGCGCTAAGGGTCTGCGCGCGCCAAAGCCTCCACTGTGCGAGATTGCGGCGCCGTTGCTCCTCTGCCGCCTGCCGGCCGGCAGCCTCCTGTTCTTCACGTTGACGTGCCGCCTCGGCTTCCCGACGCTGTTGTGCCCGTTCACGGTCAATCGCCAGCGACCGCTCGTAAGCTGAGTCTTGCTCTTCGCGCAGGCTGCGTGAAGCTTGCTGCTCCGCACGTGAGGACCGGAGCTGCTCCAGCTGTCCATTGTTGGATGCCACGACTCTCCGCAGTTTGTTCACGACCTCGGATGGCGTAGTGACTCCTGCAAGCCGTCCTACAATGGACATTGCGGTGGACGACACGTTCGGAGTATGGACAATGACTGCTGCAAAAGGGAATTTGGTGCATTTCAGTTTGTTGGCAACCTGGTATGCTTCGGAATCTTGCACATTGCCGCCCCAGACCAGTAGGTTGTTCTGGGGGTCGTTGATAAATTCCAAGACCTCCGGTGCCAGGAGGGTTTCACGAACCCAACAGTTCGTATCGTCATGTTCTGGGGATAAAAGAATGACGACGAGGAGCTTTAGATCGCGGCGAGCCTTCTCAAGCGCCATGTTGTATCCATTCTCCAAGAACGGGATAGTGTGAGTGTCATACTCTTCCTCAAACTCGCGGATAAAGCGAGCGGCAGTGTCCTGGGGGCCAAGCGACCGACGTCCAGTAGTATTCCGACGAGCACCTCGCAGCGCGGGGCTTGCCGTCCTGTTAAACAAGCGTGGCAAGAAGGGAAAGAGGACCCCAAATAGGCGGAATGAACCGCAGAGGAGTCGATAGATCAAATTGAACGGAGTGAAGAGTATGCTGAGAATGAACGGAGGCCTGTACACAGGCTGATCTCCTGATTGTGTATCAACTTGTGGGGCCGGGTCTGAGACTCTGGCCCGAGCAGCCCGCGAGAAGTGTTCAGCCAAGTCGTCAGTCATTAAGTTCTGAGTTCGGCGATTTGGCTGGGGCGGAGGCGGATTCTCCATTGCAGAGCGAGCTTCTTCGACGGGATCCGGGCCTTCGCCATCAAAGAACTTAGAGATAGCGATCTATCATGCGGGAAAAGGTTAAAACTTTCATGCGCTTGGCCAGTCCGATGATAATGACAAACATACCTGTACATTCCATTCTGACCGACGCAGAAGCTGAATCGCATCTGAGGGCTCTTGGCTAGTCACAGCCATGTACGTCTCTAGCGCAGTCTTCTCATTATCAGAGAGCTGATCTAGATCGACCTCTGGTTGCGACATCGTGGTGGTGCAAGGCGTATAGCCATAAATTCAAAAGACGAGGGTGCTTTCAAGATAGATAGCCATGGAGCAACCGAAAGTTCCTGTCATTGAGCACGTGCACACTCTCAAAGACGTTGAAGGAAACCACGAAGGAATCGGTGGGCGGTGACGTTGAAGCTCAAACTGGCCTTACCCTGAAGCTCATCCGCCTGACCGCCTGGTCCGTGCACATATCCCCCTTCGCTCGAGTTCGTTTCTCGCCCCGCGTCTTGATCTCCATCAGTTCTGTCGCTCTCAATCATTCCTTGGGATGAGAGAGCGCTTTGACTATATCCTTACTTACCATTCATGCCTATTGTTATCGGCTGAGATACCGCCGAACGTTCTCCGTGGGCTTCCCTCGGAATCGACCCGCCTGATCGTGAAACGCGTGGGACATTCACTTCAATCGACATCGACATCGACATCGACATCAGACCGAAGTAAGGGAATGCGGTTTCCTCTCATCGCCACCCTTCGTTCCCTACCAAGTCTTATTTCAATGGGGATCTCATTGCGCTGATCCGCACCATTAAGTGGACCTCAGCCAGATACCATGGCGTCTGTCGGGAAACCTCCTTTGGAGGACACTCGTCGAACGACAGGATCGCCGAAAATGAAGAGCCGTGGTGAGTTGATCTCGAGTATAAAGAATCAGATATCCCTTGGATATCACTCTTGTGACAGGGCTATGCTGGGCCCACCCGGAGATGTATGTCACATTTTGAGACGAAGTTGCTAACAGTGATGCATAGAGAATGCGAAAGACACTTTATGCCGTAATGTGACCATCTATGGGCGATGCCGTTATGAAGACAAAGGTATCCACGAACCTTGATCATGGCCAGCGTGGATGGTGAAGCTGATTGGGAACTTCTGTCTCCAGGTTGTGCTTTCAATCATGACCCGTCAAAACTCAATGCAAGCCAGTCAGACAGGTGTGAAGCAAACTGGTTCTTCTAAGATCTGAACAAACTTTGCTGACAGGAACTGGTTCGTCGGATAGCAAGAAGCGGTTCAATGTGGACTCACCCAGTTTCACCCCATCCTTACTGTCTGGGGCTGGCGTACAAGCGCCGAAGAAGTCCACTGCCATATCGCCAAAAGCTGCTAATGCAGCTCCTTTTCAGCCTCGAACAACCTCATCGCGTATGTGCTTCCTTGGGAGCAGGAGAGATGGTGTAAGTGTTTATATGACTGACGAGCGTGGAAAGGTTCAAATACAGGTACACCCACAGGGCGGTCAGATCCAGTGCCAGATTGGGCAGTCGCCGATGTGCAGGAGTTTGTACCCCAGGGTTTTGAGCATGCTGTAAGTCGTCCTTACCTTTTACCTCGAGTCTACCCCACGTTTGTTTTCATTTTCTCTTTGATCCCAAACTCCCCATTGCCACGTTCCATCTGGACCACAACATCGCGTCAACATGGACCCTACCAAGCACCAGCGCAGTCCTAGGAGTAGCTTGTCTTCTCTAGCAGCTGAGAACCACCCTATACCGGGGCAGAGTCACGCCGAGCACCGCTGGACTTGTGGCTCCTCAAGGAAGCTTCCCAGCCATGCCACCGAGTCCTCGTTCTGACAGTTGTGCGCCATCACTTGGTCTCTATACTTTGCCAGCAAATCTCCATTCCACATTCGGGCAGACTCCCATTCAAAACCGCGGTCCCCTGGTGGCTCCTCAAGAAAGCTTCCCAGCCATGCCCCCGAGTGCTCGCTATGGCATTTGCCAGCCATCATTTGGGCCCTCTGCTTTGCTAGCGAGTCCCCAATTCATATTCGGGCAGACTCACTATCAGGACCGCGGTCGCTTGGTGGCTCCTCCTTGTGGAGGCATTCCATTCGCGCCAATGAACCCTCGTCGTGACTTTCTTCTTTGCCGCGGTCCTCCGATGGCTCCCTATGGCAATATCCCAGTGATGCCCGCAGTGATGCCCGGGGCTCATCGCTGTGATGGACCCCTTCCATCGCCTGGGTTGTCTGAGTTGTCTGCTTTTGAGCCGAATATCCATCATACACCCGGGGAGACTCACCTTTCGTACCACGGTCCCCCGTTGGCTCCTCCTTATGGAAGTATTCCGGCCACGCCAGCGCATCCTCGTCATGGCAACCCTCTTTACCGCGGACCCCCGGTGGCTCCTTGTAGCAGCATCCCAGTGATGCCCGCAAGTACTCACCGTGACGATGGCCACTCGTCGACCAAGTTGTCTGCTTTGGCGGCGGAATTCCATCCTGCATCCACGCAGATTGACCCTCCGCACCGCAATCCATCGATGGGGCCTCGAGGTCACATACCGACCGGGCCCAGGAACTATCTCGGACAACATTCTTGGCAGCCCCAATCACGGTCCAACTATCATCGGTCCAGACATGGCGGGACGCATCATGAATCCGATGCTCCTCATGGCTATCCTCCGGCCTTGGCTTGGGAACCTCCTCGTTTTCATCACCGGCACCCGTATATTGACCACATTGCTAACATGCCATACCAGAGCCCTCTTCAAAGCAACGGTAATGGAGGAATGCCTCCCACTAGTGCTTTTGATCCTTTTATCACCACCCCAAATACGATGACTCCAGGTGGCGTTGGGCCAGTATCGGCGAATCCTTACTCCCATGACCCTGCAGCCGCCATG
This sequence comes from Penicillium bovifimosum, assembly GCF_028826915.1. NCBI lineage: Eukaryota > Fungi > Ascomycota > Eurotiomycetes > Eurotiales > Aspergillaceae > Penicillium > Penicillium bovifimosum. Next base: position 5,334,740 of record NW_026622714.1, on the reverse strand, counting down.
GGAGGCGCTTTCTTTGCGAACCCAGCCGGCTTCCAGCAACCTGTACGTTGACGTCCTCTGGGTCTTATTTTGGTTTTTTCCTATCGGGTCTAATCACAAAACAGGTTCAGTACCATCTTTACGCCCCAATTGGCCCGCATAACCAAAACACTATGGGTTATCAGCGTAACGTCCATGACCTTTTTCTTCCCAATGATTTGCGTGAGGAACTGCAGAAAAAGGCAGCGGCAACCCTGCAAACTCTCCCTAGTAGGTCGCATTACCATTGAGATTGGTGCTTGTACTGACACTATTGTAGATACGCAACTCCCGGCCCAGGTGGATTACTTCCACTCTCTTGTGCCTCTGGATCTTAGCCACCAGAAGAATGCCTCGACCTTTGGCTACCCGAGCTGGATCTACAAGGCCCAGTCTAGCAAGGATGGTTGCTTCTACGCTCTTCGCAGACTTGAGGGTATGACGGTCTCCTATTCTTGACTTCATTGTCGGCTGCAGACTAATGATATTAGGTTTTCGTTTGACCAATGAGAAGGCTATTCGTTCAGTGCAAGCCTGGAAACGCGTTTGCAACGGCAGTGTTGTGACAGTTCATGACGCGTTCACCAGCCGTAGCTTCCAAGACAGCTCTTTGATCTTTGTGACTGATTACCACCCCCTGTCCAAGACACTTGCAGAGCAGCACCTGAACACTGGAAATCGGTATCCTGCTCGTCCGAATGCTCCTATTTCTGAGCAGCTTCTCTGGGGTTACATGACCCAAATTGCTAATGGGCTCAAGGCCATTCACGCCAATGGTCTGGCCGCTCGAGTCCTCGAGCCTAGCAAGATTCTAGTGACTGCTAAATCTCGCATTCGCATTAACGCTTGCGCTATCCTCGACGTGGTGCAGTTCGATACTCAGAAGACTGTGGCTGACCTGCAGCGGCAAGATTTGGTCAACTTCGGCCAGTTGATTCTCATTCTTGGCACCGGCCAGCCTGCCGTCCAACACAACCTTAATAAAGCCCTTGAAGTTTTCGGCCGCTCCTACAGTCCCCAGTTGAAGAATTCTGTCATGTGGCTACTGGGTAGTTTGCAGAAGGAGCAGGAGCGAAACATTGATACCTTCATAACTGGCATTTCCTCCCAGCTGATGTCGACATTTGATTCGGCGCTTCATATGGACGACCAGTTGAACTCCGATCTTTGCCGCGAGCTGGAGAATGGACGGCTCGTGCGCTTGTTGAGCAAACTTGGATTCGTCAACGAACGCCCTGAATACGAACTTGACCAGCGCTGGTCGGAGACTGGAGAGCGCTATTTCCTGAAGCTCTTCCGCGATTACGTTTTCCACCAAGTGGATGCCGCCGGCGAACCGGTGGTGGACCTCGGCCATGTGCTGACTTGCTTAAACAAGCTCGATGCGGGGACTGATGAGAAGATCCACTTGATCAGCCGTGACGAGCAGAGCAGCTTCATTGTCACATACAAGGAGCTGAAGAAAGGATTCGAGTCGTCCTTCCAGGCTCTCTTGAAGCCTGCTAGGCGGATGCACTAGGAGCTTCCAAACATACATGGCCATATGTATGGTCTTTGCTGGTGGCTTGCTTTCCCGGTTTGCTTGATTCCTAACACTCGAGATCTTCCGGTTTGGGCCATGTGTCGATCCAACGAATGGACACCCTCGACTTGGTCAGCCACCACTGCGTTATGTACATCCATGGATAGTTTCGTTTTACTCTTTTTTATGTTTGCAACAATCTTGCCCTTGTGGGCATCTTACAGAAATACAAACACAAGAGATTTCAATTTTGCTTTCCTTGCCCGTAAGCCAGTAGCCAGCTCATCCGTTCTTTCACAGTTCGCCACGATTCACCTCCCCAACACAACCATCTAACCTGTTCACCAGCTCTTCAACCGTCACTTCTCTCTCATCATCTCCCCCTTCGTAATCTTTCCCTTGAATCCTCCTCGGCGGTATCAACACCCGATCCAAATCATGCACCACCCCATCCCTCGCCAACAAATCTAATCGGCCAACCCTCCCAAACCCGTTAACCCTCATAACCACCCCCTCGTCCCTCTCAACATCAACAACAATCTTCTTCCCCTCCAACAAAGTCTCCAACCCAACATGAGCAGAATTCCCCTCGTGCAGCTTATCAGGCATCCCTCCCTCAGAACCCCCCTTCCGTCCATGTCCACGTCCATGTCTCCGACCCCCCTCACCAGAAAACAACCTCTCAACCTTCCCCTCCATCGTATACAAAACATCCGAATAAAGAGTCCGATTAGGCACAATATGATACTGCACCAGTGCACGCAGACACTTCTCTCCCTGTGTCGAGAACAAGAACCGGTTAGTCCTAGCACCGAGCTTTCGGAACGCGGCGTTCGTAGGTGCAAAGACCGTCCCGCCTTGTCGCTGGTCTGGATCAAGTGCGGAGCTGAGCTTTGTTCGTGATAGGGCTTGATTGAAAGTGCTGAATCGGGCTGGGAAGAGGTGTAGCAAGGTGCGGGTTTCGGGGGGTTGGCGGAGGGGTGTATCCAGGAGGTGGATTAGGCCATTTTTTGTTTTCTGTGTAGTTTGTTGGTATCTGACTACCATAGGTAGGAAGGAGATTGGACTCGGGGGTATAAAGGGCGATTGGGAGGTCTACTTACCATATCGGCCCCAACTATCGAGCTCCTTCGATTCAATATCACTCCATTCATATTCTCCCTAACAACAATTCTCTGCTGCATCTTCGATCCCAGAGAAGGCTCTTTCAGCTTCGTCGATAGCGTCTGATAACCCGAGACCTGCGCAATAGGCACTCTCCCATCGACGATATGGTACCGCAGTAAACTTGAGATATTCTTGCGACTGGGACCATTTGGCCCGCCCGGCAGTCTCTCCAAGGCTTGATTCGTCAGTGCGAAGAAAGTGTAGTTCGACTCCGTGCTGTTGAGGACTTTTACTAGCTTGTCATCGTCGGCAATCAGCGAGGCGAGCCGGGATGTATGTTCGCTTTCTTTGACGAGCTCCCAGATTGTTCTCTCGGGCTGGCAGAGTGAGCCTGGGCATGCATCAATTGGTCGGTGTCGAGGTTCGTCGGGCATATGAGGTGGGTATCGGTGGCATGGTCTGTCGTGGTCACGGCCGTCTCCGTGGCCCGGCCAGGAGGGACCGTGACGCCAGTGTGGGTGGTGCGGGTGAGGAGGCCAGGGTCTTTCTTCGTCGTCGTCTTGGCCGGGCCATTGGCCATGTCCGTGATGGGGGTGCTCGTTGGGATAGTCGCCGTGTCTGCCCCAGTCGCCGCGACCAGGTCGGTCACCATGGCCAGGCCAGTCACCATGGTCAGGCCAGTCACCATGATCAGGCCAGTCACCATAATCAGGCCAGTCACCATAATCAGGCCAGTCACCACGCCCACGCCAATCATCTCCAGGCCAGTCCTCACGTCCATGCCCACCCCAGCCTCCATGTCTTTGCCAATCACCGCGTCCAGGACGCTCATAACCAGGCACATCCCCATCCCGTCTCCAGCCTGGACGCTCAGCCGGAGAGAAGCCAAGAAGACCCATCTCAACATTTGCCGCAGACTGCTCATCACGCATCAGATTCTTCATAATCGCCCACCAAGACTCCATGTCCATTCCCTCAGAGATTACGGTGCTATCCTGCTCATGCCCGGCCGGGTGAGTCTCAGCGACTATCTCAGCGAGAACAGTTTCATCTGGGATTACCAGGGCCGAGGCCAAAGCTGCCACGGACAGAAGAAGATAAGTGGAACGCATGGTGCCGGTATCCACGGGGGGATTAGCAGAAGCAGACGCTCGATCGACTGTGATGTTGCATATATAGAAGCCATCTACTAAGGACCCCCTCACCTGGGGCAATTCCCATGATATCCGACTGTCTGACGTTGAACGGTCGAGATGGGAATTGTTCAATCCTTGTGGACCCGGTCGTTGTACAGTGCACAGACTTGAGAAGCAATCGAGCTGATGGCCAATGGTTGCCGGAGATATGTTACATATTGTGATCAAGGCCAGAAGGGGATACAGACAAGGGTTAATGTTTAGATGGTGGTTGGTGCGAACTTGTTCGGATCCTTGTTCCTTGTTCACAATGATGCCTCGCTATGGACTCAGAGGAAAATTGAAGAGATAATCCATTTCATCGAGTTATATCATATCTGATTGCCACAGCATTAATCCAAATCCGGCACAGGCAGCCCATTGACAATCTTGACCTTCCGGCCCAGCTTGTCCAGCGCCACCATGGAGTTATGCGCACGCAGCTTTTTAGTCTCCTCGTCCGACACAAGCACAAAGTCATATGTGAGGAGAGCATGGCCCTCGGGGACATTGTATTTCTTCGCCGTCTCGGCATCCGCCTTACCAATATCCACGGTCAAGGAATCTTTAACACCAAAGACGGCATCAGATGTTTCATAAGGGTCATTGCGGAGGTAGAGAGCACTGATCAAGTTAGCATGCAACCAAAAAAAGAAATGAAAAGGAATGAAGAAGTGTACATACGTTACCAAGTGATCATAACCCTCCTTCTCAAACATAAAATGCATATGCGAAGGCCTATACGGATGCCGCCCCAATTTCTCCAACAACTTCCCAACCGGCCCATCATGGGGAATAGGATACGGCACCGGAGTAATCGCCTTAAACCAAAAGACACCCTCCTTATTCGAGCGCATCACACATCTCCCCTCCGGCGCCTTCCTCCCCTCATACTGCACATCGTAATGGCCCGTGGAATCAGTCTCCCAAATATCAATCTTGACATCCTCTATAGGCCTCCCCTGCATATCGCGCAGGGAACACACGACCAGCAGCGGCTCGCCTTGGGGATCATGCGACATGGCCTCGCCAGCGGGCATTTCCTCTGCGTCGTGCGTGTGGAACGGGCCCAGCACGGTTCCTTCTGTGGAGCCGGCAGGTTTGGGGTGGTCGATTGAGTCGACGAGAATTGATAGGCCCAGGACGTCGGAGAGCAGGATGAATTCTTGTCGGACGTCGGTGGTGATTTGGCCTACTTCGGTTAGGAAGCGCAGGCCGGTCATCCATTCTTCGGTACTGAGGCGAGTTTCACGGGCGAAGTCGTGGAGGTGGGTGACTAGGCGTTCGAGGACATATTTCATGCGTTCGTCGGGGCAGAGGCTGTTGATTGTGATTGTGTTGGCGGTGATGTTGTCGACTGTTTGGTCTTTCATTGAGGGGATCTTGACTTTTGAGGGGTCCATGATTGCTGATTTTTAAGGAATGGAGCTCTTGTGTACTGTATAATGTTGGAAAAGAGAAGAATGATAGAGCTATGGAATGGTGTTTTGTACTTGTAGTCGTAGTAGCTTTTCGGTATTTCCGCCGGCAGTTGGTGGGATAGTGGGGTTAGAGCTTATTCCACTCTCTCGGTCAATCAGAAGCTGGCAAATGTAAGTCTCCCCGCAATTGAAATTGGAGTACGGAATAACGGATTAACGGATTTACCTGTAAACCCTAGATGTATCGTAATGGTTTCTGATGATTACTAGTTAACTACTGTGTAACTAGTTAGTTAAGTTGCGTATGACTACAGTAGTTATGCTGCTTGTGCAGTTGCATGCAGGCGACCGCCTTTGTTTGGATGAGAATGTTCGCTCCTTTCACTCCAAAAGATATAGCAATCCAATTAGGTTTAGCGCCAAAAATAAGGCAGAATTGGATCATGTGATATGGGCATCAGGGCCGCCCAGCCGCCCAACTCACTGAGGAGGTAACTTCCCAGGCTTCAGTGCCGGGTTGAATATATTCCGCTCCCATGTGTGATTGTGATGTGATCCCTCATTCCCTCTGCCGTTCCCACCTGTTTTGAACTTTCCTTGGTCCATCCTAGGCATCTTAAACGCAACCTTGTCGCCTCTCGGCCCATCGAAAGCATGGCCAGAAACAGCTCACCTGATTACAAAGCACTCTTTCTGCAGGAAAGGGAGGCGCGTAAACGGGCAGAGGACCAAGTTAAACGGACCACCTTCGTGGAACTTTTGCGCCATTGCCACGAGTTATTATCGCGACCGCTACAAGTTGGCTCACTCTCTAGCTTGACCACAGGGACAATACCCCTCCCCAAAGGAAAGTACTGTCCAACGCGACTGGAGCAGTGGGTTGACTGCGCAGCCCAGCAACAAGACATCTACGACTCTGTCCGTCGTTACCTCCAACCAGAAGAAAATCCACCGCGCATTTTTCCATCTCGTGAACGGCTGGAGGGACACCTCATAAGCTTCCCGCAGCTGATTACCAGTGAGACCAACGTTCAACTCTATGAGCGGATCGCAGTGGACTCGTATGTCGGCGCAGTCATCATGGAACTATGCAAAATACCAGCCGCCCGTAAGGAATTTGGGCTTGGGGATGGGGTTTTCTTCGACAGCCACCGCAATGCTCTGAATGAGAACCGAACGGTCGAAACGGATACAAACAATCATCGGACACCCCCGGTGGCAGGCCGGACCAGTTCTTTATCCATCGAGTTGATGGCAGAACCACCACTCTCCTCACCACTGTCGAATACAAGCCGCCACACAAGCTTACTTTGGAGGATCTCCGCGCGGGGCTCTGTGATATGGATCTGTGGAAAACGATGGTTCGGGCGAACAAGGTGCTGAATAACGAAGCCGATCAATACAGGGCACAGCGGCTCGTCTGCTCGGCTATTGTTCAGGAATACCATGTCATGATTCGAGAGGGACTTGAGTATTCCTACTTGACTACAGGCATCGCGCTTGTGCTTCTCTGGGTTCCACTTGAAAAGCCGAGCACCTTGTACTACCATCTCTGTGTGCCCAACCAGGAAGTGGATGGTCGAGATGGTGATCTCTCACAACCAAACACATCCATTGCAAGGGTACTCTGTCTTTGCCTGATGAGCTTTCGCTCGAAGCAGCGTGACCAGGAGTGGCGAAATGTGTATTGTTCGGATCTTCACATTTGGAGGACGAACTTTGATCACACACATGCAAATGCCTCTGATCGCACACATGCAAATGCTCCCACAGAGGAACTACCACAGAATCCACCCTCTGATATCACGGACTATGTCAGCCCGGAATCCGCCCCCACAAGTTCAGAGTATGAAAAATCATCCTGTCCAATCGAGTCGCCAACTGCACCTGCCCGGCGAATAAAAACAAGATCACAAGGGAACTGCGCGCGATTAGATCCCAAAGACCGCATGGGTTCACCAGACTCATCAGGCTCTGAGTCAGATCCTGCAGCGTCTGCACAAGACCCCGCAGCAGCAGCGCGAAAGCGAGGCTACAGTCAGGTTGAACATTCGCCTTCACAACGATCGTCTCGCCAGAATGAGAACGACCGTCAAAACGACATATCTCAACGACGCAACGCGCAGTTCTGTACCCAACGTTGTCTGCTTGGGCTGCAAACCGGCGGACCTCTGGATGATTGTTGTCCAAATGTGGATTTACACCGGCAAGGCGGTAATGGGACTCAGCATTCTATCAGCGCCGTGGAGTTGATCTCGCTTCTCAAGCAGCAAATGGATGAGGACATTGACCGGTGCATTCCATTTGGGTCCTGTGGGTCATATGGCGCCCCGTTCAAGCTCACCTGTTCCCCTCATGGGTATACTGTTGTTGGGAAAGGAACGACGAAAAATCTTTGGACCAAGGCCGTATCCCACGAGGCTGACATATATCATATTCTTCGCAAGGCACAGGGTTCAGCAGTCCCCGTGTTCCTCGGCAAGATCGATCTCGTAAAGATCTATTTTCGCTATGGCGTAGAGATTCGCCACATGCTCGTCATGGGTTGGGCAGGCGAGAGTACAGCAAAACTCGAGCAGACTTCGGACCTTCGCAGGGAGACTAAAAGGTCGAATAAGGAAATTCGCTCTTTGGGAGTCCGACACCTAGACCTTCGGCCTGACAATATCCTATGGAACGCTGAACTAGGGCGGGCTTTGATTATTGACTTCCATCGGTCTGAGCTGGATCGTCGGCGAACCGCAGACAGGTCCAGGTCATCGAAGAGGTCCCGACATAAGGCAGAGATATCCGAGTCCAAGCGAGTACGAGTGACATAGCTAACACGAGGTTGTGGTTGATATTATTCTGCATAAGACTCTGATGACATGACCCATCCCCGGAGCCGACCCGAGTCTTCTCTCACCAGCAAGAAATTGCAAATAGCTTCACGGCCGAGTACTTCGAACCCAGGGTAAGAGGTATCATAAACCCAGTGCCCAGTTACGCGGCTGGCTCTATGGGTATGAAGGGATAGTCCCGCTGTCTCATCTGAACAGCAACACCTGCTACATATGAGCTGTTTCCAACTCGTTTACATTCACATACCTTCATATGCAGTAGCTAGTGAGTTATGTACTAACTAGTTCATTGGTCAAGTGACAGAGAAATGTACACATTCAGAAGTAAGTCCATAGTAAAACAGCATCGCTAGTAACTCAGGGATATCTAAAATAATACTCCGTACTCCCACACCTAACCCATTCGCCAGACTATGAAACAAAGTGTAAGTTACAAAGGCAAGAATTATGCCTGCACCATGCGCCGATCACGATCATCCGCCTCCCGCTCACGTTCACGGTCATAAGCAGCAGGAACCGGAGCCTGACCTGGAAGAACACCGCTTTGAGTCTCCCCACCACGCTCGGCACCACGCTCTTTCTCCTGCATAGCTGCCGCAACACGTGCCTGGGTATCGCGAATAGCCTGGTTTAACCGCTGGTTGGCATCCGGGTCGTCATCCTCAGGACGAGCGGAGCGAATAGAAGGAAGGCCGTTGTGGCCATTCTCTGTTTCGCTTACGGCCCGTCGCGGAGAAGTATTTTTTGAAGGGAGCTCCATCGGGACCGCAGAGCCAAGAGCCGGGTTCGGAGCGGAAGGGGCTGACTCGCGTCGGTTGCTCTGGTAGTGAGAGTGAGCCTCCGATTCGAAGCGCGGTTCGCGGGGTCGCTCGCGTTCGGCTGAAATGGGAGGTAGTGGACCCCCGCCGAATTGAGGTCGGGCGAGGGTTGCGGTAGTGTGGTCGTTGTCAATGCGCTCGTGCGGGGCGGTCGTTGAAGTCGTGGATCTGGGTACCATTGCTGCGATTTCGTCCTCCTTGACGTCGCGCCAGGAACACTTGGCGTGTTTCTTTGTGCAGCCTACGCAGGCTGTGAGATTCTTCAGGCAGTCCATGTGCAGGCGACGGCAGCGATCGCATGGGGGGACTACTCGCTCCCCGCGCTGAAGCTCTTCCATGCGAGCGATCATTTCGAGCTTGAAGGGGCCCCCGTCGTCTTTTTCTTGGTGTGTGGATTTCGGCGGTGGGAGAAGGGAGGATGGAGTGTTTGGAATGGCGACGGGGTTGGATGTTGCGGGGTTGTAGACACTGTACTCTGCCAGTTCGGAGGTACGAGGCCGAGAGAGTGGTCGGGGGTTGGCCGGAGCTGTCGCGTCCTCATAGCCACGAGCGTGCCGGTCCGCTGTCGTGAAGAATCGCTTCATCAAGTCTGCGCGAGTTGTTGGCGATGCGCCTTTGATCGATTGCCCGTTGATCATGGTGACATTATCGGTGGTGGAGTGTGAAAACATGAATTGGGCTGATAAAGGGTTTTCTTCCGGGTGCTCGCCCTCGGGACGATGAGCGTTTACCGCGACGAAGCCGGACGGGGAAGCGTGAGAGGGAGTGTGACCATTGGAATCGCGCCAGTGGTCGTTGACATGCCGGGATTGCGCATGTAAAGAGGCATCATTCTCTCGTCGGGTGACAATAGCATTGCGGCGATTCTTCAACCGGTGGTTAAGCTGTCTCGCTCTGGCAGAGACTAAACACAAACACTGTCAGTGATTCCTCCAACCTGATATACAGTATACGACAGCTTACCTTGATCGGCCATCTGAATGATATGGGCCAAGTTCTTCTCAAGAATCTCCAGCGCACCCAGCTCTTTTTCCTCGTCCTCAATGATTGGCTGCGGCGGTATCATCTTCTGCGGCATGCCGGAAGCAATCAACACAAAATCCTCCTCGCTGATCTCCACTCGACACTGCTTGGTATAGAACTGGCAGACCCGTACGCCATTGCGCGATTTCTCCAGATTGAACTGCTCGGGCTTGTTCTTCGCGAACTCGACAACATCCAGCCATGTGACTGTAGGTCCATCTTTACCATGCGACTTTAACACTTTGGGCGGTCCATCGAACAGACGCTCAAATCGTTTGATCAAGATCGGACCCAGCGGGCATGCGCCTAGGTTTCCAGCGATGCTTTCATGGCGGTGTAGCACGCCGTCGTATTCGCCGAGCAAATGCTGGATGGCGGGCATCGTATCATCGACAGATACTAGTGGGAGGTTGTCTGGGTATTGGCGCGCGAGATAATTGATTTGGAGGTGGTTCGAGTGTGTTTTGGGGACTTTCGACGACCCAGCGTAATCGCCATTGGGAGATCGAGGCCGTTTGGAAGACGGCTCAGCCGACGCGCCGTGGGTTTCCATTGTGGGAAGGAGACGGGACGTCTTGGGGTGGAACAAAGCGATCAGGGATGTCGCAGTGGAAAATGAATTGGGCACAAAAAGGATTGGTCAGCGGCGGAAAGCGTCACATAAGAGCGCGGAATATCTCTTGCGCGCGGAGAGGAACCGGCAGATTACTCTTAACAGAGCAGCATAACATGAAGGTGGAGGAAGGGAAAGAGAGAAAGAGGAAACCGCGCTTATCTCGAGGGGAGGAACGGCGCACGGGGAGTGGAGAGGAAAAACGTGATCCCAGATGTCTCCGCGGGACCGTTGGGGGACTCTTCCTTTTCTTTCTGGGGGGACCCCTTAAGGATTGAGGGAATTATGCTACAACAGGAACTCCGGTTGTAATCTCCACGTGGTACGTACTTCCCACTCAAAGTCCTTGAAGTCACTAGTCGGTTACTGCGTAAATACGTCCTCCGTTGCACTTGGAGCTCCCAGCGGAGTCCCGCCGGTGGGTTCCGCTGGCCTACGATACGCTGGTTTCAGGTGTACAAGACCACGCCTTGCCTGGACTTTGCTTCAGATATGTGCAGAGATACGTAATGATTCGCCCCGAACAAGTCAAAGTCTATCTGCACATTCTGCTGGCGTCGATCATCAAAATCAAGCCTTGAGCCTTGTGGAGGCCCCCCCCCCCCATTTGGTTTCGCTGATGCCTTGGAGCGGGCGCCCGGGCTGAAACACTTTGTGACGCGCAATTCTTTCGGAGGCTCTCGGAGGGAACCACCATAGCATCTTGTTAGACTCAGATGATAGTATCATTCGACCTGGTTAACTAGTGTAGAATGTAGCAAAGGGATAACCTTCACCATAATTAATCGCGATGTCGGAATGTAAAAGCCCTCAGATCAAACCTCCAAATCAAGGATACCCGTAACACAACTGTAAAATACCTCCGAGCGGGATCCCTCTCCCCCGCCAGACCCAAAAATACCACTTTGAATCTGTAATCCGCGTACCCGGGCGGACCCCGACCTTAGATATCCTGCCTGAGGCTACTCAACCTAAAAATCCCTCATACACGTCCACACCTTGTGTCTTCCCCAATACCAGAGAAGAGTACCACAAGATACCTGAGCACAAGATACCCGAGATACTTCCTCCCCACTCTGTTCCCCCAGATCCATTCTCAATCCCTCCAACTCCCTTTCCATTCATTTAATCGCATACTTTAAATGTCTGAACGAGGCTCGTTCCGAGGGGGTCGCGGTCGTGGAGGCCGCGGCGGCCAGGGCCAGCAGAAAAGTGGCGGTGGTGGCGGTGCACCACAGGAGAAGCCTAAGAAGGAAAATATCCTGGATCTCAACAAGTACATTGACAAGGAGGTTCAAGTGAAATTCAATGGTGGTCGTGAAGGTATGTTCAGTCCATTTTTTCCAGACAATCTTTGTATCATTGGTTCTCTTTCGATATCCTGCTATCTCGGTCTTTTGTGACCTTCCTGTTAAGTATACATGCTAACACTATCAACAGTCACTGGTGTCCTCAAGGGCTACGATCAGTTGATGAACCTCGTTCTCGACGATGTCAAGGAGACTATGCGTGGTCAGTTCCGCATCTTCCTACTTGTTCATTTGTGTACTTGTACTAACCCCCGCAGATGAGGAGGGCAACACGTCCACCCGCTCCATGGGTTTGATCGTTGCTCGTGGCACTCTGATCGTATTGATCTCGCCTGCCGATGGCAGTGAGGAGATCCCCAACCCCTTCACCCAAGCGGAGGAGTAATTGAGCATTCTCAAACGTATTATCTTCTTTCCGGGGCTCACCTTGGGTCCTGCATGTCATTTTCCGGAAATGAACCTCTTAGGTCTGGTTGGACGACTACGCCTTAATGTCCCACTGATTCTCGGGTCTGCCGGACTATAAGCTCTTTAGGAGCTACGAAGGGAACGAACGCAATTTGATGGTTCACTTATTTTTTTTCTTCTGTCGACATGGACTGGGAATGGCAGCACTGCTGCTCTTTCGGCTGTGTTTCCTTCTCGCGAAGGGACGGCACGTCTTCAAGGGTGGCTCATGATACACAACGCCAAAGCCAATAGGAAAAATCAAGAAAAAAGAAATCAAACAAAGTCAACACGAAGGTTTCTGAAGCAAATTGCGTAGGTATCATAGATTCAATATCAACAAGAAGTAAAGAAAAGCAAGGCGCTATTATGTCAAAACTCCCCAGATTTCCGATCTACTGGCCCACTCCCCTAGATGTAGGCCCCACCGTCTCTCCGAATTCCGTAGAATCACCAGAAACAGCATCACTATGGCCATCGGTCTGCGGTAGGTCAGCCCGCCGTGGCGCGGCATCCTTCAGCCTTCTCACCCCCTCTGCCTCTTCGATCCAAGGTCCAGCCTTCTCCATCCCATCGATATACTCGGCAGCAATCCGCAAATGCAGACCCGCACTCAGGGCACGCTCAATGCGAGCCTCGCGAGTCTGCGACACCAGATCACGGAACACGTGTGCCAAGAAGCCGCCCAAAATATCAACGCTCCAGCCCTCTGGAACGAGATCGAGCACTTCGCGGACATCGTACCAGGCTGCAAAGCGTGCGAGGAGGTCGCTTGTGCGCTCGATGCGGTCTGACTGGTCCTGGATGTGCAGGAATTCGTCAAGTAGGTGGCGGAAGAGTGTCTTCTGCAGATTGTAGTCTGCTAATTCGGGCGGGGCGCCTGTTGAAGTGGAGGAGCTGCGTGGTCCGCCAAACAGGCAGTAGCGGATCGCGGAATCGTAGTCTCCGAGGCCGTGTGTGAGGAGGCGGAGGGCCGGGCTGTGGTGGCCCTGGAGGCCGTCGAGAATTATGCATTCGGAAACGAGCTCGTTTTGGTATGGCTCAATACGCGCCAGTACCGCAGGGATTGAGTAGCTGATTCCTGTTGGAATGGGTTGGGAGGAGAATTGGGAGCTGGAGATTCCACCCAGCAGTTGGAGTAATCGGAGTCGGGACTGCCACCAGGGTTCTGCGGGGGTGTTCTCAGTGATGAAGTTCAAGTATGTCGGTTTGGGCGCACGAAGCGCTCGATAGGTTGAATAAGACTCTGCCAAGGAAGCCCGTGCTTCGGGGGACGCCTCGAGCACGGAGAGTACTGTGTCCAAGTAGTACGAGATCAAATCATCGGCATATTGTGTGTACTGTAATCGCAGGTCAGTAGATGTTCAGGAACCAAGATAAGAGGAGTCTCACGTTCTTGGCAAACACCAGGTGCTCTAAGTAAACCTGGACGGCATTGGGTGCTCGCTCTTTGAGTAGAGTAACAATATTCGTCGGTTCCAATTTCACCCGGCTGGAATTGTCTGCGAACACCTGGATGCCCAAGTGGGGATTACGTGCAGCCAGCCAAGAGCCATATTCTTCTACCAGCTGCACGTCCTTGATCTTGACCAGATACCTGCGCATCTGCGTCTCTACACCATTTGCGGAGACCTCTCCGCCAGCATCGGTCTCTCCATCAACGATTCGTTGCCAGGTCTTCAGAACATTGCGAGACATTTTTTGGCTCTGATATAGGCGGCTTAGAACATAGAGTCGTTTATATGTTTCCAAAAGCACAACTGCCCTGTCGAAATTGCCTTTCCAGTTATCGACCAGCCGATTCAGCTCGGAGCGAGTGGGTGACGCTGCCCGTTGGTCTCGCGTCAAGTAGGCATCTTGTTCCAAGGTCAGATGCAACAGCGCAACATCCGTGCTATCCAAAACATATGTCTCGTCGGTGATGCTACCATATCCTCGTTTTTGCTGCCAGGAGAGAAGAAATCGTCTTACCATGTCGAGAACGGGATTGCGAGAAGCTGCCGGTCCAGAAGACTCCACGCCTATCTCTTCGACTTGCTTGAGATACTTTTCCGCCGTGTTTGCCAGTCCAGCATGTATCCATATGCCCTGAGGCCCTTGCAAGATCTCGCATCGCAGTAGAGGAATAAACAGCAAGACCAAGCGAGGATCAAGGTTACCCGCCACTAGGGCTTTTTCGGTACCCTTGATTGCTGTATCACTGCGGTCATCGGGCGGCATAGAGAGGAGGTCTCCGTAAAGCATGAGGCTCGCCTTTTGCTTCACGTAGCCCAGTCCGATAAATTCGGCTTCACTCTTCGGCTCGGTATCCTGGATCGAGAGCAGCAAGTCCAGGATGACCTCCCTACGCAGCACCGTGTGCCTGTCCTCCGTCACCTGGGCGGCCTGCAGGGATTCCTCTAGTTGGACTACCAGAGGGCTGTGTAGCACGCGCCATATTCGAGAACCAGACCACACGACAAGACTACTTTGCGTCTTGCCCAGTCCAAGTGCAAATTTTGCTTCTTCTGCGTCGCGTTGCGCCTCCCAGCTGTGGTTGTCCGTCTTCTTGGATCCTTCTGAGTCAGTCAATTCATGTGAATCAAACAGCTCATTCTCCTTTTGCAGATGCTCGATCGATGCCTGGGTTCTGGAATCTGTCAAGGCCACATGTGGCGGCAGCGTGGGGCTCTTCAAGCGGACCATCCGCAAGAGCTGCGCTATTCCATTGAGACCGAGGTGGCTCGGGCTAAGTGTGCGCCCGAGGCCAACCTGAACAGATTGTGATTCATCAGGACAGGGTATCTCCAGCCATCTCTTATGCCGCTCCATCTCCGTTGGGTCATCATCCCAACATTGAATTTCAAGCCTCGTTCGAGACTTTCCATTCTCTTCATCTTCGATAACAGCGAGAATAAACTCCTCCGTTTTATCGTCACCGGTCTGGAATATTTGATTGATGTTTTCGGTGTCAATCACAACCGATTTAGGGAATCTGTGGAAATTTATTGTGCCTCGAACGACTTCACCATCCATGTCGACGAACATGCCGACGCCTGGTTCTGTTTCCTCGGTCCCGGTCACAAGGAGGAACTCGGAAGGCGTTGGGGATACTACATGAGGTTGGAGACGTTTCGAGCTTTGCTTTGTTGATGGGGGTAGTGGTGGTAATGGCTTCAAACCGTCGTTAGTTGAAGGTTGATTCCCTGGATCCTGATCATCAGGAGGTCTGGGGGAGCCTCTCTCTTCTCGCTTCGACGAACTTGATCTTCTGGGTTCACCGGTTGCTGTGAAAGGGTCGGGCGTCCCTGATAGCGATCTATCCAACTGAGCCGGTTGTGCCTGCGGGGAGGGCATTCCCACGAAGGTATTCAGGCTTGTGCTTCTACCATGCGCAGACAAGTTGGTCGGTGGCGAGGTTGGGTAGGAGGAAGAGGGTGAACGCTTGAGTGGTGTTGGTGGAGCCGGGTTCATATCCTCCACATGCCCTGACTCAAAGACTTCATTTGAAGAAGATATAGGGAAGAGCGGAATCTTCTGCTGGTGAGCCACCTCGAGTAATGAGTATGAGTGTGTATCAGCAGCACAGGCGATCGTTCCTCGCCGCGCCGCAGTTAAGCAGCCGGGGAACTCAATCTTCTTGATCCGTCGCGCCTCATCCCCTATCTGCACAAGCATAATCCTGTTCTGTACAGCTATCATAATAGTCGGATCCCCGTCTGTTTCTGCATCCCAGTTCAGATCCAACCCACCGATCCAGCGGCAGTTATTGACCTTTGTATTTCCAAAAGCAGGGCTAAGCTCCGGCAGCATATAAAACGTAACAGTGCCATTGCAGAGAACACACGCCTTGTTCACGGAGGCTAATATGACTATTTGTCGAACGCCTTCTTGACCACCGTCCGCCGGGGGGCTCTGGGTGAAGAGGATCGGCAATCGGGATGCCAATATAAAGGTAGGCTCGGCGGCATCGTCTGGGGAGGCTGGCGGAAGGCATACGAAATGCAAGATCTCGGCTGCGGAGGTGCCGATGTACAGGTTCTCATCTATCCATCATAAAGGTCAGTCCAATCGGAACTTATCAATAAGACAGCGCCCACGGTCAGCCACGGATAGAGCTTACTCCAGTACTCGACACAAGTAATGTAGACATCGGAGCTGTGCTCGGTCGCTAACGGCACATCCTCAAAGAGTGAATGTAAGACATAAGGTATAGTCCCAGGTGGACTAATCTTGCGCCTCTTCCGAGGACCAATTGCGTCCTCTGAAGCCATCATGCCGCTGTAGTTTCAAGCATCTCCCCGCAAGCTTGGAGAGTGACGATGTGAAGGCGGTCAGCTGGGTCAAAGCTCAGGGGCCACAGTTGACAGCGGGAAACAATGCCCCTGGAGCCGCATTGGCCGGTATTTGTCTGGCAGAATCCAGTCACTTAGGATAAGGTCTGATATTCGAAGAATGGGAGTAAATGCGCTTTTGATAAAGTCAACAATCTTGCAAGATAACTTTGACACTTATCTACTTCTTTATTATTGATCTTTTTTTTCCTTTGTTGACGCATTAACCCTGAAGGTAGAGGTGGAGTTGGAGCGAGCAACAAGGCGGTCACCTTAGTTCTTTGATGGCGGTCGGCCCTTATCGCCTTGTACGGTAGTACAATGGACTACGTCGATGTACATACATTAGGTACATCATACATGTTTGCCTTGGACCAACTGCTTTTGAACAACATCCGCATTGGCCGACTTGCATGTTTGATTTGCCTGGCTATCTTCTCGCTCTTGGGGTTTGAACTTATGTAGACCTGGTACGCTCTCGGAACAATATCGGCCCGTCCGCCGCGTGTCCTATTCCTCGCGATAACAGATCCCCGTCTTTCCCCTTGGTGGACTGCTATTTGATGTGGGGTGACAGTGCAGACCCCTGGGGTTAGGACCGACAATGGACTCATTTGCCATCACAGAAAGCTTGGTACCCCCAAACCAGCACGAAAACCAACCTGAGTCGGGTGTGTCTAGCAAATTGACCGAAGAGACCAATAAGTTCCAACGCGCCATTGCAGCCTGGAGAGGTAATTGCAGTCCTGTATGCTGGGGATTCCCTTACTAACTTGAACAGGGATTGACTTGGCTAATACTATTGCGAAACTCGATGCCACCGCTACGGATCTTGTCGAACAGCAGCGCGATGCACTCGTGCAAAGAAAGGACCTGGCGCAGAAAACGAAGGACTTCAAGAAGCTAGATGACGACTCGAAACTTTCAGAATATAAATCGCTGCTGAAGTCCTATCAGTCTTTTATCGATTTGTTGACCAACCAGGGCAAAACCTCCTCTTCCTCGTTCTTACAACTATATTCCTCATTATCCGAGGCTCCGGACCCATACCCCCTCCTCGAAGCTTCCGTTGACTCCCTTGTTCTGTCAGAAGACACAGTCCCAAAGCTGAACTCTGAGCGGGAGCAACTGCAGAAGTCCGTGGATCGCCTCACCAAACAACAAGACGAGACTGAGAAACGTCTGCAGGAGGAACGTGCCGCGAGGAAAAAGTTGGAGGAAAACCAGGAGTCAAGAGCCAAGGAGATTGAGGCATCGTGGGAAGCTGTATTGACAGAAAAGACGAACAATTGGACGGCAAAGGAGAAGAGCTTAGAGGAGAAAGTGGAGAACCAGGATCGGCTGATCAAGGAACTCAAAGCGAGCTACGAGGTTTCACAGCGCCTAGGTGAGGGCAGGAGTCATGGAGATGATAATGATGGTTCTCGGAGTAGCGCTACAGCGGCTGAGCTTGAACTGCTGTCCGCCGACTTGGAAAAGACCAGCTTGAGGTTGGCTGACATGGAAGCGCGCAATGAGCAAATGCGGCTGGAGCTGGCTCAGGCTGTATCACACTCATCTGGCCCTACTTCTGTTCAAGATGACCCTGATTATCTTCGACTCCAGTCGGAGAACTCTTCCTTGCTTCGAAAACTGGATGCTGCTCGATATGCCAAGGACTCGGAGCGGCATACCTGGGAGGCTAAGCTGCTACAGGCGGAGCGAGCAGCATCAAAGGCAGCAGTGGAAAAGGAAGAGTTGCGTTCCCGATTGGCCAAGGTGGCTGATTATGATGAGATTCGCCGGGAGCTGGAGATGATCAGGTCGATCGAATTTGCCGGTGGTGATGATGATGAAGTCGGAGAGGGTGCTGCTGAGGGTGGCACGGCGGACGGCAATGCTGATGGGGCGAAATCAAAAGAGAAGAACTCGCTAGAGCAGCTTCTCATGGCCCGAAACAAGAAGTTGACGGATGAGCTCACGCTTCTGCGAGTCTCGCACCGTGATATCCAAGGCCAGCTCGAAACACTACGCACTGAGCTATCAAACTCGAAGGAAGAGCTGGAGAAGTCACGAAGCCTGTCAAGCACCCTTGAAAATGACCTTCTCCGTGTACAGGATGAGGCTGCAAATACATTCCCCTCCGCGGCCATGTCTGTTGCGGGAACTTATACCTCCAGATACCCCCACTCAGCCCGTCGGGGCGCATCGTCGCCTACGTCCTCCATCATCTCTGGCTTTGATCAGAGTGCGGCATCTGCCCATACCATGGAATCTATCCGTGCAGGGGAGGCTGTCGGCGGTGGCTCCGGCCTCCTGCCTATGATTCAGGCCCAAAGAGACCGCTTCAAGAAGAAGAATGCCGAACTCGAAGAAGAGCTGTCAAAACTGTACGCCACTGTCAAATCCCTCCGACAAGAAGTCGCATCACTCCAGAAGGACAATCTGAGTCTCTACGAAAAGACTCGCTATGTCTCGACCTACAGTCGTGGCGGTCAGAGTGCATCTACATCTGCCTCGGCCTATGCCAACACCCCCAGCTCCACTTCCGTCTACACCTCCGCGGATACCCCTTCTGGTCTGTCTCTCGACCGATACCAGTCCGCCTACGAGGCTCGGATCTCTCCATTCGCTGCCTTCCGGGGTCGTGAATCGACACGCGCATATAAACGCATGAGCCTCCCAGAACGGATCGTGTTCTCTCTCACTCGGGTGATTCTTGCCAACAGGACGAGCCGGAATTTGTTCGCTGCTTACTGCTTTGCGTTACATCTCCTCCTTTTCGCTGTGCTCTATATGATGAGCACTACGGAGATCGAGAAGCATAGCGCTATGGGCGCTGCCGGTAGCGCCGCTGCTGCTGCTTACGGTGGTACTGGAGGTGGAGGGGTCATGGGTAGTGGCGGGGGCCAGTTGCATGACGATGACTGGCAGCAGGAGGGTTTCAACTAATGTTCAGGTTTGAAATCTCCAACGTCTTTTGATGTCCACTCAGCGACGAGCTCTGGGAGTTATTATTCTTAATCTTTCTATCTTTGTACTTCCTCGTGACTGATCATAAGTCCTGGCGTTTGGGATTGAGTGATGTTCTACATCGTACTATTCTGAGATGTGGGCCAAGCTTCATAGTGTGTAGATTCATTTACGGCAAATATTGTGTCTAAAGGCACTTGCGAGGACCGTGGGTCGATGCTGTAGCCATCCTTCCATGTTTAGAGATGTCTAGTTCAGCGCCCCCAGCTCTATTCAGAACACCAAGGATTCGACGGAACTTGAAGCCTTTCTGATAGGGCACCATTTTTAGCCGATGTGGAGGCAAGTCCAGGGGATCCGAAGGATTCTTAGCTTCACCGCTAGCCTCTAGGTATTCACTATTCATAGAAGCGAACGGTGGCATTGTTAGGGCTTACCTACTGAAATTAGCTACCTAGTTACTGAGTACTTGCTACTTTCCATGTCCGCTCGGAGCTCCGTTTCAAGGCTAGTCGAAGATGTCTGAGCGCAACATCCACCCAGCTAGCTCTCATATCAATGGATATTCATTCCAATTGCAATATCGTGCAAAAATAAACAGTCAATCAATCATAGATGCAGAAATAGAAAAACCAAAAAAAAAAAGATAAGAAGGCCCGAGCCGCGGATTGAACGCGGGACCTCGCGCAATATTGCTCAGGTTTTGAATACCCTAAGCGCGAATCATACCACTAGACCACCCGGGCTTCTTGATGTATGTCGGGCAAGTTTTAAGTATCATATCAAACGTAGAGTCTGCCGTCCATATTGTTGGTCATTTCTCACTATTCTAAGACTTAAGTTGCAGCGATTTTCTTCAACTTCCTCCTTTTCACATTTAAAGGGCATATTCTGCTAGATAATCGCCTGTATGTCAGACATCAGGTTCATGAAGAGTGGCGCATGCTCATAGAGCTCCTTTCCCACCATTGACATGTTTTTGTGTCTGACATCCTCGTCGGCCTTCCACTAGCCGAATATACAGCCGCCGTAGGTCACCAAATTCTCCGCGTATCCCATAATCCCCTGGACCAAATATTCTGTCCCAATGTCCATAATATCGAGCGAGGATCATTTAAGTATTTGATTGTGGCTTCCTTGTCGTCCGTGAAGAACACTCGTAGGATATCCCAGGTGAAGTGCCCTGGCGGCACATGACTGTATATGTCACTGTGTAGGTAACAATTATAAAGTATAAAGTAGGTAACTGCCTGCCTGCCACCTTCCATCTTCTACCTTTCACCTGCTCAGAAAAGCAGGTGAAAAGGTATAAAACGGAACCTAGTTAGGTGGCAGGCAGTTAACCTAATCGTCATACAGTGACATAGGTATACCGTATACAGTCATGTGGCCGCCAAGACACTTCACCTACACTCTAAGAAGAATAGCAGTCTCTCTTTCTCATAATTATCACTAGGCTTTAGCATACCTAATCAAACGTCGGCGATCCGTGTCAGTCATCGCATAGGCACAAGAATATATGTTGGAAACCTACACCCGTGGACTAAACCTATGTGTGGGGGACGCTCTGTGTAAGATGGCGTTCTCTAGCGCTAGTGCGTTGTAACATCGGCTCCAAAGCGAAAACCCCCTCTACTCTTTTGTCAGCCTCCGCAGTGCGGCAGTTCAATCTACGCAGTATATCCTAAAGAAGCCAACCCCAAAGAGAAAGTAAAGAGCGACATAGTTTATATCTCATACAAATGACCCATGTACAATGCCTGCAGTGAAAATACCCGAATTCTGCACTAACTACGATGTAGAGGCAGGCCCTAGCAAGGCATCTCTGCACACTAACCTCTCCCGGCAATAATCCTGCACATCTAACCGCTCAAGCCTTCACCAGTGAGATTTATTAATAGTCCGGGGAATTTAGAGAACCAACCACATTGACTCGGTCAAATCTGCTACAATCGAACCGCTCTGGGAAACCCCAAGTGTTTTGCTTAGCGCGTTGCCATCGACACAATTAGACGAATCGGAACTCTCACAGGCTGGAAGGGTCAGCCCTGAGCGCGTCCACCAGCCAATAACAACCCACGATCGAGCTTTAATCCCTGCTAGTACCTGCATATTGCATCGATGACTTTAATAATAGCTACACCGTTTCGAGTTGGACGTGTGTTACTATTGATATATGCTTTGAGATTATGAGGGTTATGAGGATTGAAATTACGTCCAACACAGTATGTATATCTACCCCGGTCTGCCGATCAATTCCATCAGTATCCTCCCTGGTCATTCCTTCCTTCAACACGCCTACCTATTCTTCTTCCAAGGTTCATACTCGATCGAGTATATCAAAGGGTTGCTGGTCAATCCTCGTTTAATCAGAGAATAACCCCCATTGCCATTCACCATCGCCTCTGCCTCTTCACCTACTTGCAGTAAAGCATAGTCGCAATGCGTTTTGCTCCTCTCCTCACCTGTCTGGCGACAGCATCGCTTGCTGCCCCAACGAACTTCCTCAACGATGCATACAAATGGACCAATGACATGGCCGAGTTCTATGGAAAAGTGAGCCAGTACATCAATACCGCAAAGAAAGACATCAGAGTACCGACGGCGTGCGATGTCTCCAAGATTGCCCTGCCTGCTTATGCCTCGGGCATGACCAGCCCGTCAGGCCTCAAGCCGCGATACGTCGCACTGGGAAGGGGTACCCAGGTATGAGAAGTCCCTTATAGGCCACCATCATCACCATCATTTAGTAAGCTAACACATAACCAGAACTATACATGCGCCGACTCAACATCCAAGTCTACACCCGCAGCCGTAGGAGCTGTCGCACGACTCTACGATGCATCATGCATCGCAGCCAACTACCCCGACCTACTGGAAAGACTTCCAAAACTTGCCTACCCAATTGCCCTACCGACCAACGAAAATGCGGCATTCCCTCCTGCCAACATTGAACTGTTGGGTCATCATTTCTTCTACGATGCAACCACCCCCGAGTTCAACTTGAACCTCTCACCCCACAAGCAGGATGGCATTGTCATGACTAAGAAGGTATCAGCAATTGATGCTCCCTCGGGCTCACTGTCGGGGCAGTATGGTGCTGTCCCTTGGCTCTACCTCACCGCTAGCGAGGGCACGGTTGGCAACTACAAGAGTGTCTACCGAGTCGACACTGCGGCTGGGTCTCCACCAAAGACTTGCAAGGGCATGCCAGCTGCGTTCCAAATGCAGTATGCTGCGAACTACTACTTCTTTGGGGAATAGGCCAATAGCTGGGCGTTTGTTCTTCTCTTTTGTACATAGCAAGGAGGGCCTCCGATGGGAGGGTGTTGAGACTCTCGTTTGATTTATGGGTGGAGCTTTACCTACTTTATTATTATTACGGCTTTTCATCATTTTTCTCCTCCGACCCATCATAAACTGGTGATAATGAAATCAGTGGTGCTTCCCTCATGTGAATCATTATCAGTCTGCAATCTCCCGCGCTGTACTGTATAGGGCTTGTCTGACGGTGGGCAAACCTCTCGTTCGCGGACGTACCTCGTTTTCTTTTGTCCCCAATGCTTTTGCCTCACAATATCCCACAATAACATCCTTCATCGAACTCCATTTCCATTTGGTACAAAGCAGGGCTTATATACGCACGTGACCCTACGGCAACCGCAGACCACGTGACTCATTCAGGTGGAAAGGACGCTAACCCTAGAACAGCCTAGCGCCATTCTGATTTTCTGAAAGATCCTAAAGGCGCAAAAAAAATCTCGACCGCATCAACGAGCAGCATCGGTATCGACCCGTACCCGACAGACAGCCCGCGGCCAATTCTGTTTCTGCTTGATCCAACTATCACAGATACGCTGTCAATTTTATCTCTCTCTCTTCTCGACTTACATCGGAACCTTTCTACAAATTCTTCAACTACCCTCGGTTTTGAGCACTCGGAAACGACAGCTCAACCTCTCTCCCTCACTTAATTCCCTCTACAACCGGGTTTTACCTTTTTAAAAACTACACAATGGGCTTCGCTCCTCGTGGACGTGGCGGATTTGGCGGTGGTGACCGTGGTGGCCGTGGTGGTGGTCGAGGTTTGTTCAGTCCAATCCATTCGAAGCAGCAAGCATGCAGGCCGAAGTGCTGGTGATATTTTTTTATTCGCCCGAACATTCATGATTCGCATGCCTGCTGTTACAGCACAGTTCACACCCGCTGACTTAATAAGGTGGTTTCGGCGACCGTGGTGGACGCGGTGGTGGCCGTGGTGGTTTCGGCGACCGCGGTGGCCGTGGCCGTGGAGGTGGCCGTGGTGCCCCTCGCGGTGGTCGTGGTGCTCCTCGTGGTGGCCGTGGTGCTCCCCGCGGCGGCGGTGGTGCTCGCGGTGGTGCCAAGGTTGTCATTGTAAGTGATGAAAATATCGTCAATTTCCCAATGGGATCAAAAACTGACAAATCGGTTTACTTGCGAACAGGAGCCTCACCGTCACGCTGGTATCTTCGTTGCCCGCGGCGGCAAGGAGGACATGCTTGTCACAAAGAACTTGACTCCCGGTACTGCAGTTTACGGCGAGAAGCGCATTTCCGTTGACGGCCCCGCAGCTGAGGATGGCACTGCCACCAAGCACGAGTACCGTGTCTGGAACCCCTTCCGTTCCAAGGTAAATATCCTCTCCATCTCCAGGTGGCTATGGATACATGCGTCGCTTGCGAGGATCTTCCTTCAATCGCCGTGATAGCCATAGCCTATCTGCCTCTCATATGATCTTTTGCTCACCACTTTTTCCTCTTCTAGTTGGCCGCTGGTGTGTTGGGTGGTCTTGATGACATCTACATGAAGCCCGGTTCCAAGGTCCTCTACATTGGTGCTGCCTCTGGTACCTCCGTCTCTCACGTCGCTGATATTGTCGGTCCCACCGGTAACGTCTACGCCGTTGAGTTCTCTCACCGCTCTGGTCGTGATCTTATTGGCATGGCCACTCACCGTACCAACGTCATCCCCATTGTTGAGGATGCCCGCCACCCTCTCCGCTACCGCATGCTCGTCCCCATGGTTGATGTCATCTTCGCCGATGTTGCCCAGCCCGATCAGGCCCGTATTGTCGGTTTGAACGCCCACATGTTCCTCAAGGCCGAGGGTGGTGTCATTGTCTCCATCAAGGCCAACTGTATCGACAGCACAGCCAAGCCTGAGGTTGTGTTCGCCAAGGAGGTCCAGAAGATGCGTGAGGAGAAGATCAAGCCCAAGGAGCAGCTTACTCTCGAGCCCTTCGAGCGTGACCACTGCATTGTCGCTGGTATCTACAAGCGTTCCGCATAGAGGTGTTAATCGCTGGTCATGTCCCATTTCCCTTTTATGTTCCCTCGGCGTCTCGTGTTCTGTGATGTATCGAATGTTTTTCACCTTTCTTGTGACAGGTAATCTTTTCGCCTATGTACTTTTGGCTGCGTCTCAAAATTTAGTTTTCCGTTACGATGAATTTTACACGCTGGAATGTGTCATACTGAGTGTCTTGATCTGAGGTGATGAGATAGCTCTGAATAGCGTATGATCACCGTAGGTAGCAATCAGTGGCCAATACAAGCGATTCAGCCTTGCTAGTTATTTCGTTGGCAACACATGAGCATTCTAAGTGTGCTTGAAGAGAATTGCAAGCGTTCAGCCTTGTTCTGCTGGTGGCGCTTCGCCTATCAATCATCTCCATAGATCACAGATACTACTCGCTACTGACAAGAAAGCAATGGCCCAGAGGCCTTGTTTGGAATGATTCTCACAAGTAGGAACAAGCCCTAGTAGTCTCTCACAAAGTTGTAGGTCATCTGGCCGTTACAACCTCATCCTCGGACTTGCGCCGGGCGTGCCGGTACTCGGATTTCTCACCGAGACTTGCACCAGAAATGTCGTAGACAGACTCGGATTTGTTGCGCGACACTTGGCTCAAGTGGACAACTTCGTGGGATATGAATTCCATTGGCCGATGGGCATATTCTCATGACTATAGAGCGTGGGGGAAACACAAGTTCCGCTTCAACCCCGCAAAATGCGATACTATAAATCGGATACATGCCCAGTTTTCTATTTTAGCTGAATATCATCTTGTTTTATTCTATCTTCTCGTCTGCTTCGATACCGCGATCGACCTAATTGCATAGACCGCATTGCTATACACAACATGTCGATTCTCATCACTGGCGCAGGAGGTTATGTAGGCCAGGAACTGGCCGCTTCGCTCCTCGCAAGCACACCGGCCTCAACAACCGTGACAATCACCGATGTCGTCGAGCCCGAGATCCCCGAGGCGGCCAAAGAACACGCAAGCCGTCTCACCTGCGTCAAGGCCGATCTTACCTCGACCGAAGCCGTCGACGAATTGATCAGCGCATCCCGTCCCTACGAGACAGTCTACATTCTCCATGGAATCATGTCCAGTGGCTCCGAGGCCAACTTCGAGCTGGGAATCCGCGTCAACCTCGACGCAACTCGATATATCCTGGACCGGCTACGCGCAACCATGCCGGGAGTGAAGGTCGTCTTCACCTCATCGCTGGCAGTCTATGGCCTTGCACCCCCCGGATTTGTTATCAGCGAAAAGAACTTCCCAGCCTCGCCATCAACTTCATACGGATCGCAGAAACTCATCATCGAGACCTTGTTGAACGACTACTCGCGACGAGGCTTCTTGGATGGTAGATGCATGCGTCTACCCACTGTGACAGTGCGAGCTGGGAAGCCCACGCAGGCTGCCAGCAGCTTTGCTAGTGATATCATCCGCGAACCCTTCCACGGCAGGAAGGCGGTTCTACCTGTGTCCAAGGAGACGGAGGTGTGGATCTGCTCGCCATACACTATTATCAAGAACTTGATGCATGCGCGTACAGTCCCTAAAGAGGCATTTGGAGAGTCAAGATCTGTGAATTTGCCTGGATTGAAGGTCACTGTTCAGCAGATGTTGGATTCACTTCTGGAAGTCGGTGGTAAGGAGCGTCGGGATCTTGTGGAGGAGAAATACGATGCTGCTACCGACAAGATTGTGCAGACTTGGACTCCTCAGTTTGATACCACTCGGGCTTTCGAGTTGGGCTTTGCGGCGGATATTTCTATGGAGGAGAATATTAGGCGGTTTGCCAGCCGGTTTGTATGAAAAGGGAACCCGAGGTCTAGCCAATCAATAGACATGAAATTGGATGACCGAATTTAGAGGATTTGGGAGATTGTAGGGGTGTTCAGCGTACTTTGAAGTCGAATGAAATGAATCAAATAGTCCGTTAAATCATACTCAATAAGATGTTAGTCCAGGATAGACCATATTCAGTCCATTGACCCCCCATGAACGTAGAGCAAAGGAAGTATTCGGGATGTTGAGGGCGGTTTGGAAAAGCGGGTTATGTAATTGGCTGAGCTGGGCGAACAATTTCAGACTTCCGAACTTCAACCTCAGGGCGTCTCCATCAGCTCTTTTCTCCATCTCCCCCTTTCCCCCTCCCTCCACCTATAAAAGTCGTTCTCAATGGCTTCTCGGCGCCTTGCTTTCAACCTGAACCAGGCTCTCCGCACTCGTGCGGCCCTGAAGTCAATCCAGCCCGTGAAGCGTGGCTTTGCTTCGCCGGTTGCGTTGCCGTCCACCACCCAGTCCACCACTCTCTCCAACGGATTCACTGTACGGAACAGGCCAATGACTCAATGACATCGCAGGCCGGCTAATTGTATTTTAGATTGCCACTGATCACTCGCCATGGGCCCAAACCTCGACGGTCGGCGTGTGGATCGATGCCGGTAGCCGGGCAGAGACTGACAAGACCAACGGAACCGCACACTTCCTTGAGCACCTCGCCTTCAAGGTTCGGCCCCACAAATCTCACAGTCCGAAGCGCTTTCATCTGATGATTATGTCTAGGGCACCAACAAGCGCTCCCAACACCAATTGGAGCTCGAGATCGAGAACATGGGTGCTCACCTCAACGCCTACACTTCGGTACGACCCGGAAAACCCATCCATCAACGTCTATCGAATCGAAAACTAACCGCGACTACAGAGAGAAAACACTGTCTACTACGCCAAGGCCTTCAACAACGATGTCCCCAAGGCCGTTGACATTCTCGCCGATATCCTCCAGAACTCCAAGCTCGAGGCCAGTGCCATCGAGCGCGAGCGCGATGTGATTCTCCGCGAGCAGGAGGAGGTTGACAAGCAGCTCGAGGAAGTTGTCTTCGATCACCTCCACGCCACCGCCTACCAGGGCCAGCCCCTTGGCCGCACCATCCTCGGCCCCAAGGAGAACATCCAGACCATCACCCGCGACAACTTGACCGAGTACATCAAGACCAACTACACTGCTGACCGCATGGTCCTCGTCGGTGCTGGTGGCATTCCCCACGAGCAGCTCGTGAGACTCGCCGAGGAGCACTTCGGTAGCCTCCCCAGCAAGGCCCCCACCTCCGCTGCCCTGGCTCTTACCGCCGAGCAGAAGCGCACCCCCGAGTTCATTGGCTCTGAGGTCCGTCTCCGTGATGACACCATCCCCTCCGCCCACATCGCTCTCGCCGTCGAGGGTGTCAGCTGGAAGGATGATGATTACTTCACCGCTCTGGTCACCCAGGCCATCGTCGGTAACTGGGACCGTGCCATGGGCCAGTCGCCTTTCCTCGGCAGCAAGCTCAGCTCCCACGTTAGCCACCACAACCTTGCCAACAGCTTCATGAGCTTCTCCACCAGCTACAGTGACACCGGGTATGTCCTACCAATCTTGACATTCTATGATGTAATGGAAAACATGCTAACCTGTGATCAGTCTCTGGGGTATCTACCTCGTCAGCGAGAACCTCACCCAGCTCGATGACCTGATCCACTTCACTCTCCGCGAGTGGACTCGCCTCTGCAACAACGTCTCCTCCGCCGAGGTCGAGCGTGCCAAGGCCCAGCTCAAGGCTTCCATCCTCCTGTCTCTCGATGGCACCACCGCCGTCGCCGAGGACATTGGCCGCCAGATCATCACCACTGGCCGTCGCCTGAGCGCTGAGGACATTGAGCGTGCCGTCAGCCAGATCACCGAGAAGGACGTCATGGACTTCGCTACCCGCAAGCTGTGGGATCAGGACCTCGCCATGAGCGCCGTCGGCAGCATCGAGGGTATCCTCGACTACCAGCGCATCCGTGGAGATATGTCCCGCATGATCTCTTAAGTTGTCCTAGAGTATGATCGCGTGTGAAGATAGCTGCTGAATGCTTTGGGAAAACCAGGCTGTTTGGCGGCTTTTGATTTGAATGTACTATCAATCATTGCCTTGGGCTGTTAGATCCCAAATTCGTGTGTGAAATAGCAATTAATGGTTTGCCATAGTAGACTATATAGTTTGTTGCTTTTGCAACAAACGCCAATTATTTCCTTTGTCTGTTACTTCTGTTTCAATGACCTTTGGCTTCTTACAAGACCCAAACTCCAGGCCTGCGGCCCGGCGAGAGATAATCACCCCAGTAACACTTTAAGCGTGGACCTGTAAGTATTAACTACATACCAAAAGTGATCAGGACATGTGTACAGTATCTTTCTGAATCAAGTATCAACAAAAATCCTCTGTCCAGTTGGGAGTATCCACTTGTAGACTTTCTTCTTACCCCAAGTCGGAAAGCCGGCATCTTGGTAAGTGAAACTATGAAGTCACATTCGGTTAGGTTCACAAAAATCGAAGAAAGCAGAAGGCGAGCAAAGGGGATGACTGCTTCTTAATTCGTAGCTGTGCTTCCTCAGGGGTTGTATCAGGATTGCAGGCAACGGTATGCTCATCCTCACAGTTGGACGACCAAAGCAAGCACCGAATGTGACATAGTATTGGCATCAAACCCGAATGAGGGCCATGCAGCTTCAGCCGAGCCAGAAGAGCTCCTCCGTGCGCTAGTTCTTGCGAAAAGGCCTATACAGGGAGAGCAGTTGGTTCATAAAGAGGGAGAGGCTAGCGAGCACATACACTCTCCAATACCCTGGCGTGGGTGCCGAGTTCAGGTGCGTGTTCGTATGTTATAGTAGTCGGTACATAATCCAAGGGAAAAAGGCTATTGCCGTTACTAGCTGTCACATTGCTGTTGCCGTCGGTTGTGCTTGACTTGTGTTGTAGTCCAGGCCTCTTTCTACTACAGTTTCCTAATTTGCACGTCCTTTCCTAATCAGCACGGTCTTTTCTTCCCAACACGTCCTTTTATTCCGAACACGCTCCTTTGTAAACAACACGCACTTTCCTCACCCTTTACTTGTCTGATCATCTCAGTCAACTTTCGCTTCACCTATCTCCACGGCATTAATCACGTATTTCCACGTGATCTCATATTTCCACGACCATAATCATCAAATTCATATCCCCGATCATTATCTTGGGACTTCAAGCCCTATCTACGCACTTGACTCAATCCGTTGAACTCTTTTTATCAATGTAAGTGGTCCAAATAGACCACTTGGGGGTCTTATACCACATAAATTTGCGATTGGCGTGTTATAGCCAACACCGACGCTGACATATTAGCATTCAAACCATCATGGCGGACCTCAAGCGATGCGCAGAGCTGCCAAACGAGTTGAAGCTAATGATCTGGAAGTACATGGTTCCACCGCGTATAGTCGAGGTTGCGGAACCATTTGACCCAGACACACTACCCGAAGACCTTAGGAAATCCTGGGTGCTCAATCGCAAGTATCCCACAATGGCTCATGTCTGTCAAGAAACCCGCAAAATAGCTTTGGCCAAGGTCAATTCCGCAGGAATTCCCGTCGAATCGGATAATCTTGACCCTCGGTGGTGCTGGAAAAGCACCGAGATAATCCACTTCAACAACCCCAAGGATTTCCCAGAAGAAAGCAACCAAGCGACACAAGAATATCAAGAGCGCCTAATCAACTTGGAGATGGCTCCCTCCCTGGGATTGACGGTATCTTTTAGTGCAGATGTGCTCCATCCTTTTCTCCCGTTCCGTCAGCCATCGGTCCCGCGAATGCTCATATGGGATGAGTTTATGTCGCTGAATTCATGCATCGTTTCACTTTGCACCATCCCGATTCGGGCTACCAATGAGCAATCCCGTACGCGGGGCCTCTTTGGCGGGGGCGAAGAGCCAGCGATGCTGGTCAATCCTTTTGACGATTCATTGATCGAAAGGTATAAAGCCCTCTGGATGGACACGAACCCCACCGAGGACACAGACCGGGCTGGAATATCTTTCTTTGAATCGGTTGGCACCACACTATTCGCCTCCCGTACTGAGAGATGGCTCTCGGATATCGCCATCAAATGCCTGGAGTATAGATATATCGAACATAATTTCACGGTCGTACCCCCTGGACTGTGTGATATGATCAGAGCACTCACCCTCCATCCAGACTTCAGGCACTTCCCCGAGGCTCAACCGTTTCTCCAAGGGTTCCCGGTCATAGATATGAGGGTCATGTTTCGACTCTGTCCACCTGCTAGCAGCTAGGGCAGAGTCGATGGGAATTGATAAAGTACCTTGATCTCAACCACGAGGAGCTTGGTCCCATCTTCGCTTTCTACAATATGACAATGTCAATCTGTCTGAGCGATTCCCCCATGATCGTATGTTTTAGAGGAAAGTGAACTAGTCAAACGTGTGGTGCCTGTATCAATTCCGACGTCGATCCCGTGATTACATAACCATCCCGCATTTGATCCGGAGATTTTTTGAAGGCGATTTTGTTTGAGCTCACTTTCCTTTAGAACATACCAATTCATCACAATGGGAAAACGAGGAGGCAAAAAGGTTCTTCAATTTTCCACATGTGCGAATTCAATTGTTCGTTGTGCTGACTGTGTTCCTCTCCTAGGGTGGTAAAGGCCGCGGCGGCGGTGGTGCTGGCCGTACGCGCTCTATGTGGCAAGATTTGACCAGAGAGAACGAGAAGTTTGAACGCTATTACAATGAACTTGATATTCTTCCGGAGGAGGAACGGGAGCTCTTCTGGGCAACAATGCGCAGAGATCTCCCCAACAGTTTCCGCTTTACTGGGTCTCGAGGGTATGTCGCATCTGTGTCCTTTCTTTGCGATTGGCGCCTCCAAATTTGATAAACAGTACTGACTATTCTATGACTTCCAATAGACATGCGCTGGCTGTTCAGCAGCGCCTCAAGGACCACCACATTCCCGAAATCACATCTATCAAGTACGAGGACGAATTCGTCGAGCCGCCGCGCCCTGTCACCTGGTACCCTGATCAGCTCGCTTGGTCTATGACCACCCCTAAAAATGTCATCCGTCGATTTGCGCCCTTTGCCTCGTTCCAGAAATTCCTTGTTGCAGAGACCGACGTTGGAAACATTAGTCGCCAGGAGGTTGTCAGCATGATTCCTCCTCTCCTCATTGATGCCCGGCCTGGAATGACTGTGTTGGATATGTGCGCCGCACCGGGCAGCAAGTCTGCGCAGCTCATGGAATTGCTCCACGCAGGCGAAGAAGACGCTATTGCGCAGGTCACGGAACAAATCAAGAACGGTCCTGTTGGACCCGAGCCCCTCGGCCCTGAAGGATTGAATGACGACGGCCGAAGCACTGGCCTCCTGATTGCCAACGACAGCGATTACAAGCGTGCCCACATGCTTATCCACCAGATGAAGCGCCTCAGCTCGCCTAATTTGATTGTCACCAATCACGATGCCACAATGTTCCCCTCCATCAGACTACCTCCTCTGCCTACTACAGATGGCAGCAAGCCCCAGAACAGATACTTGAAGTTTGACCGCATTCTTGCAGACGTCCCTTGCTCAGGCGATGGTACCGCACGGAAGAACGTTGGTGTCTGGAAAGACTGGACCCCTGGCAATGCTATCGGACTTTACAGCACGCAGGCACGCATTCTGGTCCGCGCCTTGCAGATGCTCAAGGTTGGCGGACGCGTTGTCTACTCAACCTGCAGTCTCAACCCCGTGGAGAACGAGGCTGTCATTGCCTCTGCCATTGAGCGTTGCGGTGGTGCCGCCAATGTCAAGATCATCGACTGCAGCCAGGAGTTGCCCGGCCTCAAGAGATCCCCTGGCTTAAAGAGCTGGAAGGTCATGGACCGCGAAGGCCGCTTATGGAACAACTGGCAGGAAATTGAGCAGCACCGAGACCAAGAAGGCATCAACGGCCTTGCCAGACTTGCAGAGGGCATGTTTGCTCCGACTGGCGAGTGTGCCGAACTGCCACTTGAGCGATGCATGCGTGTTTACCCCCACCAGCAGGATACTGGTGGTTTCTTCATCACTGTGCTTGAGAAGACCTCCGAGATCAAGGCCAAGCCGGAGAGCAGCAACGTGATTCCCAAGGCTTCTGTTGCAGCCCTTGCCGCGGAGCTTGATGCTAAGAAAGATGGCGCAGAGGGGCCCCTTCTGGAGAAGCTTGACACTCTGGATGAGCTTGTCACCCCCGACGAGGAGGCTCAGACGGAGATGGCAAAGAACGCCACTGTCGCCGAGGCCTCTCACTCACTCCCTTATTCTGCTACGCTCGATGCCTCGACACCTGCCAAGCGAGATGCGGATGACCTCGAAGAAGAGCTTCCTGCCAAACGGACCAAGCTCGACGATGGTAGCGAGGTCCTTATCGGTGACCGACCTGTGCACGTCCCAGCACCTGCCGTAGGAACTGGCCTCGATACACCTGGCGACAGCACACCTGCTACGTCCTCGGCTCCTACACAGTTCAAGAAGAGGGGCCCTCGTCAAGAGGAGCCCTTCAAGTACCTTGATCCCAACCACGAGGAGCTTGGTCCCATCTTCGCTTTCTACAATCTGTCCGAGCGATTCCCCCGTGATCGCTTCATGGTTCGCAATGCGGAAGGTCTGCCCACCCGCACCGTTTACTACACCAGTGCGCTAGCACGCGACATCCTTGTTTGCAACGAAGGCCAAGGAATGAAGTTCGTCCACTGCGGTGTGAAGATGTTCGTCAAGCAGGACGCACAACGCGAGAACATCTGCAGATGGCGTATTCAAACCGACGGCCTGAAGATTGCCGAGCCGTGGCTGGGCCCCGAGCGGTCCGTCATCCTGACCAAGCGGGAGACCCTTCGCCGTCTTCTTGTGGAGATGTTCCCTAAGGTCAACGACGATGGCTGGAAGGCTCTTGGCGAGATCGGCGAGCGTGTCAAGGACATCCCCATGGGCTGCAGTATCCTCCGCGTTGAAGCACTCGGTGGAGAGGATGGTCTCAAGTGAGTTTTTTGTTCTTCCATTTTCTTAATGTTTCTATTGCTAATATATCCAACAGCGAGCGGATGGTTCTACCGCTCTGGCGATCCCTCCATTCCCTCAACCTCATGCTCCCCAAGGAAGAGCGCCGCGCCATGCTGCTACGTATCTTCAACGATTCCACACCCCTCATCAACACCACACAGAAGCAGGGCGACTTGGCCGAGCCGACTGCTGATGCCGAGGACGTCGCAATGAAGGAGGAGAACGCCGAGCTTGGACAGGTAGCGCAGGAGGTCGTGGACGATCGTGAGACTTACACCAAGGATGGCGATGAAGAGGACCGATTCAACACCACCGTTTAGACGGTGGATCGTTGTACTATTGTATCTAGAGATGATTTTTGTACTAAAAGCCCAATTATTATTATTGCTTGACTTTACTTTTCTTCAGTTTCCCCCCGAGCGATCTGCAGTCCCATTCTCCGGAGTTACATCGGAGCTGATTGCCGGCTAAACTCACAACCATAGCTTCCCCGCAGGAGAATTGCTTAAGAGGAAAGATGAAAACTATTGTAATGGCGCCATTGGCCTTGGCCCTTGTTGGCATGATGCTTGACTTGCATAGAGCGAGGCCGAGAACCGTGCGAATGGGGGCTTGCTGTGCTATGGCTACTCTGCGGTAAACATTGTGGCTGTACTGTGTATACACAGTAGGTCAGACCAAGGGAAATGATCGACACCAACACGCCATCAAAATCGAACAAATCTCCTGCTCCTATGCGATATGTGGAAAAATGCGCTTGTCCCCGCAACTTCAAACCAGTGGAGCTGGGATCTCCGGCCTGGTCACCCTGTGAGGGGCAGTGGAGGCTTGCGGCCATGATGACATGGACAGTCCAAGATTGCTCTACCTCGGAATTCGTTAGATGTGTCTCGATGAATGCTAACATAACAATCAGAGCCAAAGTCTTTCTCTTTTTGCTTCGAACATACAAATCAACTTTTCAACCACAACGCAGAACCACAATGGCCGCAAACACACACACGGTGACACACCGTTATCACCTCTGGCATGTATCCGATGCACAAGTCTCCTGCATCCCAGGGCCCGGACCACCCCTCAATTTACCGATGTGGGGAAATGACGAAAGGTCTGGAAGATTGGAAGCGCACGAGTCATTGCTACAGTAGTATATGCCAATTGCATACAGCATATTGACATTGGAAAGATCCCGGGTATTGATCCGTGTCGGTCGACGATATCCCGAGTCTCGCTATATGAATGGCAGCTGCAACCCCTGCATTGTAAATGGAGACTTCTTTGAGGTTGTGCTTCGCTCTCCTTGCTCCTCACACCCTGAATCCTTGAGCCATGAAGCTCTCGTCTACATGGGCCATTGCCTGTCTGGCGGCCCAGGCTGCTGGTGCAGCCATTAGCCATTCATTGAATGGTTTAACCATTACTGAGCATCCGGATCCTGTTAAGCGGGAATTGCTTCAGAAAATTGTATGTTGGGGGTTGATTCTAGTGTTGGGGTTGTGCTAACGGGCTTGTGTCTAGATTACTTGGGATGATAAGTCTCTTTTTGTCAATGGGGAGAGAATTATGCTCTTTAGTGGCGAGGTGCACCCGTATCGGTATGTCGAAGGGCCTCTGATACGCTTTGTTTCTTGGAAATACAGATGCTGATTCAAAGTCTGCAGTCTGCCTGTCCCATCTTTGTGGATTGATATCTTCCAGAAAGTCAAGGCCCTAGGATTCAACTGCGTCTCTTTCTATATCGATTGGGCTCTGCTGGAAGGAAAGCCGGGCGAATACACCGCCGAAGGCATCTTTGACCTAGAGCCGTTCTTCGATGCCGCCCAAGAGGCTGGGATCTATCTACTCGCCCGCCCTGGTCCATACATCAATGCCGAAGTATCGGGTGGTGGTTTCCCGGGATGGATCCAGCGCGTGAACGGAACCCTGCGAACGAGTGATGAAGCATTCCTCAAGGCGACAGATAAGTATGTTATCACCCTTTAAGGTGCGATGGAAACATCGTCATCAGACATACTAACATGTCGACTAGCTATGTCGCCAACGTTGCCGCAACCGTCGCCAAGGGCCAGATCACGAACGGAGGACCTATCATTCTTTACCAGCCTGAGAACGAATACAGTGGCGCATGCTGTGGAGTCGACAACTTCCCAGACGGAGCGTATATGCAATATGTCGAGGACCAGGCCCGCAATGCTGGAATCGTGGTGCCTTTCATTAGCAACGATGCCTCTCCTGGTGGACACAATGCTCCTGGAACTGGTGAGGGCGCCGTGGATATCTACGGTCATGATAACTATCCTCTTGGCTTTGACTGTGCGAATCCGTCGACTTGGCCAGAGAATGGCCTGCCCACTAATTTCTGGTCTCTCCATATGGCGCAGAGTCCATCCACCCCGTTCTCTCTAGTTGAGGTAAGATACTCTCTACTGAATCGGGACCCGTCACATACTGACTGAAATCTAGTTCCAAGGCGGTGCCTTTGACCCCTGGGGAGGTGTGGGCTTCCCGAAGTGTGCTGCCCTCCTGAACCATGAGTTCGAGAGAGTATTCTACAAGAACAACCTCAGCTTCCGGGCTGCATTCCTCAATCTCTACATGGTAGGTTCTGACTCTTCAGCCGAAGCTCAGTAATTGGAATCTGACATATGTAGATCTTCGGTGGTACCAACTGGGGCAACCTGGGCCACCCCGGTGGTTATACATCCTACGACTACGGCTCCGTAATCACCGAATCACGCAATGTCACCCGCGAGAAGTACAGCGAGCTGAAGCTGATTGGGAACTTTGCCAGAGTATCCCCAGCCTATCTTCTCACAACGCCAGGCAACTTGACCACTTCCAAGTACACAACCTCGTCCGACTTGGCTGTGACTCCTCTGCTCGGAAACAAAGATACTGCTTCTTCCTTCTTCGTCGTCCGACACTCCGACTACTCGAGCCAGGCGTCTGTCGACTATAAGCTCAAGGTTCCTACTAGTGCCGGTGAAGTGACAATCCCCCAGCTTGGCGGGAGCCTGACTCTCAGTGGCCGTGATTCAAAGATTCACGTCGTGGACTATGATGTTGCGGGTACTAACATCCTTTACTCATCCGCTGAGGTGTTCACCTGGACGAAGTCTGATAACTCGAAGACTCTCGTCTTGTATGGCGGCCCAGGGGAGCACCACGAATTGGCTGTCTCTTCCAAGTCGAAGGCTTCTGTCATTGAAGGAACATCGTCAAGCATTACTACGAAGCAGATTGGAAAGGCGATTGTCATCGGCTGGGATGTCTCAACCACTCGCCGTATCGTGCAAGTTGACGACCTGAAAATTATTCTATTGGGTGGGTGAATCTCAAACAAGTTCTACCCATTACACGACTGACCAGATTACAGACCGCAACTCTGCGTACAACTACTGGACCCCCCAGGTCGCAACTAAGGGCACAAACCCTGGGTACAGCTCGTACAAAGCCGCGGAGTCATCCCTCATCGTCAAGGCCGGCTACCTTGTCCGCACAGCTTCTCTGGAGGGCAGCGACCTTCATCTCACAGCTGACTTCAACGCCACTACCCCGATCGAGGTGATTGGCGCCCCTCCCAAGGCCAAGAACCTGGTCATCAACGGCAAGAAGGCGCCCGTCAAGGTCGACAAGAACGGAATCTGGTCCAGCAGCGTCTCTTACACCGCACCGAAAGTCCAGCTCCCGACTCTGAAGGACCTGAAGTGGAAGTCCATCGACACCCTCCCGGAGATCCAAAGCTCATACGATGATTCCGCATGGGTATCCGCCGACCAACCCTTCACAAAGAACAGCGCCTTCGAACTCAAGACCCCAAACTCCCTCCTCTCCTCCGACTACGGCTTCCACACCGGAACCCTCCTATACCGAGGCCGCTTCACCGCAACCGGCGACGAGAAGACCATCTCCCTGCAAACCCAAGGCGGCAGCGCCTTCGGCAGCTCCGTCTGGCTAAACGAGCAACATATCGGATCCTGGGACGGGGTCTCCACAAGCGCCGACCACACTGCAATTTACACCCTCCCAGACCTGGAAAAGGACAAAACCTACATCCTGACCGTAGTGGTGGACAACATGGGCCTCGACGAAAACTGGACCGTCGGCCAAGAAGGCGCCAAGAACCCCCGCGGTATCCTGGACTACACCCTCTCCGGCCGCGACGCAACCGCCGTCACTTGGAAACTGACCGGAAACCTCGGCGGCGAGGACTACCAGGACAAAGTGCGCGGTCCGCTCAACGAGGGCGGCCTCTACGCCGAGCGTCAGGGCTTCCACCAGCCGCAGGCGCCTACGCAGGACTGGAAGTCTGAGAGTCCGTTTGACGGTCTGTCGGCGCCTGGTATCAAGTTCTACACTGCCAGCTTTGACTTGGATATCGAGAAGGGCTGGGATGTGCCGTTGTTCTTCAATTTTGGGAACAGTACCGCGCCGCCGGCGGCTTATCGGGCTCAGCTTTATGTTAATGGCTATCAGTACGGTAAGTATGTGAACAATGTTGGGCCCCAGACGAGCTTCCCGGTCCCTGAGGGGATTCTCAATTATCGGGGGACTAATTACTTGGCTTTGAGCTTGTGGGCGTTGGAGGAGGGTGCGAAGTTGGAGGATCTGGAGTTGGCTTATACTACTCCGGTGTTGACTGCGCTTGGGGAGGTTAAGTCGGTGGAGCAGCCCAAGTATAAGAAGCGCACAGGGGCTTATTAGAGGTGGTTAGCAGGTAGTTGAAGTCTACTCCGTACAAGTATGAGAGAGAGATAGAAGTATCAAAGTAGATTGTTTACTCCACTTCTCCACAGTCCCCAGCCACCCCCAGCCTCCTCTGAGCGTCGCTCTAATTCTTAATCCAAACATCATTTCTAGTCTACTCTTATGTCTACTCTGTACTACGGACAGTCTACTCCATACAGAGTATCCCTATCCCATCGCCTCTGGTTAGCCGCGCGCATGTCATCAAATTACACAAGCGCATTCCACCCCGCAAGCTGACTCCGAGTCCGAGTCACTCTCGCTCGAATCGCAATTCCACTCGACATTCAGACCCCTCTACCAACAACTAAGCCAGAGGAGAAAGAAGGAAGGCGAAAGAAGAAAAAAAAAAAAATGTCAAACCACCTCGAAGCAATGGACCTCCCCTCCCCAAATCTCAACACCCATCTCCTCCACACCGACACCACCCACCAAAAACGCTACACAACAATCTCCATCCCCTCAACCTACGGCCGCCTCAACACATCCCCACCAGCCGGCACCGTAATCGGCATCGTGCTAGGCAGCGTGGCCGGCTTCTGCCTGTTGATGTACATCCTTTTCCTCGCCCTGAACCCCGGCGGCATCAAGCGCGGCGGGTCAGGCACAGTCGCAACAGGCACAGCCTCGTCTCTATCGACGTCGATGATGGATGAGGAGGAAGGTATCAGCGGACGATCTGGACGGCGACGCCGTGATCATATTGATGTTCTCGAGGAGAGGGAGACGTTCCGGGATAGTTATCGGAGACAGCCTTCGTCGAGAAGGGATCGTGTTATTGTTGAGGAGTCCCTCGTTACTTCGACGACGG
Source organism: Penicillium bovifimosum (assembly GCF_028826915.1). Classification (NCBI taxonomy): domain Eukaryota; kingdom Fungi; phylum Ascomycota; class Eurotiomycetes; order Eurotiales; family Aspergillaceae; genus Penicillium; species Penicillium bovifimosum. Next base: position 5,295,421 of record NW_026622714.1, on the reverse strand, counting down.
GGGAGGGGGATGTTATTGAGGTTGAGGAGGATGAGTCGACTATACCCTCTGATCTTTCGCCGAGGCCGTCGAGGAGGTCTAGGTCGAGGAGAAGTGGTGGGGTTAGGAGTATTGATCCGTTGGCTTATGGGGGTGGGAGTGATTATAGTTCTCAGCGGTGATTCGGGATGTTTGGATGCTGCGATACCCTTGATGTTTTTATGAGTTTCTATGGATTGATGATTTTGATGGATTTGTATTGAGCGCATATAAAATGTTTGATTGATATTCTCTTCTGCAGACAATAGTTTCAAGTTCGCACCTCTTGACAACTGATATCATTTCAATTAGGAGTAGGAGTGACAACGTAAGAAAAGAGTGTAGTACAATATGAAGCCCAACCCAAACTCCCCGTATTGCGCCGGCAGAACTGACAAGAGTCAAGGATATATACTCAACAAGAAAAAAAGAAAGTCATCACCCCCAAAGCACCAATTCCCAAGACCAATTCACATCCCAGGCAAGCGCCCGCCTCTATTCGAAATTCTCAAGAGCATCGCGCATGCAAGCCGTCAAAAGCAAAGTGCCAAGTCACAGTCGCATCACACATTCCAAAACCAAGACATCTTTAAAACAGAATATCCAAGCAGCAGCAACAAGCCAGCGCAGCCATGATACCCGCACAAAGCCCACCAGCCGCGCCGCCCGAGTTCCCGCGATCATTGGCATAGTATCCCTGCTGGGCAGGATAGCCCTGTTGTTGTGGCGGGTAATACATCGGCTGGCCTTGCGGGTAATAGCCCTGCTGCTGCGGTGGGCCATACCCTTGCTGGGGATAGTATCCTCCCTGCTGCGGCGGGCCGCCGCCGCCGTAGTAATCCTGTGCGGCTCCGGGGCTTGGGCCGCCTTGTGGTGCTGGTGAATTTGAGTAATAGGGGCCGGCGTCGTGGACGGGCGGGGGGTATGAGGGGGGTGGGCTTGTCTAGGGTAGATTAGTATTTGTGTGAGTTTTGCGATTGAGGTGGTTGTAGCTTACGGGCTTGTTATAAGACATGGCGGGTTTTGGAGGTGGAGTTCGGCGGGTGGTGTTATCCGTAGGGCTGAGAGTGGGAGATTGCACGGCTGTCTCTGTGGATGTGGTGTCTATTGAAGAGTTGAGCAGATATTTCGAACTCGGTGTACTGCTGAATTGTAACGAGAGAAGAAGATTGCGCCGGTGATCCGAGAGGGGAGAAGATGAAGCATTCGTAGTCGTGAAGTGGCGCAGTTGCGGGCTTAGTCAACCATTCACAAGGTTCCAAGATTTTACGCGGCCTCCCGAGGTGTTGATCTCCAGGCATCGTGATTGACTACGTACACAGTACTCCGTGCTTTGAGGAATAGTTATATGACTTCGATCACTCGAGTAGTCCATTCATGAACCTAGATACAATGCATATGCAAGTGCTCAAATAAATAATATAAGCAAAAAAAAAAGGTTACCCTAAAGAATGCTAGACAAACGCTAGACTTCATATGCGGACGTATTGGCATGTGTGGGCGATGCGACTATGCGGTCTCCTCGATCGCGGCCGCCTTCAGCTCCTCGGCGACGTCGGCGACGGCATCTTGCTCCTGGGCCTGCTCGGCCTCTGCTGAAGGAGCGATATTTTCTTTGGCGGGCTTCTTGGCGGCGTCGGTGGCCCGGCCGTTGGTCTGAGAAGCCTTTACTTCTTCCTCTTCGAGGCGGCTGATTTCCTCTTGGGCCTTCTTGATGTTCTGCGGGGTGATGAGCACATGATCAAAGTTGGGGTTAATGAATAGAACATACCTCTGCGGTCTTGCTGGCCTGGTCCTTCTTCCATTCAGTGATTTTGGCGGCCAGCTTCTCCACAGCAGCGGGGACATCCGACTGGTTCATAGGAGGGTCGATCTTGACCTTGGCGAAGTCCTCAATAATACCAACGTTCATGTTGAACTTGGTGCTGTCCGCAGCGACAGCACCGCCCTTCTTACCGCCCTTCTTGCCCTTCTTGCCAGCGGTACCGACGAAGTAGTCCTCCTCGTCGTCCTTCCGCACGACCTTCATTCCCTTAATCTCAGCAGATTCAACGGTGCGGCCAACTCCGGCACGGAACTTGCTGCCTTCCTCCTTCTTCTCATCCAAACCAAGAGCAGAGAAGTCATAAGCGGGATCGAAGTGACGGATCAGACCCTGGGCGGTCAGGATCTCATCGGCGTAGGCAAGCTGCGAAGCCTCCTCCAGCTTCTTGTCGGCGACCTTCTTGCGCTTCTCACGGGCATAAGCCTCTTGCTCAGCCTTCTGGCGCTCACGGCGCACACGCCATGCCTCGTCCTCGTACTCCTTGTAAGCACGGCGGGCCTTGTAGTAGGCATCCTTGATGCTGCGGATGGCAGCGAACTTCTCCTGCCGGTCGTTGTGCAGCTTTGTGCGCTCGTCGCGAAGGGCGTTCAGGTTCTTGAAAACGCTGTCCTGCTCGGCCTTGATGGCATCGAGCTCCTTCTGGATTTCGGCGTACTTGTCGCTCAAGGCCTTGGCTTCGGGATTGTCAAGGCTCTTCCGCAGCTCAGCGATCTGGGCCTTGATATCTTTGATGCCCTTCTCGGACTCCTCAAGGCCAGCAAAGCTCTTGCGCTGTTTGCGCAGGTTGGAAACCTCGGTCAAAGCCTTGCGCTCATCAACCAGGCGGAGGGTGCCGGAGTCGACTTGCTTCTCGAGGCGGGCAATCTCCTTGTCGATCTCCTCGACGTTCTTGAATGACAGGCGGCTGCGAGAGTTGTTCAGCTCGGTAATGCGAGACTTGAGATTCGCATCCAGGGCGTTGATCTTCTCTTGAACCGAGGACCGGCTGGACTTGAAACCGGATTGCTTTTGGCGGATTGACGAGAGTTCGGCCCGGAGTTCCTGCTGCCTCTTGACGATGGGGGAGTCCTGGTTGTTGGGCTTTGCGTTGTCCAATTTTTCCTTGATTTGGTTCTGTTGCGCATGTCAGTCATGGGCTCGAGGACAAGTAAATATAATGGACAATCAGAGTGGGTCGGGATCATCGTCGCAACCCAGACATCCTAGATGAGATGAATGTCCAGTAACTATACAAGAAAGGTGTATCCGTACCAATTTCTCTTGAACAGCAGTGTGCGCCTTCTCAGCTTCGGCGAGACTGGCCTTGTAGGCGGCCTCATCAGGCTTGGTGGGCTTGACCCGGGGCTCGGCGTCAGTGACAGCCATTGGGACGAATTGAATGACGAAGGCGAGGAATTAAAAGAAGAGAAGAAAGACCTTCTGAGAGGTCTTGAAAGTATTCAAATAGACCAACGTGAGAAAGACCAACGTGACACTAAGGGGAACTTGGAGAATCACTAACGTTAATTAAATTGGTTCGGTCTGATTCTCCGCTTAAGCGTTGCTGGCAGAAAGTTCCCGCCGATTTTTCGACTTCACCTTCATCTCTACATCGGAGCTCTCACTACCCGCTTTTTCCTCCGCGATCTCCTCCACACGATTCTCCTCTCTCACAGAGAATTTACCTATACCTTATTTCATAATGGACGGAGAATCGGCATACTCCATGGAGGCCGAGCGCGAGATGACTCGGCTCTGGCGCACTTTCAGAACAGTCTACGAATTGCTTGCGGACCGGGTAGGCACTCCAGATCGAGTCCCTGACTCCTCAGGATCTATCGCGTAATGGTCTGTCATCGATGCTAACCGTACGCGATGCAACAGGGCTACGAGGTGTCCGACCACGAGCTGGCACTGCCACTTGACGAGTTCCGCGCAAAATATGCCGATCCTCTGGGATATCCTGAGTATGCAAATCACCTGGCTCTACTGTCTGGTTTGCTCTGAGCAATGTCGAGGAGCTCGAAACGAGTCCACATCGCTAACAAACTCTTCCGCAACAACAGTCGCACCAAGATGAAAATCCAAGCCCGCCCCACCGAGACCATGAAGATGAAATACACACCATTGCCCAGCAAGGCAAACCCGAACCCCCAGCCCGACTGTGGCACCATCTATGTCGACTTTTGCCCTGACGCCTCAGGTGTCGGAACCAAACAAATCCGCGCCTTCAACCACCTTGTCGACGAGAACAACTTCCACACGGGTATCTTCATCACGCAAACACCTATCTCGCCTTCCGCTGTCCGTCTTTTGTCTACTCTGCCAGGCCGAATCTGTGAGCACTTCCAAGAACAGGATCTGCTCGTCAACATCACCCGTCATGAGCTTGTCCCCAAGCACGTTCTGCTTAGCCCGGAGGAGAAGGGCAAGCTTCTCGAGCGCTACCGTTTGAAGGAGTCGCAGCTGCCGCGTATTCAGATTTCCGATTCTGTTGCTCGCTACCTCGGTCTGCGCCGTGGCCAGGTTGTTAAGATCATCCGCAAGTCTGAGACTGCGGGTCGCTATGCCAGTTACCGCTGGGTCATCTAATCTGGAAAGGTGGCAGACAAAAGGGAATGGAATGCAATGTCAATGTGCGATGCGGCAGCATGGGCTGATAGCAGGCGTCTCCATTGGCTTTTTTCTTTCCGGTATGGGTGTTTGCCCATTACACCCGGGTTTGCGTCGCAATCCACCTTGCAAACTCGGATCGCATTCAGTCCACTTACTGTCTCCGATCTGTCCCATCTCCGAGCTCCACCGCAGGAGAAGTTGGCAGTCGAGAAAGAGCAGCAGATACCAGGCAGGAGTGGACATATGGGAGTTTATTGCTTTTTCCTGACTGATCCAGCTACAAAACCAAAAAAAGTTCTGTCTCCCCCTTGTATTATGGACAGCATGGCGTACGGGCGCAAAGTTTTCCCTTTGGGAGGTTGCGATGGGGGTCTTCTCTGATTTACATAATGGCCATTTCTTCCAGGGTCGTGTCTAGACGAATTCAATTCATGTATCAATGGCTGTCATCTCGAGTAAGGTCTGATTAGACGAGGTAGATCATGGCTATAGCCAACAGTTCCCTTACGTTGGACAGTGTACGGAGGAGTAGTCTACGCTTTCAGGGCTATGCTACATCATGTGATGGGTATACCTCCATGTAGGTAATTGAACCAAATTGAAAAGCTCACTTCACACTCGTCTCTCGTCGTATATGTATGTAGAGAATGCAGATTAGTAAAGGTACACTATTAACAAGTCAGGTTCAAAAAGAAGGAGTGTCAGCCACGCCCAAGCCCATTGGAAGTATCCAAGATTCCCCGGGAGACGACACATCCAACGCCATCGCTAATAACGCATGAGGGGGAATAGAACATGAAACAGGAAGTAGTGAAGGTACAGGATAGGGCATATTAGACAACAAACCGAAAGGAACAGAAAAACGCCATCCAACCAAATATCCCAAAAAGAGGTCAAAATCGAAGATTAAAGTCATCAAATCATGCCTTCATAATCACATCACATCAGGGCTGAGCAGTCCCATGCCTCGACAACAGTCCCCCAACATCCTGCAACTCAATCTCAGCATCAAGCGTCACATCCGAAGAATGGCAAGAAGGCGTCGAATGCGTCCGCGTCAACCCAACAGCCGGCAACGGCAACCTCACAGGCCTTGCCGCAACAATCCCCATATCCTCCAAAAAAGCCCTACCCCCTCTATCACGCTGCTGCGCCGTCTCCGCCTCTACAGGCGAAGACAGAGTCGTCTGGGCGCGTACATGACCCGGCCTTGCGCCCTCCGACAAGTCCCTAGTCAACAGCCCACCAACATCCGAAAACGACACGCGGCGCGGCGTCTCCGGTGGCGGCGGTAGGTCACGCGGGGACTGATTTGTGCGGAGATACTCTCGCGGTGAGACTTTGATGTCTAGACTATCAGCGGCGGAGGTGCGGCGGTCGTCTGAGTGGGTCGAGAACGACCATGATGGATCGAGAGTTCCTGTTCTGGCGACTGCGAGAGGCATTTGCGGGGGAGACGGGACGGATGCTGATATCTGGAGATGGGTTGCATCGTTGGTTTGGGGATTTGTTGGTGGGTATATTTCCGGGTTGAGACGGATACATAGACCGTCAGCCAATTCCGAGTCCGAGCCCCATTGGTTCTGCATTACAGTGTTTCTGCGCTCAAAGGATTTATCCATGCTTTCTGAGACGGAGGCTGAGCCGTGTGTGCGTTTGTATTTTAGTTTTTTGAGGCCGCGGTCGCGGACGAAGGAGCCTATGACGAGGACGTTGGAGACGGCTGTTGCGGCGAGGATTTCGAGCGAGGCGAGGAGGGAGCGATAGGGTTGCGAGCCTTTGTGTTCTATTACTGAGGGGACGCGGTAGGAGGTTATGCCGACTAGGAGGAGGGAGAGGCAGAAGAGGGCTGAGAGGGCGAGGCGGCGTTTTAGAGACATTTGCGTTAGGAGCATGATGGGTACTGGGAAGGCGACGAGGAGGAGGTCTGTTATCACGTCGCAGGTGCCCATCGTTATTAGGTTCACGTAGCCGACTCGGCAGGCGGCGCCGGGGTCTGGGGTTACCTGCCAGTAGTGGTGGAAGGGTTGACATTCGGCTAGGGTTGCGATGACGACCGCTACTAGGGTTGAGAAGAGGAAGAAGGAGATGAAGCGGAGGAAGATGGTTGTTGAGCGGCGCCAGCTTAGGCTTGTGACTCGTTTGAGGAATTCACAGACCGTTACTTTGGCTGTCCAGATGCTGTGGTTGAATCAGTTTACTTTTGAACTAGATGGGAGGATGTAAGAGTGTATTGGGTGTGTGTGGTTCTTACAAGATGGCGTAGAAGATCCGCGCAGCAAGTACCAGCTTACTGCCTAGCTCTTTGTTCAGGATCTCCTTTTCTGTCAAGCCGACGGTCGTGGTGTTGTTGGTCCCCAAGATGAGAACGTAATGGACCAGTACCATGCGGATCAATAGAGGAAACACGCTGATCATCATGACCTTGTCTTCGGGGAAGAAGCGTTCAACGCGTATATAGCGACCACACAGGCGGATGATGATGATAGTCAGCGAGAAGATCGTAGCCCACCAGCTCATCATCAGGATCGGATTGATTTGATCTCTGGTTTGCAGGGCTGGCAGGCTGTCGGGGTCCGGGTAGATGCCACGCGCGACCAACGACATGGCCACGGAGGCCATGATGCCTCACAGAGAGGGTATATAAATCAAGAAGAACTGCAGTCCAGTCGCAGAAAGCGATTAACGAAAAGCTTTACATGGCTCCTCACACGTGCGGAAGTGTGGGGAGAGTTGTTTAGTGTCACGACGATGGGGCTGATCGCTGAGACTAAAGTAAAGGACGATCTGGGATCTCCGGTAGATGTATGTATAAGAGTCGGGAGATATAGGGAGAAGATGATATAACGTAGGTTTCAGATCAAACCATAAGAGGGGAAGGAATATCGGGGGGAGGGGATGGGAGGCTACTGAAGTAAATAGCCACAATTTCAAGGATGACCAGATAAGCCCCGGTCTATTCGTATAAACCAGTGACACTCGACTCGCTAATCTCGAGAGAGACTCGTCATTTGCCCTTATAGCATGCATCATATCACATCGAATTAATTTAAGCGACGACTTCATTTTGGTGACTGGATCGACATGATGGTAGATTGCGGTGAGTCTTAGTCGCTGAGCGCGGGTTGAGGGAAATTTAGACTTTTCGTACAATGAACGGTCAAGACTAAGAGTCCACAATAGCTTTGAGATGATTGTCTGTGCCAATAGGATTCTGTGGGGGTTGGCGCCAGTTAGAGGGGGATGGTCTTGGCCAAGGAAGGACTCGGGTCTATGAATCTGTACGCAGTACTTGTAGTACTGTGTACGCAGTATACTCCCAGGATATAACGATAGTTATACCTCCAGGGGCATACATCTACACGTGGAGTGTTACCAGATTGAGTTGGAAGCCCCGAGATACGGAGTAAGTTTTGTGTTACGTTGAGCACATGTTAACCAGGGAAGACAGCCTGGGATCTGGGATAGTTACCACGGTAGCAATATTAAGCTGATAAGCTAGTGACTTCTACTATCCCCTCTTGGAAAGTGCAACGGAGAACATGTGATAGTACATAGTAGTCAGGATGTATGCTGTACTCCGTATGCTGTATGCTGTTGTTATATGGTATCCCCTTAGTATCGTTCCCTCTATCTCATATTTAGCCCCCAAAGCTGGGGACTTCGAATGTGACAATGTTATCTGTCGATGATGATCCCACGAATCAAAAAGCAAATTAATTAATCGCGCAACTTTTATCCAACCACAGCAGCCGCCACATCCTCCCGCTTCGCCTCGTCCCGAAGCGATTGAATCCCAGCCCCAGAACGCAGACTGCCCAGCACAACCCGCAGTTCCTGCAGGAATTTGGTGACTTCTGCCTCCGTGCCGACCGTGATACGGAGACAGCCCTCGCACCCGAGTTCTTTACCACGGAATCGGACCACAACGCCACGCTTCTCCGCCATCGCCTCGTACGCCGCAAGCGCAATCACATTACTCGGTCGATCCTCGGTGTCCAACATTTGCACCAATAGGAAATTCGCATCGCTGCCGCCAAGGAACTTCCCTACACCGGGGATCTTGGGGAGCTCGGAGAGCAGACGGTCGCGTTGCGCGATGATCTGCGACCGGTAGCTGTGCATGACGGCCATATTGGGCGCTGTGAGCGCGGCAGAGGCGAGTGCGCTGGTCGGGCTGGAGATGTTATATGGGGCTTTGAGACTGTTGAGTAGAAGTGCGATCTCCGGGCTCGCGTAGGCAACGCCCAGACGGATACCCGCCAAACCGAAGGCCTTGCTGAGCGTCTGCATGACGACTAGGTTGGGCCATTCAGTGACCCACTCGGCTAGACTGGATCCCTCGGGCGCGAAGTCGATATAGGCCTCGTCGACGACTACGACGCCGTTCCAGGTTGGGTGCTCGAGGACCTTGCGGATGTCCTCTTTGCGGATGAGGTTTGCGGTCGGGTTGCCCGGTGAGCAGATGTAGGCGAGTTTGATGGAGGGGTCGGCGGCCAGGGCCTCGTTGACTTTATCGGCTTGCAGGTGGAACCCGTTTGAGGCGTCGAGGGGTACCTTGACGATATCGATGTCGTTCACCTGCGCACTAACGCTGTACATGCCGTAGGTTGGGGGACAGGTGAGGATCTTATCTTTACCAGGGACGCAGAAGCAGCGGAGGAGCGCGTCGATGGCTTCGTCTGAGCCGACGCCGCAGAACATGTGCTCGGGGAGGAGAGTCTTTTGGGTGTGGTGGTGGGTGTTGCGCAGGTTGCAGAAGAGCTGCTTAAGTTCGATCTGATGACTGGCGGGCACAGTGATTGTTAGATTGGTCTCCATTGAGGGCGCGACAGTCAACATCTCACTCACGGATCGGGGTAACGGTTCAGGCCGAGGAAGTCAATCTCCGGCTTGGAGGCCCCTGTGGCATCGCCGGTCTGAGAATTTTGCAAGGCGCCATCGCTGTTTAGGGCAAGACCAGGGCCGAAGGCGTTCTCGTTGGCGTCGAGGAGGACGTTCGTCCCATCGTCTTTGTAGTCACTGACTCATTAGCTCGCCGGTACCGGTAACTTTTAGATAGGGCAGCGTACTCTCTGGCGCATCGGTAGGGCTGCAGTGCTAGGATGTTAGGACGGGCGCATGTGGCCAAATTGAATGGAGAGGTTCGTGAAGCCATTGTGGTTGTGAGGAGTGCAAGATGTCGGGACGCAAAGTTGGTGGGGTGGCGGGGACTTTTATCGGGACTGGAGGTTGCATCAGTCAAATGCCGATCTACTACGGAGTAATTATGCGGGCACTTACTGTCAATGATTCCAAAGGCACGGAGTCATAGTTAGGGTTTCACCTTTAAGTTTAGGCCTATGTTAGAATATGCTTGTCAATCACTGTTCTACTATACCATTCTTGTTATATGGAACTTAGGGCTCAGTACGGCCTTCAACTACAGTATCAAGCAGACGCACTTGGTAACTACACAGTAAAAACTAGCCCATGATACATGTGATTGATCTCGTACACACAAAGACCTGTGCGACGGATATGTACTAATCTAGCACAGTATCATAGCTTGCAAGTATCCATTTCATCTCAGTTTCACCTTCGAACATGACTCATGTCTTTAGGAGGCCTATTTTCCAAGGCAGAAATTCCAGAGCCCAAGTCCCCAAGGTGGACTAGTGTGTAGACTGTAGACTGTAGTCAATAACATGCGACTTTAGCGTGAACTCTATCTCCAATTGCCAGACGATCTTAATTCCCAATCACATAGATCGTGCCTTGAATCGAAAGGCACAGATAATGTGGCATATGAATTGGGGGTGGATCTCAAAGGTCTCGTATGGTAACCGGACAAGGCCTGACAGTGACAAGGATATGCTGAGAAGTTTGAATCGAGATTTGACTCTTTAGCAACGTTGCGTGCCTCAATCGAGTCAACTCCGAGATAGGAGCAAAAGATCCCGAATTTATGTCTGGTGGGGCGACATGAACCAGTAAGATGCCAAAGTCAAACTACACTACAGACCTCCGTATTCCTCTCCAAGCGCATTTCAATATCTCCAAGCCTCAAGGCACAAGCCAATTGCCATAACCAACAAGCACATACTCAAGGCTAGTAGCTGCAAGTAGCTCTGCACATACTCAAAGCTACAAGTATCTCTGCATAGACTCAAAGCCAATGCCCCGAGATTCCAGGCTTCTGCACATATAACATCCAAAATGGCCAAAGAATTATTCATCTTACCAGTGGACCTCATGGAGTCCCAATTGTCCACAATCGACCTCCTGACGGCAATGTTCCCATCTGATGGCGAACTAGAAATCCCCGAATCAACAACACAATGCGTCGAGAAACTCCGCAGCTGGTGCGAGGATCCAAGCTTCCCACCACCCACAATCCCATCAACTCTATCTCTCACCGTCAGTCTCCCAATCTTAGAAGGAGAAAAGACAATACAAGTCAACATCTCCGTGCCACTCCAATGTGAAACCCCAGAAACCGACCACTCCCCACCATTGGGCTACTCACTCCGACAACCAGAGTGGATGTCCAGAGCCGAGGTCGCCAGACTCACCGCCTCAATACCAGCCGGCGACGACGCACTCGAGGCCTTCGAGTACATACAGGCAGAAGCCAGTCGGTTTCTTGAACACAAGCAGTCCGAGGCCGTGGTTCCAGAGGACACAGATAGAGGACCGATTGTCCGCGTCTGGTTCTACTTCCCGTCTCTGTCAACCCGCAAAAAGCGGGATGATATGGTTAATCTGGCGCCGGGGTATGCTTTGACGGGATTTGTATTGGCGGGGAAGCCGGGGGTTTTGTGTCTTGAGGGCTGCTCGCAAGATATCGATTCTTATATGAGTTTTATCAAGACACATTCGTGGGGTGATATTCCGAGTTATCAGAAGAAAGTTAGCGAGAGGTTTCGCGAGACGGAGGGGGTTCAGAGGGTGTTCCCTGGGATGGAGGAGATCACGGATTCGTTGGGGGAGCGGGGTGGACAGCGGGCTAACCGGGGGGATATGCAGGCGTTGGAGGCTTGGTTAGGGGGCAAAGGATTACAAGAGGCATTTGAAAAAGTGATCTTTTAGCTAGTCTGCGCTAATGTATATGTTTGCAGACAGCAGTCTCTATATATGTTTTATGTATTTGGGAAACGTTTCCTGCGGACGCACGACACCAGACAGTGGCAGATACATAGGTCTGTGACGACCTCGTTACAAGGCCAACAAAGTCCACAACGCCTCCATATGCATCGTACCTATAACATGGGGCTAAATTTAGACACAGATGTTGAGTTGCCTACTCCTTCTTTGTTTCCTTCGTCTCTGCTGGCGCTTCAGATGACTGCTCGGAGGACCGGGGTGGTTGAGTCGCCTTCAGCTGAGATTGCTTGTGCTTTTCGCGTTTCTCTTTCAGGTAGGTCCAACTTCTACCCAAACCCGCTGTGAAAGGTGCCTTGATCGTTTGAACAGTGCTTGGCCAGCGGATTGTCTTCTCGATCGACTTGGAGACCTCCTGCTTGAGGTAGTCATCTCCCGCAATCCGTTGCTCAAACGCACCTCCCTGGGGCCGGCGAAGAATCTCTTGAGAATCCTTGCTCTCCTGAATCATTTTGTCGAATTCAACCCGGGGAATCCCATAACGAGATTGATATTGGAAGTATAGCTTTTGCCGGAAAGATTCGGGCAAGCGGCGAACCATGTTGCCACGCTTCACCGGATCCATATCTTGTGCCATGGAGAGGATGGCGTTCGGATCATCGATCCAATCATCACTGCTGCAGCGAGGATCCTGGAAATCGACATTGGGTAGATTCTCAATGAGTGGCGCATAGAGCCGGCGGAAGTGCGCCATCTGTCCCGAGACAATATTCCGCACCTTGCCAGGGTCCTCGGCTGGAAGAGCCATGCGCAGATCTCCCATATAACTCATTCCTGCGATTGTACTGTATAGTTCGAACTCACTAAAGTTCTCAGGTAGAAGCAGCAGCGCGACTCGCAAGGCTGACAGTAAATTCACCTGATTTGCCAATCGCACTTTCGGGTGATCCCGTAAAATCTTGACAGGCTTGTGCAGACGACCGGCAAGATACAGAGTGTCCCACTGAGTGAGGTCCCGGCACAAAGTGTCCAAGTTGACCACCCCGTATTTAATCATTGTCCCGTTCACCGTAACATAAGGATGGAAGTACACGCCTGCGCCGAAGCGATCCTGCACCTGGGAGACCATGTACGAGCCCATATAGCCCAGGCCAGAGTAATGATCCCGGTGTTGGCTCAAATTGAGATCATGCCAATGCTGTGAGTATGATACTCCAAAAATGAAGTCAATCATCTTTCCGGACCCCTGTTGCATGTTATTGATGGCGGTGGGTGCCGAGGGGTGTAGAGAGCTAGCTGGAGCAGCACTGTTGTTCTGAGGAAAGACACCTGATCCATAGGCAAATGCATAACGGATTGGTGCTTTGAATTGCCAAAGGATCATACGCAATGCCTCCTTGAATTCCTGGTTTATGATCATGTGCTGGTTGACTCCGAAATTTTTGGAAGGAAGTTCCGAAAAATTGGAGATGGATAAGTCCGGGTTGTGATCCCAGTCCGAGTCAGGCAACAGCGAAGACGAGGATGTCGAAAATGAACATGAGGATGAATGGTCGCTGGTCACCTTGCGTAGCAAATGCGATGTCGAAGCGCTATGATTTGTTGATAGTCGGCCATTGTAGGGAGTGTTCGGACGACGATTGGTTGACAAGTAGCGAGCCGAGGAGTGATCGAGACAAGGGGTTGCGAGCAGAGCACGAGAGCGCCAAAGAGAGCTGGGGTTAGCTCCTCGAGAAGCAATGATCTAGCAGACAAGTTGTAGCGGGATCATCGGGTAAAGATGGGAGCTGACTTACAGTTACTCCCGGCATGATTTAAGGTTAAATGAAAGAGATCGGGGCGCGGAGCGCAGTAATTGAGTCAAATCAAAGAGCATGAGTGACCCGCATGGAAAGCAAAAGGAGTGAATCGAGGTGAAGTTGAATTGAGGCTCCGTCAACATTTCGGGCTCTGACGTACCCCCGGCCCAGTTCATTTCAGGTGCTGAGTAAAGGTCACGTGGATTCGCGCCCGCGGATGCGACCATAACAACCAAAGTAAACAGACGCGGAGAACAAACAACAACCATTCTTTCGACAAAACAACACCGCATTTCACCCACAAGAGTGTCCTCACATATCGGAACTGGTGGTTATTTGTCTCTGATGCCACACACGCTCACCATGGGCTCCGAAATGGACACTTTCGCGGCCCGCCTTGCCAGCTTTGACGCTGTGCTGAAGCCGGAGAAGCGCAGAGCTTCTGGCACCAAAACACCTAAAGTGATTACCTGGCCGCACCAGCGGCCCTCCCCAGCTGAGGTATGTTATACCATAAAGCAAACAACCGCATCGGTTACAGAGTGATTGACTTGGCATGCTTAGTTGGCGCACGCTGGATTCTACTACAAACCCTATGAGACGAATCCGGACAACACGACATGTTTCCAGTGCCACCGGGCGCTGGACGGCTGGGAGGAAGACGATAACCCTGTCACAGAGCATCTCAAGCATGCGCCAGACTGTGGATGGGCCATCATGATGGACCTCCAACAGAGGAGTTCCAACCCCGCCACAATTGAAGACCCTACCGGCGACCGGATAACACAAGCACGGCTCGCAACATTTGGTTCCGCATGGCCACACGATGGGAAAAAAGGCTGGTTATGCCAGTCAGAGAAGGTACTGCACCAATCCTCCATATTCGATTATTTTGGCTTACAACGACAATAGATGGTTGAAAGCGGCTGGTATTTCTGTCCGACAGACGAGAGCGACGACTTGGCGAGCTGTGTGTATTGCAAACTGTCATTAGACGGCTGGGAGCCCAAGGATGACCCATTGTGGGTATTGATCGCTCTTTCCTCAGACGTGCAGTTACTAATTTTTGGTCCAGTGACGAACATTACCGCCGATCATCAGACTGTTCATTCTTTGTCTTCGCACAACCCCCAGGAAAGAAAGGCAAAAGTTCTCGTGCCAAAAAGCCTCGAGTTTCTAGGGCCTCTTCTCGACTCTCGACCCAATCGATTGGTACAGTCACCTCTGAAGCGCCGGAGGTAGACATGGATGACTCGATGGACCACAGCATCATGTCCGAGGCCACCACCAAATCGAAATCCACGAAGAAGGCACCCAAGAGTAAATCAAAGGGACCCAAGAGCAAGAAGGAAGAACCAGCGGAGATTGAAAGCCAGATTGAAGCCGACATTGAAGAGGTTGCCCAACCGGAGCCTAAGAAGTCCAAACGTACAGGCAGGGGAAAGAAGAGGCCCAGTGAGGACATGAAGGATGAACCAGAGTCAGTCGTCATGGAGGGAAGAGGGGCATCACAGCCGCCAGCAGACCCAGAACCACCGGCGAAGAGACGGGCCACTAGAGCGCGGAGTAGCAGCATTACTCGCAATTACAATTACGAGACCAATGACTCTGCAATGGCGGATGCAGCAACTGTGGATGAAGCCGCTTTAGATGTTGAAACCAAGAAAGGGCGCAAGGCCACGAAAAAGAGTGCGTCCAAGACCCGCAAGGTTTCTGATGCGTCTGTTGCACCAAAAGCTCCGTCGATTATCCGGGCACCTCGCGACTCGGAAATTGATGCAGAGATAGAGGCAGGCCTTGAAGCAGATATCCCGGAGCCCGAGGATGTGCCGGAGCCAGCACCGACACGGCCATCGAAGAAGGCTAAGTCAAGCAAAAAGCCCAAAGCGGCCGCTCAATCTCCCGAGCCGACCGTAGGAAATGATCAGGCAGAGTATGTTGATGACATCGGGTATCGCCCGGTTTCCAATGTGGAGCCCACTGACGATGAACCGGAGGCACCTGAGCCGCCAGCCCCAAAAGTCAAGGCATCCAAAGGATCCAAGAAGAAAGGAGCAAAAAAGACCAGGGCTGAAGAGCCAAAAGCGCAGTCACCAGAGCCTCGAGAACGTTTGCAATCCGAGCCTATTGATGCTCGGGATGATTCCAAGCGTCATGACTCCTCTATCTCCGTCGAGATCATCAACAAGGAGCCCGAGTCTGTACCGGAGCCCAGAGAACCAGTGGTCAAGACCGAATCGAAAAAGACTTCGAAGAAAAAGGATTCCTCATCCAAAGAGAAGAAGACCAAGAAGTCCGCCAAAAGGCGGAGCAGGCTCCTGTCCCCGAACCTCCCCTCGAGGAGCATCCGGATGAACCGCCAGTAAACGAGCAGGATGATGAATTTGAGACGGCGGATGATTTGCCTGATCAGCTTGAGATGGTCCAACCTCCTCAGGAGCCCTCATCTTCCCCCCGAGAACGTTCTCCAGAGCCACAATCGCATCGGAATACACCACCAAAGACCACCAAGCGATACAGCGATATCCCACACGAAGAACATTATGCAGAGACCCTAGCCCAACGACAGGACTCCTCTCATGGAGTAGAGCCCCGACGAATTTCTCAACGGTCTAACCGGGCGGTCTCACCACTCCCACGGCCCCATCAAAGCACTCCTTCGCCATCACCCCAGTCATCTGATGCTGAAAACCGTCCTCCATCATCGCGGCCCTCATCATCACGTCCACCTATCCAGTCCACACCAAAGCATCCCGAGTTGCGAGCTCCTCTAGGGGTCAGCACTCCATCCCCATCCAAGCGCAATGTCAATGGTGGCTTCGGACCTTCCGGTCATCCCTGGACACCAGTGGATATCGATGCAGTGCTGTTTGGAGAGACCAGCGACAAGGAGAACGCAGATCTGTCTGGGCTTTTCAGAGGTGTGAAAGGCGGATTGACTAGCCCAGAGAAGAAGATGACAGTTCAAGAATGGATCGTATGGAACGCAAAGAATGGCGAAGAACGACTGAAGAGAGAATGTGAGAGACTCGTCGGCCAGTTCGAGAAGGAAGGTGGCCGGGCAATGCGACGACTCGAAGCTATCGAGTGTATCGACTGAAAGAACAGTCGCACTATGGTTTTCGGATAATATGAATATGCATGTTAGGTGTTTAGGTGTTGGAGTGACTGTTGGATTTCTAGATCACAATTTGAATTCTGGCATTGCCATCCTTGCGCTTGTAGCAAATGATCAGTAAAAGAAAGGTTGAAATGAAAACGCCAAAACACCAAAACACCATGGGTATCAAATGTATACAGAATGCACACTCTGAGGACAGCGCTCAAGCAATGATTCCCAACCGGCCCTCCCAGCTATCATCCTCCTGCTTAACCTTCTTCCGCTTCTCACTCCGCTTCCTCCTCTTCTCCTCCCTCTCCTTTGCATCGAGCTCCTCCCGCTCCTTAAGCCGCACCCCAAGATCAAGCTGCCAAGCCCTGCGCTCTTCATCCTCCCTCTGCCTCTTCCGATGCGCCAGCATCCTCAACCGCATCCGCACCTCCTCAACACCAGCCCTCTTCACCTCCCCACTCTGCCCCGTCGCAATCAAATGCTGCTTGCTGTTCAAATGCTCCACAAGCTGCAAATTATCCTTGTAGGTCAAATCGCAGTCCTTGCAGTAGAATCCGGCGCCTTGTCCGCGCTTGCCCATTCCCGCGCCCGCGGGCACGATCATCGTCTTGCCGACCATGGACGCAACGTCCAGCCGCTGGTTGCGCGCTGTGGTTTCTTCCAGTGCACTGAAGTCGACTGGGGCGTGGTATTTCTTGCCCAGGAGCTTGGCTTCATAGCGGGCTTTGCCTTCGGCTTTGCGCTTGGCTTCTGCGTCGGCGGCTTTCTGGGCGTATTCTTCCCGGTCCCAGGTTTTGCGGAAGGCTGTGTCGGACACCGGGGTGCCGTAGGCGTTTGGTCCGGACATTTTTGTAGTAGGGTTTGTCTGGATGTGGTGTGGTTATGAAGTGGCGATTTGAAGGAGCTTTGAAGTTGAGATCCATCGGATTCAGGCATTCAGGCAGTGAGATTATGTAAGGCTGCAGAGCTTCCCGTCCCAGTGCCAAGACATGGACCTTGGAAGGCAGGTCAACTTCTCTACACATCTGCCTTCGTTGCATTCATTTCTTGTTATTGTTATGGGGCCATGGTTTGTCGGTTGAAATATCCTGTAGTGGAAATTTACTGTGCTTATGCTCTACATGGTACTTCCAGGAATGTGACATGTCCTGTGCTTGGTGTCCTCTGGGCGCCGTAATAAGCAGAGTACCTTAGCTGGAGGTAGCCAAATAGATGCCAATACAATGATCATAGCTTCTGATAGGTTTGTAAAGAAGCAACTATTTTTAGGTTAACGAGTACAGTTCCCAATAGATCTAGAGAGACCATCACGAGCCAAGCACAAAGTGTGGCTGCGACAATAGGCAACAGCCTCTGGGCGCAAGTATAAGATGATTGATGAACACCTGCTAAATAGTCACGCCAAGCTACAGAATACACCAAACAGCCTCGAAACCACCCAAGGTCAAACGAAATGGAATCCACTCAAGTCCCCAGACTTTTGCCGTCAACCAGCCCTAACCTGATGACCCTCCCTTCAGAACTTCACATCCATATCAGTACATATCTTTCCTACCCGGACGCTTTAGCTCTGAAGCACAGTAGTCCCCATTTCTACTACCTGGTTTATACAGGCGTACACCTGAAAGTAGACTGGCTGGTTGAACGCTTCGAGAACAAACTCGAATGTCCCATGGAGAAATGCTCATTCAGGACCGACGAGGCTTTCTGCAACGGGCGTATTCGTGGCATTATGAAGCGCCGCCGGCGGCATCTCGAGTGCCGTCGAAAGCAGGGTGGGTGCCTGGTTGTTTATGGCACAACCTGTCAGACAGCAAGCCTGTCTGCTTGGTTCAACGCAGAGATACAAGGGAGGAGGAAAGCCGTGAAGGCTATGAAGAACTGGGGGAAGGAAGGTTCGTTCCCGACTGAATTATTTCTTTCGTCCGTGGAGGCATTGGCTGATGCTATCTTGTGTGTGCGTAGCTTTGTTGGTTGGTCTTATGGCTATTCTGCTGCATTTGTTGTGGAATACTGTCTCGAGGTGAGATATTCAATATTGCCCTGTTGGCAGGTGGGTTTGAGTGCTGAATGATTGTTTCAGGAACGTGTACCTTGATAGCAAGTGAGAGGACGCTACACAAGTACCCAATGAATGGGAATCCGCATGAAGCGACTTCATGTCCTCCGCGGTACAATTGCAGCCATGTCTACCGCCAGGATCTCAAGTGAGCTGCCTGTGATGACAGTTCGCCATTCGAAAGTGGGCGATCGAGATTGGGATGTAATGGAAAAGCCATACCGAAACACGCCTCCGCAGGTGAAGAACGGAGAAATGATCAAGGATATCTACCGTGGAGCTGTAGAGTCCTCTGAAGAGGTCTGACCAAACACATTAGCTAGCCTCACATGTAAATAGTGTCTCCTCCTCAGAGGATTCTACAGGTCCACAGTAAATATCCTTTATGAAAGAAACAATTTCCGCCAAGAGCTGTGCGGGATGCTGCAAAGGATGGATCGAAGTTGCTCAGCAAAAGATGAGCTGATCCGGTTCTTATCGGTGACGTCAGATTGACGACCTTGTGTATACTTCGGAGCAGTTCATATAAATTCTACTTTCCACCATCTCTCTCAATCCTTTCTTCTTTCATACCAATTAATCCAAAATCAACTCAAAATGTCTACAGTCGATGCCAATATCAACACCAGCACGGGCAGCCACCCCGTGGACCCCTACAAGACCCAGAACTTTGAAGACCCTCCTCTCCCCAAGAAAATCGAAGACCTGACCAAATTCATCTCCGATGTGAAGTTTGGCATGTTGACGACCAAGCAATCAGAGGGCGACTACCTAGCCTCCCGATGCATGGCCCTCGCCGCACAGGTATGAGCATCTCCAACAGTCAGACCATTTTAAGCTTGCCATACAAGCCACCGACCACATACTTATCTACCATGCTACAGGAGAACGGCGGCATTGACCTCATCTTCCACACAAACCTCTTCTCCGGCAAAACAATGGATCTCACCGTGCACCCCCAAGAAACCAACATGTCCTTCCTTGACCCCGTCAGCGGAGCCTGGGCCTCCATCTCAGGCACGGCATCAGTAGTTGGCGATCGCGCCACCGTCGAAAAGTACTACTCACCCGCCCTCAAGGCGTGGATTGGTGATATGGGCGACGGTGTGCACGATGGTGGTCCCACGGACCCCCGGATTGGCGTTATCAAGCTCGAGGCTAAGCTGGCAACGCACGTTGTTGCCACTAAGGGTCTGCTTGGCCGTGCTGTGGATACTGTCAAGGGTGCTGTTCAGGGGAATGTGCCTTCAATCAATGGCATTCGGGAGTTGTCTATGGAGGAGCTTGCTGAGTGTATGTGTTCAACCCCGTTCTTCTGACTTAATGTGTAACCAGGGTTTATATTGACTCGCTTCTGCAGGGCGCCGGACGCACCGGGGATAAGCTGTCAGCGTGTCCTGCCTAATGGCTACAAAGTCATGACCCTGGCCATGCCGTATGACTCAATGAGATACCTACGTTATTACCAGTTTATGATAGCGTCTGAAATGCAAGTTAAAAGTAAAGAATATCATTGCTGATGTGCAAACATAACATTGAGCAACATTTGAGTAAATTCAAGTAGGAACACCCGGGGGAGATCCTCTCAAATGGCCGGAGATGAGATCAGAGTAAAAATGAAAGATAATTCAAGGCAGGACATGCCAGGGGAAATCTCGTTAGATCGCTGAAAATGAAATGAAAGGAAGAAATATGGGTATCATCCGTGTAAACTCCCGCTGTCGTGCGCGTAATTCATGAAGGGGTGTCGAGTTGACACCGAAGCAAGCTTGTTAAATCTGATCAAGTGGTTAGTGGATGAAAGCACGGATGGAATTGAATGAACTCACCAGAACGAGAGGGAGACGGGAAGGAACACGGCCCCCATGCAACAGCATAGCGACTGACTTCTGGGGAGTAGCCTGCAGCTTACGGTAGGCCTCGCGAACATGGCGCGGCTCAATAGGAGTGCGACCCTCCTCAGGGGGGTCGAACAGGCCGGTCTCACGCTTGCGCTTCTTGACGTCCTCTCCAGTCTCAGTACCACCGCGGCGACTCTTCTCGTTATCTTCGCGCTCCTTGACTTTGAGAGCTTGCTCGGTCAGGGTCTGGACGATCTCAAAAGTGAGGAAGCCAAGGATATCGACGATATCATCATTCGGCTTGGACTCAGTCACGATGCCAAAGCCAGCCCACTCGCGGAAACGCTTGCTCTTGCGGTAGGTGAATGAGGCCTGGCGACACTCGGACCAGAAAACATACTCCTCCTTCGTCATGTGGCGGGTGCGCTCATCGGCCGCAGCAAGACGCTGGAGGGTCGCGTAGTTCTGTTCCTCCTCTTCCTCATCCTCTTCGTCCTCGCGCTCGGGAATTTGGATCGAGTAGTAGCTGTTGACGTCCCAGGCAAGTCCGACCTTGGCTCGCTTGTTCTTAGGCTTGGCGGCAACATCCGTTGGGCCTGCAACTACGCCTGCCGCATCGTCGGCCGCAGCGAAGTCGGCAGCGTCACCGCCGCCTTTGTCGTCGGAGTCCTTGACATTCTTGCGGACGTCTTTCCAGGAAAGGAAGGTTCGAAGACGAGAGACCTTGGCCTTGTCGTGGCGGATCAGGAAAATGAGATCATCGGTGGAGATCGAGCGAACGCCACGGCGAGTCGCCAGTGCCGTGCCGCGGGTTAGCTGTCCATTCGTCAGTAAAGAGTCCCTCAGCAGGCATATTGGTACTCACAATTTCAATCACTTGCTGGCGGGTGATTTCTTCAATCAGGGTGGTTGTCTCAGGGGACGGCTCGGCTGTTTCGCCGGAGACAAACATCATCTTTTTTAGGGAGTTAGTCACAAAAGTATTCGAACAACCATTGTGGGCGTGGTTCTTGATCTCCAGGTCGCCCTCGCTCTTTCTTGATATATAGTTCGCCCTCGCTTTTGCGTTATTTCACAACAACGGCAAAGAGTCTTCTTCTTAGTGTAGCCGGCCGGACCATCTCATGAGCCTTTCCGAACAATCTCACCAGTGACTGAAAGTCGGCCTGAAGACCATCTCTAAAGGACTTGGCATCGGGCGCCTCCTCCTTGCATGTATTTTCAGCATGGTCCGAGTCGGACCGAGAAGGCGGCATGCGGAGATCGGTAGGCGCAGCACGACCACTGTCGAAACCTTCAGGATCTTCGTCGGACCAAGAACGCGACATGCGGAGATTCATACGCACAGCACGCCTATAGTCGCGGAAGAAATTGTTTCGCGCAAGTTCGCCGCTCAACGTCCACGCGAAGAGGGTCATGTGGATTCTTTCGTTGGGGGTCGCCATGGTTCGCGAAAGTACGAAGCAGCGAAGGTGTCCAGTAAAGTAGATAAACCTTTGGTGTGATAGACGATAGAGGGGGAAACAGGCGAAAACGACGCGTTCAAGGGAGATATTTTTTGAAGACAAAGTTCGAGGTAAGAGCGACAAGCTTCCCAGGAGACTTCAAGGAAAGCCGTAGGGTGAAGGCATGCCTCACAAGGCCAATGGCACTCCAATCGCTTGACTTGAACTTTGACAGCAGGCCATAAGGTGGATAGCACTCCAGGTCGTGTGACTGCATGCTCTGAACATTGACTGCCTTTACGTCTAGGAACTTCGACCTGCATCAAGACGTCCCCTATCCTTCTCCTTGAAAGCCGTACCCCACACTTGCTCAATGCCCAAGCTTCAATATGCATAGGATCGGCTGACAAGATGACGCAGAGCATTTCGAGGATTCCAGTTGTTATGCCCCGCCGCAGGGAAGCTGTGCTAAAAAGCCGTAAGACAGCCATGAATCCAGCACGCTGGCGATAGCCTTGATATCCATTGGAGGACTGTCGAAGAGCCAACAGGATTGAGATGCCCGAAATTTGAGATCACAGCGCAAGGATGCTGGTGCACAAGACAATCCCAATCCGTGCGCAGACGTTTGAACCAAACAATTGTCTTTGCCGGAATGCCCCAGAGCATTGGAGAAGCTGGGACGGTGGATGAGACGGCTGAGCTCTAGGTAATGAGCACATGGACAACGCACAGCAATGGTGATACGGTATAAGGGTTGTTGGACCATAGGGCTTGCTGGCGTCAAGGGTAGCCTTGAAGTCACAGAGCAGCCGGCTATCGTGTTCAGAGAGAGGCAAAGTCGGCGTACGCGTGATTTCGTTCCCGCATGTCGGGATCGCGTCACAGGTGTGCCGCATCGCAAGGCCCAGCCGAGCCATGTCGTATTCGGAGGTCACTCGGGACCCGCCGAGAAGTTGCCATCAAGTTTCCCGAGAGCCAGGGAGACCAAGAGATCAAGAGCCGCAAGCTAAGAGGGTAAGGAACTCACCTGTTGTATCTCCTGCCGATACTTCGGATTCCGGTCGGAGCTCATGGTGGATGGCGGTAATCCTACCAGAGTGGTCGTATGAAGCTTTGAAGGAAGTGTTCACTCGCTGGTTTCGGCCCAAGAGAAGTGGGAGAGATTCAAGTGAAACTAATGTTGAGACAAGGAAAGGCGCAAGAAGGGCGGAGCTCTAAACGGTCGACGGAGGCCGATCGGGGCTGCGGGCTGCGATAGCGATAGCCGGATATTCTTTGTCCGGCGGTGGCGGACTATTCTGCCATTGTCGCGGGGCAGGGTAATTTTTATTTTTCGAAGGATCTCTATTGATCTAGTATAAGCAGCAATTTGATTGTGTCGCAGCCTATTGCCATCTGAATATTCAGAGGCGCTACAAACAAAATGTTGCACCTTGTTGGTCTTGGTCTCGCCGATGAGACGGATATCACCGTCCGCGGCCTGGAGATTGTGAAGCGGGCGGAGAGAGTCTATCTAGAGGCATACACGAGTATTCTTCTGGTGGACAAGTCGAAATTGGTGAGTAATTCTTCCAATTCTATATCCCAATCTATTGTTTCATATCCCCTGCGCAGATGAACTAATTGAACTAAAACCAGTAGGAAGCTTTCTATGGCCGCCCCGTCATCGAAGCAGACCGCGAACTAGTCGAGACCGGCAGTGACGATATCCTGGCCGGTGGGGACAAAGCTGACATTGTATTTCTCGTCGTGGGAGACCCATTCGGGTAGGTTTCTCATTTATCTCGAAACTGGATACAGGGCTAATATAACCCCGCCAACAGCGCAACAACACACACCGACCTCGTCCTCCGTGCCCGAGAGCTCGGCATCAAGACCAATGTCGTCCCCAATGCCTCCATCATGTCCGGCATTGGCTGCACTGGACTGCAATTGTACAACTTCGGTCAAACAGTCAGTATGGTGTTCTTCACAGAGACCTGGAAGCCCTCGTCATACTACGACCGAGTGCGTGAGAACATCCAGATCGGTCTGCACACACTAGTACTGCTTGACATCAAGGTCAAGGAGCAGTCGCTGGAGAACATGGCGCGCGGACGCCGCATCTTTGAGCCCCCTCGCTACATGACCGTTGCTCAGTGCGCATCGCAGATGCTTGAGACTGAGGAGGAGCGCAAGGAGGGTATTTATGGGCCGGACAGTCTGGCAGTCGGGGCGGCGCGTGTTGGCGCTGCTAACCAGCAGCTTGTTTCTGGTACCCTCAAGGAGCTGTCTACTGTCGACATGGGCGCGCCGTTGCACAGTCTTGTTCTTCTTGGTCGGAGGACGCATGATCTCGAGAGGGATTATATTCGCGAATATGCGATTAATAAGGAGACGTTCGATGCGAGCTATGCCAAGGGGTATGGTGCTAGCTTGTAAGAACTGAGTTATGTGAAGAGTATGAATCCAAGATTAACTACAACGTAACTTCTGAATAATGACCGGTGAAGTTCTATGATGCACCGGATTTCGAGGATACGAAGATAGTACATGGTATATTAGACTTCAATCAGACTGATCTCGCAATGGACCAGTGTGTCTGGATCTTCTATTCTAGGGCAGTATGACAAGGAAAATGCTGTTCATAACAAAAGATGCACAGAAGTGGTATCCAAGACGGAAATGAGAGAATCAGATGTAGACATAATAGGTCAATATGCCAATTGGCCGCTGCCCAAGGGTGCAACGATGGATGCGAACAAGGGAAGAGATCATTCGAGAATGAATATCACCTGCACTGTTCAGATGGCGAATATACCAATGAAAAAAAAATCCAACCAACCGACACCGTATGATGCAAAATATTAAGGAATGTACAATCCAACTTGCGTGAAAAGGAAACATCATATGGTATAACATCAGATCTCTTCTTCCTCACCAGGGAGAATAATCTCATGCCCCGAACCTTCATAAACAAAGATGGCCGCAACACAGCCAAACACAGACACCAAGGCAATCATCCACCAGGCGAAGCCGACCATGCCAACTTCCAGGCCGTATCCGTACCACGCGCCTGAGAATATAGGTCCAATGGTACGGAAGGCAGATGACACTGACTGGCCAATGCCGTGGATCGTGCCAAGCACCGATGGATGCGGCGAGCAGTTGTTCAGCAAGATGATAGATGTGGGGAGAGTGAAGGTTCGGGCAGTGACCTGGAAGAAGAGGACGATGATGATCCAAATCCATACCCAGGGGCCGTTAGCTTGGCCAGGAGGAGGGACCGTCGACGGAGCCAGTGAAATATAGGGCGCAATAAAGTATGCAATCGGGAAAAGGGAAAGGAAATACTGGTAACTCCGGGCTGTCCCAAGACGGCCATTGATAGTCGGGTAGATGGTGAACTGGAGGAACATGCCAATTACACCCAGGATGGCTGTCGCAAAGCCGACGCTCTGTGGCAGCATGCCAAGTCCACCGGTGAAGGCGAAGGGCAAGCTCTGGGCAGGGCTGGCCGGATCATTGGCATCGTAACGGGGCGTAGACAGGAAGAGTAGCCACAGATTATTGAAGGCGCCCATTTGGAAGTCGAAGAAAGCCTGCGCAACGAGCGTGCACATGACGTTCTTGGTCCAGATTCTCCGGAAAGGCAGGACACGCCGGAGGCGCATAGGCTTGTGTGCTTTTTCTTCGAGCTCGTAGCTTTCTGAGCGATCCATAGACTGGCCCAGTAAACTGTCCTCCTCTGTGTCGCGGAATGGAAGTTGCGTATACAAGTGAGATTGAGAGGGGATCACTCTCTTTAGACCGCGTTTGAAGATGTGCATAGCAAATGCACCCAGGCCGGGTTTGCCCTTGCAAGATGCCAGAGTCTCCTCCAACCCATACGCAACCAAAGCTGCGGTTGCAGATAGGAAGCAGAAGTTGGCAAGCATTGGGAGTGCGTACGGGTACGTCTCGAGCCATTGCACTCCATCCGCGCCTCCGAAGGAAGAACCGGGTCCAAAAAGACTCGGGTAGCTCCTAACGGGATCAGCAAGCATGCCACCCATGACTATGCGACCGGTTAGCACATTGACGTGTATTCACGAACAGCATGGGCAGGACGAGGAACCCACCAGGACCAAACAGAGAAGCTATATTGAACCCAATGGGTAATATCAAGAAAGCGCGCGAATGATATTTCTTTTCCTTGACATTTTCCGCAATCATCGTCCGAATGATACCAACAGTGCCATTGATACCGCCACCAAACGAGCGCCAGAACACGGCCTGCGCGAACGACGTCGAATACGCAACACCCAGACAAGACACCGCAGTGCCAACCAAACCAACAAGCAAAACGAACCTACGACCACCCCACTCAGCATCAGCAACACGACCCCAAGGGATCGCCGTTGCAAACTGCGCAGCGGTAAAAGCGCCCTGAAGAATACCCGCTTGGGTCGCGACATCAGAGTCGGACAGGTTCGGGTCAAAGGATTTGAGCTGGTAGAACATGTATGCCTGCAACGAAGCGATCTGCAAGAAATCAAACACGCGACAGAGACCCAACAGCACCAATTGCCCCTTTCGTGGTAGCGACATCCATGTTACAGGCCCGGCCCGCGCTGAGACTGGCGGCAACGCAGCCGTGAACTCATCGTCCTGCAGGTCCAGTACCTGTGGCTGGGCCTGGCTGATCGAGCGGCCGCGCACATGCTGGACTTTGTGACCACCGCCAAACTCCAACGAGGTATTCTTTAACATCATATCATCGGCGGGCGAGTCGAGTGAGTCGGGGGTGGGACTGGAGCGTTCTTCGACGCCGTCGAGGGAGATATTGGACTCGCGGCGGCGGCGGCCTTTTGTGTTCTCGGAGGATTCGCCGGCGGTTTGCGTTAGATTGAAGCCAGTCGACCAGGATGTCGTGCGCGCGTGGCGGGCATTATTCGTTTTAGGGTTCCCGGTCCTAGCAGGCATGGGGGGAATGTAGGCGCCGTAACGATCGAAAGGTGGGAACTTATAACAACCCCTTTGGTTTCACGTATCTATTGTGGTTTCGGCACTGGCGTGGTCTGATCCGGGGCGTCTGGTTATCATTGGTCATCCCTGGGAGGAGAGATAATGGGGAAGAGAAAGGTGACAAGCGATCGCCTTGTATTTTTTTTTACTTTGATTCAACCGTCTTGGCTTTCTCCAGGGGAAGTCATCCATGACGTCTATTTTCTCCGTGCTTTATCAGACCCCACAGGGATAATTTAAGAATATTACACGGCGTTTTCTTTGTATGCTTCTTTTATTGTTCTATTTGTTCTAATCTACTCGTTCATCTATAGTAGAGTCTGAGATCCTTCTTTCAATATCACAGATATTCTAAATGACACACTCTTTAGCCGAGCACTCTCCCTTCCACCAAATACCGAATAGATCGACAACGTCCGACTTGCGACGACCGCTCCACATCTCCCTGTGGAGCCCCTCTTCTCACTGGGACATGACTCGCCGTCTCAATACGGTTTGACGGAGGTCTTGGCAAAGAATGAACCGAGGTGGAGCAGACTCAGACTTTCTATGTACACAGTACTGTAAATGGTTCACGTTACAATGCACTATGCAATCTCAACATAATGTTGAATGTCCTTCATCTTGTAGTCGTAGTACTGTGTAGTAGTCCATAGTGAAGGAAGGTTAGGCGGGAACCGTACCCACGGGACTGAGCGTTTAAGCTTGAATACACGTTGAACTTTGATTGTAACACAAACCCGCGAGAAAACGGCTTTGAATCGGCATCTGACGTTCTATTTAACTAGTTAACTTCAGAATCTTGGACAATCCGTCTTAGCCCGAGATCACGTCGCAGAAAACCCCATTTCGATATGTACTTTGGTAACATCCATCATACACCAGCACCAGGGGCCATCAGGGAGATTCCTTTTTCGGATGTTAATGCACATTCAGCCCTAACATCCCTACAAGGCGAAGTTAGAAGATTTTAACTACGCAGTAACTAACTAACGTGTCGTGTGCCGGCATAATGCTAGGTAAAACCTCCTACATATGACCTCCATACTTGGATCAACATCAACATGGAACATGTGTGTACAAAGTGTTGTATTATTACACGGTAAGTGTCGGTTTACGCAGTATGTACATACCATGGAAACATTCATGTACCGGTCGGTACTTGCAGGTGGATACACATCTCCATTGACGTATCGGCAAAATGTGTTATGCATGAGAATAATTAGCAGTAGAAGCTTCAGTCAGTAGTACTCTATTCAAGTAATCACAAGAATTGAGATAACTATCCAATGTGAGGAAATAAGGCCGCGCTCCGAGCATAAGTATGCCCTGTGCGTACACCGGTGCCTGCTGCCGAGTTCATGTATTTTTCGAGTACGGAGTACATGCAGTGGAGAAACGCCATGTAGTTACAGTATGTGATAACTATCTAATTAGTAACTCTTTGTGACATGTCATGGCCCAGATAGGTCTGTTGGCATTTGGGAAGACGGGCATTATTCATATTATGGCATATGAGCTTGACAGCGAACTAGAATATATTAGAACAGCAACTTGGTGATGTTTCGGAAGTCTGGCGCTTGAATGACGATGTCATCTTCTCGTCCTAGGGATCGGTCGTAAAGCGCAACGAATGGGATTTTCAGAGGGGCCCCGATAATTCTGTCGGGCTGCACGCAGACCTTCTGCGCCGAGTAAGGCTGCTGGAGAGGGATCGGTTGGGATGTTAAAGGAGGGACACTTGGAGATTGCGCGCGGAGTGAATCGAGGTAAACACCAGTGAGTGGGCGTGGAGCATCGTTGGGAGCTAGTTGCCACTTTTCAAATGTGACCTCGGCCGGCTTGACGGAGATGACCATAACAATGCGTACCTCACCCTGCGAATCCGCGAACCATCTCGTGGCGTTCTCGTGGAGTCGATTTAGGGATTCTGAAACTCCTGTCTCGATAACAAAAGTCGGCCATCCTGACCTTGGAAGCCCGATAGGGCAGCGGGCTGGCGGCAAGAATGCCTGGTCTGCTTGTTTGCCTTTGCTAGTCGGTGGTTTATATGTCGTTGTTGCAACCCAGGCTGCATCCGACCAGTCGAGTCCCATTGCATCAAGCTTGCTATCGATCACCCTGGTCACCTTGTCTGTGGTTGCATTGTGGGCATTTGACGGGACCACCTTGATAAGACCAGTGCTTCCTTCCCACTGGAAGCGGTATTCAATGCCCCCAAGGCTGCTGTCGTGCTCTTCGTCGAGCTTTTGGATCGTTCGTGTGGACAAATTGGGGACAACAATCCACTGGTTACCATTTCCGTTCTCTTGTAGGGACCCCAATAGCTTCTCTGCTTCGATCTGGAGACTCTCGAGGCTGGAAAATGTTCGTACAACACCCCCAGGGGGGGAAGGGCGCACATAAGGGAAGCGGAAGATCTGTTACTTTGGGACATTTTGTGAGGGTAAGTTCGGAATAAGTTGATCATTTAGATCAACGATAGACTTCAAATTCTTACCTTGAACCGGTCATTATGATTCTTCCCTTCCAGACAATGAGGTGATGCCTAACTGACTCTGCAGGTTGGGAATTGTCACAGACACAACAGATTTTACTTTGGCATGACTAGTAAAAACTGTTGTGTGCGTATCAATTCCCATTCTATTGCTAACTATGAGATGGTCAGAAGTGTCTAAGTAAAAAGCAGGTAACTAGTATGTAACTATTCTGGCTCATGCTCTCTGTCACGGACATGGACATATTGTTCCCGTTCCCGGAGTGGAAAGAACGATCGATCGGCGGTTCCAGTCCACTGCCAATCCCACCAGGGAAGCTGTAAGACATGTGTACTGGAGTGTTGCCTTTCAATTATCCCGTGGTTCTCAGAGTCAGAGGATATCACGTTCTGCAGTTGGTCCGGTGAATGTTTTGTGTAGTATCTATATGCGAGGAAGGCTCCGGCGATAACGCAAATCGCGACAAGCATGCAGCCCAAGAAAAGCATGTCTGTGATTGTTAGTTCGATTCTCTTGTAAGTGAACAACTGGAACATCTGACTTACCACCACGATTCCATCCTTCTGAATACTTGGTGTCCGAAACTTGTGGTGAGCTCGAGGGACGTGTAGGATGTGTCCAGATATTTGAGCCAGGATTATCGGGGTCCATCCAAGGCACAGTATTAACTCCT
This sequence comes from Penicillium bovifimosum, assembly GCF_028826915.1. Classification (NCBI taxonomy): domain Eukaryota; kingdom Fungi; phylum Ascomycota; class Eurotiomycetes; order Eurotiales; family Aspergillaceae; genus Penicillium; species Penicillium bovifimosum. The sequence continues at coordinate 5,265,484 of NW_026622714.1, read as the reverse complement.
ACTGGCGGAATGAGAGGAAGGCCATCTTCTTCTTCCGGGAATCCGTATCCCGATGCATCCATGCAGGTAGAGTCGGCGCAGAACTCGCGCAGCTCGAACGATGGGACGAAGGTGTATTTGGTTGCCGACGTACCGAGTACGGCGCCCTCTTGATCCACTGCCTCGACCTTAGACCAAAGGTAAAAACTGGGGTGGACGTACTCGGTCTCGAAACCAGATTTGGAAACATTAGCCAGCAAGGTCCAGGGTCCGGTGTTATTCGTCGCTCCCCGGAAGCGCCATGTTTTGACGCGGGTGGCACCGTTCCAGCTCACATAGAAGCTTGTGGACGAGAGAGGCTCCGCTGTCCGGGAGTATGTCCATAGGGCGGGTGAGTCCGTCGGTAAACCGTCCCATTCGAATTTCATTGCGCGGTAGTTCATCACAGTGTCTTTGGCAAAGGAGCCCCAGAATAGCAAATTGCCTGCCTCGTCGTGCTCAGATACAGAGGGGTTATTTCCCCATCCGATGAAGACATTCTGGTTTGGCAGCTTTTGCAGATTTCCTTGGCTGGAGCTCACCAGGTCATCTCGAATTGGTGCGTAATCACGGAGTTGGATGGCTGTGTTCTCCACGTGGTCAATCATGATAATCATGCCAGATGAATAGGTATGCGTCTGGTTAAAGCCATTGTAGCCATTGTTATAGAGAGAGAGAACTGTATGTGTAGCATTCTCCGATAACCACCGGGCATCATGCTGCTGTGAGAAACTGAAATTGGTATTCCGGAAAGAGGGCTGGGCACCATGTAGCCGCCACAATATTGACCCGTCCATACCAGAGATCTTGTAGATGGCACAAGTATGTCGCGACGAGATCAGATAGTCACCGGCGGCATTTTTATCGATGGAGTTGATGTGAAAGTAATCCCAAGGTTCGTGTACATTCAGTCCAGTGCCAGAAGTATCTGTGTGAGACGGCCATGTATAGCTCAACGATGGATCGACATGGTCTAGGGACCGCCATTCAAACAGAACCTTGCTGGTCTCCACATCGACCTCCTGGAAGACACTCTCCATGAGCCACCCTACGCCCGTTTTGATATTCCACGGCGTCATGTCAAATTGCCTTTGCTGGTAAATGGTCATGAGGGCGGTTTTACCGTCGTTGATTGGACGAAACTCGTGCATGTCGCTCGAGGCCAACCCTCCGCCTGGCTGGACGGATCTCACGACTCGGTAGTTCTTGTCCATAATAATCCCATGTCCGCGACAGTAACCCCTTTGCTGATTGCCCTGGAAGAAACATAGATGATCAACACCTTTATATTTGCACACATGAAGGCCATGGGCATTTCCCGGTCCCGAAACACCCCAGCCACTCCATACTAGTTCCTGTTGAATGCATGACCGGTCAATTTCTCCGTGTTTAGAATCTTGGCCTCGCAAGATACGTACCCCATCGCTATTGAAAATGTACGGGCCGGGAGCCTGAAGTTCGTAAGGAGTGATGAAAATATAGCCCGGACTGAGCACATTTGGCTCCGATTTTTCAACATTGAAGACGGGAGCATAAATTTCGGGCCTCTGTGACACCCAGTGGGAGGGTAAGCAGATGAACACACTTAGAGAGGCGGTTGACTTATTCCACTTACCGATTTATAGAACGATGTTTCCTCTGCAAAAACACCATCAACGGCAAATAGCCAAAGAAGAACGAGGAAAAACAGAGTGGACGTCCTCGAAGAGGATGATATGGGAACCATCATGATTCATGAGTGCTTCGCATCACTGTCAGATGGAGATTAGAACCAACAGAAGATGGAGTCTTTGAGAAAAGTGTACTCCGTAGTTATCAGGGAACACAGCCCCAAGGTGGGTAGACTGTCAGTCAACCAAGACGACACAGGAGGAGCCACATGGTGAACAAACACCATGTACGCGGATCCTTTTCCATATATCCATGCCTACGGAGTACACAGTGGGGAATGGAGAAAACTGATCGTCGACGTTCATTGGCGAAGATCATTTTAGAGCCAGGAATCAAGCAACGCCGGCCCCCAGCGCCAAGAGGCTTAGTGTGCTCGACTACAGCTGTTCTACTTCTATGCATGATGCTCAACTAGCGGGGGAAAAAGCTATGGAGGTTTGATTGACTATAACTGATACCAAGCGTACTATGTTATGTCGATGTTGATTATAACAATGTGGGCGATCAAGAAGCCTCTCGGGGCCCCGGGGACGGAGCCATCTTCCCCTGAAAAGATTTCGATCATCTATCTGATCGTCTGATTTATTACTGCGGAAAACTTTGATTGTTCGTTTCTATGTTTCTCCGATCCAGCCTCTGAATCCACATGTAGAGGCTGTAATAGTACAGGTATCTATATCTCAGGGGAACCGTACTGAAGCAAATCATTCGCGGACAAGTGACACGTCATGGCTGTTGTTAGCCAGCTGATGTGGCTGACACTAGCCCTCTCTAAACAAGATAACTCTGGAATTGGGCCCGGGGGACCTGTTCGCTTGTTCGGGCGCTCTAATCCGGTCTGATGTCCAAGGCCGTTCCTATCTCCGTACTGCGGGTATGTGACGCGGCCCGGTAAATGAGGTTGATGAGACAAGGTTAGATAGGCTGGGTCCACTCATGGAGCTCAGATGAAAGAAGCCTACGGAAAACCCCCTCGAGTCCGCGACACAAAGCTAAAAGCCACGTGCATGTGGCTGAAAAGACACGCGACTTGTTGTGTATGCCCGGATAAATAGATCAGACCACGCGGGGACGCGTGGTTCATCGTCAGGGCATGTTGTAGGCAACTACTAACTAGAACCAGGAGCTTTAGCATACTCCAGACCGAACACCTCTATCTCCGGAGCTCACATATCCACACGTTACCGGTGAATCTCTCCCATCCCAGGGGCCAGAGTCTACCTAAGCGAACGATGAACCAATTTCCACCCAACACAGCCAGTCCACGTACACCACGGGAGTCCCGCGGGGGCCGCTCCAGCCTCAAGTCTTAACAGATCCGCTCCGGAAGCTAGAATGAAAGTAACCAGTTCTGCAAATTGGAACAAAGACGTAAATGATATTACGGATACACCGTTTTGTACATGTAAAGAAAATACCAATTACATACCAGACAAAAGACAGTACAGTTATGTACTTTTTCACCCCTGGACGTAATAAAAGTTTTAAACCTTAGTGGATCCTTCCTCCGCACCGCCAAGCCGCTAACATAACAATATCCCCACGACACTCTCCAATGACATGTGGCTAGTGACAATCTTTTTGATTCTGCATGGAGTCTAATCAGATAGGGTGAATGGGTGGGAGACAGAGGCGGCAGGGCTGGAAATGGAATCGGGTGTCGATGGTCGGATTTAGAAAGTGTCTGTAGCAGTTTGTTTGTTTGTGTGCTCCGGCTGATCGCTAGGGTCATCGTGTATCTAGCATGGGAGACTGGATTGAAGTTGTCTAAGCTCAAGCGCAAGTGCTTGTTCTCAGCGCCTGGATAAATTGCACCTTGCTTTGCCACGGTAGATCCCGTTTGATAGTCAGTGGGCGGCAAGGCTTCTTTCCAGCTCAGATTTGAGGGCCCCTTGCTTCTGCGTCATGCGTGATGATGAGTGCAACCTTCGGGGTTTATTTCCGTCGATTCATTGGATGTTGTGGATGCTTCGATGTGGCTTGTATGATTTCACGAATAAGACAAATGCTTCGGGAAATAAGCGTAGAGATGGAGAAGCAGGATTGGATTTTGATTGAACTCCTTATGTATATACTATTGTAGTAGACCAATTTGCGCCACAAGAACCCTCTCGTTATTGGAATTGCCCGTGACAAGGGCATCAAAGGGATTAAAGATCGATGTGATAGATGCAGTGGTCCGTTCCAATGAGGAACGATTTCAACAAATGAATGATAGTGGAAAGGCAATAGCCTCGAGACGCCCGCGCCTCCTGATAGCCAACAAGAACGTAAGAGGGTGGGGAATATGAGAGATCAAAGAGAACGCAAAGACGAAAAAATGCAAAGACATCCATTTTAGCGGGGGGAGAAACGCTTGAAAGCCATGGTAGCGGCGACGCCAGCAGCAAGCAACGACCCACCAATGGTAACAGCCTGGAAAGCGGCGTTCATCATCTGATGACGGTTGCGTGTGCTGCAGCGCTTGTAGAAGTCGGCCATGTCATTGCCGCGGGGGAAGGGAGTATCGGGGATCTCCTCTCCGAGGAACTCGCAAAGCGGGGCCCAGCCGTCGTTGATGTTGTATTCGAGCAGACGCTCAGGAGGAACCAAGCTGCGTACCTGGGCGACATGATCCTCGTAGACTTGCTTGCCCTTGCCGGGGAAATCGCCTCGGAAGAAGGTCTCGAAGAACTTGTTCAGCATGGGGTAGTACATGCCAGCAGCCCAACTGAAGTTCGAGACGAACTTGTGCTCTGGGTCTGAGACACGCCAGAAGACTGTCTTCATGACAGAGCTGTGGATTGGGTTTGTTAGTATGCCCTTGTAACTACAGATCGATACGATGTCACTTACGCATGCCATGAGTCGACATCCCGGGTGGTCAGGACAACCTTAGCGTTGGGGTAGGCCTCGATCAGCTCCTTTGCGAAGGCGCAGGCAGGCCAGTCACAGACGGCCTGACAGTCACCCAGAAGCTGATCCCATTCCTTGCGGCCGAACTCTCCGACGCCGTCGTACTTTGCGTTCAGGGCATCGTGCCACATCAGGCAGTCCGGCGGGTTCTCAACACTTGCGCACATCATGTGGTAGCACTTTCCATAGCCTAGACGCTCAAAGGCTTTGCGAAGAGCTGTCGAATTGGATTCCGGATTAGTCTGCATATTCTCAATTACCATCAGACCCGGTGTGCAGAATATACACCACGTCTGACGAATCACGCGACACATCGAACTCACAGGCAGTTCCGGTACGACCAACTCCCAGAGCAAGAACCTTCATAGGCACTGTGCGGTGGCACTTTCGACGGTCGATGTTTGTGTCGCTGGTGAAGATATCGGTCATGGGCTGGGGAGCCAGATTATCGGAGAGCATGAGAGACATGGTGGGCGGTTATAAGCTCAATTGTAATTATAAACGGGAGTTCTATAACGAGAGAAAAGTTGTAGGGAGGATATAGAGAGATTGATAGAGCCGGATAAAGAAGGGACAAGACTTATAGAAAAAGTCTAGAAGGGGGCTTTAAGAAGTTGATATAGAGATAAGGGGAAGAGTAAAAGAATGAAATGCGGGAAAAGGAGATTCGATTAAAAAAAGATCGAGACCCGGAGCTAGACTGATCCTCAAGGGAGGTCGACAGAACGATTTGAGTACAATCGTACATCAAGAGTGGGCATCTTGTCAAAGTGGCAGTGCCAATTAGAAGTCTCGAACCACTTTTTTCTCAGTGCCAAAATATGTCTTCCCGGCGAGTGGCAACGTTTCCACCTAACAGCTCCAGTATTGGCCCGTCAATTCCTCCCTTTCTGTCGTCCAATTGCAATTGGTTCTGAGAGACCAGATCTCAGAAATCGACAAAGGCCGCGACTTAGTGAAACACGTTGAAGAGTATGTACTGTAGGACATTGCAAGTAGAGGTCAACACACGACGTCACTGGCTGGCGCACAGGGATGCCCAGGATTGTCAGGGGTGAAAGTTTGTGGAGCCATGGCATGTATTGCGGGTATCGATATCTGGTACCGACCGTGCGCCGCGTACCAAAAATATAAATTACAGGAATGCCATGACTCGCTCCACGTATGCTCCCGTTTCGAACGTTCTTTTGTTGATCATCCAGGTTTTGTTGCCGAAAGCCATGACGATCCGTGCATTGCCGGTCTGGCATTGGTGGAGCCTAGATTGGCAACGCGTACACCTTCAATCAGCATGTGGAGTGTATAAATCTGAAACGGGAGGCAGTGCCATTCTGATTAGTGTATCACATCTACTGTAGATGCTTGAGTCGCTAATGTTGGCCTTGCGGCATGTCATGCCTCACTTCAAGCAGCAACTGTGAAATCGGGCGTGAAGTCGAATTGTGTCTGCCGAGCGCGACCCACAACGTCCCAAGTAGATGGGACTTGGCTGATGGGCAGCGTAAATAGCGTTCTTGGGTGTAAGAAAGGAACGCCCCACTCGACAATTGATAAGAGTTGGACTTGTGGTTGAGACTGAAAACCACAAGTCCCACATGTCAAGTTGTACGGAGTACTGTTGTGCAGTTCAGTAGTACCCTCAATGGGCATGTACTGTACCATCTTGTTTAGTCGGTCAATAGGGGCTCCTTCCCCTGGATCATCCGCCCAATGGTTGTGAACTCGGGCCGTCACAGTACCCCCAGATGGTGGTCCGGGGTCTAGTCAAACGTTGAGTGTTTGAACCAGGTTCGACTTCCTTCGGCAGGGTAATGAGCGTCTGGCGTATGAGATGTACGTCGTATGTTGTACGCTGGTTTTCGTGGTTTCTCCCTGTCACGCAGCAGTAATAACGACGGAGCTAATCGTCCCGTGTCGGTGGGAGCACCTTCCACTGTGGGCAAGATATCCTCGTTCGCTGGACGATCAGTATTCTTTCCCACGGGGTCTACTCCGTACCGTCTGGAACGAGTGACGAGCTAGTATCTGCGAGGCCATGTAGGTAATCAGTGAAGAATTCCAGTCAGCTATGGCGGATAGCGTTGTCCCGGAGTCCGGGGTAGTCATGATAGTTCGGAAGCAATCCTGGAGGACTGTTTAGGTGTGAAATGGTCAGGGTCGAGTGATATTGGGACAGGCGATTTAACCAGAGCAGTTGTGATATGGCGTACTGTGTACGGAGTAAAAGCGAGGAAAAGCAAAGTAAGCACACTCTCCGGGGTCAGCAGCGACACAGCTCCTTAAATGTTCTGTGCCAAGACCCATAGACTGACGTTCGCCATCGTTGGCTACGATCACATCACCAGGCCATGACCAATTGGGAAATATGTCCACAGAACGGACACAGGGCTGAGATTGAATTGAACCCTGGATCTAATTTGAGGGGCATAGCTCCAGTATGGACATTCCGTCTCCGCAGAAATGCGCCGACGGTAGTGTTTTCGGCAGTTGGCGACCACAGCTACACAGTATGTGTCTCTTCGATAGCGCCGGCGGAAAAGAGAATACGAGAGAGGATTGGCTTGTCACTGGCATTCAGATTGTGACGTGATTTCGACATTGGTCCCAAAGTGGTGCCATGAATCGGACCGATGATTTGATATTTCCAGAATGATGCCCCTTAATATGAATATGAACACGAACAGCAATATTATTGTCTGAAAGCCACCGATACCCCTCAAACTCCTTGCAAATGACTTCGTTTTTCCTTGTTCAATGCAGTCGGGTCTGTAGTCGATACGCTTTCCATATCGATCCCGAATCCAAGTTCACTTCTACTCCAACTTGTCAAGGTGCTCCAATCGTGTAAGAACGACCTGCTTGCTTGTCTCTTGAATCTCGCCTGCGAGAAAGACTTCGTCCAGAATAGCGTAGACCTATAAATCCGGACACAGGTCAGCATCATGGCTCTTATAACCCAATATTCCACTCGTGATACGGTTCATATTCAAGAGCGCATTCCCAACCAGTTGTACGGACCTTGTAGAAATTGAAAACCAAATCTAGCTCGCACACGTTCCCAAAGAATTGATCCAGCACTTCGACGAAGAAATGGATGGCCTCGAGATAGGCTAGCTCATTGTCGTTCGCATCAACGCAAACGCAGAAGAACAATCCCGCATATCGGCGGTAGACGACCTTGGTACTCCGGCGGAACTCAACAAAGTTGGATTGATATTTCTGATCTCGGGGAGCGACGAGGCGATGGACCTGAGCGGTTGTCGGTGGTTAGTCGGACGATACACCCTCGGAGCAAGTGCGGTGCGAGTGGTATTGCATGGACGAACCTCGCCTTTCAGCTTGACTTTTTCTTCATCCTGCGAGTTGATATCAGCTTATAATCCAGTTTCATACTGATTGAGGACTCTGGCAGGACCCACACTGTACGGTGAATACCATTTCGCCAGGCGCGTTTTCCCCCTATACCCGGCGTTAGCATTGCAACAAGAATGACCGAGAGGAGGAGCCACTCACTGGCGATTCTGGACCAGAATAAATGAGAGAACCATTGCAACAGAAAGCCAGGATATTACCTGGTCAGCATTTATGAAACCACTCGGGGGAGTGTTGCGACAGCTTTGGATGTTTCTCCGCTGTTCCCGTTATCGAAGCTCCCCTCAGCCCCATATTGCCGATATTCACCGCCCAGATGATCGGATGATCGAGCTTGCAGGTGACAATGAAGAGCAGCTTCAAGAGTGATCGTGCTTTTTCTACTAGATGGGAGAAAAAAGAAGTGGCATATAAATCATTCCAATCCAGTGACCGAGTAGTATAACAGTATTTGCAAACATAGATAGTATCAACAGACATAAAGCGTAGAATTCGTTAGAAGCTTCATCATGAGTCCGTGACACACGTATAACGATAGAGCAACGCGTGCGACTTGTGCCATGATGGAGGGTATATTTCCGATTTACCAAGTTCCATGACAGCCTGCCACAGGCCTCAGCCGGAGCTTAACCGATTCCAGAACCTCGTCAGACGAGCCTAGAAATACCCAATTAGGACCGATGAAGCAGTAACAGGGCGAAAAGCCGGCGGGAAAAAGTAAGGGCAACCAAGGAAGCCGAAGAAAAGAACCACATACCGTAACACTCCGAGGACTAGAGGGCTCGCCAAAGCTTTCCCTTTGGCTCTGCGATTGACTCTTGATCTGGCTCTGGCGCTGAGTCTGAGGCTGGCTTTCCTCCTCATAACCATCCTCAGACTCATACTCCTCCTCCTCAGAATCAGGGTACCACCGATCTGGATCCCCATTGTAGACAAGATACCATCCAATCTTCTCACCAGGGGCCAGACGATCACGCAATTCCTCCAGCGCTGCCGTCTGGTCCTCCGTCAACCCAGAGCCTTGCTCGACACAATCCTCAATGTTCAGTCCGCCGCCACGACCACCACTCCCGTCGTCCGGAATCTCCAGTACGCGCGCGCCAACATATGCATAGTCCTGGCTGACGGTGCCGCTCGTCTCGTCGGCGGGATCGTACTGCTCGATGAACGACAGCTCCGGTAGTCGCGACACGAGATCCGCTTGTGTCTTTTTGAAGGATTCCACGATTAGCTCTGTGGTGAGCGGTTGCTGGATATATTCTGCTGCTGCTTCTTCTAAGTTGTGGAGCACAATGTACACGCGAATCCCCGTGAAGCCTGCGCGGGGCCAGCGGAAGCCGTGGAGCATATAGACCGGCATGGTACGTGTGGGATTCGGGGTCTGTTTAATTCGATTGATTCGGTTTCGTGAGGGTTTGTCGCAGTGTCTAGCAACTGCTAGCTGGGGAGACGGTTGCTGTCGGATTCGCAGGAAATTCGGAGTGCATATTAAGGCAATGTTGTGACTGCTCGTGTTTTCCGGGGGGGGAATCGGGGGATGTATCGACACGATTGGGTTTTGCGGGTGTGTCCCGTGCTCATGCGCCTAATTTCAACGTTTCAACGGGGGTCGGGTCGATTTACTTCGGCCATTTTAACACCTCAAAATACTCGGTACTGCGCTTAATTCGAGGTCTATAATACCCAGCCGCCTCTTCCCGTCCTATCTTTGAATGCCACATGCAACAATCCACATTGACAACGGGCCATGTCGTGCTCTATCACGTGGCCACTGCAATAGCACCTTGCAGGACACTCGGGGGCTTATGTATCGTTCTTAACCGGCATTGCAATGCAGTAGCTCGTATTTGACACATAAACAGTGGAGAAAACGGCAGTGTGTCTGCCAAGTAGTAAATCTGTAGATACCCTCCAATTTAGGCGCTATCAGAAATGACCCATCATATTTTGGTCTTCGCTTAGTCTGGTTTCTAACCTGCCGCCATTTCATTGGGAGCCAGTCAGTGGCAATCGACATCAGTAGTCTAAGGGGCCATGGCTGTGATTGGCTGCAAAGATGTGCTGCATTATGGAGTGCTAAAGAAGACATTGGAATTGACCTGGAGATCAACGCCTGGCTGAGACGCTTGAAGAAAACATAAACCACGGCCATTCCCAAGTAACAAGACTGTAACAGGTTGCCAATTCATGGGGATTAAAATACCACTCACGGTTTCCTCTTCAGGTCCGCAAATCTCCGAGTCAATTCATCCAGCTCCGGTATTCCATTGTTGCTCTTATTCTTCGAAGCAGCGTCTTCTTTCTTGACGGCACTAGCCTTTCCTTCTGTGCCAGGCAGTTTCACTTTAGGATTGGGGTTGTCCGTTCTGGGAGCTGGCGGTGCCACGCTGACAGGACTTCTGCCTGCGGCGAGTCCACGTGGGGGCGTGGCTTTGTTCAGTTCACTGGTTTCCGAGGCACGTCTTGCTTCAGCGAGGCTCGGTCCCGAGGCCGAGTCACCTTGCTGCGTTCCAGGAGTTTGAGGTAATTGGGGTTCCTCTGCGTCACCATCACCCCCGTCCCCACGGTCATCCACAAATTCAGGCGGGGCGCTGCCTAGTTCGTCTTGAATATCCGGGTCTTCTTCTAAGCCGTGCCACTCCACTCCGTATGCTCTCGCAATCTCTCGAAGGTAACTTTCAACAAGCTCCTGCCCCGGAGGTTTCACCCGCAAACTCCTGAGAAGCCGATCAGGAACTTTGACAGACTCGACTTTATTATCCTGCGCCAGAGTCATGAACTCCTTGCCGTATCGCTCCCCAAGCATAGTCCGAAGCATGGTAAACTCGCGCACCTCGTGCGGGAAGCGATGCCACGCGTAGAAGACCACGACCGCAGCCTCATCCAGTGCAGTATCCATGTAAGGGTTGTCCTCTTCCGTAGCTCCATCACCGAAATCTCCAGCTGCGCCGGTAGGTGCCGCAGTGTGCGGGGCCTCCTTCTTTTGCCCTCCTCCCAACCAAGAGAACCCGAATCGAGAGCCGGTGCTTGGTTCCGCGCCCTTGATTTCTGCGGTATTCGACGTGCTGGCTGAAGCTTGTGCCTGGGTGCGCTTCTTGAGCACTTCCTTGGCGCGCAATCTGGCCCGGGTTCCCTGGTCGCTGAACGCTATTTGATCCAATACATTTGCGCGTGCCAGCAGCAGCTCACAGTAGAGCTCTACCATTTCCATCACCTCCACCGCAATATCTGTCGCAATGACATTCTCGACTCGGATGCGCGCAGATGCATCCCGGCCTTCGCTGAGGAGTTGAGAGAGCTCGCGACGCTGGACAACTGAAGAGGCCGTGTCTTTCTTTTGTAGAAGGCGGAGACGAGGGATAAGGAGTCGGAGGGTCGAAACTAGTCTAGTCTTTGATTCGATTGTGTCAGTCATATTGTTTCTGTGTGACGAAGGAGGCGCATGAGGCAGATGTTATGTAGGCAGTGCGGGGTAGACTTGGGAGCTCCAGGCAGCAAGTCTGGAGTATTTTGAGAGATGCGCATGCAAAGAGTAAAGAGAGATAGGTAGACACATCGACTTACCGTCTGAACTGAAGGAGGCATTTGGGCGTGATGTTGAGAAGTAGAGGTAGTGAGAAGGGGAAATGTGAGGGGGCAAGGCCGGGACAATCAACGTTCAACTCGGAGTTGTAATCAGATTTCATTTTCTGTCCAAACAATGACCTCAAAAATCGACAAGAAATTCAAAAATCACAATGGCATGCCAACTAGATGTCTACATGTTGTATTACGTTTTCGGTGTTTTGTGGCATGAAAGGCGTCGTGGGGGTCCTGAGGAACAGGGCTCTGAACTCGGCGGTTGCTCTCCTATGGCGCTCCGCACGCTCCAGCAAGTCGGCAGTGGCTTTTTTGAAGTCTTCGGCGAGACCCAGCCATTTGTTGATCTCTCTTGTCTGTCTGTCGCAGCGGGTTGTGATCTCATTTAACAAGGCATCAAGAGAGCTCGAGGTGTCGATGGTCTCAGAGCTCTCATCGATGGGCTCTGAGTTTGCAGTGTGAGTATCTGCCGTGTCAGGAACAGTAAATGACCGTTGACTCACCTTTCTCGCTGTTCTGTGCCATGTTGAGTCAAGCGTGATCCAAGAGCGATGTGATATCCTGTCACGCACGTGATATAAGATGGAGTGAGTAGTAAGGGAAATGAAGATGGATAAGTAGAAGAGAATAGGCAAGAGAGAAGAGGTCTCCCAAGTCCTACCACCATGTGCATAGTCACATGTGTACGCAGTATGACCGTCAATAGACATCCACCTGACTGTATTCTCTCAAATATCGACTGGTTGCTCGATACCGCTTCTATCAAGAAGTTGACGCATCATTTCTCTATGTTCTAGCATGACGACTTTCTTTCCAGAATACTAGTCTTTGTATGTATGCATACTACCCGTTAGGATACTTCAGCTAAGACATCGTATGGTACTGATACTGCCCATTTCAACATCCAATTGTCTTCACGTTGGCTATAGCAGAGGCTTCCCATTTAGGCAGTTGATAGGAGTGGACCACCAATCCACCAATCGGCATGGAGATCCAATACAAAAAATGGGTCCGTACGCCCTTCTACGTGAAGATTTGAGGTACCTGAGAGAGGAGAGGCAATGACGAGTGAAGGGCAAAGATATAAAGACCGCACAAGTACCGCAATCTTCGATTCCTCTTTCCATTCCAAAACTACCATGTCCCCTCATAACAGTCGCCCTTCCACCAAGGCATTGCACGCCGACGATGCTCTAAATCTAGTGGCTGATGTCGCCCCACCAATGCATCTATCAACCACTTTCAGATACCCCAACGATCCAGCCCAGCTCGTCCCATCTGAAGATCCGGTGGTAAGTCTCAACCAAGCACAGACATTAGGTACCTACTAACCATCCTGACAGGATGAATTCAACGGCAAGAACTATGTCTATTCCCGTGAATTCGCCCCAAACCCAACCCGCTTCGAGGCAATCCTCTCCTCTCTCCTGAGGGGCAACGCAGTAAGCTACTCAAGCGGGCTAGCAGCACTGCACGCCGCCCTAACACTGCTTAACCCGCGCCGCGTCTCCGTCGGTGAGGGATACCACGGCAGCCACGAGGTCATCGCCGTGATATCCCGTCTCTCCGGGCTACAAAAGCTTGCGCTGGACTGCCCCGCCGAAAGCCTGGACGCAGGCGACGTCATTCTTCTCGAGACGCCTGTCAACCCGCTCGGCACGGCATACAGCATCGAGGAATACGCCCGCAAAGCCCATTCACGCGGCGCATTCCTTATTGTCGATAGCACCTTTGCGCCGCCCGGCTTGCAAGATCCTTTCCTCTGGGGCGCGGATATTGTCATGCATTCTGGATCGAAGTATTTTGGCGGACATAGTGATCTGCTCTGTGGTGTGCTTGCCACGAAGCGTGCCGATTGGACGTCGCAGCTGTTTGAGGATAGGTTTGCGCTTGGAAGTGTTATGGGTGGGATGGAGAGCTGGCTTGGAGTCCGGAGTCTGCGCACGCTGGAGGTAAGGGTCCAACGCGCGAGCCTGAACTCGACGAAGTTGATTGCATGGCTTCATGGTGCTATGCAGGTTTCGTCTGCTGCTGCGGGTAGTGACGAGTTGCTGGTTCAATCGGTTGTGCAGAAGATCTATCATGCTAGTCTGCAGGATGAGCCATGGTTGCAGAAGCAAATGCCAAATGGGTTTGGGCCGGTCTTCTCTATCGTCTTGCACAGTGAGGACTTTGCAAAGGTGTTGCCGACCAAGCTCGGATTCTTTCAGCATGCTACGAGCCTGGGAGGAGTAGAGTCGTTGATTGAGTGGCGGGCCCTGTCAGATTCGAGGGTTGACAGAAAGCTGCTGAGGTTGAGCATTGGCCTGGAGCATTGGGAGGATCTCAAGGATGACTTGCTCCAGGCATTCAAGTCGCTTCTAGGATGATGGTTAGGTCTCTATGTCATTTTGGAGTTGAGCATATGAGCCATCTGATATGAATGTAACGTTTCAGAGAAGTTTGACATGTTGATGCTGGTGATGTAGTAGTATTTTCGGAACTGCCTCTGTACCTTGTCGAGTCTGGGCATCTTTCTTTTCTTTTCTTTCCCCATGAAGTTGTCCTTTATATTAGAAGGCAGTCACGACCCAAATTACCAATATCAAATATCCACCGTGGGGAAATTTCCATCCCTTCCCGTTGGTCCCAGTACTCGTGGAGAATCTTCGCGGCGTTGATTACATTCAGACAGCTTGTAGCGATCCAGAACTTCTCCAAAGATCCAACCAGAAACCTCTTCTGTGCCTGAGATCGGCATTCCAAGCCTGCAACGAAAATGGCCCACAGGACACACTTAAAGAGTGCTTCATGGTCTTTCAAGATGTCAATCAGACCCAAGAGCTCAGAGAGCAGATTGTCCTGCTCTGTGACGGTCTCTGTGAGTGCGTCAAGAACGCGCCTCCCATATAGTAAAGCTCCGAGTTTGAATACTTGCGACAATGTACAGAGCTCATCGACGGCGTTCGCAGGACACCGTTTCGAGGGAAGATTCGAAGCCCACGCGTAACAGTCAAAGTGCTGGATTAGTTCCAGCATAGCGGTGGTATCTTGTATATGTGCTTGGACAGTGGTATCATCCGGCAGCTTTGCTGCAATGGCGTCTCTTTCATTGGAAAGGAACTGAATCGCTGTCAGCAGAAACTCCGGACAACCAAGGAAGGATTTCTCAATTGCTTCATGGGTTTGGGTTTCCGCTTGATCCGTGGCAACAAATTCTGATAACAGCTTTGGTCGTAACAATGTTGCTCCCAATGTTTCAATACTTGGCTAGTTAGTCTCTGACATCTCTTTATTATCCAGTACGCCGAATGGAACTCACACATGGATTTGGCTAGTGATGAAGCCCCGTATTTCTTTAACGGTCTGGCCAGGCCCATTATTGAGTCCAGCCTCCGACCCCAGCAGCGGCTGGTGGGACATGATCAGACTTTTGGCACCCTCAAGGTGGAAGTTCCAACCTTCGCTTCCAGACTCAAGGAGGTCCAAGAAGATGAGCAGGAATATGCTAGCGACAGTTGTGTCACTTTTGTCTGATCCCTCGTCACCGAGTACTCTTGTGAGCGCCTCCATAGCTTGATGCTTGAAAAGGAGCGCATCACGATTCGCATTAATGAAGCCAGGAGATGTCGGCGCTTGAATCTGACAGAATGGGCGGCCTGTATTAGCATGATGCCGCGCTGCAAGGGCAAGAATGGCCTTCTGCAAGACAAGATCTTTCAATCCAAAGGATATCAAGCTCCTAAATGGATTTCGGTCGCTGTCGTACACAATGAACAGTTTGCATATGCGTTCATTATCTGTCTCGATGTCAGCGATTCCCTAATCAACCATCGAATAATTGTACTGCTGATCTTACAGTAGTCTATGTAGTATCTCGAGACTTGATCCAGATTCGAGATGGATGGATCTAGCAGGGTAAATGGCAGGCTTTTGCTTGCAGAAGCTGCGACCACAGCGCTAGACAGTTTCTTCGGTGATCGAACTGACTTCACGATTCCAGAAGATTTCGCACGGGGCCTCTCTAGATTTCGCTCATACGAATGGCCTTGCATCTTCCCGCGGATTGCCACGCCCTTAACCCACCGCAGAGGTCTCTTGTCGAAGCATTCCACCCCGGCCTTCTCGCACTTGGCGCAGGGTGTTCCGGACTGGTCGCATTGGATGCGGCGATTTCGACATGTCCAGCATGGCTGGCATACTACTGCCTCCATCTGGAAGTGACATGGCACGGGGGTGTACGGAGTAGTGGCGAAGAAATGGCAATAAAATTCGCATTTCCGGGCCGACTGCCCGGGCGGGCCGGTACCGGTAGCCGGGGTGGGGGCGATGGCCCTTGAGAGGTCGACAACCTTTCTACACAGCACAAGATTAACAAGACAGAGACCTCCGGAACTTGTTCATAATGTTGATCCCTCAGAAACGCATAATATTTATTTATTTATTGTTCTTACTACTGATTAGGCGGTTGGCCGCCTCGCCCTGTGGGCAAGCAGTCCCTCGACTGCCTCCTCGGTTCGAATCCAGCTTTTTATGTACATCGTACGGGGCGTCCGGCGCACGCGCCTCCGCCCGCAACTCCCATCGTTAGCCTCAATCCAATGGTGCTAGGCCTCGTCCGTCCAGCTTGGTGACAGGTCTTAGTGCATGTCACTAAATTTTCTTATTTTTTCCCCTCCTTCCGATTCAATTCCTTTCCAATGAAAGAGACGCCATTGCAGCAAAGCTGCTGGATGATACCACGGTCCAAGCACATATCGTGCTTGGGTGAGGAGCGAGCTCTTAGCTTTGGTAAGCCCCGAATGTAACTTGAGAGGGTTGAGCATCGGGTCTAGGTCGTAGTCATCTGCTGCTTCCCCACTGTGACTTCGTCTCTCTCTCGCGTCGTCGAGTTTCCGTCTTCTCCTGGACTTCCACTCCCGTAGCGTCAGGTCGTCTACGTTCACGTCTGTCCACCGCGCCGGGTTGGGTGCTTGTGAAGCAGACATGTCATCTGTATCTGGAGTAACCCAGTGCTCGGCCCACTCTCGCCTTCGTAAGACGCTTCCTGGTGGAGCGGCGCGGACTGTTCGCCTACTTCGTCGCGCTCTCACCTTCGCTGTCACCCCAGCACATACGGTGCGAAGGAGTGCTGCCATTCCGGTTCGCTCGAGTCATTGCTCGGCCTTCGCCACTCACCTCGAGAGATAGAGGCCCAATGGGGGCACCACCCTTCGGACTCAACATTATGAATAGGTCTCGCCTTATATGCCCCAATGACAGCCCGAAGACATTTGGTCTGAGCCGTGAGCAGGGACTTGGCGGGGCCTCGGGGGTTGCCGTCCTTTGGTGTGGGTGTGTGCCATGCGCTGGCGCCGTACGCCATCACACTTCGGATGACCTTGGTGTAGATCTACCTGGCGTTAGAGACACGAACACCCCAGGTTTTGCCGGCGAGCCGGGTGAGTGCCAGGGATTGGGTTTCCAGTTTGGTGCGAACCCTCTTGGCGTGCTCTTTGAACGATAGCTTCCGGTCTAGCCAAACTCCGAGAAACCGAGCTGACTCGACAGGGGCCAGGGTAGCCCGACCCCCCGTCGAGGATGCGGACTCCTTCCGTTAGGGGAAGGCGCGTCCTGGAAAAGTGAATCAGCTCACTTTTCTCTGGTCCAAATCACATGCCTCTTTCCTTAGCCCACTCGAGAAACGCATAATAATACATAGTAACGAGGCTCTTGATTCTGCGTAGAGCTGTTATACTTTCCTAAGCGCATTCGATTCGCTACTAGTAAGGAAAGTCGTACCTACCTTGGAAGGTCCCGAGATGTCTTTTACATTGTTGTTCCAAGACCAGGAAAGTACAACCCAGAGAGCTGTTTCCGTGCTCAACGGCATCTATTTGGCCAATGAATAGAAAGTCCCTGCCAACCTAGATTCCATTTGCACCTTGAGACCGTAGAGAAGCATTGGGCTGAACTGGACCGCACACTCCGAATGTCTACACCGGTGACAGTGAAACTTGAAATCTCCACGAGAATGAACTTATGAGTAACCACTCACTCCCCCCGCCGAATTGCAGTACTCGATGCCCGCCAAGCATGCTCAAGGAAGCAAGTTCAAGCAGCCACAAATAACAGACCCGAGCGACCCAATCAAAATACAAGACGAGATAACGCAGACCCAAGAAAATGGAGCTCATAGCATCCACTATTTCAGATCAAATACCCTTGATTGGGGGACGAAGAGCAGTCACTGAAATTGGAAGAGAGGCTTCTCAGCGAGTCAGCCATCAGCATACCAAAGCCACCACGCAGTATATTTAGAACTTTTAGCTTAATCCAGCGCAGCCCTAATTGGTTGATCAGTGTGGGCCTACAATAAAGTATGTCTCTGCTGATTGGCTCGCTCGGATTTGTATTCTTCTGATTGGTCTGGTCGGCTCCTGACATCATTGGCGGACATTTAGCTACCCGCTATACCCAATCGAGTAACATTATCACACCGTCAACGGAGTACTCCGTATGAATGCTCAAATTTAGCAGCATTTCCTTCGCGTTTCAGTATTTGTGCTCGGCTGCAGATAGACAGTTGGGTAGTTAGTGTTTGGGCTTGGGTTCCTCTGTATAAATGTCCGAGTCCGCACACTGAATGCAATCTACTGATTTATCTACACACAGATCTTCCATAGCGAACAGCAACAGACTACTTCGGATTGAACATACACAAAGCGACCTCAATTCCTCGTCTGGCTCACTGTATGTCCCTACCCAATTGACCTCTCATCCAATTCGTATTTACAACTAAAACAACGCTATCTCCAGCCTCCCAAACCACTACAATGCCCGCCATCCCACCAACCATGTCAACCGAACCCACTTCCTCACAAACCACAATCACAATGGCTACAACCCTACTCAAGCGCAGCGGCCTGAGTGACCCCGATAAATATCCCCTCTACGTCTTTGTTATCATCATTGGCTGTATATTCGGCTGTCTGATCGGGTTCAGCGTATACGCCATGTTCCATGGTCTCGACGATTCAGAACAGTTCAAAGATGTCTCGAATGAGCAACGGCAATACATGCGTGAGACGAGATACCGGAATCTGAATAGGTTGGCTATTGAGGCTAGGAGGCCCGATATGATCATTCCTATCAATCCTTGATGAGCATGTTTGTGAGGAGATTTGAATATTTTGTGTTTGGGGGTTTGAATGGGAGTGGAATGCGTTACATACTCCTGGGTCTTTTTTTGCCAATGGCGTTTTGGTTCTTGTATATTAAGAGGGTCATATACTTTGGAATTTGAGATGGATATAGTTACGTGGTGCATCATACTCGATAGCTAGTGCAATGTTAAATTCACATCTAATTCCGACAATAGTTGGAAGATAGCATGATGTGGGTTATATAATCGTGAAGTAGAGAAAAAAGTAGGTACAGAAATGGCCAACGTTGAGCGTCGTCAATAAAAGCATCCCGGGGAAGGGAGGTATCATAAGAAGAGGGATTATGTAGAAGTGAAGTTGAAAAATGTGAGGTAGTCAGACAAATGAGGCCTGTAGAGCCTCATTTAAATTGACTGATCCCTGGTAGTGTCTGAAGACACCCAATACATATGTTCAATAATGTACAGTCAGTCCAAGCTGATTTAGAAGTTGGCAACCATGGCCGCCATAGCGCCGAAGGCCAAGGTCAACACAGAGACGCCGGCGGTGGTAGCATCGCCAGTGGAGGTGGATGAGGAAGCGGCGGCAGCAGTAGTTGCGGAAGCCATGAAAATCTCGGCAGAACCCGTGAGAATGTGGGGTTGATAGGTGTAGCTCAGCGTCGGGCTCGACTTAGGCAGGTTGGTGCTGGAAACAGCAGAGCTCATAGCGTGAGTCGTAGTGGAGCTGGTAGAGGTAGAGGTAGAGGTGGCAGTCGCGGTTGAAGTGGAGGTTGAAGTGGGAGTGGGAGTAGAGGTAGTGGTGGTCTCGGTTGTGCTAGTTGAGGTGGGAGTAGGAGTCGAGGTGCTGGTGCTGCTAGGAGTGGAGACCGGAATCGTCTCAGACGAGGTGCTGCCGTCGCTCTCCTTCTCGAAGACAACGATATGGGCGGTCTGACCCTTAGGGATGGTAACGACACAGCCCTTAGCACCGCCAGCGCCGGCGAAGATGTCGTCACCAACCATCTCGTTGACATCGTTGACAGCAGGGTCGATCTTGCAAGGCAGGCCTTCGCAGCCGTCACCCTCGCAGTTAATCTCGACACCGAAGTCAGGCCTTTCGTTGCGGAAGGGGGTGGTGGGTTCCAGGTAGATAGGGTTCCAGCCAATCTTCAGGAAGGTGTTGCCATCGGCATCGGTGTTGGCACCGGCAGTGTACGGGGACCAGTTGCCAACGGGCTTTTCGGAGCTACCCCAGACGCAGCCTTCCTCCGTGGTGACACCGGGAGGGTTGATGTAGTACTGGGCAGATGTGGAGCACCAGTAGGACATGCCAGGCACGGCCAGATCGGCCAGCGTCTCCACCAAAGTGGGAATGAGCATAGCCTCGTTTCCGGGAAGCACTGTCTGGCAGAAAGACACAGACTTTCCAGCCTTGTTGTGCGCCTTCAGGACACCAGTAGCCGACTCACAGTAGTCGCGGTTGGGGAAGGGCTTCTGAATATTGCCGTCGTCATCACAGTATAGTCCACCTCGCATGGACAAGGGGTAGGTGTAAGAGGTGGCCTTGGGATCCCACTGCATGGATACCTCACCGGGAGGGCAAGCGTATGGGCAGTAATTGCCAGGCTTGCAGGGCTCGTCAGGGCTCATAGCCCAACCGGCGTTATCGAGATTCGGGGTAATGGCAACCAGGCCAGCGTCGGTGGGGAATTGGCACTTCCCGCTCTTCTTCTCCAAAGCCACATCCCGGATCTCGTGGTGATGGCTGTGGCCATGGCTATGTTTAGCGGCGGCACTTCCAATGAGGGCGACAAGCGCCAAGGCGCCGGATGATGTGATCTGGAACTTCATTGTCAGGGGAAGTAAACTTGGCAATTGGCCAAGAAATTTAAACGAATGTATAAAGCGAATGGCTAAGTCAAACGAGTGACAAAAATAATATACGGCCGATGGCCAAGGACAGACACAGTGCTCACAGAGAATGAAGGTCAAGAGGGAAAAGAAAGAGACAGGAAAGGCACCAGGAAAAGGAACCAGACTTTTGCAATCTCCTGGAGCAGATCCCCGGCCCTCCAGGTCCAGGGGTCCTGCTAACCTGAAAGAGAGTGGAATCTGGGCCGATGTGTACACCACTCCGGCGCAGGGCAGAGCCTTAGCCTCGTGAGTGGCGCCAACTCCGCCCATAATTGCCGTAATTCCCCATACATAGCTGCACACCGAAACAGGAAACCTGCGCGCTTTCTCGGACCCTCCGCAGAGTTTGTATGCCCACGCAACAAGCTCCATTTGTGGAGTCACTAGAGGCTTAGCGTCAGGGGTAGTGATGGCCTACAGCCAATGGTAGGTGGACCAACCCCGATGGTTCCTGCTTAGCAGTGAAAGAGGCCAATAAAGCCTGAGGATGATATGAAGCTGTGGAGTTGTGTCTTGGACTTTTGTCAACAGTGAAAAGGAAGGTCAAGGTCGAAGATGGAAGGTTGCTCGGAACGCAACATCCAATCTCTCACATGACACTACACATAACATTTGAAGCATCATTCTCGATCAAATGACAATGTTTCAACATGATTATATTACACTAACGCCAATTTTCAATTGACAACGGCTTTCGTCCGAAGCACTCGATCACCTGTGGAAATCTTCGTTGGTTGGTAGCCCGTCAATCCCAATCAAACCCACCGCAATGAACTGGTCTGGACCGGATGATCGTCATAAAAGTCTGCACATATCCATTCCAGAAGCCAATGACAAGACACCAAGGATCGCGGACCCCAGTTGTGCTTTGATAGGCGCGGATCACATGGCCAAGAGATCCGAAGCGCTTGTGGTTAAAGCTTGGCCTAGACGGTGCAACATAGGGGTCTCCATAACCTCGTGACATCTGGGCCATACACAGTAGAGGATTGTATGAAGATGAGGGTTATGGTCTCAAAGACATACAAGCTACAGAATCAGACATCATGTATTCACAATGCAACTACTCGTCTTGTTGAGCCTCAAGGTCCTTCCACCCAGCAAAGGCCGAGACATCATCCCGATCTCTCCAACCCCAAGCAATGCAGTAATGCCGTGCAAGTAGCTGCCACTCCTCCATCTCATCCAGCATCTCAAGGCTAGCAACTCTGTCTTTCTCTTGCTCGCGAACCCATCGATTCCAGATGAACTCAATATCAGCGGCAGCCTGACCAGTACCGAACCCCTGCTCTCGGAACCGACCCCGCTGCGCCTCAAGTGACGCATACTTGTGGAGAGTCTGCAGCTGGATTCCCCTCGTCGCAAGATTCGACACCATTATACGACCGAAAGAATCATCCGGGCTAATGGGCTCATATAGGATCAAACCAAGAGGAGCAGCATCTGTTTGCGTCACCTGCGCGCTGCCATCGAGCCCGGCTGATGTAGGCCCAGGACCAAAAAGTCGTTGTGTAAAAAACGCGACCACATCTTCCGCTTCGGTGGGCGACAAATATATCAAACAGCACTCAGAGATCAGCAAAGTGGGCAATGTCGTGTCTACCCCTGGCAATGCTGTAGTGGGATCACTGCATCTCGACAGCGACCGTAGATCAACAGGGTGGACATGGTATGACGGCGAATGGAGCGCGTCCCCTGCCTCTGACACGGTAACTCCATTCCCATTCTCCGATAGAGCTGTAGATGAGCCAATACCCAATGCACGCTGCAGTATAGGTGTCGAGCGAATGGCGCGGATCTTGGCTGTTGTGTTGACGGCGAAATCGAGCTCGTGGTAGACGAAGTCCGGTGTTTGACGCGTCGAGAGAAGTCGGAAAACGCGCGTGTCCGACCCGGCGCCTAATGAGATGATCTGTTTCTTCTGTGTAGGTTCCGGGGAGTAAGGGCCGAGAAAACTGGCCACGAGCTGGTCGATCGCTGTTGTGCGAACGTAGGTTCCTGTGTGGAGAGGTGTCCAGGTCAGTCGTACGTTCGCTTCTCCTTACAGCGAGGTGTGTAATGGCTCACCTCTGTTGATGATTGGGAGTCGCCGCGTCGCGCTCCCGGGTGTCAATGCTGTGGCGTAGGCATCTTCGAGGTATCCGAGCTCGACGGCGCTCAGGCGGGACACGCTTGCGTCATTGTCTGTTCCTTGGACAATGCGATCTTTCCCAGGGGGGATTGAATCATCTGTACCTGTACCACGACCTCGGCCTCGACCACGTCTTAGAGTGTTTAGGTTGGGGATGTGAGCCATTGAGGAGGAGAAGCGTGGAGAGGTCCCCGGGTCCGGTGGTGGGGGTTGTCATGCGGCCATGCCGCTTCTATCACATTATCCCCTCCTTTGCCAGAATATGCGTCTGGTTCAATACTAATTACATTATTCGGCGCTTTTCAACTTTTCTGAAACCTTATCCAATCTAGTCGCCACGACTAGATTGGATAATCCTTGTAGGCCTTTGGCGCAAAATATGACCTGACGTGGGTACCGAGTTCCAGACGTGGTAAGCCTCCCGCCAACTGGCAAACTATCCGCCAACTGGCAAGGCTATAGGTATCCGTACGAGTTTCCTCAATGATCCCACTGCCACACGTGCCACGTCTGATCTGGTGTTTGCCTTTCCCCACGCAATATCCGCTGTGAATTTTACTATATAGGTCTGTTCAACGACGCAGCGATGTCAATGTAGGAGT
This sequence comes from Penicillium bovifimosum, assembly GCF_028826915.1. Taxonomy (NCBI): domain Eukaryota; kingdom Fungi; phylum Ascomycota; class Eurotiomycetes; order Eurotiales; family Aspergillaceae; genus Penicillium; species Penicillium bovifimosum. The sequence goes on along the minus strand of NW_026622714.1, from coordinate 5,242,197 downwards.
GTAGGTTTTGGGTATGGGTCGAATGTCGATGAAGTGACATGATCGTGGACAATACGAAAAATGGCTCTACTTAGTGACAAGCCTGGAAATCAAGATATGCAGTTATTAAAGCGGAATTGAGTGATCTAAAGCCAATACACTGTAATAGCAAATGAAATAAATCCTGAATCGATTGAGCTACTGAAAGTTTGTTATGTAGGCACAGATCTCGTGAGAGTAGAGGAACCGAAAGAAAAGGACACGAAGAGAAGGCATCCGCAGACGAAACCACCTCGGCGATCCTGGAATAGAGCATCCGTAGGAAGAACAAAGTATGTGACTCTATGAACTCAACGGCCGACACACCCTCCTCGGGCTGTTGCATGTTGATCGAATTGCTGGATCCTGTATGCGGAGGTCTATTCCATGAAGGTTGTCGGAAAAGTTAAGGTGTAATCAAAAGTGGAGACCGTGGAGGTCAAGTGAAGAGATAAGGTCACTTTCATTGCTGGTTTGACCGTGATGGGTTGATATGTTGATTGTGGTGGACCAGGCGCTTCGTGAGATCATTATCTGGTGGCGAGTTGTATCGAGAAATAGAATTGAGATTTGATGATACGATTCATCCGTGAGAGTTGCAGCGTGGCGGTAAGTGTGGGTGGCTGCCATGAATGATGCACAGAGGCCGGGCGGATGATAGAAAGCCCATGCCCCATGTGCCCCATGGGACATGTCCTCAAGATGACCAACACATAGGTAACTATCGAGAGATGGTTGGTCTGGGTGGCGTTGAGCAAGCCCGCAGAGGCCGCAAAGGCGAAGAGCAAAAGGTCAAAGGTCCATGTTGATAGACGGGTTTCATGGTCAATGGTGGTTGGCGGTCAAGATAAAAGAGAGATGCAAGAACCAAGGAGGCAAAGAGCCATTGCTGGGCATGGTAGGCAACAGGTAGCCATGATGATGGCCCAAGTATCGAGAGGCCAATGAGTGCGGATGATTGATGTTTTGTCCGGTTATCGGGATGTAGAGATTCTTTGGTGGCAGCACAACCAATATTGACTGGCCGCTAGGAAGTAGAGGGCGGTGGCATGGAGATTATGGGGAAGAAAGGAAGAGGTGTGTAGAAGGAAAAGAGAAAAAGAGAGCATAGGGGAAGTAGTCAAGGTGAGACACACGAATAACACAAACATTTCCATCACGGGTAACATGCCATGGCATCTTGTCACGGTGCACCATGACTGAATGCCACGACACCCAGAGGTGGAAGGGCCCTCAAGGTAGGTGGCCTGAGGTTGGGATGTCTGAGGTTGGATGGTGCCTGAGATGGAATGATGCCTGAGATGGAATGATGCCTGAGATGGAGTGATGTCTGAGATGGAGTGATGTCTGAGATGAAGTGTGAGAATGATGCAAAAGGAAGGGATGTGTAGAAGGAAAAGAAAAAGAAAGAAGATAAGGAGGAGGGGGTATTTATACCTTTCGCTGAAGTTGAATCAGGTGATGGGTCCTTCCTGAACGAGGAGGAGCGTGGGTTGTGCCTTCCTTATTTCGAAACGAGTTCCTCTGGAAGGAGCGTGGATGGTTCCTTCCCTTTTCAATGAGGACCACAAATACGTGTACGGAACATGGGGATCACCAGTATTGATCATGTAGTGCCAAGGCCTAAATATGCACCAAGAGGCAGATAAAAGGCCCAGTAAGAGCTTGACTTGGTGGCATTGATTAGCTCAGATATTGATAGCATCGAGGTTCCTTTATGTCCTAGCTTAGGCTAAGTCTTACGACAGGAGCGATAAACTGCTCAATTGCAGAAGCGCTGCACATTAACGGCGCTCAACCCAATTTAGATCGGACGAAGGAAATTGCCTGAGAACCATACTCAGCTCCATAACCCTGGTGGGTTGCCCCATTATTGCCATTGCAGCAGTAAGGGTCCGAAGAGTCGCAGTAAGACTGAATCTTACTAGCAGACGGGCAATAGAAACCAGAGGGACGGGCATCGAACTGTATCTCTGTCAGGTCCAAGCCAAACGCAATAATAAGGTAGGGAAATACATACACCTCCAGCCGCACAAGTTCCAACCTCATACGACAAGCCGGCCTTGAACAGCGGATCACCCATGAGAATGGCCGCCTTGACCATGTTCACAGCAGAAGCCGACAGCTGGACAGCGGTGTTGGTGTAGCCCTGGTTAGGGACACCGCCGCCGCACAAAGCTGCGTCCATGATCTCAGCACCCTGAAGCATCCAGCATTAGCAACTGGTGTCGTTTGCGAATAATCCCGAACAGGAGAGCCTTACCTGGGAATATCCGACCAGAACGAGCTTGCTCGATGGACACTGCGAGTTGTAGGAATTGACGGCTGAGGCGACAGCTGCGATGCCCTGTGCCACTGAGGCAGAGTAGTTCACGCCACCGCAGGATGACTGGCCACCGCATGCAGGGTAGTTGATGGCCTCGGCTGTAGAGCCTGGGTAGGCGCTGAGAAGGCCGTTGACGACCGTGCTGGATGAGCCGTATCCGGGAGATACGGTGGTCTCGCGCGCACCGAAGATATGGACGTTAGAGCAGGTAACACGTTTCTCGATGTCGACATCGAGGGGGATGGCGAGGGCGCCACTGGCGAGGAGGGAGAATGTCAAGACGTTGGAAAGCATGGTGCTGTTGAGTCTGCTTGCAAGGTTGAATGTTCAAATCGAAGAGACGACCTTTGGTTTATATAGAGGACAACATCCCCTTGTCGATTGATGCTAGAAGACCATTGCATTTAGCCGTCCAGCGTGGTATCAAGCACGGGGCTTCCTTTGGACCGAAAGGAGATTCTTGCCTAATGGACATTGAGTATGAGAATCCTTTGGACCGAATGGTGATTCTTGCCTAGTGCTTATTTGAGTATGAAGCTCCATTCGTGGCGTGAGTTCTGCTAGGTTGTTCCGCTCCTTCTCTTCAAGCTTTACGTACACGGCATGTTGGCCGCGTTGGCCTAGTATACTTGAAGAGAGAGAGAGAGAGAGAGAGAGAGAGAGAAATTCATTGGCCCGATGTAGCTTGCTCTAAGTATAAGCTGCTATGCGGGGTTGCTATCAGGCCTGCCGACAGCTGCCAGCTGGAAAGTGTGAGCGCCAGCCCACTGGACGACTGTTGGAAACTCGCTTTGCGCATTTCCGACCAGTCGCCCCCAGAATAGAAAAATGTAAACCATAACAAAGGAAAGACAAAAAACAGAAAAAATGAGTGTCGCACTCCTGGCCGTAGGGACCAGAACCACATCTCACCACGTAACATCCCCGTATCCCCTTCGTTCCAGCCGCCCATCCTTGTCGGCTGCCGCTCGTGTGCTCGCTTGGATCAAGGGAGTACAGTGGACCTGGCACTGCACTCCTAAACTGCGCCATCCTTCTTCATAGTATACTTGAATCAATTAACTAGAACTTAGAAGTAAACACCAGATCAGACCCGGCACCTATTACTGTGGGGTGATGATGATGTTCTCATTAGTTAACTCAATTTAGCTCGCTTTAGTTACAGCTTTCGATGTGGGATTATTACGGCAATACGTAGGAAACTAGGAATATACCCTTGCCAGTTGCCTGGAGGTTTGCCAGTTGACGGGAAGCTCGCTAACCCGTCTGGAACTCGGCACTAGTGGATACTGACAACCTACTGGACAGAGCATTTTTGTTGATATTTTATTTCGAAAGGTACTGTACACATGTCCTGTTCACTGTTTGTAAATCCTCAACAAGGAGAGGCTCGAACTATCGGCCATCTCGGGGTTTACAATTGTTGTAACGAACGAAAAGTTTCATCTTCTCGTCGCTGTTCATAAAATTGTAAATCGGCGAGGACCAAACATTCAAGATGCCAGAATCATCAAGTTTGGCCTGCAGATCTTCATTGAGCCATTGGCAAGTAGAATCTGTGCTCCATCTTGGAAGGGCTTGAGGCATCGAATGCCCTTGTTTGATCCCGATTGACGATCCATCTGAAGTGCCGCGGAAAGAGTCCTCAGCCCTGATAACTAGATATTAGTAACTAACTATTTAGTTAATAGACCTATAACAAGGCTCACTTGATATTATCCCAGTACGAGGCTTCTGCCATTGTGACGATATCGCTATTCATTTCCTTCTTATGATGTGATGCGAAGAGATCAAGAGAGAATAGAATTTGATGAGCCCTGTCCCACATCTGGTAATGCTCTGGGTCCGAGGGATCTTGTGGGAAATCATTGAAGGTGTCCTCGAATCTATAGAGATAACGCTTCTCGTCATTAGTAAGTCCTCTGCGATCGATCTTGTACTCTTCAAGCTCCTTCTGGGTGAGTGGTAGGAAGAGACAAGCTTCGGAATCGGTGAATGTTGGATCCTCGGGATCGAAGGATTGGACGAAGACTCCAAATTCCGCGAGATCGGTGTGCGTATGGGCAGGCTTAGACCGAGACAGAAGTTCTTCAATCTAACATGCGTTTAATCGCACAATCCGAAGGGCCCGCATACGATAAGCTTCAAAATCTAAGGTCTCCCGAACTTGGCCTATCGTTTGCTGTCCATTTTCTTAATCGTTGGCATGTCGATATTTACCCAAAAATGGATGTTGGGGTGCAGCGATTGAAAGGCTGCCTTGGAGGAAAGCGACTGTTTTTGGGTAAATATCGATATGCCAACAATTAAAAAAATGTACAGCAAACGATAGGCCAATTTCGGGAGACCTTAGATTTTGAAGCTTATCGTATGCGGGCCCTTCGGATTGAGCGATTAAACGCATGTTAGTATCATGTGAATGTTCTTGCGGAGGGGTGCCAGTGATCTCAATGATCCCTGCGAAAGTGCAATGTGTATTGTTTGCAGGAGCGTGAGCCCTGGGAGCGGTGTGAGCAGTGTTATTGGATATAGTGTGAGCGTGGCAAGTAGGTAAAAGAAGCAAGGTAGTGAAGAAGAATGTAGGGAAGGAAAGGGAAGAGGCAGGAGGTTGGAGGTAGATAGATATATAAGTGGGCGGTAGATGAAAGTTGAAGAATATCTGAAGAATGGTGATGACATGGAAACGGGAAGGTTTAGGGTAGAAGTGCTGGTTTCGGAAGTAAAGTGTAATGCATCATGTGATGTTGTGAGCGAAACTCTTGGCCATTGGTATGGTTGGTACGGAAGCTTGCGAAGGTTTGTTAATACGAAGTGGCGGCGAAATGCGTAGTAGTACATAGTAGAATAGAGTCAGAAGTGTAGCTGTGAAGGACGTCAGGAGGGTAGAGTTGTTGTTGTCTGCGTAACGCTAAGACGGGATAAAAACAGGGATGTTTTTTATTTAATATGGCAAGAATGCTTTGTTTCCATGGTTACAGGGGCAGTACAGGGATGAATACCAAGGGAGGTGGGTGCAGCCTGGCAAATCCCACTTTTCACGTGAAAAACGTGACTCGGGGGTGCTGTGACCTTTTTCCCGGGGTGCAATGGCCTATAACCTGCGAAATGCGCCACCTCCAGGAATGATGCCTCATGCCTGCGCTACGTTCACCGTTCATTCTTTAAGAAGGGGCACAGTCACAGACAGATCGGACACGGAATACACATCTTTTGCCTCTTTCTCAGTTTTCCAATATGGTTCTCGTCAGCTCTCTGTAGGTCATAGAACGTCATTGCTACTGTCTCCTGGCCTGCAGTCCTCCCATCGTCCTGTCTGCGATATCAGACGGCCTCGCGCTCTTCCCACTTCACTAGTTAATATTAGGATCGGGGGTCGGTCACACACGGCACCGCCGCACCGGTCGAACAAAGCAATGTCGTCGAACTAAACGGTTTCCAGGCAAGAATAAAGTATTTGTCATTCTTTTAGCACGCGCAAAAATGGGGATACTACTAGTATTACTTGACTTCAACGTTCGAAACCGCTAAATCAAGAACTACGGTCTACGACGTTTTTTGTCATATTGTTTGTGGCCCCCGCCCCATGGCCGTTTCCCGTCCCGGGAGCGTTCCCCAGCTTGTTTGCTTGATCTGTTTAGCCGACGTCCGAGTTTAGCGTAGGAACTATATACAGATAGGCCTTGAAGGCGGATCGTCAGGTCAGCCGTGAAGAACTGGGGCAGGTACCTGGGCAGATTAGGCTGATTACCAGCCGATGCATAAGCCTTTCAGGACTAGATTGGCTGAAACGAAACAGGGCTATTGGATGTCAGATGGATGGCTGACACGCCTGCAGATAGCTTGTGTTATTTCCCCGCGCTCATATAGGCAATAAAGCCGACAGATATTTATGGGGTATGCGAGTTCGCCGGTCGAGCGGGGTTTCTATTCTTGCTGGAGTTTGCAGTGTGAGAAATAGAATTCTGGAGTATTAGTCCTTTGACTATTGGACCAACAAAAGATCCTTGTTCGTCTTGTCATGTCTCTCTATATACCAATAAAACATCAAGAGTATCTCACTTAAACATACACAAAGTTGTTGCGGCAAAGAGGACAAGTGCTCTGGTTGCTGCTCTTGAACCAGCGGAACAGGCAAACCGAGTGGAAGCAGTTCTTGCACGTGGCACAGCGCTTGTTTGGTGTCTGCATGTCTGTTGAGATAACAGAGTAACAGATGGCACACTCGCTATGGCCCTTCAGAGCACCTTGAACGTTCTTTCGGAAAGCCAGCAATCCGTCCACCAGGTTGCCATTAGCAAACATAATCACTCCCTGGATGATCAGCAGCCAGCTCTTCCACTTCTTCTCATCCACAAGCACGCGACTACGACCAACAACCAAAGCGGACTGAAGTGGATACGCGGGAGGAAGCGTGATGGAAATGGCGACTGGGGGTGATTCCTCATCGACAAGAATGCTGGCAATGATCTCGCCCGTTTTAGGAGAGATCTTCACGTCCAGTGCCCGTTCTTCGTTGGCATCCTGGGTGGCAATCCAGTCGGTCACACTCTTGAGAGCGTCCTCAATTACAAGCGGGGAGATCTATTAGCAAGATTAGTTATAGTTGCACGTATTAAGGGTCGAACCAAGGGCAACTCACGTATTTCTCTGTCCAGGCTTCCACGGGCCCCTTGATGCGTTTCTTGGTGTCAATCCACCAGTTTTTGGTCATATTTCCAGAGTACCTCAGGCACAGATAGTACAGATGCACGAGAAGCCACTGAGTCTCCTTTTCGGCACTTTCGCATTGATCCGGCTCGAATGATTGAATATCGAGTTTGGATGCATCGATCATCTTTCCATGCGATCTTTGGAGGAAGTCAAACGTGAACTCCAGCAGTGGGATAAGAATGTTGTTTTCCCTGATGTTCGTTGAGTAGTATTCCTGGACAGGGAGCGACTATCTATTCGTTAGCAAGCCCGCCTCATGATTTGGGCGAAGGAGTTAAAACGTACAGCATTCGAGAAATGATCAAATACTACCTTCCAGCTGAGAAGGTACGAACGCACAGTAGTCCACATCTTGTCATCTCCATAAGCAGCAGAGACCATCTGCATTGTTGGTGGTTCGAGTAATAGAGATATGAGCTCATCGGGAAGGCTGACTGTAGTCTTTGATAGAGCCAGTTCAAAAGATACCTTTTCCTGGGCATGGGGGATGTAGTGATGGAGAATCGTGTAGGCAGTTCGCTGAACTGCTCGACTGTGTGCAGTCAGAAGATGGAAAGTTTCGCTAACATCCTCTAACTTGTCAACGGGAATGGTGGTGATCAAGCGTCGTAATAACTCAACCGCAACATCACGGGGTTGATGGAAGGTCGTCGAGGAATCTGTAACTTATTAGACAAGCTGCTGTGGGGAGATCCTGCTATGCTTACCAAACGTGTCAATAGTGGAGACCAAGGAGTTGAATAGCCCGGTTTTTAGATCTGACCAGGCATCTTGCACATCGTCGTTGCTGTCACTTTCCGCAATAGACTTCAACCGTGCGAAGAGTCTGAAAGATGACACCAGCAATGGTAGACCCTCTTCCCCTCCATTGGTGTCTCGCAATACCGAGCCCAGAATGTTCATCGTTTCCTCCCAGTGAGATCCGTATATCTCACTGAGAGCTGGCAGAACAAAAGACAAGGTTTTGATCACTTCTGAAGTCAAACCAGAAGGCATCGAGCCAGATTGGAGACATTCAATCAAGTTTTTAGTGAGGAAGACCAGACGCTGGGTCGGAATGTCACTGACAACCTCATCTTCACCTGACAATATGATATTCAACAGGGCCAGCTTTCGGAATCCTGCACAAAATTAGCACCAAACCGACAGATAAAAATCTGATACCTAGGACTTACCGCCCTTGGAGGCATCCTGGGCCTTGAGACCAGTCGAATCGGCAACCAACTCATTACAAATTCTGTTCCCAATAGGGTTTGAAAGGATAGGGCTTCGCAGCACTGCAAACCAGGATGCAGAACGGATGGGGTTCGCTGTTCGGGCTTCCCTGCAGATCTTTCCAACGTCATCCGATGATTTAGTTCTTTGCAATGAATCTGTGATGGTCATGATCTTCACAAAGACTTCGCCAACGCGATAGTCTAGGGGAGAGGTGCCCTGTAATCCGTCCAGTCTGGTTTCCCAGCTCTCGACAAACAATGATGAAATGGATTTTTCAGGTGCAAAGCTGAGTGGTTCATTGTTGCGAAGCCATTCACCGACCATCTTTCGGCCACTGAAGACAATTTCTAAGTACTCTTCGCGCTGATCAGCGAGCTCAAGGCCTGAAATTCCGTTGCAGTTTTCAATGCTCAGATCGTCATCTATGAGTTGGATTGCCAAGGGCAAGAAATAGAACAAAGTCTCTAGGGACTCCTGGTCAAGATTTTTCACGATATCCGAAGTGGTCAGGACGCTAATGGTAAAGGCTGCCAGGCGAAATGCAGACGAGCGGTGGTCGGAATCACGAGGGATAGTCGGCCATAGCGCCTTGAAGGAGTCAGACAGCTCACGCTGTACCAAGTGGACCACGCCCCCTAAAGGACTTGTGATAGCGACGGAAGGCCGAGGGGGAAGTTGAAGGAACGGCGACAAAGATTCCTCCCACGCAAGGCGGGAGGGTAGAACATCTTTGACCGTACCAGTTGCAGCCTCGGCCGTAAGAGTAGGCAGCAACTCATCAGCGATAGCAAGGAGTGATTCAATCCTAGACCATAGTTAGCACCGGCGACTGCGAGATATGACAACTATAGGGCACTTACGACAACGATTCCGCATCCACATGATTGAATGCATGTTGGAGAATTTCGATACCTGATCTGCCACCCACCTCGCCAAGACCGGACTCTTTCAATGATTTCAGCAACGCTTCCGCCGAGCTTGCGACCTCTTCAGATGGTGACTCTGTGAGGAAGAGCAGCTTTCCTGCTAATTTTGACCCATGAGCTCCACCCTGGAATTCCCGAACTGAAGATGGTGCACTCCTTCCAATATGAGAGATTCCGTGCAAGGTATCCATCACTTTGTCGTCCACGGATAATGCATCAATCAAAGACAAAAATATCCGCTCCGACAGTTCACCGCGCGACGTTTTGTTCAGGAGAACTGTGGTAATGATAGGCCAATGAGCGTGGCTTCCGTTGCAAGCTTTAGTAAGAGCCTGCACAACAAGGTAGTTGAGCTTGTCTTTGTGCTTAGCATCGTCGAAATTGAGGGAGGACAGCAAGCTTTGCAGTACGTGTACATTTGACTGCTCTGGCTCAAGCGCCAGCGCCCGCTCAACGACGTTCTCGAAGCTGGAAGCAAATTCATCCCACTTCCGACATTCTAGCATGGTCGAAATTAATTGACCAGCAGACGGAGAGAGCAGAAGCTCCGGTATATCATCCTGGACGAATCGTTGAAGGCTTTCCGAATTTTTTGCGACAGATGGCATGCTCCGGACACACTCCTCTACCGCAGCGGCGGCTCCGTAAGGCTTGCCATTACGGTTGCGCAGAACTTCAATGCAACCCTCGAGAAGCAACGTCGTCGTAATTTCGAATGTCCTTGATAATGGAGGCTCCACATCGGTATCTGCAACCCGCTTAAGTATAGCAGACTTCAGATTCAAAAACCGCTTCGATTGGGCGCATATTGAGTCTTGAGATTCACGGAAGTCCTTCGATTGCTCTGGGGATGACAGCTTCACAGCTTCTAGCAGTCCATTAGAGAGAGATGTACAGAGAGACTGCACCTCCTGAACTTGTCCAGTGGAAGCTAGAGTGGAGAGATAGTTCGCGCAAGTCCCTTCGGCTGACTGGAAAGGAAGTGACCATTGCGTTGATTCTGGATCGATCCGCACATAGTGCACCACCAAGGGAGAAAGACACTTGTCAATGAATTCGGACTTTTGCTCTTGGGGAACCAAAGTCGCGAGCCACCTTCCTATCTGGATATAGGAGTTCCATCCCGCAGTGAGATTTTGACGGGGCTCTTCTCTCGAGTTGAGGCCTTCTCGTAAAGAATCAGTTAAAGCGATTGCGCTCGTTAAAGTTATTCCTTGATCAGCAGTATCCTTGTCGGCACCTGCAAGGACTTCATGGGGAATGTTTCGAAGCAATTGGTCAAGATTTGACCAGTAGCTACCAGATCCACCTTGGGATCCTTTCTGCATGTATTGGCGCAACCTCCTTGATGCAGATGTTTTGCCCGTGTAATCATCCGTCCATACTTGGGGCCTCAACGAGGTCATGAGAAGGAGCGACTCCGACAGTTCGGAGGCGGATCCAATCTGCTGGAGAGACAAGGATTTTCCAATGACAGCTGAACTGACAGTTTTCCAGTCAACCCATCCAGGCTCTCGGGAAATCGCAGATCGAAGCAGGATGTACATGGACCGGCGAACGTATGGGTCATCGTGATAGCAGAGTGCCCATAATTCCTTGCTGCCTAATAGATTCTCTATCTCGGGAAGGTTTTTCTCCAATTCTTCGTCGACGGAATTGGCTGGAGACAATCGATTGTTAGACGGGAAATCATGTGGGTAGTCATTTCAGCATACCTAGTACACGGTTAAAGAGCAAAACTGCGGCCCCCACCACACGAGCATACTTCCCTTCGGCATCATCCCTCTTCACTGTCCTCTCGTCGCTCAGCGTCAAGGCAGTTTGATGAAGAATGACATCATCGACGAAGTTCAAAATGGATGCCTGATAGATCTTCCATACATTGTTTCTCTTCTCTTCCGTGGGAAACACGCTCGTAAATGAATCAAGGGCAGAACGATGTGTTGGTCGATCATTGTCATAAATTCCGGCGATCCATGCTCCGATGATTTTGGGTAAGTTGGGCACGATCCGCTTTCCGACAAGGCCGGCAATTGTACCCTGGATCGGATGAGCAAGTTGGCGAACTCTGCGAGATAGATCGATTGAAAGTCTGGGGTAAATCTTGACCTGAATGAAGCCACTGTTAGTACATGGTGCGGGTATAAAGAAGCGATCTATACGTACCCATGCGTCTAAGAACCCATCATCCAGAGTCGCATTCCTCTCCGCTACACTTAAGACATGGTCTTGTAGATCCTCCACTGCCTTCATGCGTGTAATCTCATCTTTCTTCAGTAAATTCTTGAACGCGATAACTAATTGTTGGTCCGCAATGCGAGAAAGATCTGGCGGAGGTGCAATGTATGTGAGACTGGACGGCTCCTTTCCGTGGCTGGAAAGTCCAGAGAAGCCTCCAAATGTACCAAAGGCAGTCGCAGCAGCGCGACTGCTGGAGGCCTGGGACTTGAACTTTTTGCTCATGTGGGGTATGAGGTCAGCGGGATAAGGAAGTAGTGGGGGAGGAGTTCGATATCGAGGATTTCGTAAAGGCCTCGGAGAGAGTGAGGGACACTTGGCCTTATTGATGGTTCGAGATGTGACCGAAGCCTGTACCACACTTCAATTGTGTATGTGAAGCTGTAAGCATCTCCAAATCGAGTCTCCGAAAGATGCGGGACAAAAGATAGCAATCATCACGTGATCTGGTGTCATCGCTGTCCCAGATAGGACAAGCGCGAAGACGGAGCCGCGCGAGATGAGAGCGCAAGCTCACCTCTTTTGATCCGTTGCCCTCTTGCGTTCTGCATCGGAGCCCAGCCAAGATGAAGTTCTTCATTGAGTACGTTCTTTGCGTAAATGTGCTTATATATTAGTGATCAAGTCAAGCTAATCCTGCTTTTCCTGTTAGTGATCTTCCGGTGCTGTTCCCGTATCCTCGCATTTATCCAGAACAATATGCCTACATGTGCGACCTCAAGAAGACCCTCGATGCAGGGGGTCACTGTGTGTTGGAAATGCCTTCGGGTACTGGCAAGACAGTTTCACTATTGTCGTTGATTGTCGCCTATCAACAACACTATCCGGAGCATCGCAAGCTCATATACTGCTCCCGAACCATGTCCGAGATTGAGAAAGCTTTGGCCGAGCTGAAGGCTTTGATGGAGCATCGTTCTAAGGAGTTGGGCTATGTGGAGGAGTTCCGAGCGCTTGGTCTTACGAGTCGAAAGAACCTTTGCCTTCACCCTTCGGTGAAAAAAGAGAAGAGTGGCACAGTGGTTGATGCCAGGTGTAGAAGCCTGACTGCTGGGTTCATCAAAGAGAAGAAGGAGCGTGGTGAAGACGTTGAACTTTGCGTGTACCACGAGGTAAGACCTGTTGCTTGCAATGGAACGTTGCGAGAGCTAACCGGCCTAGAATCTTGACCTACTCGAGCCCCACAACCTTGTACCACCAGGAGTATTTACACTTGACGGCTTGCTAAGATATGGAGAAGAGCATAAGCAATGTCCTTACTTCTCCGCTCGGCGTATGGTAAGTCAACAAGCCAGATCTCTGTATAAAACGTCTTATTCCTGACAACATTTACTAGATGCCATGGTGCAACATCATCATCTACTCCTATCACTACCTTCTTGATCCAAAAATCGCCGAACGGGTATCCAAAGAGCTCTCTAAAGATTGCATCGTGGTTTTCGACGAAGCCCACAACATCGACAATGTCTGTATCGAGTCACTCAGTATAGATCTGAGTGAGGATTCTCTACGAAAGGCAACCCGAGGAGCAACCAATCTGGAACGCAAGATCGAAGAAATGAAGAGCACAGATGAGGAGAAGCTGAAGAATGAATACACAAAATTGGTTGAGGGTCTGCAAGAAGCAGAGAGAGCCCGGGATGAAGATCAATTTATCTCGAACCCGGTCTTGCCAGATGATTTACTAAAGGAAGCTGTTCCTGGTAATATTCGCCGGGCCGAACATTTCATCTCTTTCTTGAAAAGATTCATTGAGTACTTGAAGACTCGGATGAAAGTGACCCATACCATTTCCGAAACACCCCCTTCTTTCCTCACTCACTTGAGGGACCTTACCTATATTGAACGAAAACCTTTAAGATTCTGCGCTGAGCGCCTTACATCGCTTGTGCGGACGCTGGAGCTTGTCAACATCGAAGACTATCAGCCTCTCCAGGAGGTGGCCACCTTTGCAACACTGGTCGCAACCTACGACAAGGGATTTGTTCTGATCCTCGAACCATTTGAGTCCGAAGCGGCCACTGTACCAAATCCCATCTTGCATTTCACGTGCTTGGATGCCGCCATTGCTATCAAGCCGGTATTCGATCGTTTCAGTTCTGTGATCATCACCTCGGGAACTTTATCGCCTCTAGAAATGTATCCAAAAATGCTGGGATTCACCGCCGTTATGCAAGAATCATACAGCATGACACTCGCCCGACGATCTTTCTTGCCCATGATCGTCACTCGCGGTTCGGACCAGGCACAAGTCTCGTCTTCGTTTGGAATTCGTAATGACCCCGGTGTTGTGCGAAATTACGGAAGTCTGGTGACCGAGTTTTCTCGAATAACACCCGATGGCGTTGTGGTCTTCTTCCCTTCTTATCTATACATGGAGTCGATCATCAGCATGTGGCAAGGTATGGGAATTCTAGATCAAATCTGGAATTACAAGTTGATTCTCGTCGAAACCCCTGATGCACAAGAGTCTTCACTCGCATTAGAGACCTACCGAACAGCATGCTGCAACGGACGTGGCGCAATTTTGTTCTGTGTCGCTCGAGGCAAGGTATCTGAGGGTATTGATTTCGATCATCAATATGGTCGGGCAGTGTTGTGTATTGGTGTTCCCTTCCAATATACCGAGTCTCGAATTCTCAAAGCCCGCCTCGAGTTCTTACGTGAGAATTATCGTATCCGCGAAAACGATTTCTTATCTTTCGATGCAATTCGACACGCCGCTCAGTGCCTGGGTCGTGTCTTGCGTGGCAAGGACGATTACGGAGTCATGGTGTTGGCAGATCGCCGCTTCGAGCGAAAGCGCCCTCAGCTACCCAAGTGGATCAACCAGGCAATGCTGGACAGCGAAACTAATCTCAGCACCGATATGGCTGTATCAAATGCTAAGAACTTCCTCCGGACCATGGCTCAACCTTTCAAAGCGAAGGACCAAGAAGGCATCTCAACTTGGGGATTGGCTGATATCGAGCGCCATGAGGCGAAGAGAAAGACCGAAGAAGAGCGGATGATGAGAGAGGAGGCGGCAAATGGGAACGGGCACGCTATGAATGGGATGATACCCTCTGCATCCCGGATCGTCGAAGATGAGTATGATGACGATATCGATGAAGATCTTATGATGCTCGACGCCCGCTAAAATAATCTTGTGCTACGGGGCGTACATAGAGGCACATATACTGGCATGGGCTCTGGGGCGTTTGGAATTAGGCATAGTGCCAATTAGCATGGGCGGTGTTTCTATGATTGGAATAATTTACGTTCTCCATTCAATTCATGATCAACCACGAGTATCTACATTGAACCGAAGGAGTAAAGCACTCTCCGTTGACGAGGCTTAACTCAGGTACTAATTTATTCATCAAGTACATTTGCACACTATGAGGGAAATCATTATCCTATTTCTTACCCGCCTCGAAAATCACCTTGTGGGCACGCATGTTATGGAAATCGTCATATCTGCCAAAAGGTCAATTGAAAGCTCTCAAAGGTCTGGCCGAGAACAACTTACGCCTGAACAGCCTGCGAAAGTGGGCGGATATCTCGAGACATGAAGCTGAGAGATTGTTAGAACCCGAAACAAAGAACAAGCGAATAGCCGGGACAGGCAACTCACTCAAGGATGTCCTGTTTCTTCTCGAAAAACTCCATAGCCGGAGCGAAGATACCTATATCTTCATCAGCAAACAGTCACCCCAATATCATGTGGGAGGTTCAACATACTCCGAACAGGGCATCGACCCATCTGCAGACGCAAATTCTTCCCATAGGCTTCATTCCCAGTCCACGGGATATCCTGGTTGTGCACGCCGACACTCGAAATCCGTCCCCAGGGCCGTAACATATCAAAGCCCATCCTGAGGGCGCTACTATGACCAACGACCTCAATAACGATATCCGCACCACGGCCCTCGGTAAGCTCCTTCACCCGTTCCCGTAGCGCGTCACCATCCTTCTCGAAATTCCACGGCTCGGCTCCTAGACTCTTTGCAAGCTCCAACCGATCCGGCACGCTATCAATTGCGATGAGGTTCTTGGGCTTGTGCTCAAGAGCACTAATAAGTGCGCAGATACCCACCGGCCCACATCCAAAAAGAAGTACCGTGCTGTTCTGGACCTCCTCGGTACTTGTGCCGGAGAAAGCGTTCGAGGCAGCAAAGTATCCGGTAGGGAAGATATCAGCCATCAAAACCAGCTTTTTCTCGTCGACTGTCTCGGGGATCTTGAAGAGCGTTGAGTCGGCTAGTGGGACGCGCACGTATTCGGCCTGTCCGCCGTCAAGTATAGCGGTACCGTATAGCTGGCTCCGTGCGCATCGAGAGGAGAAACCGCGGACACAGTAGAAGCATTCTCCGCAGCTTACGGTGAAGGGGGAGACTACTCGGTCTCCTTTCTGGAAGTTTGTGATAGAAGATCCGGTCTCGACTACTTCGCCGGTGAATTCGTGGCCCATGATGAAGCCTGTGCCGGAGGGTTGGTGGCCGCGAAAGACGTGGAGTTCACTTTTGTAGCATGTTAGTGTTTATATACTGTTTTGAAAGAGCGAGTCGTGATCTCTTACCTGCCACATAATGCTGTGTATCGGACCTTCAAGATCACATCGGTTGGATCTTGGATCTTGGGGATAGGTCTTTCCTCTACAGCCACCTGTAATGGGCCCTTGAACACGACGGCTTGCATTTCGATATGTGAATTTAGCCTCTTTGAGTTTTCGTCTGGATAAAATATGCAATATTGACAGGTTCAGGTCTGGTGGCGGAAGTAATAAGTCGGCTTGTCGATTATGCGGGGAAATGCCTTGATACTCTTCGGCGACATCACCGAACGGTCCAACGGACCTCGGTAGATCTCAGGCTTCAACTGCTCATGTCTGCAACACCACATCCTGGCCATCAAAGTCAACTAGGTAATGATACCCAGGGTTGCCTAAAATTTATATAGAGGATAAAATGAACCTGGCGCTATGGAAGCTGGCTAATCTCAAATTGCCAATGGCAAGACTGGACGACGGACGTCGGAATTTCCGATGTACCTGCTTGGTATAGACTGTGGGAATGCCGACCTAGAAGATTTCTCCTGTAGCTGTAGATATCGGTAAAACACATTCCCTGAAGTTGATGAAAACTGATCGGTGGGGAGTCATGTGTGAACCTGTCGAGCTGATCATCCAGCGTGAGACATTATTCCCGTCATCAGCCTGTAGGTCGGCTTGTATGGACGTTGGTAGTGGGTGCCAGGGTGGTTCACTTGGTTTTATGTAGTTGAGGTGTGAAAAGGTCTGAAGCCAAGCTCTGATTCGATGATCGGAGCCGGGACGCCGACGCCGGCACCCCAGTGATAAACAACTTCAACGGCGCTCATTACTTATGGAGAAATGCTCCAAGAAAGTAGACGTATTCAAGTGATAATGAGGGAATTTAAGTGAGGGCTAATAGCAGTGAACCGGGCTTTGACTATTTATAGGGCGGAAATGCCTACAGCAGCAGAGCTCTCCATACTTACTGTTCATATTATAACCTTGTAATAGAAAAGCACCTTAGCGTAAGCGATGGCCCTAACGGTTGAGAGGGTATTAGAGGTATGACTAGTAAAGTAGTGGAATTGATGAGAGCCGGTCTGCACGGACGACGAGTTGGTCGATCCACTCTACAAAGGAAATCGCGTCCTGTCTTTGGTCATAACGCTTCCAGTAACTGTAAGGAATGGTTCGACGAGGTCGTGGTCTGGGCGGAGGTGATGGGATGGGCGGAGGTGATGGAGTATGGAAATGGTCGGCCACCTCGATGGGGAATTTGTGATATGACCAGGTACCGATTGAAAGGCATTGTACTCTGGAGTGATCACGTAGGTAAGTAAGCACCTCTCGGCAGACCCGCACGCCTTCGTCTCGATAGAATAACGGGATCTCGAGATCACTTGTCCAAGTGATATAGTCGAGAGTCAAATGTTCCAGCGTGGGTAAGGCCGTTTTGAGGAACGCCTTGAAGGATGAAACGGTGGTTATGATACTTTTCAGCGACAAGACCGATAGACGAGAAAACTTGAAATGTTGCGAGATCCAGTCGAAGTGTGCATCTGTCAGGTCGAGACCATGTTTCTCCTGACAGAGCGAAGATACTCTTGTAGTGGGATGCATCGTTAGATCCAGATTTTGTACTCCTGGAGCTGCCTTAGCAAGGAGAGGAAGCAGCCTGTTCTTCTTTATTTCGGGGCAATTCTTCCTTTCCTCCCAGATCGCTGAGTGCTGCAGGAGAAATGCGACCTCTGCTTCATCTTCGCATAAACTTTGCCGGTCACTGTCTTGGGTATGGGCCGACGAAATATAAACCCGAAGGCGCTGTAGTTGTTGAAATATTGGGACCAAGGCTTCTTCCACTGATGGTGTGACTGATAATCCATCATCCACCATCATTCCGCCACAAGTCTCGAGCGCTGCGATACGAGTATGGGTCGTGCCGACAGCTGCCAAAAGGGTGGAGAAAACATGGGACTGGAATAAACTGCCTCGAAGAATACTGCAGCGTTCAGCATAGGGCTTACCATATCCTTCCCAAGGATCGAAAGGATCGACCGGATTGACGCCAAGTTGTCTTTGCAAACTACTTATTCCCCTCATCACATCGTCTGGACGATAGTATCTCAGTCCTATCGTGTGCAAATTTGAAAGCAAAGGCAGACAATTCTCCAGGGTATCTTGGAGGCGACTTTTGTCTGTGCTTGTTTCCCCCGGAGAGGATAAAAGAACCTGGAAGTGGTCGACTACTGCATCCTTGTAGATCACATAGCGATCTTCTATTGGTATGTCTGAACGCGAAGCAAGGTAAAGCTGGTGAAATTGGTTGTTCGTCGAGCACGCTGGACTTCTCACGGCACCTTCGGAGAGTCGATCCGCTCGCATTCGTCGCTTCAATCGGTGAAATTGCTGAAATTTCCGCTGATATTGGAAAGACTCCTCCATTTCAATCGTCCCCTTGGGCTCATCAGGTGTCCAGGTATATTCAGCTTTGAAAAGACTGGGGACAATCCACAATCTCTACCATCAAGGATCAGTTCGTACTCGATAGCAGGCGCACAGGTGGAATGCACTCACTTCAACATGTTGGCTGAAGATCTCGTCATGGGCCACGTACTCTAATTCCCGTAGACCTTCGGAGGTAAGAGTGAGGTAGAATTCATGGAAGACCTCATGGGCGAAATACTGGTAGGTCCCAATACTCATTGCCCTACAAGCCAGTCGCATGGCGCAAACATTCTCTAACGCCAGATTTTGGCATATTTGGATCCATAACTCTGGTGGTAAAGAGTTCATAGGATTCTCCATTCCGAGCGTCTGTTCTTCATTCCGAGCCTCTGGGTTAAAAGAAAGAAGAAAACCAATAGGCCCGAGATTCCCGCATTATGCATAGCAGTATGTATGTAAAGTGAGCTAAATCGGGCTAATGAAATCATCATCAACATCATCATCATCATCAATACCTAGGCCCGAGGAGTCCGAAGGAGTTCGAAAACGTGATGGTTCGTATGGGACACTAAGCTAGATTAGGCCATCACATGACTCTCTGGTGTAATGCATTATGCACCTCAGGTGTACCCTAAGAGGAAACTACACAGTAGCCTGCGTACTCCGTAGTTAAGGCGAGAACTTCTACTAACTAGCCAGTGTAGTGACTAGTGGCGAGGCCCTTAGGACAGGGTCAGGCCCTTAGGACAGGCCCTTAGGTCCCAGACCCTGCCATACATACTGTTGGTTCATGCCAATGCAGGTACTAAGTGTACTCACATGTAGATACTACACGTAGTCACCATCAACCTCGTACATATTAGACTAACCGATATTACCAACTTCCAGACCTGAACTCGAAAATATCTATTTATTGCACTAGTCAAGATGCTAATATGAACAGGGACAGACTTTTAAGATCCTGCACGAAGACAAACTCCAGATCATCGACACATCAAAGATGAAGCGACATAAAAGAAAACAGAGCTTTGCAGAAGAAACACAATATACACATGAACAAAATCCAAATACACATATCAAAACTCCATCCAGTCAGAGGGTGACTATGCTACAGGAGCAAGAATGTCGAAGGAACCAGTGCCGACGGTGCCGGCACGGCCAACAACAATCCTACTACTAGGACTCTTGAGGTTATCAACACCCCTCTCGAGCACAACGTCCTTCAGGGCGCCGACAGTAGTCTCGAAACTGGCGCGCGCGAAAGCAGACGAGGCATCCTTGACCAAGCCGTTACGGCTGAAGGCCTTGAAGCTACCAGACTGCGTCATCACATCACCGATCAAGTTCAGGTGACGGTTGTCGACGGAGATACTGTGACCCTTGAAAACGGCGTCCATTTCGCGGACGATGGTGGCCCGAGCAGCCTCCACACCGTACAACTTGAGCATGTCGTGGATGGAGTTAGTGTAGATCGAGTGGGGCTTGATGATATCCTGGTAGTCGCGCATGGCAAGCAGGTTGACACCCTCGGTGACAATGTTGGCGGGATCGCCCTTGGCCTCGTCGGCCTCGACGTAGACACAGTTGCCCATGCCGGGGATGCACTGGATTACGGCGAGGTGGAGAACCTTTTCAACCAGCGGAAGGAGCAGGAGCTTGGGGGTTTCGACGTCGTACTGCAGTTGGATGGAGCAAGTGTTGCCCTTCTTCGGGTCGAATTTGAACTTGGTAATTTCCTCGAACTTGCCCATGACATCGTCCTCGCGCGCCTTGGTGTCCTGGGCAGTCTCGTCATCAGAGTCATCCTCTGAATCAGATCCGTCCTGCATTTCCACGTCGCGGGTGCCCTTGGCAGGCTTACTGCTCTCATCCTCGTCCTCATCCTCCTCGGGGGAATCTTGGCGTCGGATGATTTCCCGCTCGCCATCGTCGGGTCCCTCGTAGGAAACCTGGTTGCCCCGGTTTTGAGCGCCTGCTGCCCGCTTGGCATCATCCTCGTCGTCTTCGTTGTCATCATCGGCGGGCTGGGCCTCGGTGTCAGCGCCTCTCGGGGCCTCCGCGATTCTGCCGACGGAGACACCGATTTCAGGCTGAGATGTAGTGCCCTTGACACCCTTCTTCTCTTCGTTGCGCTTCTTGAGTTCCGCCTTGGTGAGTCTTACCAAACGAGGGATGAGCTTGGATTGCAGAGCAATTAGGACATCCTTGGTCTCAATCGCGTATTCCTTGGTGTACTCTTCAGATGGGAAGAAATCGATCTCGATGTCGTAAATCTTAGCCTTGGCATGACCAATACCCTGGCCAATGCGCTCCTTAACCCGCACCGTATCGACCAGTTCAGCGATGCTGAGTTTGCTGATGGCCTTGGCGAACTTTTCAGAGTCCTCCTTGGAAATTTCTTCATTCAGAAGAAGGGTCATCGTAGGCGTCATAATATTTGCACTTGCAGTCATGACAATTTCACGTAGACGGGGAATACCCAGTGTGACGTTCTTTGCGGAGTGACCAGCCAAATGGAAGGTGTTGAGTGTCATCTGTGTGGAGGGTTCACCAACGGACTGACCGGCCATAATTCCGACAGCCTCGCCAGGATCAATGATAGACTTCATGTACTTCATGTTCATTAAAGCCTCGAATGTCTTCTTGCTGAGCTTGCCCTCAATGTTCTTCTTCTTGTCTTTGATGAGCTTGCTCTTGTTGACGTCCGCGTACTAATTTCAAGATTGTTAGAATGAATTTGACAATGGGAAATATGTCGAGTCCTTACCTTCTTGAGCTCCTGAGCGAACGCTTCAGAAGTACTACCCAGGTTGCCTCCGGGAGGGAATTGAGACAATGCAGGGTCCATAGCGTCAACCTTTCCAGTCTTGCGAACTGCCTTGATGGCATCCTTGTGCCACGTAGTGACGTGTTCCTTGGCCAATTTGTGATAGTCGTCGGCTTGAACTTGCTTGGAAATGGAGATGTGGTTCTGAGCAAGGAAATCGAAGTCGTTGAGGTGCACCTGCTTGGTGATGTCGAGACCGTCCTCTCCGTACAAGAATTGGACAATGGAGCCATCAGATGCCTCACGGACAGAGGAGTCGTACTCGGCCTTCAGGCCTTCCATGCCCTTGATCAGACAACGCTGCAGGTAACCGGATCTAGAGGTCTTGACGGCAGTATCAATCAGACCTTCACGACCAGCCATGGCGTGGAAGTAGTATTCCTGGGGTTTGATACCGGTCAAGAAACGACCAGACACGTAACCACCGGCCATGGGGTGTGTTTCGAAGGCCTTGAACGACGGAAGAGTCTTTCCACTGATCATGAGTGGTACACGTCGACCCTCAAGAACCTGCTGGCCGAGATTACAAGAAATCAGGTTGGCGTTAACACCAGATCCCTTAGCTCCAGAGATTGTCATAGACTGCATCTGGTTCCAAGGGAAAGGCTTAGCAAGACCATGTGGGAGACAGGCACCAGTGATTTCAGAAGAGAGCTTCGCAGACCGGGCGTTGGAAACGCTATCCAATCCACTTTGCTTGTCGTCATCGCGAAGAACCTCCTCCAATCGTCGGTTCAACTCAGGAGTCTGGTCACCAGAAGCCTTGTCCAAGGTGACATACTTCAGAGCGACCTCGAGACCCATTTGAGGGGCAGTAGCCAATTTCTCCTTGCGGATACGGTCACCCTCCTTGGTCAATCGAAGATCATCGATACCACAGCTGAAACCCCGCAGGTTGAGAACGCGGTTGAGGAGTCTTCCAAGGATACCAATAAGCTTTCCAGCAATGCTATATCCATACACTTCATGAACGGCATCGATGAGACCTCCAGCAGTGGGGCCGAGTTGTTTTTTATCGAGAATACCACACAGATACTCGCCATCCTGGAAAAGGACATCTCCCTCCTCGTTGCCTTCGCCCCATCGGTTACCAGGAGTCGAAGACTTGCTCTGCAAAGTCAAACCACCTCGGTCTTGGGGTTGAATGTTTTTGAGGATTGTCGTAATGAGCTGTTTTCCGGTCCATAAACATTTGGGCTTTCGCACGGCAGGCTCCACCAACTGGATCCGGTCCGTGACAATGTGCGAGTGCTCCGGTCTCAAACAACTGTACAACAGCTGGTTGTAATCTTCCTCGTCATAGAAGGTGTCACGACACGTAACCCATGTTCCCATTGAGATGTGATCTTGAATCAGACCTCTCAGAGGTTTACCTGATGTGGCAACAAGGTACTGGTGGTCAGCATCGGCCAGCATTCTGGCTTCTGCTTGAGCAAGCTCATTCTGGGGGAAATGCATGTTCATTTCATCACCATCGAAATCGGCATTGTAGGTGTTGCAGTTGGCGTAGTGCATGCGAATGACGCGCTCATTGGGAAGGACACGAGCCTTGTGACCCATGATGGAGGGCTTGTGCAGAGTGGGCTGACGGTTCATCAAAACGTAATCACCAGTAGTGAGATGACGATAGACTTTCTTGTTGCGCGAACCTTTCTGGCGCCAATTTGACGGTGCGAGGAGCTGGTTGGCAAGCGCTGTCCGCTCTTCCAGGTTCTTGAACTTCAGGTTGATGACTTGTCCGTTTTCGTTCTCAATGGAAGAAGCACCGGGGTATTTGTCGGGGCCATTAATGACGGCCTCCTTCAATTCCCAGAAGTTGTGATTTGTGACGGGTTCGGGGAAAGTCAACTTCTTTGCGAAGACGAGAGGTACACCGATCTCGTTGGGTTCGATGTTGGGATCAGGCGAAATGACACTACGAGCAGCAAAGTTGACACGCTTGCCCATCATGTTCTTTCGGAACAAACCTTCCTTCTTCTCGAGAATCTGTTTGATACCGTTAGGCTGTGACAGGGCAGCTGAGCCAGTGACCGAGGTGCGATCGCGGTCAATCAAGCCGTTGACCACATCCTGAAGCTGGACGATAGCCTGGAGGAGGTCACTGTAATTCCGTGCCCGAGACATGGTTTTCTCTTCCTCGTTTTGGATCTCTTTGCTGATCTGGTTGATGGTATCACACCCCTTTAGGATGGCATTGAACGAAGTGTTCTGCTGGGCCTCCATGACCGTTCCGGCACCCTGCTGAACGGCAGGGCGGTACTTATTTGGCGGAACCATGAGGCTCTTGATGAAGAACATATCCGCCGAGACAACCTTCACTCCCTTGGGCACAGGCCGAGAGTTGTAGACAAGCTGCATGATGTCATCTTCTTTCTGGAAAAGAAGATGAAGAGCGGCATAGACCTCAGATGAAGACATGAATTCTTGACCGGTCGATCCCTGTACCTCCTGCACGACAGCCACGCCGCGTCGAATCTCTTCCTCAGCGCCGTGGATCTCGGATACACCATTCTGCTTGGACTTCGAGTGTCTTTCCTGTTCAAGTAGTACCATGGTATTCGGTGCCTGGAATCCTCCCTGCAGCATTGCAAGCTTCGGCTTCTCAGTTAACTGCTTCCGGAAGATTTTGTTGTAGCGATCTTTCTTGTAAGACGGGGAAATCCTGCCGCGGTGTTAACTAGGAAAGCCAAGATCAATATAGTTTGCATAACGTACCCGCTACAGTTAACACATTTCTTGAATGCGTTGATGTCCTTGAAGAAGGCCTTGATCAACTCTCTCCTGGCTTCTGCGGCAATAGGGTTTTGCCCGCCAGCCATCAATCCGTCCAATTTGCCCTCCTTCTTGGCTTCACGGATGCGCCGAGAGACATATTCGGACCTCTTTTTCATATAGTCGTCATCATCGGCTTCATCGTCATCGTCCGATTCGTCTTCCTTGCCCTTAGTAGCCTTGGACTTGGCACCTTTCACCGCTCCCATAGCATCGACAACAGCGACATCGTCGACCAAGCCGTATTGCAAGAGGCGCAATTTGCAGGTGTACATGTTGACCTGGCTGCGGCCCATCTGCAAGCGGAGACAGTACACACATTGTGCTCGGAGAAGTCGGAAAATGTGATCGAAGAAGGTAACATTATAGAACGGTACTGGAAGCTCAATGTGTCCGGGGTGTCCGGTACATGTAAAAGAATTTTGGCGACAGGTAGTGCATCTGTAGAAGTAGAAGAAAATCTCCCACGTTAGAGGTTGAAAACAATACTCGACGAACTCGAAACTCACACATGATCGCCCCAAGCGCCCATAGCAGGGTCTTGAAGACCACCAGGAACAGGGTTGTTAAATGAATCCAAAGTCGGAGTATTGTGAATTCTTTTCACCGAGAGAGCTTTGATCTCTTCCTCGGAGTAGACATTGAAGTCGACCCCATTAATGGTCGAGGCGACCGGGCGCGCAAAAGTTGCCATTGTAGCCTGCAGCTCTTTGAGCAACAGAAAACGCTGGCGCACGAAATCAAAGTGCCTGGATCAAGTCTCCAAGTGCTTTTTTAGTTCTGGAGCGAACTTTTTTTTCCCGGAGGAGCAACCTTCTTTCTGCCCTGCTTTACCGCCTTTTGGGTTTCTGCGTGGACTGCTTGTCATACACCTCTCAGCTCTCTTGTCCATCGTCACTTGCTGAACTCTTTGTGGGTTTTCAAATCGCCGGGCTACCGAGCCATTGAGATTTTATTCCCATCATGGCCGACGCATCGGGAAATTCGTTGAAGCGTCCTCACGCCGAGGATCAAATCGACAACTCCCAGAAAAGGACCCGCTCCAACCATGGGTCCCCGGTACCAGCTCAAGGAGGTGCTGCCCCGGGAAAACCAGATATCGCGAAAATGGTCGCCGAGGCAAGAGCAAAGGCAGATGCTGTCCGCGCTCGCCTTCAAGCACGCAGCGGCGCGACGGCGAGTCCGACGCCCCCTCCACCATCAGCACCGGCTTCGGCAAGTCCTACTCCGCCAGCGCCCAGTCCCGGAATGTCGAGATTAGAACAGATGAAAGCTAGGGTCGCTGCAGCTACCCAAAGAGCCAATGCACCCTCTTTGTCACGACCTAGTGCGCCTGCGCCATCCCACCAACCTCCGGTTCGCGACGATGAGGGTATGAACAAGGCCCGCGGTGGCCTAGATGTTGGTCTTCACCCTGCACTTCTCTCCGATACTATACCTGAACCTCGTGGTGGACGTCAAGCCAAGCCAAAACGCGCCGGTGGGCCCCAGCTCGATCTGTCTGGGCCGTCTGTGGAAGAAATCAAGAACAACCCATACTTCGATCCAGCTCTCAATCCCAAGGCAACGATCGCAAAGCCCCGACAAACTCGACAGCTTATCTTCAACCAGAAAGGCAAATATATCCAGCAGGCTGCCGCTCTGCGCAGACAGGCACAGTTGGAGGCTATGAAGAAGAGGATTGCAGAGAAAGCGCGACAGGCCGGTCTCGAGGACGACATTGACGTGGAGAAAGCGTTCCTTGTTCCTGCTCCACCAGCTATTGAGTGGTGGGACGAAGGTCTGGTCAATGGTGGCGACTACAATGCAATTGATGACCCGCAAAACATCAAAATCGATACCCCCGACACTATCATCACCCGCTATATTCAGCACCCTATTCAGCTTGAACCTCCACAAGATAAACATGCGCCCCCGCAAAAGCCAATGTATCTTACTCCCAAGGAACAAGCTAAGATCCGACGACAGCGACGCATGGCGGACCTCAAGGAACAGCAAGCCAAGATCAGACTGGGTCTTATTGAAGCACCGGCTCCTAAGGTCAAGAAATCAAACCTCATGCGTGTTTTGGGAGAACAAGCGGTCAAGGATCCCACGGCGGTTGAAGCCCGGGTTACCAGGGAGATCGCAGAGCGAAGGGAGGCCCACGAGATGGCGAACGAAGAGCGCAAACTGACCAAAGAGCAACGTCACGAGAAATTAGCAGCGCAGCAGGAGAAGGACGCTGCTATGGGCATCTTCCAATCCGTGTACCGGATTGACAGTCTGGCGAGCGGGCGAAACCGTTTCAAGATCGGCAAGAACGCGGAGCAGAATAAATTGACCGGCATTTGCATCATGCATCCCAGGTTCAATTTGGTGGTTGTTGAAGGCGGCAAGCACTCTATCAATAATTATCGAAAGTTGATGATGAACCGCATCGACTGGACCGAAAACCCCGGTTCTGATCGTGTAGCCCCAGACAGCCCCGAAGCCCAGGTGTCTTGGTTGTCTACTGAGGATGAGAAGGGAGAGCCTCGGGATCTCAGTTCGAACACTTGCAATCTCCTCTGGGAAGGCCAGGTCAAGGCCCGGGCTTTCAAGAGATGGTTTGGTGCTCGTATTTGCGAAACGGACTCGGCAGCCAAAGACGCATTGTCCCGGGCGAAGATGGAGAACTTCTGGACTTTGGCAAAGAGTGCTCAGGCAGCTGGGCGTTAAGGGGGAGACTTTCCTACGGCTGATCATCAGGCCTAGGGCAATTGTACCTGTACGGATAGCGGTTTACTTCTTCATGGCTAAAATCATACACACATATTCAAACATTTAGTGAATTCGTCAACTTCGTAAGCCGTTCAGACACTAAATTGAAACTACATGAAATTTTACATGAGTGAAATTTTCCAACCCGCACAGACCCCGCTGTAAATGCAAATCAAATCCGATGCCAGGATATCACAGAAGAACATGCAAGGAAAACGAAGCTATCAAGAAGGAGGAGGACCCTGGTTCCCACCGCTGAGGTTACGCAGCAGATCCAGCTGAGCTTTGACTTGGTCAAAGTTCATGCCCTGGTTTTGCGCAGGCTGCTGGGGCGGTTGCTGAGACTGCTGATAATGCTGCTGAGGCTGAGCGTATTGCTGCTGGAACTGCGGGT
This sequence comes from Penicillium bovifimosum, assembly GCF_028826915.1. Taxonomy (NCBI): domain Eukaryota; kingdom Fungi; phylum Ascomycota; class Eurotiomycetes; order Eurotiales; family Aspergillaceae; genus Penicillium; species Penicillium bovifimosum. The sequence continues at coordinate 5,215,068 of NW_026622714.1, read as the reverse complement.
AATTCTGCAAGAATTGCTGTTGCTGCTGCATAAGAGCCAGATGCTGGGGCGAGAATTGGTTGGCAGAGGCGTTCTGGAACATCTGCATTTGCTGCAAGGCCTGGAAATTGGGGAACTGGAAGGGCATTTGTCCCATCGCTCCGCCCTGGCCGAATTGCGGTTGATGTTGCGCCTGTTGCGGGTTCGGAGCTTGTTGCTGTGCGTATGGCGCATATCCAGCGAAGGGCTGGGGCATCCCGTATGCGGCCTGCTGGGGCTGCTGATACATGGGTTGGGCGTATGGTGCGGGCGGGGCTTGAGGTTGCTGCTGCGGCTTCGACTCGTAGCCTGAGCCGCTGCCCTGTTGGGGCCGACGCTCCTGCTCCCACTCTCTTCCGCCTCGTCCGCCGCGGCCTCGTGCTCCGCGTCCACGGTCACCCCGACCACGACCTCTTCCGCCGCGGCCACCGCCGCGCTCGGTGCCCTCGACTGGTGCTTCGCGGCTACTCATCATCTCGTGGAGGTTTGTGGGGCGAGCCAGAGGAGTGTATCCCTCCTCGCCTCCGGCATCGTCGTAGTTGAGCTCGGACTGGTTCAGTTTTGAAGGGCCTGGGGCTGGTCTCTTGCCTCTTGGGCCTTCTCTGGCTTCCTTTCGCTCCTGTCGCTTTTGCTTCAGCTTGCGCTTGTATTCGGCCTCCGCTTCATCGTCGGAGAATTCCATCTCCTCATCGGCGACTTCCTCGTCGTGGAAGTTAGAGGCATCACTTCCCTTCAAGCCCTTGAGCGGCTGGGTAAAGACAAAGGTGGAGTGTTCCTCGACGTAGAAGATATCTTTGCCTTTGACAAGACCCTTCTCCTGGACTTCGGCGGCTGTGGCGTATGCGATGGTGTATAGAGGGTTCTCGACTCTTCCTAAGGTCTCTGCTACCACGCCAATGACCTGGCGATCATCGGAGCAGAGCAAAGAGCCTGATTCAAGTACCTGATACTCTCCAGAAGTATTTGCCTCGATGAGAACATTATTGTCGATGGCGGCATGGACTTTGCCCAGGAAGACAATCTTCATTCCGGGTGTGATCTTGACCTCGGGGATAGGCAGAATTTCTTGCTCAATTTCGTTGGTGGTCCGCAGAGGACCTCCGGATTTTCCTTTGCCATTTCCCTCGTCATCGGAACCACCTTCGGCCAGCATGAGGATACGGGCTTGCTCCTCAGCAGAGAGAATCGGGTAGTCTTCGTCGTCACTATCATCGGAGTCCGAGGAATCAGAGCTGTCTGAAGATGACTCGTATGGTGAAGAATCTTCCTCCCATTCAGGATGTTCATCCCCTTCGGCATCACCATCCTGGCCAGTGGCTTCAATGATGTCGACATTTCGTTCGATCATGTTGTCATTGTGTGCGCCTTGCTCAACGTCCATAGCTTCGTCGTGGGGGGCAGTGGGTTGTTGTTCGGTGTTGATCGCCTCTGGCTCCTCCTTCGTCACTGTTTCGGTAAGCCCTGGTTGTGAGATGGTTTGGTGCTGTTCTTGCTTGGCCTCCGGCTCAGTTGTCTGTTGCTGCGTCGGTTCAACTTGCTCTTCCTTGACCTTCTGCTCGGCCGAGTCTGAGCCAGCTTCGTGTTCGGAGGTGTGGTGGATAAGATTCAATCCGGGGATCACGGAAGAGGGATTCGAGGAAGCAGATGGCTCGTCTGTGCTCTCCTCAGCAGTCGCGCCGATAGTACTCGTGGCTGGCGTACCTGCGGCCAAGGGAGTGTTGTAGAAATCGCTGCCAGTGTCTGGAGTCCCTGGAACAGGCGGCGTATTGATCAGACAGGGTTTCTTTAAGGCAGGGCCTTCGCCTGTGTCCATAGCCTGGTCTGGCAGGTTCTGCTGGTCATGCATTCTGGAATATCGACTAGAAAATAAAAATGAACAGTTCAAATCGCAAGATCAAAAAGATGTCGGACGCGAAACTTTTTTTTTAATTTGCCGGATTTCACAGGGCGGTCAGGGCGGTGGAGGTCTTATCGGTTATCGCAGCTCTATCAAGTCAATGATGTCTCCAAGACTCCCACTCAACCTCAACCAACATGGCAGGGTCTAACAATGGCACCGAGGATGTTCATAGACCTCGGACAAAGAAGCTGTATGTGTATGCGATTACGTGGGATCAAATATCATGTTAATCTAATCTATATAGACCACCACCTCCTCCCTACTACCTCCCCCTCAACATCACCCTCTACCTATGTCTAATCGCCAACGGCCTCGCCGCAATTTTCTCTCCAATTCAAGACTGCGATGAAGTGTTCAACTTTTGGGAACCTGCGCATTATTTACAGCATGGATATGGGCTTCAAACATGGGAGTATTCTCCTGTTTATTCCATTCGGAGCTGGCTCTACGTGTCGCTCCATGCTGCTGTAGGCAAGCTGGGGTCTCTAGTAGTTCACAGCAAGACCGCCGAATTCTATACAATCCGTTTGTCTCTTGCTTTTGTCTGCGCTGCCTGTCAGACGCGATTATACTCTGCGATCTGTCGCACCCTCAGCCCGCGCATTGGTATCTTGTTTGTGATGGTCGGTACACTTAGCCCTGGCATGTTCCATGCTTCGGCGGCCTTCTTGCCATCCAGCTTTACCATGTATATGTCTATGCTTGGCCTGGCTTCGTTCCTCGATTGGAAGAATGGCCGGAGAACAGCTCAGGGCATCATGTGGTTCGGACTGGGCACAATTGTTGGCTGGCCGTTTGCTGGGGCTCTCGTTCTCCCTTTTCTGGCTGAGGAGGCCATCCTTAGATTCATGTCTGGGTCACTTGGCTCCTTTTTGTACAATGTTTTTGACGGTATTGTTCGTTGTTTGTCAATTCTGGTAAGTAGTTTTCCATGAGGCTTCCGAGTCATCACTGAACATTATTGCAGGCTCTTGAAGTTACAGTTGACTATGCTTTCTTCCGAAAGCTCGTCCTCGTGCCATGGAATATTGTTGCATACAACATCCTAGGAGGAGAGGGTAAGGGACCGGACATCTTCGGGACTGAGCCGTGGACTTTCTATATTCGAAACCTTTTGCTCAACTTCAATGTTTGGTTTGTCCTCGCCATGCTATCCGCTCCTCTCCTAGTCTTCCAGATGGTCTTCCGATCGCACACTACGTCCATTCAAACCTCATTGCGATCACTGGCACTAATTGCACCTTGGTACATGTGGTTTGGGATCTTTTCGGTCCAGCCCCACAAGGAAGAGCGCTTCATGTACCCGGCATACCCGTTCCTGGCACTCAGCGCAGCACTAGGTTTTCATATCATCTTAACCTACCTCGGTTCCACTGACCGGAAGGAACTGATTGGGCGTGTACCAACCAAACTCAAGATGGCTGCAGCCCTGTCTGTTGTTTTAGTAGCCTTGAATGCCGGCATGTTGCGCACGCTAGGCATGGTCACTGCGTATAACGCTCCTTTGAAGGTGTTCGAGCCTCTACAGCGGGTGGATCTCTCGCAAACAGGAGACTCGGTCTGTTTCGGCAAGGAGTGGTATCGCTTCCCGTCATCATATTTCCTTCCCAGCGACATGCGCGCCAAATTCATCCGGAGCGAATTCCGAGGGCTGCTGCCGGGTGAGTTCCCGGATGCGCCGAGTTATCTCGGGCGTCTGAATGGGGCCTCGCAAATCCCGTCTGGCATGAATGATCTCAATATCGAGGACCCTAGCAAATACGTGAGTGTCTAAACACAGTATTGTTATAATGTATTCTGTTCGTATGCTGACTCGACACTAGGTTGATATTTCTCAATGCTCTTTCCTGGTTGATTCCTATTTCCCTGGTCATGATGCGACCGCACTGGAGCCCCATTATGTCACGGACAAGACGCAGTGGGAGAAGATCTCCTGCGCAAGCTTCTTGGATGCATCTCAGACAGGTCTGCTGGGTCGGTTGATCTGGATCCCTGACTTGCCACTCATTCCGGACCGCTTCCGACGCAAATGGGGCGAGTACTGTCTTCTCCAGCAAACTGCTGTAGGAGATGTGTAGATCCAGGAGCTTGAATTCCTGACAATACCCGCTCGTAAATATACAAACAATCCACAATCGGTTCAAGTCAAAGAGTCAAAAGAGCTTATCAAGTAGAAGTGCAGCATCGCCTTTCCCAAAGGGGACAAAAAGTCCGTGTCGACGAATGATCTTGGCAGATAAAGACTGATGCTCTTCAAGGCACCTACTATGTACATTACATACATTACCTATACGCTCACTAGCACATGCAGCCCCGGATCCAACATCTCGAAAGAGTCAGAGCGGAGAGAAAGGTCATTTCCCCTCTTCCCCGCGAAACCAATCGCTCTATTCCCACGAGACAGTTTTATAGACTTTATATCTCGCATCAGATAACAGGAAAAGGCAGTTCGCAAGAGAATGCCATATTAATATTCCTACTATAGACTCGATAAAGGTCATTTTCACTTCCTACTCTATACTTACATACGGCCTACATCCACATTATCTCGCCTTAATATGAATACCTGAGGTTCTTTTTCCTTATAGCTGCCAGATAATCATGTCACTCGCCCTGCAAGGAACTATACCAGCGAACATCCCACTAAAAGCCGTGGGCGCCTTTCTCGTCCTCAACATCTGCGCATGGCTGGTAATCGCCATATCCCGGAGACGGACATCCAACAAGACCAGGTCTTCAAGTCCTGACTTGGAGAAACCCGGTGCGAAAGGGAAGCCTACCAGGCCACCAGGAGGTAAGTCCAAAGGAGTCTCTCAATCCAAGCCGAAATACTCACTAAAACATATAGAATGGACACCATCGGACTTCAAGCGACCACCAGCAGCACCATACCCAGACTGGGATGTGCATTCGACAAAGCCAATACCCTACCGACCTTTCAGATATGGCCCGTAAGTATTGACTTTCACCATACTTCTTCCTCGACCTCTGACCTGGGACAGGAAATACTTCATCACGATGGGTCTAAGAAGCATGAAATGGGATGAATGGATCGGTGAGTCCTCTTCGAACAACTTACCAACATTGAAACATACCCTAACCCTCGCAGAACTCGACAACCACTACTTGAAATACCACGGCGACAAAGCCCGTCGCATAAAAGAGCGTGGAAGTAAATGCTGTCGCACAGCGCCGGAGGCCATGGATGCGGCAATCGAACTACTAGAGGAGCTGTAAGTCCCAATTCAACAAAGCCCTCGACCCCATTCTAACAATACCTAGATGTGCCTACCTCCCAGAACGCTACCCAAGCATGTTCACCAAAACCCCAACAGGCATAACCAACACCGTAACCAATGAAACCTTCAACATAACCCAACGACCCCTCCCTGAAGACCCAATGGCCACAGCAGCGCGTCTAGTACAAGACGACCTAGCAATAATGATTGAGCGGCCCGACGGCGAATACTACCTGCTAGCGGGCGCAATCCTCTTAGCCGGATTCTGGCGTCTAAGCGACAAATTCGGCATGCGACTATCTGAAATCCACACGTCCGGCGATGTGCCCGGATACAAGAGCAAGCTGGAAAAAGGGATGAAGAATTTCTTTACTCGGCTTCGGCCTGAGGACCCCGTGCTGAGGAATAATTATTTCATCCAGGTTGACGATGAGCTGGCTTGGTCGCCGAGTATTGGCAGTGAGGATGGAGAGAATGTGTCGTGGAATACGGCGGAGAAGAATCGGGCTATTGAGAAGCATTTCTTCCGTTCTGAGAGGCAGTCGTTGAGGAGGTTGCCGAGGTCTGGGGGGGTTGTGTTTACGATTAGGACTTATTTTGTGCCGATTGTTGAGATTGTGAAGGAGGATTATGTGCCTGGGAGGTTGGCGGATGCGATTCGGAGCTGGGGGGATGATGTGGGGGTTTATAAGGGGAGGGAGAAGTATCAGGATGTTTTGTTGGAGTTTTTGGATAGGAAGCATAAGGAGCAGGTTGAGGGGGGGTTGGATGTTGAGAAGGAGGAGGAGGTTAGGAAGTATCCTTTTTGATATGATGGACTCCTTGTGGGTTCAGTAATGGCAATAAGAGAAGAAGCTATCTTCATTTCAACTGCCTGGTCATGTATATGAAGCCATAGAAACCAACATCTAGTCCAAAGTATCTGCACTGGGCGAATATATCAGATGCCAACTCCATCCCCTTTTGCTTTCGCTAAACGCGTACAATGAATTCCAAATAAACCAACTTCCAATTCAAATGTCCGCCGAAGACCCAGCTCTCCAATTCCTCCGAGCATAAGTCATCTCCTGATCCTGACGCCAAGAGCACTCGTCACGGAATTCACAGATGCGACATTTCCACGCATCCATGACATCCACGCCGCGAGGATCTCGCTCGCCGCGCCACCAGGTCATCTGATCTGTGAGGTAGGAGGTGAGGTTTGTGGGGTCGAAGAGGAATGAGCGACTTCCTATGAATTGTCTCTCCAAGTCTTCATTGACGGCAGAGGATAGATATCGGGCAGTGAGGACCGGGGAGAGGAGGGTCGAGTATGGTTCCAAAAGCTCTGGTTGGGTGAGTGCCGGGATAGATGGTGCAACGGGTTGTGTTTCGAGGGAAGAGCCAGGGAGGAATGTGAGGCGGAGTTGCTCTATCATGAGACTCCAAAGGCTGGAGAGGTTATTATGCGTTAGGAGCATGCTCATTGAGTCTTGGCTGGCAGTAGGAAGACCCCCGTTCTGTTCAGACTCCTGGGAGGAGAGCGCATCAAAGAAGTGGTCGTTCAGTCCACCAACTTCCAAGACAAAGTCATTTGAGAACGGGCGCTTTGCATCGAAGTCGTAGCGAGCGGCGAGTATATCAATGGAGACGTCGTCGCTTGTGATCAGCCGATTGAGCATATGGTAATACAGCTGCAGCTGGAGCAGGGTCGGTCTGAACCCCGAGCTCTTGACAGTAGGTAACGAGCGATTAGCCTTTGTCTTTACGTCCGTCAGATAGATCCGGGGTAGATCATAGACAGCCGCCGGCAGTTCCTGCTCGACCACGGGCGGTGCTTCATCAACGCTCTGCCCCAAATCAGAAAGCTTCATCCCTCCTTGCGAAGACGACAGCAAGTATTCCGACAAGGACATCTGATACTCCGGCAGCGCAGTGCGCGACTCCACAACACCTGCATAGAAAGCAGCAGCAGTAGCCTCCAGCTCCGTGTCAGGACACTCATAGGACAACTGATCGATAACGCCATTGACGACATTCCCGTCGACAACACCCCAAACCTCTAGCTCCCGCGTGGCCCCATACTCACGCAGCATGCGCAATCCCTGAATGACGTTCCAAATCCGCAGACCCCACGCGTCCTCCTTCGTCGTGACCTCCACAGGAACAGTAGTGTAAATCTCATCCTCGAGCGTTTTATGCATAGAGCTCCCCTTCTTCATCGCAGCTGTCCTCTTCTTCCGTCCATGTTTCGTCAAAGTATACCAGTACTGTAGCTCGCACCACGCAGGCGAGACCAAATCGGTCACTGAAAACGCCTTGTTGGGTGCTTGTCGGAATCGTTCGACGGGGGTTCGTGTATCGACCGGAGCGTCCTGTCGTGTCCATTCTCGTTCGCGGGCTGCCATGCGCTCGCGTTCTTTTTCGCGTCCCTCGGTCGAACTAGAGTGCTCGACTAAACGCTTCGGATGATATTCGTTCTCAGTTCGAGTTGCAGGCAATGCGACCGGACCGATCCATTAGGAGGACTTACCAGACGGGCGGGGGCTGGACTTGTTGACGTTGCCAGCGTACGGACTCGACCTCCCCCTAGCACTCGCACCCCATCTAACCGTCTGGCCCGGTCGATGCTGCTGCCACTGCCATGGCCGGCGAGGTGCTTCCCGACCCAGAACCTTAGGCAGCCGAACGACCGGTGGCTCATCCTCGATATCTGCGACAAGCAACTCTAGGGCTTCTGGTGCTAAGGTCTGTAGCTCGTCAAGTTCTGGTGGTGGCGGCGCCGGGGGCGGTTCGATTGGAGGTGGATGTGCAAAGGGCGAAGTGGCGATCGCGCCGGTCGCGTGTTCCGCGACTTGGCTCAGCAGGTTGTTCAGTATGGCTTCTTCATCTGGCGTGAAGTCGGAATAGTCACTGGAGTCGTCAATTCTCTCTGGGCAGGACATGCCTGCGAGTGGAGGAGATCATGTCTGCGGGGAATGTGTTGGATGCTCGGATGTTCTCGATGTCTTCGCCTCGCGTCGGCGTTAACGGCTTTTACTGGACGCACATTCCATACCACGTACTTCTTAAGACTCTTTTTGAGCATCTCCCAATATTTCCAAATGAAGATCAACTGATCTAAGTAATTGATTGCTCTTGGTGTATCATGCATCGCTTTGAAAACAGAACCCATCGCCGATAGTCGGCAGAAATCTATGAATCTATACAAACCCCAATCCAACTGTGCTCTCGGTCTATATGTCGAGCACCTATGCAGTTCCAGCAGAGATCAAGCTACCCCGAGAGCCAGCATGCACTGCACCACCAGCACTGACGCCCAGTCCCTCAGCAGCAAGCTCAGCAGCAGCAACTTCCTTCGCCGCTTTCTGATTCAACCAGCTCAGATAAGTCTGCCATCCAACCGCAATGCACCCAGAGAAGACGTTCCGGAACTGCGCCGGCACGTACATGAAACTGAACGCAGTGACAGCAGGCCAGAGCTTGACGCTGTTCTGAATGCTAACGGGAAGAGCCTTCTTGAGCCGCTCCCAAGTTTCGTCGAGCGTCGCACCAGCAAGAAGAGATTGCATGCTGAAGAAGTATGTGTTGAATACCGGTGTGAAGCACGTCTGCTGTACGACGACCTTGGTCAAGATCGAGAGGAATTTACTCGGGTAATTGAAGTGGTTTCCGAGGAAGAGGAACCTGGGGAGACATCAGTAACAGATAACAAGTATATACACCCCGGTGCATAGAGTCTCTGCTCTTATCCCATGCGGAAAACCCAAAGGAAAGAGAAGAGTAGAAAAAAAAACCCACCAGTTATAAGAAGGGATACTCGATCCCGCCCCAACACACAAATGCCTCAACGTCCTAAGCGGATCATATCCAGCACTGACAGTTGCCCCCTCATGCCCATCAACCTCACCTTCCTTCACGGGCGCAGGAACTTCCGACGGAAACAGCAATTGAGCACTCAGATCCCCAAACAGGTAGATAACGATCGAGCTCCAGAACTGCGTCGTGTACGGCTTGCGCTCCTGCGCGCGTGCATACCATCTCCCAAACCTCCCTACAGGACTAGCCTTGATCACCTCGCGGAGTCCACGGCGCACAGGTGTGGTCGTTGCTCCGGCTGCGGCGACGGCCGCGGGTATTCTGTCTGGTGGCTGCGATGGAGGAACATTTGAAGAGTGTGAAGGCTGTGCGGGTGCAGGTGGTGTGTCGCTCTTGGGGTGATGTTTTTCCGCGGGGTTGGAGTTGTATCGGCGTTGTGGGCGTGTTCGGCGCAAAATCTGGGGTTGGGATCGGGGGGTATCGGTCGGTGGAGGAGGGTTGTTGGGGATGAGACCTTGGGGATAAGGCTGTTTCGGAGGGGGTTCATGTCCAAGGCCGCATGTGTGATTACCTGGGGATAATAAAGAGGGAAAGGAAAGGAAGGAAATGAAATGACTCAAATGAGTGTGACTAGTAGAAACAAAAAGATTAGAGCCTCGGAGTTGTGGCGATAAGAATCAGCCGAAAAGCGGGTGAAAGCCGCTGTCGGGTACTCCGTCCATCTTCTACACTTCGGGTTTGTTTCCACAGTATACAACGCTTTATTCTATACTACTAGAAGTGATCAAATGGAAGGCTCGTTGTATTCACGTCAGAGAACTGACACTTTCAGTAAAATCCAAACTCCAGCTCTATAATGCATCCATCCCATTTAAACATTAGTCGGAAGAGGTTGCCCTCAGCATGATATGAACGGGTATCAATGCAACAGAAATAGGTATATGCAAACATGGTAACTTTTGGGAGGTGAAGGGGGGAAGGCGGAGAGGGTGAACGTAAACTAAGATTAATCGTCACAGGCATGCATGAATGTACGTAGATGCAAAGCCCGGATATGATATGATAGGAGTCGCAAAGACAAACTGCTCAGCAGCCGTCTATGCCTTGAAAGACTCCCGAGTATTGACTCGGTCAATATCGTAAGGATTTCCCTCGTAGGTAACCGAGCGAGTCAACGAGTGACCGGTGCGGGCGGAAGCAACAGAGCGTGTATGGCTGCGAATGCGCTGCGGAGAGAGATGGTTATCGACACCCTCGTCTGACTCGCTAGAGACCGAGCCCACTTCAGGTGCGGGAGCTTCTGTGCGGTCATATTCCACTTTCTCGTCTTCAGCCGGGAATGTGGCCTGCTCCTGGATCTTGCGCATGAAAGCGTCGGACTGGGCGGCGAACTTGCAGCGGGTGCGAATCGCGGGTCCGTACTTGTAGAATAGGAATGGGAACGGCACGCAGGCGAGCGCCAGGAAAGCTGGAATTGACGACGCCCAGTGGATACCGAGGTCTTGGTACATGTAGGTGGTGAAAAGGGGGAAGGCGGCGCCGAAGAGGGAACGGATGACGGAATTAGCGGCTAGCACGGAGGCTGCGAAGATGGTGTAGGCGTCGATGAGGTAGTTCATGATGCTGAGGAAGACTAAGACCATTCCGAAGCCGAAGGGAACGCCGGCTGCGATGCTGACCATGAAGTGGATCGAGGTATAGTTGGTCCATGCGAACCAGAACAGGCCGATGGGGATTGCGACGGATGCGACGAGGCAGGGTGGAAGACGTGCCTCGGGAGGAGCGAAACCATCGTATTTATCGGATACCGCGATATAGCGCTTGTTGTCCCAGAGGGAATAGCCGACGGCAATTAACATGCCGATCATGATGCCGAGGAAGGCAAGACCGCTGACACCCTGGTTCCAGCCACGGTATTGCTGGTAGACGATCGGGAACGCGGCGAACATCATGTACAAGGTGCCGTAAACAATAGCCATATAAAGAGACAGCAAGAACACAATGGGCTCCCGGAATAGGAGAATCCAAGGACGAGAGAGCGAAATCTTGAAAGACTCCTTCAGGGAAACCTTGCCTTGCTCGATTTCAAGCTGACTCCGGTAGACCTTACCCGTCAGCTTCGAGAGTTTTGCCGCGCGGCGACGGAGAAGCACAGGCGCATAGGTCTCGGGAATTAGCAGTGAGCCGAAGATCCAGACTGCACCGGAGAACGTAGCAAGGAAACCCATAACCCATTGCCAGCCGCCATCACTCATGCCGATGAATCCACCGGCGATTGGACCGATAACAGGGCCAAGGAATGGTGCAGCAGCAAATAGACTCATGGCGACACCTCGTTGCTTAGCCGGGAACATATCCGCAATGACACCACCGGCATTGGTCAAGGGCGAAGAGCCCCATGCACCAGCAAAGAATCGACAAATGATGAGGGACTGGGCGTTTTTAGAACCGGCGACACCAGCGTTGAAGGCTGTGAGAGCGGCATAGGTGACAACGAACAGGATTTGGCGACCGAACAGCTCACTCAGTGGAGCCCAGAGCAATGGTCCAATCTATTAAAGCAAATGCCGTTAGAATGCAGGCCAAACAAGTCGAGCTCGAGAAACAAACTTACTGCGAAACCGAGAACGAAAAGCGAGACACCCAGCGTAGCGACTTCCTGTCCGATGTTGAAATCCATCATGATCTCTTTGATACCGCCGGTATAGGCCGACGACACCAAGGAAACGGCCAAAGTCGCAATGGCCACCAGCATGGTAAAAGTCCACTTCTTCCTTTCGCTGAAATTCATGGGATTGCGAGGGTCCTCAGGAATCCATGTGACTGCGAAGGGGTCCTCGTCCGTTCCTGAGCCGGAGTATGGGTGATCGATGATGGTTTGGGTGACAACGCCCTGATCGAAGACTAAGCGCCAGTATGGGATCTTCGTGGGAGCAGAGGGCTCAATCTTGTCCGAGCTCCGGGGTTCCATGTCGACTGCCATGGTGGGCAGATTTTGTCCTGGGATTGCGATTATAGGGGTTCGATAGTGTCCAGGTTTACGTGAATGTCACTTGATTATAGGCGTAGTACTGTGTAGATAGCTCAGGAGTATGTGTTCCTGGAAGCTCCGTTTGCGGGGGGATGAGGGGAAAAATCTTAAATCTGGAGAGTTGAGAATCAGAAGCCAAACCAAGCACTTGGGCATAGCCTTCGATTATATAAATGGTCCATTTCGGCCCACAGTCCCGTTTCAAGAATTTTTAGCGTGCACAGCGATTCATTAATACTATGCAGATTGGAAAAGTCCGAAGGAAACGGAAGCTGTGCAAACTTGGCATAAGTGGAGACCGGATGCAGAACTCTTATCTCCGGCGCAACTTCTAAATTCCGGGCTTTTGTGTTTTCCATGCTTGTTTGATTATTCAAGAGAGATGTGTCTTGTATCTTCTATGATACAACCTATATACGCTAACAATTATGTACATAGTACAAAGGACATGTGTTTTATGAATTCAGGGGAAGTAGATAGCCCCCTTAGCCCCTGGGCCATGGAGATGAAAACGAGGAAACCACGTTTTCCGCCACGTGATTTATGTAGGTTATGCCAAGCTCCCTCCGGGTATAACGGCACCGATCGAACTTATGCATTGTGACCTCACTATTGCGCTGAGCCTACCTCACTGGTTTCTTGATTGTCTTTTCGATCACATTCGATTTGTTTCTACTTTGTAGATCGGTTTTGGTACACAGTCCAACTATCGCCTATTGTATGTGAAATGAAAGGAAATTAATGAGAAGAAAAATGAGGCAGGGCTTCGGCGGGGCCGTGCATACATCTCGGGACCGGCCATGTGTGGACGTTCGGCATCGGTACCTTGCCGAAGCTCCACGCGCTACGGGCTGAGGATAGATCTGGACTTTCTCCATATCTCGTGGAGTTTCAGAAATAATTTCCTATGCACGTACATTATTAGGCTTATGCTTCCAGATCATCTTTATACTGATTACAAACTGTTTCATGATTATCAATCTCTAACTATCGGCGCACCCACCTGCTCCGGTGTGAATGCATGGCATGCACAACTACTGGAAGTGCATACAGTACTACTTCTTCAGAGTTCCACAAGTCAAGCTTCCATGGGCGGAGAACTCCGAAGCCAATATTTTATCGGATACGCGATCTTCTATTCCATGGTGACGGCCCAGCAGACAGAACCAAGCTGGCATCAACTATCTTGGCTTGAATATATATTGGGACGGAACCATTGATCGAGCTACCAGCGAATTCCCTAATAATCGTGTGGTGCCACTCCTATATAGAGATATATATATGTAGTTCCAGTTGAATTGGTAGAGAATATTAGAACACAATGGATAACTACCTACTCGTGGCAAAGAGGGCGCTCTGCATACGTACACCATACAGTATACACAGTAGGTAGCAAGGTAAGGTATACTAGCTACATTGGAGTCGGCCCAATGAAAAGAAGAGATGATATGAAATACTGACATCACATCATGCACAGACTCCCGAGATCAGATCAATAATCAAGGCCGCTCTGGAGGGCGCCAGGCTTCAGTCCAAATATATCGTGCTCAGGATCGGATACTTCAGAAGCCCAAATCCCCGAGACCCGGCGACACCCCTCCGGTTCGCCTAATGGAAAAAGTTATGCACACAGGCGGGTGGCGCAATAGATTCGAAATCACAATCGAAAAGAAACCGAAGGAAAAAATCCATCCGCATTAATTCTTAAGCGGAAAATTTCCTTTCGATGGCATGGCCCCAGGCTTGGTTCTTGCATTTGCCTTAGGCCACTGGCGCAGCTATTCTTGTCATACCGACCCACTAACATGAATACATCCATCACAGGAAGATATTGTCTTGATCTTGCTACCAGATATAGTGCGTACGTGTTCATGTATATGAATCTATGCCCCTAAACTTCAGCTATTTACATGTTTAATTTTGAGGAATTTCCGATCATGTTGGTACCAAGATCAAAGAAATAGAACGCGAGTGCAAGTCACTCGATCTCCACTTGAATCCGCATGGCAGCTGCGATTGACACCTTATTTCCGAGGCGAACACGATCTCCCCACCAGGTCTGCATCGTCTGATCTAACCCGACGAGTACCTACTATGTTAGGCGGACAACGTATGATGTACAAAGAACCTCCGGTTCTGGTATGGATTACATCAAACACAGCATCATCTGACCAGAAAACATACACCGTAAATATCACTGTCAAGTCTACATGGTATTGTTAAACCAATCTCCGGTTGCTGGTCACTAACTCCGTTGAAACTAGTCTCGAAAGGCCTCCATAGTGCGGCTAGTGCCAGCATCCATGGATAGATACCAGGATTAGCAGGTATGCTCGTAGGATCCTTTGTGCTGATAGTTCCCGGCCAGATCATCTGACACCCTACACCATCTTCCCATTCGTCTGGTTGGATACCGGACTTCGTGCCAGGGTATCTGTTCAGAAATGAGTCATTCTGGTATACAAAGGACTACCTTGGCATTTAAGGAGTCATCCTTCATGACGTGTTCAATATATGGTCGATAGTAGTCTAGTGCGGCTTGTAGTTGGGTAGCTGGGTGGCAATATACAGGGTTTTCTCTAGGACTTTAGTTACAACACGGGGATAATATACATGAACTGGATGATAAGCCCAAATCCGGGGTGCGCCAGTTTCATTATATTCTAGACCCTGCTTCAAAGGTCGAGCGCGTTGCTTTGTTGATTACGGTTTGGTCAAGGTGAAGGAAGTCATGGGGAGTTCCCAGTTGGGTTAGGGCTGCGTGCTGAGTGGCGATCAAGTTCGCGGGTCCCCAGTCCGACCGCGTGTTCACGACTCACGTTCTTGTTGCTGATTTTTTCAAGTGGTCAGATGGCGAGATGTAGACACTTTAGTGCGTATAGATTTTGAGCTGGAGTTGTTTAGAGTATGATTTAATAAGAGCGCATATTAACTACTGATGAATGTATGAGGTGACCTGGTTGCGCTGGGAATCACTGTTCTGACCCGGTTGAGAAATGTTATGAGCCTAGGTAATTTAGTCTGCGATTCCTCTGCCACATAGACTGAATGTCTTCATGTTTCTACCAGAGATTATTATTGGGTGTTGACGTGATCGCTGGCGTGTATGGGGAGCAGGAGTAATGCCTGCAGTGTTTAGGGCGATGGCCAGCCATGACAACACGCTTCTTGGGAAACCTTGGAATAACCTCTTTGCCTGGGCTACTTGAGCGTTTGGAATGGTGTTTGCCATACCTAGGCATTGGTGTTTTAAAGAAGGCATATTGATCAGAACAAAAGGAATAGCCTCAAAGCAACCAAGCGTCGAACCATTACAAGTTTACTGTAGTGAAGTAATTGTAGTGAAGGTATTTGAATCATAGAAGACTTTCATTTGAGTCTTGTCATGAGATGATGCGCGCTAAGGCATCATGTTAAGGGAGCCCATAATGTACATGCCCATGACTGATCCATCAATCGATGGTGAGCAGTAGCATCGAAAAAAAGCAAAATTGCGAAGCAACCCAGTGCCGAAAACCCATTTGATATTTGTAAAGCAAACCCATCATGTATCGCCGATTGTCATGATAAAAAGAAAAAGAAACCCCGTTATCGCCTTTCAGAAAACCAGCTCGTTGAAAAAAGAAAATTACGAGCGCTCGCCACGGAGACGGCGGGCCAGCTGGATATCCTTGGACTGGATGGTGACACGCTTGGCGTGGATGGCGCACAGGTTGGTGTCCTCGAAGAGAGAGACGAGGTAAGCCTCAACGGACTCCTGGAGAGCACCGATGGCAGAGGACTGGAAGCGGAGATCGGACTTGAAATCCTGAGCGATCTCACGGACGAGACGCTGGAAGGGAAGCTTGCGGATCAGAAGCTCAGTGGACTTCTGGTAGCGACGGATCTCACGCAGAGCGACAGTACCTGATATGATATGTTAGAAGATATTCGATATTGTCATGCAACATCACATGGGACTTACCGGGCTTGTAGCGGTGAGGCTTCTTGACACCTCCGGTAGAGGGGGCGGCCTTGCGGGCAGCCTTGGAAGCGAGCTGCTTACGGGGAGCCTTGCCACCAGTGGACTTACCTATTGAAATTGTTAGTATGATGTTCTTGATCACGCGTCACACGCGTCATTTTCTCCGTGGCGGCGGACACCTGATAATTCAGGTGTCGACGAGAGGGGAAGAAAATGGAAAAGAAAAAGGTATATTGATGATTACTTACGGGCAGTCTGCTTGGTACGAGCCATCTTTGATAGACTTGATGAAAAAGTTGTTGTTGAAGAAAGTTGGTTGGCGGTGGATAGATGAAGAAGAGAAGTGGAAGACGGGCGGGGGAAGAGTATTTGTAGGAGACGGGAGGGGCAGGCTTGATCCCGGGACTACGAATTAAAGGGAGGCAGACATAGTCTGGTATCAGTGCGTAGACCACTTGGCTGCAACGCGTATTCCAGAGACCGATTTGCGGTGGCTTCTGATTGGTCCAACTGAATCAATCTCCTGGTACTGCCACTAAGCGAGGGATCGACCAATGAGAGATCAGGATCAGAGAGTGTAGAATGCCGAACCCTTGAATTCTTGATCCTGCCACCCATCACCCTTTGGAGAATTATCAGAGCATTCTAAGGCATTCAGTATGGCTTGGAATGCTTAATTACATATCTAAAATAATTGATTTACGTTGTTAGTGGTCAATTGAAGGGAAATCAGATGTGAAAGTCGATAGTCTTGGCGTCCCGACTCTGGGGTGGCCCGGTAGATCAAGGCTGGTCTGTGATCCTGAACGTTCATTGGCGGATATCATTCCTAGCGCGTGATTTCCCAATGTTCGCTGGTTCCCGTGTCATACAAATATCTGTTGTCCACTTCCTCTCCTCTTCTCCCTCCGTTTCTATCCAACTCCATCGACGACTTCTCCGACTACGAAGTTCACCAACCAACCACAAACTTCTTTTCTCTTTTAATACACACATTCAATATGTCTGGCCGTAAGTTCCTCATCCCGCATATCAATCATCTCATAAAGAACGCGTTCTAACGCGTCTTCATTAGGCGGCAAGGGTGGAAAGGGTCTCGGCAAAGGTGGTGCCAAGCGCCACCGCAAGATTTTGCGTGACAACATCCAGGGTATCACTAAGCCCGCTATTCGCCGTCTCGCTCGTCGTGGTGGTGTCAAGCGTATCTCCGCTATGATCTACGAGGAGACCCGTGGTGTCCTCAAGACCTTCCTCGAGGGTGTCATCCGTGACGCTGTTACCTACACTGAGCACGCCAAGCGCAAGACTGTCACTTCTCTTGACGTTGTCTACGCTCTCAAGCGCCAGGGCCGTAAGTTTTCCACGCGTCTCTCCACCATGCAACGCGTCTCTAACATGTGTCTTCCAGGTACCCTCTACGGTTTCGGTGGCTAAATTTTTTGTGCTTTTCTTTTCCGGGCTGGTTCACGGTACGACGGGACGTTGGGGTGTTCTCTGATTTTTTCACACTTGTCATGGGTCTCTGGGTTTGCTTTTCATAACACTCGATTACCACTATTGCGCATCCATAGTGTTCGCTTCTGAAGCTTTTTTGTATCATAGCGGCCATTCTACATCACGGCTGGCACCATGGATATGGTGGGATCAAGCACTCAAGTGCGATCCGATACGAATACAATCAAAACTTAAATTAATATGGTCTTCATTGAGTAGTCGTATTTGGTTGTAGTCTGGTTTCTGCTTGGCGCGTGTTTGTTTGGGTCACTTGAGCATCGTACTTGACAATCGATTCCGGGCTTGCCTTGTGTCCTTCCGCTTTCATTGTACCGTACCCTTGAGTTGTTCAACGCGTTGTTTTAGTTGTAGAGTTCTGTTTGGATTTTCGATGTGTATCAACGACTACTTACGCGTGGCATTGATTTCACACAAGTTGCTTGGGTTAATATGACCATTTCGATATCTTCTCTTTCTTATGCTGCATGGTCCATTGGCGTTCATGTACTAGTTTCATGTAGTCCTTCGCATTGAGGTAACTTTCACCCATACAAGTGCGCATATTCGGTAATTCTAAAGTATACCACTATATAAATTGATTGATCATCTTGGGTCGTGGTTTTACCGTCCTCGGATTCCATCATGTATTTGTTTTAGTTGGTGTGGTGTTGGAAGTAGTGGAGTTGTACTATGTAGTAGTGCTACGAATATATATTGAAACCTCACAGAACCTGATGACACCCGATAAACATGTTGAAATGCCCTGATACTCGACAAGACAAGACTAACTGGTTACTAGAGACTGACTACACAATAGAAAATCAAAGAAACACCATGGAATGAACACATATTGCACCCAGATGGCGTTGTAGTTCGCAATGTCAGTTCGTAGTGCCAAGCCCAGTTGAACTTCCTAAAACGGCCTAGCGTCTCGATTCGCCTTGGCCTTATGATCACGTGCTGACCCGACAGTTCTAATTACGGAGTACAGATCTACCATCTTCTTTGAACTGGAGACCAAACAATAAAATAGCATGACATTAGTAGCGAGGAGATTGGATACCCGTTATTCAAAAGTAAAAACTATACTCCATCGATCTGTTGTACGCACAACTTTCCGATCTACCCCCAGCGACTCTCACCCAGGAATGGCGAGAACAAGGTGAGCACGAAGACGGAGCAGTACGAGGGAGTAGAGGGGGAGAAAGAAGAGTCACAGAATTTATGACTGCAGCTTCACCTCCTGCGCTACCGCTGGACTCTCCCATACAAAGATCCATACCAGAAGCGCAAAACAATACGGAGAGAAGGGTGGTTAGAAGGAGCCGAGTTAACCGACAGGGACACCGTGACCCATGGACCATAACCCAGCTCTATTCCGAGAAACCTTAGCTACATCAATATCTGTAAGGATTCCAGCTCAATTCGTTCTGTTGGCTAGATAAGATACGTACAAGAAGGGTTCGTTGGAGAAAGGAAGGAGAATTCTAGGGTTCGCGCAACTCATACCAAAGAGCCGAAGGATCTCTAACAATACCCCCTCCTCTACCGCTTCAGGCGTCGTCGTCGAAAGAGTTCGTCTGTTCTTCGTAATCTGCTCTCATCCGCGCGATCGCGGTGCCGGCGGTGACCGGTAGTCGTCGGGGAGTGTCCCATCCTGGCGTCCCAGCGCGTTCGTCTCTTGTTCCCAAAGGTCAAGGGCTTCTGTATCTTGTAAGGCGCGTGCTGGTTCCTTTGTCGCCTCTGCGTAACCAATCCACTTCACTTCGTAGAACACTTGGTAATTATCCTTCCTTTCTCTAACGAACCCTTCTTGTACATATCTTATCTAGCCAACAGAACGAATTGAGCTGGAATCCTTACATTAGGGTTCGTTGGAGAAAGGAAGGAGAATTCTAGGGTGCTGGTGTTTTGTGTGGGTTGTGGGTCACGTGGTGTTAGCGCGAATGCTATCGCGCAACTCATACCAAAGAGCCGAAGGATCTCTAACAATATCCCTGGTACCCCATGGGCCATAGCAGACAATAAACTGCTTGTACCAATCGACCACGCCGTCCCTCTGACTATGGTTCAATTGACCTGAGTCCGTGGTCTCCTACTCATATCGCCGGGTTTAAATCGGCGAATATGGGGTTTCGACCCAGCATGATCTAGATGGCAGGTTGTTATCATCCGAGGCATCCAGAGAGCCACACCAGCGCCCAGCATGAGCAGTATCTCAAGACCGGAGTGTCTGCCATGGAGAGCGATTACCGACCGACGCCGAGCTACCGTCGCTACCGTCGCTGCCGTCGCTGCCGTCGCTGCCGTCGCTGCCGTCGCAAACTCCGCATGAATCGACCCCAATTCCGGCAATACCACAACACTACTGTGTAAAAGCCCAAGTTTAAACGTGATCCCGAGGTTCCTATGTACTGTGTAGGTAGACACCATGCAAGGGGCATGCGTACACACACACACGGTGACACGATGCCCATCGCCGCAGATCATGTTCACCAAAGGAAGCATCAAAGAGCAGACCGTAAGTCCGATAAACCAACCAGAACCAACCATCTAAGGAAAAGCGACGAACAATCCCCATTACCGATTATACAATGTCCACATTAATGATTAATCATCGACTACCTTCGCGATCATCGCAAGTTCCCCATGAAAACCACGAATGACAGCTGAGTTCGTCTCGACTCTCAAGCCACAAGTACCCACATACCCACCTTCCGAGCTCCGCGCACTCCACTGGTAACGGGTGTGAC
The DNA here is from genome assembly GCF_028826915.1 of Penicillium bovifimosum. Lineage (NCBI taxonomy): Eukaryota > Fungi > Ascomycota > Eurotiomycetes > Eurotiales > Aspergillaceae > Penicillium > Penicillium bovifimosum. The sequence goes on along the minus strand of NW_026622714.1, from coordinate 5,194,871 downwards.
GAGGACCCACTGGTGATATCTAACCATGGCCCATGACCCACACTCAGTGTCTATCACGGTATCACCATTCACCAAGGTCCAAGTATATACGAAGTACAAAGATGTAGGGGATGTAAAACATATACAGGGTACGCCAATTACATGGTGGCTTGCACCTTGATAACCCCCTGTTGCAGGTGTATCATATACAAGTATCGATGGAAGAATACCGGGGAGTACAGTAAAAACAGCATCTAAACCTGGAGCTACAAAAGAAGCTCAGAAGACAGGTTCCAAGGTTCAATGACGACGATAATCACGCCGATAAAGAGTAATGGGATGTGACCAGGGATGCGTGACAGGTCAAGATAAAGAACGAAAAAAACAGGCTGACACTACAGAAGAAACTCAACCTTGAACAAGGCATATACCCAGACAAAGCAAGCTCCAGTTCCCCAGTCCTGTTGACGTTATCCCCGGCGACACGTCTACCCCGGTTTACATAGGAACTACGTAAACAATCCAGATCGCATCCAAACAACCCCGTACCGACTACCAGGGCACTGGGTAATTGCTTATCTGGCTGGAATACATGGGTCGGGATTGTTTCCAAGATTGGTTGGGTGTGACTACGCAATGATGGGATCATAGGCTAATAAGAGCAGGAACTATGGGATTTCTGCTTTTACCTAGTGTGTACTCAGTACTGCGTAAATGGGGATCTGCGATTTGGAATTATCAGGTCTTTTCTTCTTTGTACTGCATACTGCGTATATTGTGTACACTCGATGGCATGGGTCGGGGCATTCCGTGTTTCGAATATCTTACTGTGTTCCGTGATGGATACCTTTTTTTGCATTGGTATTTCTGTTTTATCCCAACCAGTCTACTTGAAACATACTGCGTAGTTACAGCACGGATTCAAACATAGATCAACTGTTGTGGCTTGACCAAGTGGGTAAACACACGCAAGCATTCATAGATCCTGAAGCTAACAACGTTCGTTTCGGGTAATATCTTATCGTTGTAGTGGGTTGAATCTCGTTATTTTCAATTTGATTCAAGTCATATCCAAAGCTAATGTACAATATTTTGTTGGAATGTACTATGGTACAAGAAGGGTCGCTGTACTGGGGGTCATAACAATGCAGCAACACGATGTACAATAAATGTACAACACCGAAACCGTTGGTCTCTTATCGACGCAGTAATAACAATAAAAACCAAAAACACACCAGCCAATGCTAAAGGGATAGTCCGCATGCAAAAAAAGACATCATCAACGTAAAATCGTACACATGAAAAATGAAATCGGAATCCGAATACTGATACAAAGGAGCGTTCATGAGAGGATGGGGAGCTGAATCGTCATCATGACGAAACCCCAGATTTTGGGTGGGTCCAACTTTGGACCCACTCATGACGTTCGGCATGCCGATCCGGTGGACCATGACGTAGAAGGCGTACTCAGTCTCTCCTTCTGCGCTGCTTGCCGGGCCAGTCGATTTCAGGATGAACCACTCGCATGTCTGTAATGAATGTAATTAGCGTATGATCAGAGTAAGGAAGTAGGGGTAGATCCAAAGGGTAAACTTACGCCTTGTCAGAGCATCGTTTCGGCTGAAGGTCTTGTCCTCGTTGCAGATGTGACAGCGCACCTTCTGCTTCCCAGCGGTGTGGATGGTGTGCTCATGCCGCGTAAGATCGTAAGGTCGGGAGAAGATAGAGTTGCATGCCTTGCCAGTAGAAGGGTTGATTCGTTCGCACTTGTGCGGGCCAGCCTGGGAATTGCGTAGCGAGGTGTCGCGGCTGACGAGATGGCCGCCCGGGGTTGTTTGCCGGTGTGCCTCGCGCTTGTGTCGCTGGAGTCTAGACGGCGTGTCGAAGCGTTGAGAGCAATTGTGGTAGGTGCAAGTGTAGGTGCCCGCATCGGAAGATGTGTTAGCCGGGCGGGAGATACCCTCTGTAACTGGCATGTTGATCTGGCTTTGCGGCGTAGGCTCGTTGGACTCTACGCCCGGTAACGAGGGGAATTCGGTGCTCTGCTGGAGGAGGTTGCTCTGAGAGTGAGGGAGCTGGGGTTGAGAGAATGCGAACTGAGGCTGCGACATGGTGGGAGCTGTGTATTGAGGCAATGCTTCCATCGGTCGCATTGGGCCACTGTCGCGTCGCAAGCCAAGTGCATCACCCAGGTTGAAATCACCCTGACCAGGTGGGAAGAGAGGAGGCATGGCATCATCTCCATCCTGGAAATCCAAAACCGCATCCTTGGGGGACATGGTCTTGATATCTCCAGTGTTCGATGCCTGGCCCATGTTCATTCCGCTCATGCCGTTCATATCATTCATACCATTCTGTCCCATAGGGACACTAGTTGCCATAGGCTGTTGCTGGAGTGCAGCGCTGCCCATGTCACCAGCGAATGGGGAATGGGGACGGAAAGGCGAACGGTCGCGTCTGTTGGCAGGCGATTGGGAGCGAGCAGACATGTGGCCCTGACTGGCAGCCTGCAGTCGATCGGCAATGAAACTGCGCGGGGTGAGCTGGTTTTGTGACATTGGCTTGGACACCTGGGGCGCGGCCATGATAGCGGGGTTGTATAGCTCGTCTTGATATATATCGGAAATGGTTCTGTTCAGCTTGGGAACTCCAATCGACATGGCACCATTGGCATTGTTATAATCTGGAGGTGCGTCGAGCTGTAAGTATTGGTCCATCCACCGATCTATATCAAGAGTTCGATTCTCACCATTGGTCAGCGGTTTTGCATCGTCGAGTTCGTCGAAGCTGTTCTGCGGAGTCACCGGCGAGTTATGGCTCATTGTTGAGACCGAGGGAGCCAGCGAATAGTCATTCTGCAGCTGTTGCGAGGGTGACTGCTTCTGCTGGTCGATGATAGCCTTCCTCATCGCGGACTCGGCCTCGGCATTGTGACCGTCTTGAGATGCAAGGTCGAAGTTCTGGAAGGGAGTGGCCAAGAATGAATTCTGGACAGGGGTCTGCACCGGGGTGGGCAACGGCTTGTTACTGCTGTCGGACCGGCGGTGGTAGTTGTTGGCCGTAGGAACTGAGCGCGACGAGGCCGAGGGCGAAGATCTCTTCTGCGCACCGGTGTACGGAATGCGCGCAGGGCTCAGCAACTGCAGGTTGCTGTCCCAACCCTGGTTATTGGTGAAAGACTGTTGCGCCAACATCGGCGTATAATATTGCTGAGGATATTGAGGAAGGTAGTGAGAAGGCGAATTGGAACCCTGGTAGTCAAACGACGGGTCGTATGAAGACGCTGGGGTCATCGAAGGAGCCCCCAAAGACTGAGAGTCCGACGTCTGCGGGTAGGAGGTTGAGAAGGTCGGGGAGGAGAAAGTGGGAGAAGAAGGCGCGGAAGAGGGCGGGGAGAGCTGTACACTTGGGTATTGGAAAGGTGATTGCAGACGAGGTTGAGCACAGTAGAAGGTGTTCTCGGTATAGCAATCAGGTGGGTATTGGTCGTCTTGTATGATGATGTTCTCTGGGTTGTATGGTTCGGTGATGAGACCCTTACGTGGGTACATAGGCATAATGGTATCACGGGATGAGGACGTCAGAGTAAGTGGGTAAGGTTCGCCACCGAGGGAAGGCGAGCTTTTATAGCACCCGAGGGCACAAGATCCGATTAAGATTTCCTGATCAATTGTGGCCGTGCTTTGAAAGCGGTGGCATCAATAATCTGGTTCAAAGCTTGAGGTAGCGAAGAGTCTGGAAACGTCGGGAGGCTGACAGATAGAAATGTATGTAAAAGGGTTGGAACTTTAATAGGTTGACTGTAGTTGAGTGAGTTTGGTTCTGGAGGGTGACTCGACCGGAGGAAGGAATCTTACCTGATATGATGATCTCAAGAGTCAAAGTTGGGTTATGAGTAATGAAGTTGAAAGATGCCGGGGAGGATGATTGAGTTAATAAAGAGTCCGTCTGTACTTGGGGATGACCTCACCTAGCTATCTCGGGGTGTCCGAACATGACATTTACCGTATTGACCAGATTTAGCGTATTTGTCGTAATAATTATTTTTGAATTCCCGATTCCAGGCTAGACCAATTTGGGACTAGGGATTCGTATCACAATACGCCAGTACCGAGTTCCACTGATCTGATCCGGGGGATCTCTTTCACTCGCTCTTTCCTGTTGTATGGAAGAGTTGTGGCTTACAGGATAAATGAGCTTCGTAAGCCACAGATATTTCACACCATTTTTTGTACGTTGATTGGGCTTTGGTTGTCAATAATAATAATTGTAGCATTTAATTGAGATTTTTTTAAATGTTGAATTTTTCTATTTCATCACTTGGCAGATATTCAGCCAAGCATTTCTATCGCCTAGAGAAAGAAAATCTGTTGCATAGTCCAGCACTAGCTCCGATTTGTATGCTCAGGTGACCTGGACAAGGGCCAAAATTAGGAATTGTAACGGGGGTGGAGCCGAGAATCCCCTTAGGGCTGAGCCACACCTTCAATGCCCAGACTTTTGGTACCCATTTTACATGGTAAATCGTGGTCCGTTGGGAGTTGACAACTTCAGCCTAATCTTTTATCCCTGGTGACTCAAAAAGCCACTGACAACAAACGTGGATTCGAGACCCGCATAGCTACCAGTCATCGTTGCTCAGCCGAGGTAGATCATTATGCTTTCGTATTCGCATTCTTGATCTGCACTAGCCACGTCGGGAGACCCATGTGGCTGGTGTCCATCGCTTCGGGACGGCCGTCCCAACGGTAATCACGCTCTTGCCGTTGTATGGAGAAAATGGACTTGCAGACTACCACATTCTTCACGATTCTTTGTCTGTTTACCAATCCTCGCTTACTCGGAATTGGGGCTGTGAAGTAGTTGTCTTTCAAGTGTCTTGAAATGGTCCGCGACGTCTCCCCACTCCGCGCCAATTGGTGGGGTCCTCTCGGCCGCAGTCGACAGACGCGATAGTCAGCTGACCATATTTGCATTCTCATGGTCCAAAATGCAGTCTTTGGAGACGGTTGGACACGAACCCATGGATCGTGGGTCTGTAGGAGAACTTGATGACCAGCTGACCTGGATCTTTGAGTCACCTCAGTCAATGGTTCGGATATTTCTTGTAATCTTGTTGAGAGAAATGTTTTAGCAAAGTGATCGAAGCAAAATAACAGTGTACGGAGTATACTTTCCATGTCTCACTTCTGCGCTCGAATGTAAGCGCTTACCTTTGCATGCCTAGTTCTACAACAGGTCGGCGGGAAATACCCAACTTGGGGTTGACATTAGGCAACACAAGAATCTCATGCGATGAGTTGGTCACCTGGTTGCACAGTTTACTGATTGCCTGATTCGATGATACGATCACATGTGAATCATATGTTTCTTTCTTTGACTCAGAGTAACTGTTGGGAATACAAAGTGCATTGGGATTTATTCTGGGATTGGCATTCTCATTTAGTTTTGGATCCCTGCAGATTGATTGGTAGCTAAATGTTAGCGCGGGCTTCGTCGCACGCGGAAGACCATGTACTGCGGCTTACAGTTGAAATTTTCTTTCTTAGCGCTGTTCATCCTAGACCGTGCATACAACATACAGCCAATGTAGATTTGATATCAGATTGTTGATCAGGGTGTGGCGAACCCGAGTATCCATCTCATGAATGTAGCCGTAATTGGCCCAATACTGTCTACTGCGTAAGTGGAAACACTAGCGCACGATCCCGGGATGTTCTCGGGGCCAAGTGAGTTTCTCGGTCTGGACACGCCGAAACGGGTCCGGGGGTTGCCGTGTCTACCGAACAGTCTGGCCCATACAACTCCAGATCTCCATTCTCCATGTACAGATCCGGGACGATCGTGGTCCCCGAACTTTAGATTGTCAGGATGCACCACAATATGACCGCTATAGGCGCAGAGTCCGGGGAAGTGGCAAATAGTCTTCAGCCGGTCCAGTATTTCTAAAGGAATGGCCCACCCAAATACATAGCACAACATACGATGTATACAAAAGTAGAATCAAAGCGCTCTACGGTAATATGGATGGAAATCTCTGCCGAAGCATCCTGGCTGACAGGTGTCTAACCTCCTTCTCAATACGGCAGCTGATAATCAATCCTATCAGGGGCCCTGTGTAAGAAATCCAGGACACGCCTAGGAAAAATTTTTTCACCGGCATGCGAACCCGACCAAGCAATCTGTCAGCACTCTAAACCGGGGGTTTCGGCCACGGACCTGCCAGATTGTTCATGCACGATCATTTTTAGCACGCGAAGTAATGCAGGAGCGAAAATTTTTTCAATGCAAATGATTGGCTGTAACAGCTAGGGCTGCACAGCCACTTATCGGTACTGCCGTTACGATGTTCGAGTTGCCGGTTTAACCTGTTACAGAACAGCACTTGGGGTAAGCCACTGTCTGCAGGTAATGGTATTTCAGTATTCTGGTGGGTTCCAGAAAATATTTTGGTGGCTTATGCATGAGGCTAGTTCTTTATTGGTTAAGCGTGGCTGTTTTCATTCTTCTGGAAGCTTTCTATTTTCGTCTCGGAATGTCGGCCTCCGGGCTCCGCCGACATTCTCGGAGGACCATGCTCCTTGTCTCGACTTTGGCGCCATGTGTGCGGATGAGTTTTTTCGCGGTGCATAGTTATTGACTGTCACTGATTAGAAATCATTCTGCTTGTGCCTGTTGCCGTTGGGGTAACCGGCATTCAGGAATCAAGTTATCAGTCTGGTTCGTTGTGACTCACAGCCCTCTGAAGGGATGTCAGGAATCTGCCTCGAATCCCTTGGACTTGCCGCGGAGTTCCGTATACGCTTGGTCATCTTGACTCAGCGCTGATATCCGTCACCAATAAACAAAGGATAGACATCGGATGATCGGAAGAGTTGGCCAAGAGCTTTGTTGGCAGGAGAGTTGTGGCTATGCCACCCATCACAGCAAGGGAGGGCAGCCGTTTTACTTGGTTGCCTATGCCGTTTTCCCCAGAACGATTAAGTCCAAGGGACGATCCAACTCTCTACCTAAGCGTGTACGTACCCCTATTTCTACACAGTAGAATGATCCATGTCTCTCATACTGTACTAGAAATGAGGATGTAACGGCCTACCATCAACCTCAGAATGTATGAGATGTTCAAAGCCTGGAGGAGCTCAGCCATGTCTAACCAACATGATCAGCCTCCTGGCCGATCGCCTGTGATAGTCTCTTTGACAGTCCCTGGGCTATCGTCGCAGGGTTGCACTCATAGAAGTGGTAGCAGAGCATACGGTCGGTCACCTACAAGCAGATATAGGGTCTCGATTTCGCTTCAAACCTGACCCGTGGACAGTTGGTGACACAGAGTCCCAAGGCTCAAGTTGCACTGAGAATCTTCTCCCTTACTAACGATCTTACGACATCCATGTAGCCCTACTTTGACTGGTTAAAGTTGGCTAAGGTTATGATGTGGACCATACGCAAGATGTCGGTTGGAGGACGAGGCTGCAAGCTGCAAGGCAGATCCTAAAAAGGTAACAAAAGAAAGATTCCACGCATGTAGTGTCTACCCGCAGTCAAGCTTGAGCCCTAACTAGTGTCGTTGTGATAAGCGCTATATTAGAGTCCTGTAAACAAAGTCGATCGAGAAGTCATAGTTATTGGTTAAGTTACGGAATATCATGAAAGCAGATTTGAGAAGAAAAGGACAGAAACATTAATCGCTGAAAAACACACTAAAACTGAAGTCCGATGAGACTTGGGCATTATTTTCTTTGACGAGAAGCTATCACATGTAATATAAGTCTATAGAGAGGCTATCACATGAAATATGATACGTCTATAGATTCAAAGCTAGCCCGCACACCAGAAACCGGGGGACGGGGGGTTCTCCGAAAGTGGGGAGGAGAACCCCCAAAATTTGGGCTCCTCCAATCTGGCCCGTACCTGACCCATTTACACACCCTCGAACACAAATCTATTCATATCTGTACATATCGGAAAGAGACCCGAAAAAATACTCACACACATGAGCCGGGGCATCTAAACAGTGAAAGTAGCAGGCGCCGGGGAGGACGCAAACGAGAATTCCCCCGCCAAAAAAAGAGGATAACCAGCCAACCTGAAACCAAAACAACCAGACAACACCAACCAGCGCTCACCAACCCAACAACACATATACTTATTCCCCCCAAAAATGGGCCAACAAGCCTCAATACCACAACCCGGCGCCCAAATCCGCGTCATCGGAGCAGGCCTCCCACGTACCGGCACAACCTCCTTCAGCCAAGCGCTAGAAATCCTCCTCAATGGACCCGTGTACCACTGCGGAACGCAAATCTCGCGCGGTCCCACGACAGAGATAACCAACTGGATGCCCATTCTCCGCAGCCGCCTCAACCCCAACCAAGATGCCAGCAGCCGGAAAACCATGCTCAGCCTCCTGCACCGCCGATTGGCCGGCTACGTCGCCATAACCGACTCCCCAGGCTCCGAGCTCGTCCCGGAACTCATGGAGCTGTATCCAGACGCCAAGGTCGTCTGCACGACCCGCGATCCCGTCTTGTGGGAGACGAGCATGCTGCGCGTGCAGAGTCTGACGGGCGTGTGGTTTGCGCGCGCAGTGCTGCTCCCGCTGGAGGGGTTGAGGCATTTTATCCCGTATGGGCATCTGCTTGCGGAGTTGTGGGAGAGGCTTTATGGGGGTGTTGCGGGCCAGCATGGGAGGGAGACGTATGCGAGTCATGTTGCTTGGCTTAAGGAGGTGGTGCCGGAGGACAGGTTGGTTTTCTATGATGTTAAGGATGGGTGGACGCCGCTTTGTGAGGCTTTGGGGGTTGAGGTGCCGGTTGGAGTGCCGTTTCCTCGGATTAATGACTCGGAAGCTATTGAGAGGTCCATTCAGCATCATTTGTGGAGGGGGCTGAAGCGCTGGGCTTGCATCTTTGCTGTGGTTGGTGTTGGGGTTACGGCTTTTCGCATGTGGAGGTGAGATGGCGAGAGGGATTGTGTAAAGGGTGGGAGTATCATGTGGTGGATTGATTTCTTTGGTTGTGAGGATGGTTATTAGAGATTTTGGGGATCTGTTGCTTTTCTGGTATTTGGCAAACTTCTGATTTCAGCGACTTGCATACCTTCAGATAGATTCGATCGAACGATCTACATGGCCATCTAGACATAAATTTTATGACAGCAATGTCCATTGAATGTCTCTTTATAAACAAAATCAACCCGAAACACATTGACCGAATATTATACTATTTTACACACCGAAAACCCGTAGACCAAAACATAAAGAAAATCATCGACGAGCCCGCTCGAGCGATGATGAGTTGAAGCCTCTATAGTCGTCACTTGTCTCGATCGTAGTCTCGATCTCCGTTTGAGTGAAGATCTTGCCTTGTGGGATGATACGCTCCTCGCTGGAGTTGCTGGCCGCACCGATATTGGTACCCATAGTAGGCTCGTCCTTGCCATTGACAGTGGCGAGGGTGATGTGAGGCTCTGTGACCTTGGCGAACCCAGATCCATATCGCCTGGCAGTGTTGCTGCCGGACCAGGGATCGTATTTCTTCCCACTGCTGTATTCGCCGATGAAACGAGGCAGGAAGCGAGAGGCAATTGCTTTGAAGGAGGGGATGGAGGCGGCGAAGATGCCGATGTTGGTCTCAATGACGGACCAGTACATGGCGCCGCTGATGGCGTAGGTGAAGTCCTTTGAGGTAAGCATGGCAGGGATGTAGGTGATTCGGATGATTGAGGAGACGCAAGCACTGTACAGAGTAACCAGTTAGCAAGTTATCAGATGAAAGGCTTTGAGGGACACCTACAAGAGACCAAGGCAGAGGATGATGGCCAGGACGATCTTTTGCTTCTGGGGCATCTGGAGCTTGAAGATTACCTTGACGGGCAAGGTGTAAGTCAAGACATCGGTGACGATGTTCAGGGCGGCGTTGCAGAGGTAGAACACGTTGATGTTGACGCATTGTCCTTTGCCAGTGGCAAGCCAGGCTTCGCTGATGGGCTGACATTGGAATGCAGCCACGAGAACAAAGGAAGTAGCTTGCGCTGCAATGACTCCAGTCATGATCCAGGACATGCGAGTCAGGTAGCGATCTCCGAGGCGAGTATAGAACCATAGGACGGATGTTTTGACGAATCCGAGCGTTGCAAGATAAAACATTGAGCTCAGCCAGACGGCCTGGGGAAGGTCAGAAATTTGAAGTCATGCTTGAGCGTATGCATTCTTACAAAAGAGTAGTCAATGAGCTGGTTCGGATCAGCATCTGCAATGTGCTTTCCAAGTCCATGATGGACAGCTGGGGAGTGTTAGTTTGTGCTAGTTGAGAGTAGTGAGGCTAAACATACCGAGAATTGTCACAGCAATGAATGCCCATGATAATAACTATTCCGGTCAGTTATGGAACTTATGGAGCCATTAGATCGCGATGGTGATCTTACACAAGCACAGATAATGAGGTCTAAGAAGCAGTTAGTATAGTCTCGACAGGCAAAGAATGACAGTTTCACTCACAATCATCAAGACCCATTTTACCCAGGACATAAATGCGAGCGAAAAGACGAAGACTCAAAACAATGAAAGTCAAGATGGCAAATGCCACAGCGATACCCACGACAACCGGGCCCTGGGAACCGTTGTCACCGGCCATGATGAGGATAATGGAAGAAGAACGAGAAATGAGAGAGTAAGTGAAAGTCAAAAAAATCAACGAATGGCACAGGCAGTCGCTTCACATGGCCATCTCACGGAGAACAGATCATGAGAATAACTACAAGTATCATCGAGAAACATCAAGAGAGAAAAAGGGTTTGCCGTACCCCGGTCTATTGTTATAAGAATATGCTCCAGGGGTCTTCGGAACAAAAGGACGTGTAAACGCAGAAATCAGGTATGCACCTTCTGCATGGCTCTAGTGACCTCTGAGATCCACTGTATATCAACCGTTGACAGAAGCAATAAGGTAGGGATTGACCATTCTTTACCCTGTCAGGTAAACCCCCAACCAGACGAGACTGTCAGAACGATCCCCACCGCCCACTCGAGACCCTCGCTGATCTATTCGTGTGGAATCCCTGCCGTCTATACGAAGTGCCAGGAATTGAAGGATTCTCTCGAAGACACCGAGATGATTCGCTCAGACAGGGGGATATTGTATCCAATAGTTTTCCCAGCACTCTGATTCCTCAAGTCGATATCCACACCCTCGGCGACAGATCCAGTCCCAATGATGATCAATAGAGGCCTTGTTCTGGTAGAAAGGGGCATTGTGTTTCAGGACGCCATAGGCATACCCACTTCAAGACAAGGATCGCATTGGCTCGAGACATTCCGCTAAGTCGACACATTCGACGTCTCAGAAGAAAAAAATGGACCTTTCCTCGGGAAATGACTACATTGCCAAGTTGAACGAATTCATAACACCTTCCTATGACAGGAATTGACAAGAAATCAAATGATAGAACGAAACCACAGTTTTCGTGGGTCTACCGACTTAGCTTGTGATCTCAGTATCCTGATGTGCAATGGAAGTATACGACATAACTAATATCAACAGCCCCTTGTTCCGAGATATCAAACTCAATCCAGCTGACAGCACGGGGAACATAAAGCCATAGACCTTATTCTATCCACCAAGACGATCAAAGTTCCACTGCTTAACTTTGTCCATCCTGAAATTTGTACGGTGTAGGGGCCTGAGCGAGGGAGTTAGAAGGTCTGCACGGGCGGACGTTTCTGGGCCCCGAGATCTTTGTCTGCGATGCGCTCAATGGGGGAATGTGGCTGCCTCTAATGCACCCACAGCCTTGGAGGCATCTGCCACCGGAGCTTAGATTGGAGCGGATGTGATCTGCACGACCCATCTTGCCCTTTTCCGAGCCATCCTGGGTGGGGGAGTGGAGAGAGGTCAGGTGGGCCCATTGTGGGTGACTGGTTAAGCGAAATTGCCGAATTGGTGTTGGAGGCCTGCAAGATCTCTCTTCATCCGTTACTCTTCCTTGCTAGATCAAAGTCTGGTCGTCAAATATTAAGCCGAGGACATGTGATATACAATGCGGATGATTTGGAAGACTGCAGATGTTGTATAGATCGGATAGATCTTGATGGATAGGCTAGATGTGATAGAAATCACTTGAATATTCCATATCTTAGTACTTTGCTCTCATATTTGACTCAATCGATCTAATCTGGGCTATTGATGATCTCCTGGACTAGAAGTACATCACTCCATTCCTTCAAAATTAGCTGATCTCGTTAGAGACGGCAGTCGTCAATCTAGCTGATCCCGAGGCTGTCGATATCTGATTTTTTTCCCTCTACGGAGTATTGTACTTGTGCTTCTCTGAATGAGAGACCTTTCTCTCATTCTCTCTATTTTGGAGGATCGGAAAGAAATTCTTCCAAGCCACCTCCACTGTCAAAAGTCCGAGTCTAACTTGTTTTAAGTTAGGGCTCGGGGAGAATCACGAGTCACCCGTGGGTGGCTTGCATTGTGTAGCTACACAACCTTACTGTGCAGTAACTAGCTAGTTCATTACTGCATAATCGCTACATCTCACGGGACTTAGACTATCCCGACGCCTATTCCAATGCCTCCAATACCATGTTCATGGAATGCCCAGTATTGTGGGTTCATAACGAGATACGAGCTCGGTTGGCAACGGCAACGGCAACGTTGGAACAACAACCCCAGTTAGTTTCAAAGGCCAGTCGAAGACTGGCTACTAATCCCCCAGTGGAGCACGCCACGACACGACAACGTCCTGCTCCACACCTCTGGTACTTTGTCATTTCGGTCTGTCCCGACTTTCCCTCTGCAGTCGAACCCGACCCGAAATCAGGTCTGGTGAATTGAGGGGCCAACGTTGAACAAAGTACATTATTACATACTACGAGAAGGAGCAGGAGCATCTCTCTCCTATGTTGATCTTGATCATCCCTCTCGAGTCCAGCCGGGACCTCTTCCCCAACGGAGCGTACCGAAAAGACCCACAGGCCCCTTATTCCTTGACAGCCCCATCCGAAGCCGATCACTACTGTTTCAGGCAACCATAACACAATAGGGACAATTCTCACAAAGACCGCCCAGCCCCAAAGCTTCAATTTCGAATCAGCAGTTCCAGACACAATCCCTTTCCCCACATCGTCGACGCCAGGAATAACGGTAGAACCCACACCGAAGACGAGCAGGTGTCCCGAGAGCTGCCGTGTGCCGAGTATCGTCAACCGTTCAAACCGTTTAGACCTAGTCTATGGAGTAGTCTAGACATGCATGATCCATAAACGACACCGTCGTGGAGTAGGAGCGTTAGCTTGACATAGCCTTCTGGCCAATACCTGTTTGCCCTTAGTAAAATAGGGATACTTGAGCGAATAATGTTAATCGCAATCTTGTGTACCTATTTCTGGAGGGGCTGTCTGCCCTTCTTCCTGTCGAGGATTCCCTTCCATGAACCTATACATCCAAGTTCGACATGGGTCTCGCGGCTAACATCCTGTCACTGGCGACAGTGACCAATCTACTATTGGGTCTTGTTGCGTATGTGGCGGTTAAATTCATCTGGCAGATTGTCTATTATCGCTTCTTCCACCCTCTTGCCAAGTTCCCCGGTCCCTTCTGGGGCTCCGTTACTCGTCTTTGGATAGCATGGCACAATCTACAGGAGACAGAGGTGCCCACTGTCTACGCTCTTAGCAAGAAATATGGTTGGTTCATGATCCGATGCGCAAAGAGCGTAGTTAACAAACCAACCCCTCCTCTAGGCCCTGTTGTTCGAATTACCCCGACATTGTTGCTGGTCAATGATCACGAGAAGCTCCCCGAAGTCTACCACCGCAATGCAGACAAGACTGGACACTATATCACCGGAAGTTTCGGCGAGACCGAATCTCTGTTCAACATGAGGTCTCACAAGAACCACGCTGTCTTCAGGAAACACGTTGCTGGACCGGTATGGAAACGATATACAAGCCTCAGATGTCGATATCAAACCTGACACTCTGTATAGTACAGTTTCAGCAACATCAAGAAGATGGAGCCATTAGTTGACCTGCGCATCAACGAATGGACCTCCAAGCTCGACGAGAAATTCGTCAAGACCGGCGAAGCCTTCGACTTCTCCTGGTGGGCAGTGTAAGCACAACCGCAAAACAAACCCCAATCCCCCAATTAACAATGCAAAAGCTACATGGCCTACGATATCATCAGCGAGATCGGCTTCGGCGCACCATTCGGCTTCGTGGAAAAAGGCGAAGACGTCGGCGGCCTAATCCAAGGCTTCCACGACGGCCTCCCAGCCTTCGGACTCCTAGCCCGCCTGCACCCCTTCACCTCCTGGATGAAAACAACCTTCCTGAAAAAATACCTCGTCGCAAAGCCCGAAGACAACACCGGCATCGGCGTCCTCATGCGCTTCCGCGACCGTCTAATCGACGAGCGCGTGAAAGACATCGCAAACAACAAGAAAATCGGCCGCACAGACCTCCTCCAGACCTTCCTCGAGGCCAGAACCGAAGACTCCCAGCCCCTGGATCTGGAGTACATCCGCGCCGAAGTCCTTCTCGTCCTCCTCGCCGGCGCCGACACAACTGGCACCGCCTTCCAGGCAATGGTGCAGTTCTTGCTGACGCACGCGGAAGCATACGAGCGCATGATGGCGGAGATTGATAATGCGACGCGTCAGGGTCTCATCTCTGATATGCCGCAATATAACGAGGTCCTTGAGCATCTGCCGTTTTATGTGGGGTGCGTGAAGGAGACTATGCGGTTGTGTCCTTCGGCGCCGAATATTTTCCCCCGGTATGTTTCTGAGCCTGGGCTGGAGCTTTATGGGAAGTTTGCGCCGGCTGGCACGGAGATTAGTTGCAATCCGTATCTGGTGCATCGGGATCCCGGGCTTTATGGAGAGGATGCGGAGGAGTTTAAGCCGGAGAGATGGTTGGATGTTGAGAAGGCGAAGTTCTATAATAAGTATAACTTTGCATTTGGGTATGGGTCGCGGGTTTGTTTGGGCAGGGATATTGCTATGATGGAGTTGTTTAAGGGGCCTTTGCAGGTGAGATATCTGATTCTATTTTGCGGTTTCGGTTTGTCTGGGGATGCCGGCTAATGATTGTTCAGTTCTTCCGCCAATACAAGCCGGAGACTGTGAAGGGTAAGCCCGAGGCTCAGTTCATGGTCAAGGGTGGTATCGGATACTGGAAAAACGTGTGGTTGACCATCTCTCCTCGGCCAGAGGTCAAGGCTGCATAACTTGGCGGAATGAAGGTTTGCGCAGGAGACAGCTGTTGCCAGTATGCCAGTATTGAGGTTGGAAAACAAATATCATTTACCGCTAGGAGACTGTATATAGATGAGGAAAATGACATGTAATCACACAAAGCCGGAAGTTGCGAACCGGGTCAACTTTTGTTGAAGCCTTTTGGCGGACCGGCTCACCCGCCGTTGAAACATGACATGGCGTTAGACATAAGATGGAAGAAAAAGAGCATAAAGCACTTATGAAGATTCAGTACCCATAACAGCATTCTAAAACATCGTTAGCGATAAATTTTGGCGTAGGAAATGTCTGACTAGAGTGGCTGGCTACTTACTCTTGCCTCGTGGTACAGAGGGGTGATACCAGTCCAGTGAACGAACTGGTACACACCTTGTCCAACAAGGACCTCAAGTCCAGGAATCGTGGTCCAGCTGGCGTCGGAGGCAAGCTGCATCAAGGCGGTGACAGAAGGCTTGTAGGCCATCTCGAGGAGAACGCGAGGCTTGCTGGTGTCAGAAGTCTTGCCGATAAGCGTACCGTCGATCTCCTGAGCGCGCTCAAACATGTGGCAGAGCGTCTCGCGCATGGCAGGGTCGATGGGGCGGTCGGCGGGGATTGTGCCAATGGCGACCTGGGGCACCGTGTCGAGCTGGGCGTGGTTGTCGACAACGCGGATATTGTAGTTCGTCGGGAAGGTCGAGACCATGCTCTCAAGCTTGCTGGCATTGCGGCCTACCACGTAGATCGGGGAGAAGCCCATGTTGTGGAGGGCGAAGATGGCAGCACGGGCGGTACCGCCGCCGCCGATGACAACGCCACTCTCGTTTCCGGTGGAGCCGTAAATACCTGCGTTGCGCAGGCATTGGATCATGCCTTGCCAATCGGTGTTGTAGCCGACCAGACGAGGGGGCTTGTCGCCGTTGGGCACGGGGACGATGGTGTTGACGGCGCCAATAATTTCAGCCTCTTGAGCGACTTCGTCGAGGAGGGGCATGATGTCCAGCTTCAGGGGGATTGTAACCGAGGCACCACCGAAGTCGGGGGCGGAGATAAAGTCCTTAACATCTTCAACGTTGGTGGTCTCCAGGCGTGTGTACTCATGAGGAAGACCCATTGTGTCGAAGAGAGTGTTATGAAGGGCGGGAGACCGTGAGACTGAGACGGGAGAACCGAAGATGGCAAACTTCTTGGCCTTGATCTCACCCATCAGGGACAGACCGCGGCGGATCTCTGCTGCGGACAACTGACCGGGTGCGGCCTTGAAGGGAAGGCTGGGGTGAGAAACTGGGGTCATGAAGCCATTCAGGATACGGCTGAGCTGACCAGAGTCGCCCATGTTGATCGCAATCAGCGGGACATCGTGGGCCTGTTCAGCCCAGGTCTTGAACTCCCGAAGGGCAGTGTTATCATCAAGGGTCTTCGCAACGCCAACAAGCTTGATTACATCGCCGTACTCCAGAGCACGGTTGTAGAATTGCATCCAGGACATGTTGGACCATGACAGGGTGCTCTTAGGGTCGTGGTGCGAGGCGATGATCTTGGAGTAACCTTTCATCTCAGTAACGGCACGAAGCATGGAATCAGGGAAAGCGATCTCAAGATCCACAAACTCGCATCCTGTACGGAATGCCAGTCGGTATAGCTGCATTGCGGCATCGTGGGCGTCATCAGGGAAGCGGCCGCCTTGGCTCTTGGTGCGGATGGTGAAAATGACCGGTAGAGTGGTACGGCGGCGGAGGATAGACAATTGTTCGTTGACGTAGTCAACCGAGGGAATTTCGCCGTCGGCTGAAGGGTCCTTCAGTAAATCAACACGCAACTCAACAGCATCAGAGCCGACACAGGCCTCGGTGATGATATCACCCGCGGGCTGGAGATCAGGCAAGGTCAATGAGACGAAGAAGCTGTGCTTCTTCTTCTTGATGAGATCAAGACTGTTGACTTGACCACTGACCACCCGCATGAAGCGGCTGAAGTCCTCGGAGGCAAGAGCCAGTTCATTTGAGGATGAGTGCTGGCTATAGTACTGGATGTTACTGCACTCCTGGAACCAAGGCTTGCGTCGGAGCCACACGCCCATCATGTCCTCGACGTAGGCTGGGCGAGTCTTATCAATCTGCAAGAACTCCATCACCAGGTTGATATCGCGCATGATGAGAAGAACATTGCCCTTGTTCTTGTGGTAGTCGGCAAGCAAATTCCGTGCTTCTGGCATCTCAACAATACCTCCGCCGCAGGCAAAGACATAACCAGTGGGGTGATCCTTCAAGACGCGCTTAAGGACAGCCAGTTCCGCGTCCCTGAAGCCCTCCCAGCCGCGAGTCTTGATCATTTCGGGGATGGTGATACCCTCAGATGTCTCGAGCTCCGTGTCAAGATCGATGAACTGACGATCAAGGGTCTTGGCAACCCAATTGCCAGCGGTGGTCTTTCCGGCGCCACGCATACCAATGATGAAGACAGACGCTCTGCTCCGCTCTTCAACGCTCGAAGAAAGCTGCTCATCTTCCTTGAGCTCCTTGCCCTCGAGTTTCACGCCAAACATCTGCTTCATAGCGTCCCACCAGCCAGGCCAAGTCTTGCCGACACATTCTCTTTCCAGAATAAGGGTGGGCTGAGGAGCGATCAAAGAGAGAACACTGAAGCTGAAGGCGACACGGTGGTCGTCGTAACAGAACACACCGCCGGAAGGCTGGCGAAGGGTTGTACGGTCGATACCGTCGATCTCAAGACCATCGTCGTGCTCACGGCACACGACACCGAACTTGGCGAGCTCATCTTTCATGGCCTTGATGCGGTTGCACTCCTTGACACGCTGGTTGGCGATACCGTAGATCCGGGTCGTGTGGTTTGAGTCCTTGCCCCGGGCAACAGCCGCAAGAACAGAAGCACCAAGGAAGGCGTCTGTCATGGGCTCCATGTCGACATTAGGCAGCGGTCGCAAGATGCCATCAGCAGGTCCAGTAACTGTGGTGGAAGTATCAGTCTGTACAACAGAGCAGCCCATGGGCTTGAGAACCTCCACAGCGAAACGAGCATCACCCTGGAGGGACTTGGAGCCAATGTTAGGAATGGTGCAGGTGGTGCCAGAAACGGCAGCAATGGCCAAGGGGTATGTCGCAGAACTTGCGTCGCTTTCCACGACATACTCGGCAGGGTTCACGTAATTAGCCTGGGGAATGTGGTAGGTGTGTTCCTCAGTGGTGGACTTCTTCACATCGATACCGAAAGAGCGCATCATCGCAGTGGTCATGTCGATATAAGGCTGCGAGATTGGCTTACCGCCGACCAGCTTCAAAGTGACTGGCTCTTTGGCGTACGGAGCACACATGAGCAGCGAAGAGACGTACTGCGAGGAAACCTTGGCGGCCAGATTGATCTTTCCTCCTGCGAAGCCTCCTGAAGCAGCAATCTTAAGAGGAAGGCAGCCCTTGCTTTCCATATACTCGACACCGGCTCCATTCACGGTAAGAGCATCGACAAGGTCGCCAATAGGCCTTTGCTTCATCCGGTTGTTACCAGTCAAAACACTGAAGTCAACACTACTGGGAGTAGCGAGGGTCGCAACGGTTGTAAGGAATCTGGAAGCAGTTCCGGCATTACCCAAGTACAAAGGCGAAGGGCTTGCGACGATCTTTCCGCCTTTGCCGTTCACAACGAGAACCTCACCTTCCTCTTCCCAGGAGAAGGTCGCCGCACCGAGTCGCTCCAAGGCATTCAACATGACCTCGGTGTCATCAGAGTGCAAAAGATTCTTGATGCGACAGGTACCAGAGCCAAGCGCGGCAAGCACGAGGGCACGGTTGGAGATACTCTTGGATCCGGGTGGTGCGCAAGTTACATTGAGCGAACTTGGCACTCCGGGGTGAACCTCGACGCTGGGAGAAAGAACAACAGCAATATCGGAATTGGAGACGACACTGGCCTTCGGCTCATGAGTGCGGCCAATTGCTGACAAGAGCACAACCTTCTTTTTCGGGCCATCATTCTTCTTGTCCAAAGCCATGTTGAACAGTAGTTGATCCACAGAGCAGTGCTTGCCAGCAGTCAACTTGCGAACACGTGCATCTTTCATGGAAGTGGGCAAGCCATAGGCTGAGATGCACTTGACCACACGAGCCACAGCGACATCTTTCAGGATACCCAGATGCCTCGCAAGCTCGGCTTCCTTCACCATGCCAATTGCGACACATTCGCCGTGAAGAATCTGAGGGGTCAGGATCGCCTCAATGGCATGTCCAATTGAGTGACCCCAGTTTAGTAGATTGCGAAGACCTCCCTCACGCTCATCTTCAGTGACAACGTACGCCTTGTGGCGTGCCGATGCTAGAATTCTAGCCTTCAGAATATCCCGGATTCCATCAAAACGACCCTGACCAGGCTTCACCTCGCTGCGCACAGCGGCCAGAATAGCTTCCGCATTATCCTCCAACGCAGTAAACTCTTCTTCGCTTGAGATGGCAGCAGTCTTAATAACCTCGGCCATGCCATTGATAAATTCCCGAACAGGCAGGGTCTCGAGGAATTCGAGATCAATGTAGATTCTCGACGGTTGCCAGATAGCACCGATGAGGTTCTTGCCGAGAGGAGTATCAATGGCGGTTTTTCCTCCAATTGAGGAGTCGACCATGGCGAGCAATGTGGTCGGGACCTGCACGTAGCGCACACCACGCATGTAGGTGGATGCAACAAATCCAGTCAAGTCACCAATCACACCACCACCCAATGCGATGACAACTGTATCTCTGCCACATGGTGGATCTTGGCTTAGCATCCAATCTTCAATGTCGGCTTTGGTCTGCCGTGACTTGGAGCTTTCCCCAGGAGCCGCATTGTGGACGAGGAGCCGAGGGGCTGGAGTGACCGAGGCGGCGGCAGCCTCGAAAGACTTTTGGAAGGTAGCGGTATAGAGGGATCCGAGATTGGTATCGGTGATGAGAACGTAGGTCGTCGAGGGCAAGCCATTGATCAGGTCTTTTGCGACAAAATTGCGCCAGATGCCAAAATCAGCGATGATGCTCTCCCGGCCCAAGATGCTGATCTTGGTGGGTTCCGACATTGTAGAGATGAATGAGGGTAAGGAATTCGGTAATGAAAAGATCTAGACAGTACTCATTTCATTCTGTGGCTTTCTAAACTTGCGAGATTAGCACCGTCATGCACAATGACTCAGGATGCATCCCACTTTCCGCTTATGCCACAATAAAGCCAGCGATGCAAGGCGCACACCAATGGGAAATAGAGGACGAATAAGCGGGGGAAATAACCAACCTGGAATTGAGCTGGACCAAGAGCCAATGAATTAAAGAAAAAGACTATAATGGGTTAAGAGTCAAGAGCAAAGGAAAAAAAGCAGAATGATCTCCATGGCGTCCCCTCCGGTATCGCGGGCAGTTTGCTGACCGCCCGGTGACCAAATCTGTCACATCTCCGCCGGGGCTGAAGTGTCAATAATCCCATGCAAGGGTCCTGACAATCGATCTCACAGGGATCATAATGCCTCAGATATACTCGAGTCTGCAGCTTGAAGCCTCGATAACGACATCTAGTTCAGCTTAAACTAGGTAGAAGAAGAGTTCTACCTATTCCAAATCGTTTCCATGGTATTGATTGACTCAGCTGTGATGATTCCCGCTTCCATATCTACAGTGGGGGAGTCAAATGCATTCACCGTTGAGTTGGATTTTGATTGTCTTGCTGAATATGTATCTACGGAGTCCGGACTGGGCACATGCTCGTTACTCCTCGTCCTCTTCATCATCGTCATCCTCCGCTTCCGAAACTTCCTCTCCAAGTTCTTTCAGTCGTTTCTAGACATTGTCAGTAACATCCTCATTAAAAACTTCCACAGTTATCAAGCCATTAAACGTACCTTGTCGTCGGCTCGCTTAGCCTCTAAGTCTCCGAAGACGATCAGCAGGTCTTCCAGTTCAACCTGGGCAGACTGGCGGGCCTCTTCCTTTTCTTTAGCTTCTGATTGAGCCTTGTCGAGCTGGGCCTGAATGCTTTTGAGGGCTTCGGCCGCACTGCGGGCACGTGACTCGGCCTCTTCGGCCTTTTCCTCGGCCTCTTTGGCTCGTGCTTCCAACGCAGAAGTCTGGGATGCTGTGCCTTCTTGGGCTGTTGCAAGATCATTGCTAGACTTCTGGGCCTTTGCAAGTTCTGGCTCAAGGGCTGCGACGGATTGTTTCAGGGTTGCGATTTCAGCTTCATGCTCTTTTTTGGCTGCAGCAAGACTTGACTCAAGTGTTCCAACCGTATCCTTGTGATCAGTAGTCTGAGCCTCATGTTGCTGCTGGGATGCAGCAAGGTCGGCCTCCAAGCTTCCAATTTTGCTCTTGTAGTCACCCACTTCGGCTTCGTGCTGTTCCTTTGTTGCGGCCAACGTAGACTCCATGCTTTGCAATTTCTTGCTGATATCAGCCACCTGTCCATCATTGGATTTCTCGGTGTTTTTGAAGTCTTGGATCTGCTTTTCAAGACCAGCAATCTCTGCGCCATGGGCCTCCTTGGATTGACTGATCGTGCTTTGCAACTCCTCGATCGTCTTGTTAAGACCACCGACTCGTTCATCGTGGGATTTCCTGGTGCTTTCCAGATCTTGGATCTTTTGTTCAAGCTCAGTGACCTTTGCACCGTGAGTCTCCTTGGACTGACTGATGGTATTTTGTAACTCTTGAGCTTTCTTCTTGAAAGTGGCAAGTTCTCTTGCACCTTGTTCCCGGACGCGGGCAAGTTCTGCCTCCAAGCCACGAATCTTTTGCTGCAGCCCAGCAATCTCCCGCTCATGCTGCTTGCTCATTTCATTTAGTTTGCTGCTTTTGCTTTCGGATTCCGCCGATGCCTGCTTGAGTTGATGGTCGAGAGCACGAAGCTGATCTGCATGCTGCTTCAGTAATTCGTTCTTCTGGTGCTTATGTTGGTCTTCGAGCTTTGATAGCTGCTCCGACAGCTCCTGCGCATGGCTATGTTGTAAAGACTGAATGGTCTGTTGCACCCTTGATACCTCCACCGAGCTAGATTCCTTCGTCTTTCGATGATCCAGCTGTTCCTGATCAAGCTTCCGTTGGATGCTCACAAGATCAGACTCCAATTTTTGAAGCGTTTGGGTTTTATCTTCGATTTCTCCGCGCAAAGCGTCGACCAGCTCTCGCGACACGCCCTTCTCCACGCCGTTGGTGACAACAGAGATCTCAAATCCGGGTTCACGATCAATGGCGCGAAGTAATCGGCTATAGTTATCTTTCAGGAATTCGACGAAGGCGCGGTCAAAGAAAACCTCCGGCAGTCCTCCCTCGACCTGAGATCCAGCGGTTTGGGGTAGGACCTCAAAGTCGCGAACTAATGGACATTCTCGGAGCCTTGTGATCTTATCAATGTATTGTTCCCTTCCAAGCTGCTCGATAAGCAGTTTGTGGAGAGTGGTGCGAGGAATCGGGGAGTCTTTGGTGGAGAACTCATAAATGATACCCAACAGCACTGTGCAAAGTCCAGGCAACAATTTGCTGGGAGTGCGCTGGTGCTTGATTTCCTGTAGCAAGGTTTGGATGCTGCTGCCCTCTCCAAGAAAGTCGTTCACAACATCCGGATCTTCGAACAGCCAACCACAGAGCAACATCAAATAACCAACGGTGATTCTTTCATCATCGCCGCGCTGCAGTCCAGTGATCAGATTACCCACGATAGATTGGACACTCGTGACTACTTCTTCGCCGCTCTCAGCATCGCCCTCGGTAACCCTCATAGCCGTTGCCTTCGCCTCTGCATCATCAAAAAGCAGATGGAACATAAGGACAGAGGCCATCCACACTTGATATGGATCGGCATTTCCTCTCGCCTCCGGTGCAACGAGTAGTACAGATAGGATATTCGGGATTCGATCCTGTCCACTGGTATGCCCTTCAATCGCTCGCCGAAGCACATGCATACGAATACCAGAGTGTTGAGCGAAGAACGCCTTCATACATTCACAGGCAGCAAGCCGTGCATCCAAAAGGTTATTAGGAGCGGGTTCAAGGCTGAGCTTTAGGAATGCTTCGATGACATTGATTCGTAGGGGCTCATTGACATGCCCGTTGGCCGCCTTGTCGCCGCCGTGGTAAGACCCCCACAGGACTTCGATATCACCAAATCTTTCCTGCAATGGTGAGTTTCCACGGATAAGATCGGCACAAGTCGATAAAGCCTGGGCTTGTTAGTCCACGATGTAGTCAATTCAACTACAAGGGCAGCATCTCACCTTAGCTGTAACACTGACGCTGAATCTTTGACCGAATGCGATGCTAAGGACTTGTTCGGTCACACCATTCTGCCAAAATGCAGTCTGATTAATGGGCGTAGTCATGCCACCGCGAATCAAGAATAACTGAATGATGGCCAAAAGCCCCCAAACATTCTTGTCTCGATGGATCAAGGTCCACTCTGGTGCCGAGTCGTCGCCTTCTGGTTCTTGTTGACATTCATGAAGCAGCCGTGTCACCCGTTTCACGTATCCGGTCTCGCGGAAGAACGACTGATTGGAGACATTGAATCGCAATAACTGAGCCAACAAAGACAGGCAGTCTTCTACCACCTCAGTTCCATGAGTCAATGCTCCTTCTGCTTCGATAAGAGATAAGAGTATCTCAAATGCATTCTCAAATGCCACAAGCTTTTGTAGCTCTTCTGAGGAAGGGGTCAGGGCAATCAACAAGACAAGAGCCTCTAGCAGACGTAACCAAGTTGTCAGATCCAATTGCTTATTCCCATGTAAAAGCGATCTGGACAAAGACTAACCGTTACGCACTGGCTCCCTCGCATCTGTCAACACATTGACTAGCTTGGAAATCCCCAGTGGCGCTGTGAAGATGCATTCTTGTGTCCGTTCCGGTCGTGCGCTGCAAATGTGGGAAATCAATTGAAGGCAATAAAGGCGGGGATAAAATTCGCGGGCTTCGAGAAGGTCGAGTAGAGTAGTTATATTATCTTGTCGCTTTCAAGGTGTTAGTACACTGCCCAGGGACCAAGATAACAATGTGTACCTGAGTGAATTCATCTGCCAGCCACAGAGCTATTTCGTCTGATGCCTCGGGCTAATAAAATGTGTGAGCAGCTCCAATGGGTCTGTTCCAGAATACGCGGCACCAACACTAGATTCATCAGGCGTGAAGAGCATCAGGAGGGTCTCAAGGACCACTTTGATGGTGTCCGCATCTTCACTGTCATTGCGTAGACTGTTGATCAATGATCGCAGACCTCCGGAGGCCACTGATGCTGGGTAGAGTTTTGCGAAGCTTCGGAGCCCTTGAATTGCTGCTCGGCGATCTTCCAACAATGTAGCACTCTGGAGTCTACTGCTCAATACATCGATTGTGTCCGTAGCCGTTTGTTTGGCCGGAGCTTGCGACTCGAGGATTCGGAACATCGTAGGTGGTTTGCACTATCATGGTCGCCAGCCGAGGGCGTAGGAACTGATAGTCATCTAAGGAACACAGAAAAAAGAGATCCGAAGATGAACTGCGGGTTGCAGTACTGTGTAGAAAGCTGTCCTACTGCCGAAGGGGGCTAAACGCCGATCTTGGCTCAACCCGCAGAATCGCCCGACCGCCCCCGGGATTTATCTTTTCGTCCCCGGAAAGCTCTCGAGTCTCTTCCACTACCCCAAACCTGCACCGTGATCACTACGGTTGCACATTGCTTTGCTTTGTCCCATTTGTTTCAAAGGAGTCTGTACTTCATTCAAACAGTCTCAACTTATCTTGCACCCACGGAGATCGCGCTTGCGCCTGTATGAACGCCAGGACCTGATTGCGACACAAGAATAAGCGATACCCTCTCAGATCTTGACACCACGAGTGTCGCATTACCGTCATGGGTGTTCCTGCACTGTTCCGATGGCTCTCCAACAAGTATCCGAAGATCGTCTCCCCGGTCATCGAGGAGCAGCCCAACCAAGTGGATGGAGAAGAAATTCCGATTGATATCACCGGTCCTAATCCAAATGGCGAGGAGCAGGACAACCTCTACCTAGACATGAATGGTATCGTCCATCCGTGTACCCACCCGGAGGGCAAGCCTCCCCCAGCGGATGAGCAGGAGATGATGATGGAGATCTACAAGTACACTGATCGCGTGGTCAACATGGTGCGCCCCAGAAAGCTTCTCATGATTGCTATTGGTATGTATTAGTCCAACGGAGCTTGCGCATTGACAACGGATTTTAGCTAACCTCAACCTGATATCTAGATGGCGTCGCCCCAAGAGCGAAGATGAACCAGCAGCGCGCGCGTCGATTCCGCTCAGCGCAAGAGGCCAAAGAGAATGATCAAAAGAAGGAGGAACTTCACAAAATGCTTGCTCAGCAGCATGCTACAAAGACCGGTGGCGATAAAATGATGCGAGAGGAGGTTGTTCAGAAGACATGGGACAGTAATGTCATCACGCCGGGAACACCTTTCATGGACATCCTTGCTGCGTCGCTGCGGTATTGGATTGCCTACAAACTCAACACTGACCCGGGTTGGGAGAAAGTATGTTTTGCTCTTTTTTCCCCGGCGCTAGCACTCAACTGACGTGAACAGCTTAAAATCATCATTTCAGATGCCACGGTTCCAGGAGAAGGCGAGCACAAGATCATGAACTTCGTGCGATCGCAGCGAGCCTCGCCTGATCATGATCCCAATACCCGTCATGTCATTTACGGTTTGGTACGTTTACACGAATCTTGTATCTGAGTAATTCCAGGACACTAACTTTAAACCAAACAGGATGCTGATCTTATCATGCTGGGTCTCGGTACACACGAGCCCTACTTCCGAGTATTGCGTGAAGATGTGTTTGCCCAGGATTCTAGGCCTCGCGGATGCAGACTCTGTGGACAGAATGGCCACAAGGCTGAAGAGTGTCTTGGTCGCCCAAAGGAAAAGAATGGAGAATTCGACGAGAAACAGCACGCTGCACCTCTCAAGCCATTTATCTGGCTCCATGTCGCTGTCCTAAGAGAATACCTTGCCGTGGAACTTCGTGTCCCTCAACAACCTTTCCCGTTCGATTTGGAACGTGCGCTTGATGACTGGGTCTTCATGTGTTTCTTCGTCGGAAACGATTTCCTTCCTCACTTGCCCTCTTTGGACATTCGCGAGAACGGAATTGATACTTTGATTGCAATTTGGCGGGATAATCTCCCCGCAATGGGAAGCTATCTCACCAAAGATGGAAGTGTTGATCTCAAAAACGCTCAAATCATCTTGCAAGGGCTGGCAAAGCAGGAGGACGCCATTTTCGCGCGTCGTAGACAAGCGGAAGAAAGGAAACAGGCAAATGAGAAAAGAAGGAAGGAGCAGGACGCGGCTCGCAATGAAGAACGCTCTCAGAAGCGCAGACGGAGCTCTCCCCCGTCTCGCAATCAGCGCGGTGGTGGCGGTGAGGCCGTTCCTCCCATGGAACTGATCACACCTGGCCGAGGCCACTTGGCCAAGGAGACCAGGGAGTTGACACACAGCATGGTCATCAACCGTGGAGCTGTGTACCGCGCCAATATGGAGAACAAGAGTGCCGCTGCTGTGCTGAAGAGCAAACTCATGAAGACCAAGCAGGGCGCAGCTGATGCCGTCGAACCCTCAGTTTCCCAGGACGGGGAAGCATCTACTGAAGCCCTAGAGCCGACTTCGCCTGGAGGCGGAGTTCTCGGAAAGCGAAAGGCGGAAGTAACCGAACAGGAGGTCGAACAGGAAGTCGAACAAGAGGACGAGGAGGCAGGCACACCGGGCAGGGACTCACCACCGCCCCCGGTTCCCGAGAAGCCCAAACAAGATGAGCCTCAAGAAGACACTGTCAAGCTTTGGGAGCCTGGATATGCCGATCGTTACTACGAGCAAAAATTCGGCGTGGACCCTAAAGACTTGGAGTTCCGTCACCAGGTCGCTCGTGAATATGCAGTTGGTCTTTGTTGGGTTTTGCGATACTATTTCCAGGGCTGCCCCTCTTGGGTATGTTGCCCACCTCCGATTCCGTGTTTATATGATGGGACTGCGCTGACTTGATTGTAGAATTGGTATTACCCACGCCACTATGCTCCGTTCGGTGAGTTTTGCTTTATATCTTTGTTCCCATGTCATCTTTCTTCTATCATTACTAACCTAATCTGTACAGCTGCCGACTTCGTTGATATCGCCGATATGGACGTCCAGTTTGAGAAAGGCACCATCTTCAAACCATTTGAACAGCTAATGGGTGTCCTGCCTGCCTCATCTAACCACGCGCTCCCGAAGGTTTTCCATCCTCTCATGGAGAACCCCGATAGCGAGATCATTGACTTCTACCCGGAGGACTTCCCTCTGGATCTGAATGGCAAGAAATTTGCTTGGCAAGGCGTCATTCTTCTCCCCTTCATCGACGAGACTCGTCTTCTAAAAGCAATGGAGAAGGTATATCCTCTTCTCACTGAGGATGAAAAGAGTCGCAACTCCCATGGGCAGGAGGTTCTTCTAGTCTCCGACAGACATCCATTGTACCAAGACCTTGTGGCGAACTTTTACTCCAAGAAACCGGGTCCGGCAGAGTATAACCTCAAGTCGGATGTGAGTGGCGGCCTGGCTGGTATTGTCCAGCGTAGCGACTCTTATATCCCTCACAGCTCCTTGGTCTCCCCACTCGAGGCACATGGCATGCCGAGTGTTGAGGATGATCGTTCTCTCACGTGAGTCTATCCTTCTCGTTTTCATATCCTCATCCATGTATTAACCAAACGCAGGGTTCTGTACACGATCCCAAAATCGTCTAGCGTGCACAAATCTATGCTTCTCCGTGGTGTCAAGCTACCGACGCCCATGTTGGATTCGAACGATATCAGGGCTACGCAAGGCCGTGCCCAGAACTCGGGCCGATCATTTGGCGGTGCACCTTTCCAGGGCAGGGGACGTGGCGGTCGAATGAGCTATGCCAGTGATCGGCCGAACCCATTCGCTGCGCACCTCCAAGGTGGTCCCGGAGGTGCCCCTATGGTACCTCCTGGCTGGGTTCCTCCCGGCCAAGGATACGGAGGTTACTCCAGGGGACCGCCTCCACCACCTCGCGGGGGAATGTCACACCAGTCAAGCTACCATTACAACCAAGGTGGCCAGTACAATCAGGGCGGCCAATACAACCAAGGTGGCCAGTACAACCCGGGTGGTCAGTACAATAATGGGTATCAATCGCAGAATTATCGCGGAGGTCGTGGAGGTGGCCGAGGAGGTCGAGGTGGCGGTGGCCAGAATCGGGATCATTACTCCCACAATCAAGGAGGATACAACCGCTACTAGATCGCGGATGATGCTCCAGATGCCCTCCTTCCATTTTTGTGATTCTTCGTTATCGTTGTTAGTATCTTATGACACATCCGGCATTTGGGCATGAGGTCAGAGGGAGGAAATGGAGTTCCGGACAATGTAAAATGAACCAATTGATGTTTCAATGAACTCCGTACGTCCTCGTAGAGCATAGTTAACTAGGCCCTTCCTCTAGCCCTATCGCGATATTCATCGTTTGTAGAAGGCGGTGTGTATGGAGGGGTCAAGGCAATAAGGCACAATGGCAGAAAAACGAGGCGGGGTGACTCACCAGGACTGCAAGCCCTGAGCGATTGTTAGCTGCAGTCAATCTTCTCTCCACAATTGCAAGACCACTGGAGTCACCACGACATGGATTTTCCCGCGGAAGAAGAGCGCATGCTCGCTCGGTGGAGGGAGATTGATGCCTTTCAACGCCAAGTTGAACTTTCGGCCGGAAAGCCACGCTATGGCTTCCTGGATGGCCCTCCGTTCGCTACCGGAACCCCTCACTACGGGCATCTGCTTGCTTCGGTAAGGACATTGCCATGATTGATTGGGATCGGACAACTCTAACATCCTACTGCTAGACTATCAAGGATGTGATCCCCCGTTATTGGTCCATGAAGGGATTCCATGTGGAGCGCCGATTCGGTTGGGATACGCATGGTGTGCCCATCGAGTAAGCTCAATTCGTCCTACAACTGCTCTAAGGACAAGGATTCAGCTGACACGAGATTGTTAGATATGAGATCGACAAAAAGTTGGGCATGTCCGGCCTGCAGGCTGTCCAAGAGATCGGAATCGAGAAGTACAACGAGGAGTGCCGGTCGATTGTCATGAGATACGCAACAGAATGGCGCGAAACTATCGAGAGATTGGGTCGTTGGATTGACTTTGATAACGACTACAAGGTATGTTCGAGTGCGTTCGGTCTTTTGTGTGTTTTTCGCTAACACGATTATCATCTAGACCATGAACCCGACATTCATGGAATCGGTCTGGTGGGTTTTCAAGGAGCTCTTCGATAAGGGCCTTGTTTATCGTGGATACCGTGTCATGCCTTACTCTACCGCCTTGAACACCCCGCTCAGCAACTTCGAAGCGCAGCAGAACTACAAGGACGTGCAGGATCCCGCCGTTGTTGTGACATTCCCTTTGCTCGATGATCCCGAGACCTGCTTACTTGCGTGGACCACGACCCCGTGGACTCTTCCCTCGCACACTGGTTTGTGCGCGCACCCCGACTTTGAGTACGTCAAGATCTACGATGAGGCTACAAAGAAAAACTACATCCTCTTGGAGGCTCTCCTTCGAACAATCTACAAGGACCCGAAGAAGGCCAAGTTCAAGATTGTCGACCGTCTCAAGGGTTCTGATATGCTCGGATGGAAGTACGAACCCCTCTTTGATTACTTCTATGAAGAGTTCAAGGACTGTGGCTTCAAGGTGGTGAATGACGAGTATGTCACTGCCGAGGATGGTGTTGGTATTGTCCACCAGGCTCCTGCTTTCGGTGAGGAGGATTACCAGGTTGCTATGAACCACGGCGTTATTTCTGAGACTCGCCTTCCTCCCAACCCCGTTGATGCACAGGGTTGTTTCACAGCTGAAGTTCGGGACTTCGTTGGTCAGAATGTTAAGGCCGCTGACAAGGGCATCATCAAACTTCTCAAGGGCAACGGCCGTGTCCTCGTTGACAGCCAGATTACTCACAGCTATCCATTCTGTTGGAGATCTGACACTCCTCTGATCTACCGTGCTGTGCCATCCTGGTTTGTGAAGGTCAAGCCTATCATTCCTGATATTCTTGATGGCATCGAGAAGTCCCACTGGGTCCCATCTAATGTCAAGGAGCGCAGATTCGCTAGCTGGATTCGGAACGCTCATGACTGGAACATTTCTCGCAACCGTTTCTGGGGAACACCCTTGCCATTGTGGGTCAGTGATGATTTCTCGGAAGTTGTCGCTATCGGAAGCATTGAGCAACTGAAGGAACTGAGCGGTTACGAGGGCGAGCTCACCGACATCCACCGGGATAAGGTCGATCACATCACCATCCCTTCATCTAAGGGCAACGGTGTTTTGAGACGTGTTCCAGAGGTGTTTGATTGCTGGTTTGAATCCGGCAGTATGCCTTTCGCAAGTGTGCACTACCCCTTCGAGGGTAAAGATGAGTTCGAGGACCGTTTCCCCGCAGACTTCATCGCCGAGGGTCTTGAGTACAGCTTCCCTCCCGCCTTTTGTCATCGAATATTCCCAGCTAATATTGAATTTTAGCCAAACCCGCGGATGGTTCTACGTACTCAGTGTCATCGGAGTTCACTTGCGCCAAAAGCTACCATACAAGAACGTTGTGGTAAATGGCATTGTGCTCGCGGAGAATGGCCTCAAGATGTCAAAGAGGTATGTCATCGCCCATATCATGCGCTCTGGCCAATATCCAAAATACTGACTTCACAGGTTGAAAAATTACCCCGACCCATCTTTGATCATGAATTCTTACGGGTAAGTAACGATCGTTTTTCTCCGTTGCCGAGCAGAGAATTGCCTACTAACAACTTCGAACAGATCGGACGCTCTACGATTGTACATGATTAACAGCCCGGTTGTTCGTGCCGAGCCTCTCAGATTCAAAGAAAGCGGTGTCAAGGAGATTGTCAGCAAAGTGCTTCTCCCATTGTGGAACAGTTACAAGTTCTTCGAGGGCCAGGTGACCCTCCTGAAAAAGACCTCCAACATCGACTTCGTCTTCGATCCTGCAGCGGAGAGCACCAACACAAATGTTATGGATCGCTGGGTACTTGCAAGCTGTCAATCCCTGCTTCTGTTCATCAACCAGGAGATGGCTGCCTACCGCCTGTATACGGTTGTGCCGCGCCTTCTGGGTTTGATTGATAACACAACCAACTGGTATATTCGCTTTAACCGCAAGAGACTTAAGGGTGAGAACGGCGTTGATGACACATTGCACGCCTTGAATACTCTCTTCGAGGTTCTCTACACTTTGGTCAGGGGCCTTGCTCCCTTCACTCCGTTCATCACCGACAAC
Source organism: Penicillium bovifimosum (assembly GCF_028826915.1). Taxonomy (NCBI): domain Eukaryota; kingdom Fungi; phylum Ascomycota; class Eurotiomycetes; order Eurotiales; family Aspergillaceae; genus Penicillium; species Penicillium bovifimosum. The sequence continues at coordinate 5,163,311 of NW_026622714.1, read as the reverse complement.
ATCTACCAGCGCCTCCTGCCTCACATTCCCGAATCGCTCCGTGCTGAAGACAGCCGTTGCGTACACTTCCTTCCTTTCCCCGAAGTCCGTCAAGAACTCTTTGACGAAGTTGTCGAACGCAGAGTGTCTCGCATGCAGACCATCATCGAACTCGGTCGAGTCTCACGCGAACGCCGGGCTATTGGTCTGAAGACTCCCCTGAAGACCCTTGTCGTGATTCACAATGACCCGCAATATCTCGAGGATGTCAAGTCCCTTGAGCCTTACATTCTCGAGGAGCTCAACGTCCTGGAGCTTATTCTTTCGTCTGACGAAGCCAAGTACCAAGTCGAATACTCAGTGTCTGCTGATTGGCCGGTGCTAGGAAAGAAGCTGAAGAAGGCCGTCCAAACAGTCAAGAAGGCTTTGCCGTCTCTCACCAGTGATGATGTGAAGGGCTATCTCGCGAACAAGAAGATTCTGGTTGATGGCATTGAGCTCGTTGAGGGTGATCTTGTTGTAAAGCGAGGAATCAAGGAAGACGGCAACTCCAAGGGCATGGAGACCAACACGGACGCTGATGTGTTGACCATCCTTGATGTAAACCTGTACCCGGAGCTGGCTCACCAGGGTCTGGGTCGTGAGATCATCAACCGTGTTCAACGCCTTCGCAAGAAGGCTGGTCTGGTTCCAACCGACGATGTGAAGATGGAATACACAGTGATCTCGGATCCAGACAACATTGGCCTTGACGAGGCATTCAAGTCTCAAGCCCAGGCCTTTGAGAAGGTTCTGCGTCGCCCGGTCGAGATGAGTGACTTCAGTGGTGATAAGCTCCCTACTGGAAACGAAGAGGGCACTATCTCCCAGGAAGAACAGGAGGTGCAAAACGCCACTTTCCTTCTGCGTCTTCTCAAGCTTTAGAGAGCCGAAAGAAAAATATGTAGATATCAATTCTACTGTCCAACGATTTATTTTTGTTTTGAATGATATCATAGTCATTCGTGAATAATTCTTCAGAAGCGAATTCATCACAATACACAATTACAAGTGCTCCTGCTTGCGCCGTACCCAAGTAGATCAAATATCGCTCTAAACCCAGGGAAACCTCCGCTATTCAACCCATAATGACAGCACATTTAGCCCTTTTTCGATGCCGCCTATTCAAGTTCATTAGTGGACTGTACAGCACTCGTTCTTGCCTTGCTCGTCACTCACCAGATAGCAATTCTTCAGTCTCAAGAACTCCTTGGCACACATATCTTTATGTACTGAGTTGTAATCCGTCATAACACACTTGCCATATGCAGCAACCTATTCCTAATCAGCCACGCAATGCCAAAGGTCATTCGGAAGATACAAACCTCTGCAGAGCATTGTGCTGTAGCTTTAGCAATCTTCTCAACCGGACGAGTCTTTCCTGGCATATTGATAGGATGAAGCGAGGATGCAGCTCTGGAATGTGACGAATAGTCTCATTCTGAAAGCCAATCATCCGCTGGTAGAAATCCAAGAATGTTACATAAGGGCACGTGACCGCTCTGCATGTTTCTGTCGCGACAACCAAAACAACCAGCTGAGCTCGCCGTTGATACGATTGTCGGCGCATGGCTTAGGCCGTTGTTACTATTGTTCTGGATTTACTGATCGCAGAGTGTGTCTGCCTGTCCATATCTTCTATCTTTGGCGTTCCCCGCCTTCGCGATGATTTATTTGGTTGTACAGCTTTATGACCCAAATGCGACAAGCGCGCCTTAATATCGCGAATTTTCGATGCCTCCGATATCCTCTCAGCGTCGAGCCGTGACCGAAGAGAACTCATCTCTTTCAGATGATGGTATGACCCGCTTTAGCACCCATTCACTTGACGAGGGCTAACGTATGCCCAGATGTCGGTTTTCTCTACCAGGTTGTCGCCAGCGCCGAGACAAAACCCGAAGCGGATCGACTCCCATTCCGGGCGCTCTTCGAGGCATACGACGAAGTCATTGGACAACATGGCGCCAACGCGGATTCAGGTCATGCGTGTCTGCGCTTCCTGTTCAAGATGGGGGGCAAAGACGTACGCGGCGACACCCTCTTCGACAAATTCGAGAATGCGCTCCAGCAGGTGGGCATCGTGATCGAACTTGGCGATGAAGGATCTACAAATCTCAATGAGACACATGATTACGACCAAAATACAGTGGAGGCCACTCACAGCCAGACTGTTGAACATGACCATCTCCCAGCCATGAACGGAGTCACCCCGACACCCAAACGGCGCGCATCATTCAACACTACGTACGATATTGGTGAGGACGTTACACAAAGGAGCTTCGTCAACCGCCCCAGCTCGCGGTCCTCCATGTCCAGGCTCGAAATTGGCAAACCTGAATTTCTCGAGCCAAAACTGTCGCCTACCCCAAGACATAACCCTGGGCCTACCAAATCGCCGGATCGGACACAATTGATCAGCCAATTTTTGGATGTCGGTCGACGGTTGCTGAGTCGGTTTGATGGAATAGAAAATAAGCATGAAGCACCAGGGGAGACCCCATTGACGAACGGAGTCGTTGCGAGGTCGGCTGTTGCTCGTGATCGTTCAAAGAGAATGGCTGAAGCTTCACGTCCCCCCCGCCAACCCTCTTCCGAATCTTCCGACAGCTCTGAGTCGGAAGAAGGGCAGTCAATCATGTCACAGAGCCCAGAGCACGACTCTTTCGATAAAGAAGAGGTGCCACCCGAGTTCCTATATCGCCCGCAGCTGTCAGATCTGCTTCGAGATGCGTCAACTTTCAATATGTACCGACAGCGATCGAACTGCCGCCGGATTCTGACACAATGGCTGAAAAAGGCCTTTCAAGCACGACAAATTCGCGAGACTAGGGAGACACGCGCGGTAAACTATGACCGCATCCTTCTCATGCGACAGGCCTTTGAACCATGGCGAGCGGTGATTCAAGAGAAACGCCACTCGGCCCGAACAGATCGATTCTTCAAACACCTTGAAGCGCGAGCAAGTCGTGCGCGTGACTTATATCTTATGACAAAGGCGTTTAGCCATTGGGCTCAACTCACGTCGGAAGAAGTGGCCCGGACGTCTGCTGCTAGAAGACATGTTCTCAGCGTCAAATATTTCAGTGCATGGCGCGAGATCACTGCCGTCAACGAGATGAAGGCCCAACGTTTTGCACTACAACGACCTTTCAATGCTTGGCGGAAGAAAGTCCAACATGTGAAGGCAGCAGAGGCTCAGGCCATAAGTGTGCGCAACACGAGGCTTCAAAAAACATCATTCTGGGACTGGTGGTGGTGCTTCTGCGACCGTCGTGTGCTAGAGGTTTCCGATTATCGACTCAAGAGACGATCGCTACTCTCCTGGCTTCGGAGTTTACGAACCAATCGAGAGCGCGACCATGAGATAGATCTCAATAACAAACGGTCAGCTCTGAAGTCGGCATTTCAGGTATGGTCTCAACACTCCAGAACCATTGCTTTGGCAGATCAGGAAGTTCAGACTTCTCGGCGCCAGCATGACCTCAGAGCATCCTTTGATGAATGGAGAATTCAAGCCCGGCTGGCCCCGGCTGCTTCTCGGGTCTCTGAGATGGTGGATACCAGGATTGTACGGAATGCTCTATCACATTGGATTGAGAAGGCCCGAACGCTTAAACAAGCAGAAGAGGCAGATCGCCATCGAATTCAAAAAAACGCGTGGGTTTCCTGGAATGATACGCTTCGCTGCTTGGCCCTTCAAGCTCGTGTTGACGAGCGCCTTAAAATGGAGGCTATGTACAAGTGGGTCGTTATGGAAAGGTTTGAGTTGATGCGAAGAATACGCGAGCAACGCATCAAGCGCGAAGTCTTTGGTCGATTCGTGACAAACACTCGGGATACTTATAACCGCCTACTTACCAATGCTGAAGCTCATGAGGATCATCAGACCAATAATTTGGTTCGATCCAAGTTTGCCATCTGGCGTGACCAGGTGCAGCTCCAGCGAGAGCGAGAGTATGTTGCATCAGAGTTCTATGCACCGCGGCTTGCAGCTGAGTCTCTTACGATCTGGCGGTCCAAGCTTGGACAGGTGTCCAAGATGGAAGGTTGGGCCCAAAACGCTCGATTTTACTTCTTGATGAAGAAGACCGTGAAGCAATGGCACCAGGCCAAAGTTGACTCCGGGAAACGACGGCGACAAGAAGCGTATGCGAAAGTCCGGCGGAAAGTCAAGATCAACCTCGCATCCAAGGCGCTGACTACCTGGTCATCGAAAGCTCGCACGGTTATGGAGATGCAGCAACAAGCTAGTGACGTCGATCGCGAAAAGCTGCTTGCTGATGTATCCGAGATATTCATTCAATGGCATGACAAAACAACCAAGAGGCTTGAGGACTGCCAGGATGCCGACGATTCATATTTCCGCCAGGTTGCATTTGACCAGCTCATGCAAATGTCTGAAACCTTTGTCATTCGTCGTGAGATGGAAGATCAGGCAGACAACGTGTACCGGTTGCACGCCCTACGCCTGGCAGCTGCTTCTCTTCGCAAGCTCAGCCTTCGCATATTCCAGATCGGCAGTACCACTGAAACCGCTGAAGCCATGCGGGAGAGGAATTTGCGGAAACACTCAAGGGCTATGTTCCGCGACTGGGTGGACAGTGCCCGAATGAAACTGGAGGCCCGAGATTCTGCGGGTCCATCTTTGACACCCGCACCTATGTCAACGTATGGAAATGGCGACCGTGCTGGCTCAGCGATATTCGACCCGTGGTATCAAGACCAGGTTGAGACGCCTTTCAAAATCAGTGACTTGACGACAACATCCCAAGCAACCTCCCATGATCCCATCTCTGCAAGCCCCCTGGCAACCCCCAACTTCACAACTTCCCCCTCAAAACGAGCCGCCCGTGCGCGAGCCCTTGCCCAAATGTCCACTACTCCCGCCACACCTCTACGCACACCTTTCGCAAGTCGACTCCTTCGGGCTGGGACTACGACTGCTCTCTCAACATCTTCCAAACGCCCACGGACAGGTCGGCGAAGCTCGGTGGGGAATAGCGTCCGCTTCGTGGATGAGGAACCTCCCGAGTCTCCGACGGATGGTCGCAGGTCAGCGAATCGACGATCTTGACGTTCTTGTCCGATATATGACTTCTTTGCAGCTTCTTTGGCATCATGTACATCAGCGATGATTATAGTCCTCCTTTCATGCCTTGTCCATAGGTGCGATCATGTTTCATTCAATGCATCGTCCGGCGCAGCATATAGCGAGTTTAAGGGGTTTTCAGTCTTTGGTGTACTGCTGTGTACTTTTGCCATGATTGAATGTAATAACTTAAGATATGAACCTGTGAACTGTTTCTTGTTGACATAACTGTACAAAAACGAGTATGTGTCTAATATGACTCAGTCATCGAATCCGTCGCAGATCATGGTGTCTGCCTTTTGAAGGATCTTGACGATCAGAGCCTGGCCGCTTTGCCAGCCGGGATTGGTCAGATATTTGAGAGCTGCCTGGCAGGCGGTGACGATGACCACTTGGAAACAATCCCGAAGTGTTGGGGGGTGACGGCAGGTTTCTTGGACCATTTCTAGGGCTACCAGTATGGCCCCTAGGTGACTGAAGTAGAGGTTCACAGCATCTGTGGTGCCCATGTACTGGGCCCTCTGGGCGATCAGCTTCGTTCCGATTAGGGCCACACACCCTACCCCTAGAAGTCCTCGGCGGGAGGAGGCGTGAGTTATGACTCTGAGTTGAGGTTTGGCTAGTATCGGTAGTTCATGGGTGAAGATCTTAGGTGTTCTTCTCGTGGTCGGAGGCTCCACGATAACTTTAATGACCTCAAGGCTGCCCTTTGGCACCGGGTGTAGACCTTGTAAGATTTGGAGAGGGGATTGAAAGGCAGGACCTGATGGGCTGCGAGCCAAGTTTAGGCCATGGAACGATCTTCAAGAGTGTGGCACTGAATCCAGCTTCCAAGCTATCCAAAGGATGGGAGCAAACCTGATCACCCGAGGCTTTAAATCGGTGGCTCTAGCCATCGCTGAAACCGAAGCAGGACTAGAACCAATAGACCTGACTCTTCGCAAAAGAATCGCACGTCATTGGATCCAGTGCCACACTCTTGAAGAAGATCATCCCTTCCACAGCCTAAACTTGGCTCGCAGCCCATCAGGTCCTGCCTTTCAATCCCCGCTGCAAACATTACAAGGTCTACACCTGCTGCCATCAGGGAGAGAGAGAGAGAAAATCCATTCGGTGCTGCCATCAGGGGCTGATATATCTGTGGGGAAATAGCGGTCAGGTGACTGTAAAGTCACGTGGATACTGACATTAACCAAGTTAGGGTCAGCGGCCCGCCAAATTGTTTCATGACTTAGCCAATCAGCGTGCCCAGATCTGAGCATGCTGAGGTAAGGTGTATATGTCCAGACAGACAACCTCACATACACCCATCGTCGAGTCTTTTTGTAACTTTGCCTATTTCCAGGGAAACATTTTGTTCTGGCAATGGTGTAACGTGGCTTCCAGCGCAACGAGCGTTCAACCTCACAATCAGTCGCCTCGATGCGAGCGATACTGCCGGGGAGACCCCCAGCGAAGCTCCAGTCTTTCAGCACCGCGCTGTGGAATGATCTTCGTGTTGTTGTGAGTGACCGGATGTTTCAACATCTTTTCTTACAGCTCCCCCGCTGGCTGAAATCCACCCGTCACTGACCATTGCCCCCGCGCGCTACTCAATAGGCGTACATCTCCGGCCACGCGCTGGTTATCCTCGGCGGTCCGCAGACCCTCCTCCAAACGATCTACGTCGATGATACCGAAACACTCGAAGCTGTAGCTTTCAACGAGATATCTGGCAAAATTGCTGTCTGTGGTGGGGCTGATGTATTCGTGTACCAGCCGTACGGCATCCAGGGCGAAACACTGAAGGTGCGCATCCACCCCCACACCCCCGATCTTGATCTACCTGCGACACGGGCGTATGATAGCATCGCAATTGATATTAACATATGACTGAGTTTAGTGGTCTCTACTTTATACGCTCCGTGCCTCTGACGATGACGAACCGATCTCCACACTATCATGGGGTTCCTCCAACGAGCTCCTGGTGGGTAACTCGCGCCTTGCCCTTTGGTTTATGAACGATGAACCACGTCTTGTCTGGAAAAGAAAGCTTGCGGCGCCGGTCAAATTCGCTCAATTCTCCCCCGATTCGGCCTTGATTGTCACAATTGGGCATTATGACCGCTTGGTGAAGGTATGGAGACGACTCGCGTTTGGCGCTGACGAGGTCCGGTTCGAAAACTCGTACCTACCTCATCCGAACGTCGTCACCGGGATACACTGGCGATTTCCTCGGCACCCTGAGCAATCTATGGATAATGTCCTGTATACATTTTGCGCCGACAACAAGATTCGAGTATGGGCAGTGACCGACCATCACGCGCTCTCAGCTCTACAATTCTGGGCAGAGATTGACATGAATGTGTCAGTACAACCTAGACATGCTTTGGATGACGATATAGGACTCCAACGGCGGTACGGCTTCATCTTGGATAGCCGTGACTTCTGTGTCGCGACCGAGCGTGCTGTTCAGCGGACCACAGGGAACAAGGAAAACCACGCGCTGGAACATATCATCGAGGTTGCGAGTAAGGCCCCGGAGATTTGCATCGTAATCGATGGCCACGGTCACATGTCTGCCTGGGCTTTGGAAGATATTGGCTCTAAAGCAAAGACGAAGTTGAGCGTCTTCAATATTCTCCATGTCGAGGGCTTGGACTTTGGGTTTGCATTCGATCGACCGCCACATGAAGACTATGCTCAAATTCGCGCATTCCAAAGTACGACATCGAATGACAAACTGAGTGTTCTGGTCCACCACTTTGATGGTCGAATTGAATGGTACGATTCCCGCGTGGATGTCCTATTTGACCCTGCGCCACGCACGAGGAGAGTTGCACAGAGATCCTCCTGGTCTGGTCATACTGCCCCTGTCAAAAAAATTGTCCGAAATGCGACTGGAGACGCTCTGGTGTCACGTACTAACGATAACAAAGCCACCGTTTGGACACAGCGGCGGCGAGTAGGTGGCTCCATTCTAGGGCGCAAGAGCGTTCTCTTCTCGGATGAGCACATTCATCGGACATGCATACTAGAGTGTGGGGATCTGCTTGTTAATCTCCACCACAATGGAATTTCCTTATGGGATGTCAGCTCGAATCATGCCAAGAAATTGGCCTCGTTGCCATTTACCAGGCCCGGCAAACCATTGTGCGTGTTGCCGATCCCCAGCACTGAAGCGACTGCAGATGTTTTCTATGTAGCGACTATCTGGGGAGACATGCACGGAATTGCATGGGAGATACGACGCCCTGTGCAAGACGCAGAAAAGGAGAGAGCTGTAAATGAACGTGATTATCAATTACGAGACTTCTGCAGCTTTGACATGGGATTGAAGGAAGACGTCGCATACATACTCCCGGTGGACCCAGCTGGGCCTAAAGCGAAGACTTCGGGGTTCTTCGACTCTTTCTCCACCGACATTGCTCTCTCCTATACCCACAGTGGAGTGGTGCGGACCTGGACAGCCACCGTTGACCCGGTGGCCGTTAAAATTGATTGGCTACTTCAATCAACAGTTGACACTGGCATCGTCAACCCATCTCTGGCTAGTGCGAGCTCTATTCGCAAGGCCGCCTTGGTTGATGAAGAACGGACTCATCTCACAATATGGGATACCAATAACGCCCAGCTAGAGTTTGAGGAGCATTTCGCTTCATATGATACCATAAGGGATTTGGATTGGACCTCGACCCCAGATAAGCAGTCCATATTAGCCGTGGGATTTCCGCACAAGGTTATTCTCTTGTCTCAGCTCCGTTATGATTATCTCGACTCCCGACCGTCGTGGACACAAGTCCGAGAGATCTGGATTCGAGACCTTACACCTCACCCCATAGGAGACTCTTGCTGGCTGAACAACGGCCATTTGGTCATTGGAGCAGGAAATCAACTGTTTGTCTATGACAAGAACATCGATGTCGGAGATCGCCTGGTTTCCGAGCTTCGGATGCCATCTCGAGGGTTGTCGACTGTTGATCTCTTCGACCTTGTCAGCAGGCTGAACGGTCCATTGCCTGTATTTCATCCACAGTACTTGGCACAGTGCATTCTGGCTGGCAAGACTAGTTTGGTACATTCAATCTTGTTGAAACTACACCGTAAGCTGAAGTTCTACACCGAGGGGGACGACCTAGACGGTTTCCTAGAGATGCCGGTAGAATATTTCTACAAGCCAGACGTAAGTGTCCCTTTATATGCCTTTTCTTTCAAAGCTCACAAAGCCAGTCTTCCCAACAAGCGTTTTCTAAGGAGATGCGCTCTTCTTATGTCGATCACACCGATGAGGAAATATCCTCTGTCATGGATGAAAAAACCGCAGTCGCTCTCAATGAAAGCTTAGCACGAATTGCCCTGCCGCAACTGTCTAGCCACGAACAATTCCGCTTGGCAGACACCATTGAATGCGTTGCCATGGTTGATAAGCACCGGCGGTCAATGGACGATAACGCAGCACGCTATCTCCTGTTCTTTCGACAGCACATGTTGCGACGGAGTCAAGGAGTTGCTAACAAAGACACTGTTTCATGGAGAGAGATTGTCTGGGCTTACCATAGCAGTAGCCAAGATATCCTGACGGATCTTGTCTCCCGACAATTCAATGGAAAGTTGACTTGGAAGGCTGCTCGTGAGAGCGGTCTATTCATGTGGCTGTCAGATTCCGCAGCTGTGGTGCGTTTCCGTCATTGGTGTTCTTCGCTTACGACTAACTTCTTGATTAGAGAGTGCAACTAGAAATACTGGCTCGGTGTGAATACACTAAGACGGAAGAGAGAAACCCCATTGACTGTACACTGTATTACCTCGCCCTCGGAAAGAAAAATGTTCTGCAGGGTCTTTGGCGTATTGCACACTGGAACCGCGAACAAGCAGCGACCCAACGTCTACTTGCGAATGACTTCAAAGAACCGCGATGGAGGACATCTGCTCTGAAAAATGCTTATGCATTACTTGGAAAGCGGCGATATGGTAATCTTAACTTCGTGTCACACAATTAAGCGGCGACGGCTAACATTGACCAGAATACGCAGCATCTTTTTTCCTTCTCGCCGACCATTTGCGGGATGCTACGAATGTCATCATCAATCAAATGGGCGATCTCCAGCTTGCAATCGTCATCACACGAGCCGTGGAAGGGGACAATGGACCCGTTCTTCGAGAACTATTAGAAGAAAAAGTATTGCCTGAGGCTGCTTCGGAGGGCAACCGCTGGATGGCCTCCTGGGCTTTCTGGATGCTTGGACGGCGGGACATGGCGGTGCGGGCACTGATCGTGAGTATATATATCTCTCTGCTAGTCGAACCGCAACTGACCAGACGTAGTCCCCGGTCGAAACCCTTCTATCATCAGCAACCCCAGCCACCCCTGGAAGCCCTGGGCGAGTCACCCTACAGTCCAAATCCTATCTTTCCAATGATCCGGCGTTGGTAGTATTGTATCACCAACTTCGCGCAATGACCCTCCAAACCCTCAAAGGTGCCTCCAAAGTGCGGCCAAGGGAGGAATGGGAGTTCGTCATTCGCAATGCCCGACTCTATGACCGCATGGGCTGCGACCTTCTTGCTCTCGATTTAGTACGCCACTGGGAGTTCTTGGGTGAACTGCCTACTCAGGATTCGTTGAAACCAGACACTTCCCTAGAAACAGCCGAGAACGGAGTCGATTACCGTAAATTGCTTCGGCGGCGCAGCAGCCTCGTGGTTGCTGATATGCCGGTGCGACGTGCAGATGTCTCGGTGCAAGCTGTCGCTACCGAACCTACTCCCGGGAGTACAGCAGAGAAAGAAGAGCAAAACCCAAGCCTAAACCGCCTCCTACCATGTTCCATGAGCCTGATGCCAATTCGTTGCTGGACAGCTTTGGATTCTAGGTTAGGGAGTCGCTGTACTTATGACCTGCATCATGCATACCCTGGCTCCAGTTACAATCGAGTTTGAAGGCTGGCAGTATCCATGATGTTTTGTCATGATCGAGTAGATGCGTTTAGCGATAATATTGTTAGAAGAATTTGGGTGGTCTTTCCCATCGTTCTAATGACTGCCCACATGGCCAGGCTCGTTCATGAAAGGACCTCGGGATCTTCCTCCAGCATACGCCCTTACAGTCTCCACTGAAATGCTGAAATGAAGGGCTTGCTATTCGCGCATAATTTGAGCAGCTTCGGCAAGTGGATGAACGATACCCACAACTCATAGCATATCCCTGCAGAATAATGTGATGTGGCAGATGACGTTCCTCAGGGAACGAGGAGGCTGGGGGGATGTTACTACAGTAGTTGCGATCTACCTAGCCCCGCCGACAGCCGACAGCCACACAGACAAGTCATGTTTCGATGATTATGTATTCTATTTTCCACGTTTGTGTTACTTCGTCACATAACGATGTTGGCCAACCGCAGTCACACCTCACGAAACGATCGACCCCATCACTACACCCTACGTTGTACGAAGCACACAACACAAAGCGGTCAAGCTGCGTGGAGACGAAAGCAGTGCAAGACCTGCGATGCAAAGCCAAACATGGAAAACTCTGCAGGAGCTTCCGGCTGACAATTGTGCTGAACACCATTGACCTCACTGGTTGCACTACAGCCCGTAGCGTGCTTTGGCTACTCCAGAAGCCCCAGATGGCTGCAGATGGGTCCCAGATGTAGCCTGATACGTTACCAATATAGGAATGATCGGCGGCGCCAATCTGCGCTATTACATCGCAATGGCGCCGATCTCTTCAGCTCGTCCCGAAACTTTAGTGAACGATGGGGACATAGACCGAGCGTGAGATCCCTTTTGAGCCAATCGCCTCGGGTCGCCTTGATCTGTCGATCAGAAAACCCATGCAAGTTTATGCAATATGAAAGTCAACAAAGACGATGGCGCTTTAAGGCTGCTTGCTTCCCCCGCCCGCTGGGGAGATCGAATCTTGTCTCTCCTCTCTGACTTAGATATACCCCATCCTTTCTCAGCGATATGCCTACAAAAATTCCAGGACCGCCCGGAGTTCCTCTCCTGGGAAATGTTTTCGACGTCAACCCCAATGAGACGTGGAACTCGCTGAACAAGCTGGCCAAGCAATTTGGTAAGCTAGCAAGCAGCAGCTCACCCAGCCTTTGAGAGTAAAAGAAACTAACAGTTTAGGCTCTATTTTCAAAATCAACGCCCTCGGCCATGAGATCGTATTTATCGGCAGTGTCGCTCTGTTGGAAGAGATTTGCGACGAGACTCGATTCCGCAAATGCGTAACAGGTCCAGTAGTGGAAATCCGTCATGCCGTGCACGACAGTCTGTTCACAGCATACGATTACGAGAAGAGCTGGGGCATCGCCCACCGGATCATGATGCCTCATCTCACGCAGTCCGCGACCGACAGCCTCTTCAGCGACATGGCGGAGGTCATCCCAGACCTGACGAAGAAGTGGAGCGCAGGAACCAAGACCCGCACTTTGCTCACCAAGGACCTGGATCGCCTCCTCATCGCATCTTGCATGCAATGCTTTTTCAACCAGCGCGTGCACGTGCTCGAAGGCGCCGAGCCACCCATGATCAACGCCATGGAGAGCGCCACCATGGAGGCAATGAAGCGACCCACCCGGCCCAAGCTCCTGAACTGGCTATACCAGCGCCGCTTCGACAAGGACACCAAGACGATGCGCAACTTCGCAGCGCAGGTGATTAAGACCCGCAAAGAGAACCCCGAGACAGCCCGCAAGGACATCCTCGACGCCATGCTGAACGACGCCGACCCTGAGAGCGGCGAGAAGCTCACCGAGTCGCAAGTCATTGATGAAATCATCTCAATCTTCATCGGGGCCGCCACAGCCCCCAACCTCATCTCGTACGCCCTGTACTACCTAATGATGAACCCCAGTGCAATCGCCAAAGCGCACGAGGAACTCGACCGCGTCGTCGGCGACGGCAAGATCGACCTCGAGCACCTGAAGAGCCTCAACTACGTCGAGGCCATCCTGCGTGAGTCGATCCGTCTCTCCGCCACCGCACCAGGCTTCAACATTGAGCCCATTCCCTCCGACGACAAGAGCCCCATTCTCCTCGGTGGCGGCGAATACCAGATCGCCCACAACCAGCCCATGATTGCGATCTTGAGCCAGGTTAACCGTGACCCGGCTGTTTTCGAGGACCCCGAGGACTTCAAGCCTGAGCGTGTGCTCGGCGAGAAGTGGGATCAGCTCCCCGCTGCTGCGAAGAAGGGCTTCGGTAACGGTAAGCGGGAGTGCATTGGTAAAATCTGGGCTTGGCGGTGGTCGTTCTTTACTCTTGCTAGTATCTTGAAGGATACTACGTTTGAGCTGGCGGATCCTAACTATAAGCTTGAGTCGAATGGTGCGTTCAGTATCAAGCCGCTTGAGTTCTATGGTTTGGTTAGTGCCCGGAAATAGGCCTGTGATGTTTTTTGTGCGATCTGTTCAGCGGATTTGAAGTCAGTAACGAATTTGTCGATATACTCTGATGTTTCTATGAATGAACTTTAACTTTATTCTTATTCTTATCTTTGTGTTTAATTCTACTGCCGGGTAGCTCTCGAAGGTATTCTTAAGGTGGAGGCGGGGGAATGTGCAATCATGCGGTCACGCCCGCCACGTTCCAAGGTTAACGCCACGCGAGCATCTAGAAGCTCCAGAGAATCTTATAGCACCGATGATAGGCAGAAGAGGAAGATGGGAAATTATTGAAAAAAAAAATGAAAGAGTGTGTTATATTCAATAACCAAAAAGGGCCAGCCTAGAAGTCTCTATATTGACAAAGAAGCAGAAACCATGCCAGCTGGGGTTAGACCATCCTTCGAAATAGAATGATCCAAGAGTCTATCTTCAAGATCATATCCAGTCATATATAATATCAAAGAAAACAAAATTTAACCGCTGTAGTCAAGGGTAACGGCCAGACGAGCAGGACCGGAGCCCAAGTTACCACCGATACCACCGACATCAGTCTCAGCAGAAGTATAAGCGTTGTCAACCTGGGCAGCATCCTTGGTGATGGAAGAGCAAGTGCCACCGAGCACATCACAAATCTTCATACCAGAGATGGGCATGCCAGCGTTCTGGGCAGAGATACAAGAAACATCGAAGCCAGACCAGCCAGTGTTGGTAGCGGAGCCGAAATCAAACTCACCCCAGGTGGAAGCGTAGCCACCCATGTTGTCGGTGGGGATGGTGGAGCCGGAGGCGGCAGCCCAGCCACCGTTGGAGTCATCGTCGAAGGCAACGTACTTGGTCTCGCCGGGGGCAAGAGTGAAGGTCTGGCAGGCGTTGCCGAACCAGCCAGTCATCTTACCGTCGGGACCGTACTTGTTGAAGATGGCGACGGTCCAGGAGTCGGTCTGGGAGCCCTTGAATTCGGCGACGTACTTGTACTCGCTGGCCTTGGACTCGGAGACCTCGATGATGTTGCTGCCGTAGGGGCTGCCGACATTGCCCTGGTAGGTCTCGCCGGAGCCGGAAGAGGCGGTGGAGCTGCCGAAGCCATCTTTGGAGCCGGGGCCTGAGGGTGTGGAGGTCCAGCCACCGCCGGAGGAGCCGGAGGACGAGGGAGAGGCGGAGGTGGTGGAGGCCTGGCGACGTTCGAAGCCGGCGGGTTGGGACAGGGTGCTAGTGGCAAGGGCGGCCAGCAGAAGGAGAGACTTGGCGAACTGCATCTTGGTGGAGAGTGTGTGTGTGTGTGTGTGTTGTCACAAAGGAATGTAGGTATCAGTGAAGATAGGTAAAGAGTGTTGTGCCTTGGTTGGACTGTAAAGACAGAAGTAAAGACAGAGGTAGGCTGCAAAGGAACGAACAGGTTACCAAAGGAGTGTGGTTTGAAGATTCGAGAATTGACATGAGGGAGAAGAAGAGGTATAAATACCTTTCGAAATCGACAGAACCTTCAGTCCGCCACACTTGCCTCGTAAGTCGAGACCACAAGATGTCCACAAGTACCACAAAGAGCCTCGTACCTGGCGCCATCCACAGGAACCACTGGGGCGTGAGTACGTCAGACCGTTGAAAGGAAGGAAGGAGTCGTGTGCCATGGATCCCACAGTGGTCTGGGCCTTGGGTTTAGCAAGTAAACTCTTTGGATCGGTGGATTTTGGCTGATTATAGACAACCTCATTGGAGACTACGAGGTAGAAACTGAGGTAAATCTGGACCATGGCTTAACAGTCTGACTGGTCCATCCGCATTGATCCAAGCCATCGGTGGATTCTAGAATTATAGAATATCCGAGAGATCTCTCATTGGAGGACTCATCAGACTGTGGGCCTGGTCAATGGTCATTGTCCATGGGCAGTAAACCGGGAGTAAGGTCGGGATGTAACCACGATCCTGGTAGCGGCAAGGCGCTGACTCTCCGCATCTCCAATTGTGCCGTATATCAGCCTTGTTAGACACTGTCATGATCGACCCAATATGAAGCGTCTGAGAGGGGTAACTCATAGAGATGGGGGCCAGTGTGACCCAAAAACGCAGCATTCGACCAGAAACGTCGTGGGTCTGGAAGCGAGAGAAAGAGTTTGCGAACTGGATCTGCCGGATCAGAGGGTCTCTAAAAGAATGACCCAGTGTGGGCCCAACGGGGGTATGATCAGATCGTCTTAGGCTGAGACTAAAAGATGCGGAACTGTCAGGAAGCCAGATCCGAGGAGATTTTGGCTGTGGCCGCAGCATTACCAAGCTGCATAGGTTGTTCAAGATCAAGTGTATATCACTTGTTGTATTGCAATTAGCTATGTTAACTTCGAGTATCTCGATCATGTTGATTCAGGGGTTTGTGTTGATTTGTGTCATCTTTGAGGGAATGTCCAGCTGTGTGCCACGGGTGACGACGTTATGGTCCAAGAGGAACTGTTATGCGATTGGCTAATTTGGAATACGGTCTGACCAATCATTAAACAATTTAAAGTCTTGGCAGGGCAAGGGCTACTTTTAAGCCAATCAGAGGTAAGCTTAAAATATCTCGGATGGCGATCCATGGTTCAGAGGACTTTCCAGGGTTTTCTGTCTTGAACTTGAATTCTCTTCTTTGTGGAAAAGGCCACGAGTCGGTCTTGGCTTGCTCTTCTTCCTGGAAATTCCATTGTAAATCTCTTAAAATCTTTACAAACCACAACGGCTTAGATTTCCTCGGTGGGCCCTCGATTTTTCTATTCCTTCTATTACTCCGCTGCGTTCCAGTCAGTCAATGGTCCAGTCGGCACTTGGAATCCGTGGCCCCGGAGTAACTGATACCCACGACTGCTCTGCTGAAAGCGCGAGGATAGACATGGCTTGAACATGTCACCTTGAGCTTCTTGTATTCGTTCCCGAGGTCGATAGACAGACTTGGTTAGAAATAAAGTTAGACGCTAGAGGCGTCATTATTAGTCTCGGCCCGACTCTCGGCGTTTCTGTGACCAGAAACGAGTCTAGGCTCTCTATCCTTGTTTTCTTAGCTTCAATGTCAAATTTTCCGAGCAAAATGGATATCCTCTAACATGCAACCATTCAACTACTTATGACTACACTACTCATGGACCCAATCCACATCTTGAGCTGATAGCCTGATGGCTTTCGAGTTTCGGCCGAGATCATCATAGATGCCTGTAACTTTTATTTACCCGGATGACGAAATCTACTTGCATTCTAGTTAACTACTGTGTACACAGTATTGTAGTGGCGCCACCTCCAGAAGTGGTAGATTCCATGCAAACAGACCAAACAGACGAGCCCCGTGCATTGTTGATCTTGAGTTCTTGACTTAATACCTCAGTTACCTCTTACCTCAGCATGCTCAGACCAAACATTATACTAGCTGGGTCATGTGCAATCACATGACATATCTAACCAAATTAGGTAATGGTTAGGTCCAGCGCAAATGTTTGGGCTGAGGAGGTCTTTGACCGCCCGTCCAGAAGGATCGGGGGAAAACCACGAAACGAGCCTCTCTCTTTGAACCATAATATCTCGACCACCACGTCCATTTTCTTCTCAAAACTTGGCCTCCAGCGTCTTCTCCTTTATCTTCATTACTCCATACACTATCAACCATGTCTGAGCTAAGGCCGTCGAGATCGAAGCGTCCGCGCTCGACCCAAAATTGCGGGGAAGACACAACCGATGACCGTCCACGTCGCATCAACAACGTACATGAAAGCGTACATGAAAGGGTCTCCCATGTCGCTGATTTGCTTCAAGAATGGAGTTGGAGCTTCCCTCAGCTCGTCAAATACTGGATCGATCACAACAATGGCGCCAGAGGAAAGCGACGTACAAACAAAAAATTGGGTATCCTACGCACCTTGTTTACGGACGACTCGGAGGCCATCATCAAAGATATAAGAGATGATCCTATCATGGTCGATATTATGGACGTTGCGATAGAATATTTAGTCCATGGAATACGCGCAGAATTTGGTGAGCTACGGCGGCTGTTTACATTCGGCCAGTGGAAGGCCGACGAGGATGTCAGGCAACTAGACATGTCAATGATGGGAAAAGAGCTCTCTGAGCATGCGCCACTATTCACGAACCTGATGACCGAACTAGCCTGCAACACCAGTGCCATCATGAACGGCTACGTACGCAAGGAAGAGGAGGGCTATCTGGTGATGCTGGCATCGATCTTGCTGCTGAAATCGTCCAGGAACACCGCAAATCGCTTTGCGCGTATGCTGGGATTCTATCTCCAAGGCTCAGGCGTTAAGCGACGCACCATAGAGGTGCCTGACGGTCTGGGAGTCACAGAGTGCTATTGGACATTAAGGAACACGACGACGGATTTCGTATATAGATGTCATATACATACCTTCGTATGAGTAGATAGCGCCGTCGTCGTGTTCCTTAATGTCCAATAGCACTCTGTGACTCCCAGACCGTCAAGCACCTCTATGGTGACACGTGGGTATATCTGCCTTGTTGGATGTCTCTCAACAACGTTCCGGAGTTGACATTGTCACCATGCACAAATACGGGCCTTGCAAAGGGGCCTAGGGATCGAATCTTCTCTTCTTGTTCGTATCCCAATGCAAGCAGCGGCATGATAACCAGAATGATCGAATGCGGTACGAGGCACGGCAGCACCTGCATGATCAGACTCTTGCCAAACGACGTCTTCGCGACGAGTACCAAATCCCGCTTCTCCTGCAGCATCCATGAGATGCAGTCGATCTGCCCTGAATGGGCGTCGAAGTGGTATATGAGCTGGACAGCTTGCGTGATAAGGTTTCGACGCTCAATCTCATCACATACTGCGGCCAATCTCCCCTGAATTTCGTGAAGCCGCTGCTCGGTCTCGTTTCGCGGTTCGATCGAGGTATCAGACGATTGAATGCGAGGATATTTACCTCGAAGAGTCTTTTTTAAGCGAGGCATGATGGATATAAATGGACTGATCGAAGGAAAAATCATCAGCTCGGGTCTCAAAACGCGTGTTCTCTACCAGGCTATTGCCATGTAGATGCCCGATAAAACTCGACATTGCTCACCAGCACGTTCAAGCATAAGACCTGCGTTCTAGGAGGCGTGGAAACTTCAAAATAGTATCAAAGTAATTGTCCAGTTCGCATTTATGACGCTTGTAAGATTGAAGATGGTCAGGTCTGTGGTTATTGAGTTCGTTGAGATCGAAATTCACACAACCAAAGGAGCGGTCAAGTTGTTGGTCGGTAATTCTTGGCAAAATTTCAAAATACTCCTCAGACGACACTTCTGAGCTGAACCTAACTTGGTTAGGCAGGTCATGTGAACATGACCCAGCGAATCATGTGTCGTCTGAGCATGCTGAGGTAAAGTTACCTCAGCCGTTCCCCTTCAAATGCACAAATAGAAATTGGGTATAGCAGCATTGAACAGGCTCAACAGGGCTCTTTAAAAAAATGGCGTTCCCCTAATTCGGTGAAAACACATGACCTTGGATTCGAATAGCGATGTCGGCGGTGACGTCGGTGGCCTTTTCCGAGGCTAATTGCCGTGCCATCGGACGAACTCCGATCACAGATCAGCTTTGACAGACACCTGGAGACACGAATTGACGGGAGAAATAGCTTCACCTACGGAGTAAATATGCGGAGAATTTCTGCATTTACCCCCACTTCCCCAGCCCGTGGGATTTTGAAATGGCCGAACTCCGTGGGATAAAATAACTGATCCCCGCCCCCTGTCTTTGAGCATAATTCTACCTAACTGTCACGCGAAAGGAAGATGGCTCCTCAAATATCATCTCTGGCGACGCTGCTGCTCTTGGGCTCATATCTGGCACCTGCCAGTGCCAGCAAGCTTCCTGCTCAAGCGCAATTCATTGATCAGAAAGCGTTCAATGTCCTGAATACGACCCAGCCTCCAACTGAATTCAATGCGAAGACTGTACGTGATTCCAATTACAATCAGTTATTACTATTGCCAATTGCTGATTCATGCATAGCCCTTTGTTCCTCCAGGGTCGACAGGAGACAGTCTGGCCAACCAGCCTTTCCATGTGTATGACAAGGAGTTCCTGAAGATCATTGGAGATCATCCTACCCTCACCCGCATCGGGCACACTTCAAAGGATCCCATTTTCCACGAGGCCGTTGTCTGGTCCAAGGGAACCGATGAGGTCTTTTTCGTCCAGAACGCAGGCGCTAAGAACGCCAGCACCGGTCTTCACAAGTCCGCCATCGTGGAGAAAATCTCCCTTGCGCAAGCTGCTGCTGTTTCCGACAAGCGCGATGCTGTGGGTCTCGTGAACATCACCACCGTCCCTGCATCACCAATCATTCTCAATCCCAATGGTAAGTAAACAGATACCGGACTTTGTGAATCTGGACATAACTTACAATGAGCCTAGGCGCTACCAACTATCGCGGACAGATTATCTTCACCGGCGAAGGCCAGGGTGACAACAAGGCGCCTGCTTTGCAAGTCATGAATCCGAAGAGCCCTTATAACACTACCGGTTAGTTCAGATCAGTTCGATTCTCTTCGCGTCTTTGGTAACTGACCAGCACGCCAGTCATTCTTAACAACTTCTTCGGTCGTCAGTTCAACTCCTTGAACGATGTCGCGATTCACCCCAAGAGCAAGGATATCTACTTCACCGACACTATCTACGGCTATGTGCAGGACTTCCGCCCTGCTCCCGGCATCCAGGACCAGGTGTACCGATTCAACCCCGACACTGGTGCCGTGACCGTTGTCGCGGATGAGTTCGATCACCCCAACGGTAAGGAATCACATGTACGGAGACTGAAAGTGAGTATGCATCTGACATTCCAATAGGCCTGACTTTCTCTCCCGATGGCGACTACGTCTATGTCACCGATACCGGAATTGACAACGGCTTCAAGGGCTTCGACTGGACTCGTCCTGCTGCTGTGTATGTCTTGTCATTGATATTGCTCTTGTTAATCTCTGGTGCAGTGAGGCTAATCTTGGACTCTGTGTTTTCTAGCTACCGATATGACGTGAAGGAGGACGGCACATTTGAGAACCGCAAGATCTTCGCTTTTTCCAACTCCGGTGCACCTGACGGTACGTTGAGCAAATTAAATCTCCCCCGGTAGTGTATCTGAGGCCATCCATACTGACTTTTGACAGGCATCCACACTGACTCCTGGGGCAACGTGTATGCCGGCTGTGCCGATGGCGTTCACGTCTGGAACCCCTCTGGAAAGCTTATCGGCAAGATCCACCTTGGAACAGGCACGGCAAACTTCAACTTCGCCGGTAAGGGACGCATGGTCATCTGCGCCGAGACCGAGCTGTTCTATGCCACCCTGGCAGCGGCCGGCAATTATGTTGACAGCGAGATGTAAGAACGGGCGCCTCGGTTTGATCTACGATCCGATGTAATATATTTGATACCGCAGAGATATGAGGGGTTTGGTTTAACTGTCAGAATTAGGTATATTCGGCTCTTTACATACGCGTAGAAGATCAGACATGAGATCGACAAAATTTCGCACGGGTATCTAAACTCCACCTGGGTAATCACCCAACCATCACCGATATGTCGTTGGTAATTCATGGATCTTGGGTTCCTCCCGAGCAGGAAGCTCCGCCGGTCCTTTGGGCTCTGACCCCTCGGGTAGCTCATTAAAGTACTCAACAACATTCGAACCAGGCGGTTCTGAGGCGGGCACACTCGATACGGGTGCACTAGTCCCACCCATAGTAGACATGAGAGGGCTTGGGTTCGTGGGTGTCGCTACGTATTTTCGTCTCTTGTCTCGACGACGCAGTAGGAACCAAATCAGACCAGCCAGGATCGCCAACCCAGCTACTCCGCCGACAACTCCACCGGCAATAGCCCCAGTATGAGATGAAGATGAACTACCTTCCCCGGTCGCATCGGTGGGAGTCAGTCCAGTGGTAGTAACCGACGGCTCCGCGGTGCTAGTTATTGCGCTTGATTCCGTCGGGGATGGGGATGGGGATGTGGTTGTAGTTGCTGTGGCGAAAATCAGAACCCAAATTCAAGTAGTACGTGAGACTTTTATGGCAACCATTCGCCCGCCGACGCATTACATACCATGATACTTAATAGCCAAAAGACTCATACTGATTCCCAGTACGGATATATCATCTGTACAGCCGACGAAGCCATCCGGTCTTTCGAAAGCCTGGGTGTCCGCAGCGCAGCAGAACCAGCCCTTCGCTTTGTAGACATTTGCAGTGCTATTTGCGCAATGTGTGTTATCCACCAGATCGGAGCAATCTGCATCTGACGGGCAACATTTCACGTTATCTTGTCCGGCGGGACAGTGTGTGCCGCCCGGACAACAGGCGCGGAAGGGGGCCCAGGTTTGGCCGCAATCTGTTTCAGTGTTGAGGCAGGAGCCGTTTCGGCGGACGGATAGTCCATAGGGGCTTTTTAGGATGTCTGACATTGTGTCGATCGCATATCGCTTTCGGGGAGGTACTGGCGGCCTGATGAGGGTGGTATTGTTGGATTGAGAAGGGGAAAAAGGACTAGTAGTACATTGAACTTCAGGAGAAACACGCGGATGGGGCTGAGATAAGCTGAATTACGGAGATGGCTGAAAATGGCTGAAAATGACGGGCTTGGGGGGGGGAGGTCGGAGCTCTAGGGCCTGCGCCTCGTATTAGCGTGTGTTAGCGGATACATGGGTGGTCGGAATAGAGGCTTATTTTGAACTCGACTGCGGCAGTTACACGATTACTCACGCTTATGTAGGAACGACGATGTTGCTGACTGGTGGAATAACTTCTACTGTAGACTTACTATCTGCTCTGGATCCCATAACGATCAGTGGCCAGGCCAGTTGAATGTTCACATTTTGGAATTGGCGGATCAACTTTACTGTTAACCTCAACCGGAGATGATCGACATACTCGCTGTTTGGAAAAGAGGGGGCCATTAGTAAATGCATGTGGTATGCATGAGAAAGGACCAATAAAGAGACATAGATCAGAAGTTGACGAAATTCAAATTATCCTGCTGGGCGAAATAGTTGTATTCATACGGAGTAGTTAGCAGCCTGAAGACCATAACAGTTCAAGAACTGACTTCGAGAGACCTCGTGGCCTACCGAAGCCACCCGTGCCTGGACTGTGGATACTAGCGGGCCGTGCGAGTTACCCCGGTCCCGTTTGTACTGTCACATCGTAATTACGATCGGCCCGGACTGATTGGCTCCGAGTGGAGGCCATTCCCTATTAAGGAAGTGCTTTAATCTGGGTATACTTCTACTTTGAGGAACTGGTCGAGTGTTATGAGCTTGATCGGATGTGACCTTCTTCAACCTTGCTCGATGAGAAGCCTCTATCAGGGAATAATCTTCACAGTTTCAAATAGATTTGCTTTCCCAGAAGACATAAAAGATGAGCATTTCCCCAAGTAGATATCCCACCTAAACCCGATTGCTTTCCAACATCAAACAACTACTCCGTACAATGGCCATATCAAAGTATCTCTCCCTCGCCACGCTCTCCCTGGCTACTCATGCAGCCGCCCAGTCCGCAAACCCCGGAGTAGGCGCAAACCCCAAGGCCGAGGGATCAACCGACGAAGTCACCCCAACCACCGGTCCAAACGGGTAAGAAAAGAGAAACACCCTCTTGAGCAACCCAGCACAGCACTAACAAGAAGATCCAAACCAGATCTGAAGACTGGCTCAATCAAGGCATTGAGGACGGCGGCTGGAACCCACCCTTCCTAGCCCTGGAAGACGTCTCCCACATCTCGCTCGACGACTTCTACAACGGCATCGGCTCAGGCTGCAAGCAGTACGATCAGTACTTCCAAAGCGCCGGATCCAAGTACGGGGTGGACCCGGTAATCCTAGCCGTGCTGGCCATGCAAGAGTCGTCCTGCAATGCCGATGCAGGCGGGCCGACGCCGGGTTTGATGCAGGTGTCCTGCGAGAACTACCCGAACGGCGAGTGCACGGATTCCATCCAGGATAACGTCGATGCGGGAACGCACTACCTTACCTCCCAGCTGGATGGATCGGATGGCAATGCGCTGAAGGCATTGGGTTCTTATAATGGGTGGTTCACTGCTGGGAGTGGGCTGAATGGTAATAAGGGGCTGACGAAGGATTATCCTTGTTCGTCTGAGGGCCAGTCGAATGGTGTTCCCCAGAACTTGGATTACTTGCATCAGGTGCTGAATGGTTGGTTTATGGGGTTGGATGTTTATGGTGATGATAACTGGATTGGATCTTACAAGTGTGATCAGTCGTGTGATAATGGTAGCTTGTGTTAGATAGTCGGACTCAAGTACGCTTTCAGGCAGTTCTCGTACATACATGACACATTTTCTATTTACTTGGTCGACTCGAAACTCGCAAAATTAAATCCAGTCTGTCTATCTTCTTCACTTCATTCAGAGTGCGAGTAGGAAAAGCAAAAAAAAAAAAAAAAAAAAAGATAACAGGCCCGAGCCGCGGATTGAACGCGGGACCTCGCGCAATATTGCTCAGGTTTTGAATACCCTAAGCGCGAATCATACCACTAGACCACCCGGGCTGTTGTTGTGAAAGGTCACGGGTTTTATGTTATACAAGGTTTTTCTACCGCGCGCTGCGTCCAAGCTGTGTCGAAAGGTCGTCGTCGCCCGTCTCCAACTCACCACGGTGGGTCAAGTTGTCAACTTCAAGACCCCCAGCGCCGGCCGCTTACTCCAGCTTATATTTAAATAATAAATCCCGTCTAAGTCTTTGCCTAAATTCCAACGGAGGTACTTCATACTTAATCACTAGGTTCGATCCAAGATTTTATATGATCTTCGTAGGTTTCCATCGCTGTTCGTACCCGACCTAGTGGGGATATATATGTATTTTTAAATTATTTATTCCTTAAACAAACCGGATTATATAAGTGGTAGGCACAGTGAGATTGTGCTAACTGTGTGGAGGCAATAGTCTTCTTTTTTACGAGGCTTCGGGGGATAAATCGCCGACAACCTGCCATGACGCCGGGATGTTGAGATTTCTAGAAATGGCCCGGGGTACAGCAATAAAATACCCGACGGTCCGACTAGGCTTCCGGGCAGACCATACACATATATGATTTACATATATGATTCGCACCGTCCCTCACTGATGTCCTCATCCCGCAATTGGGATCATAATCAAATTAGATATACAAAATGGTGTCAAATGGTTATCTTTCACACGGGGATAAAGATGAATTCAATCCCCAGAAGTGGTCGTCAACCGCGAGCCAGTTGCCAAAGCGATCTCCGGATACGTACCTCAATGTCCTGATTGTCGGGGCAGGTCTAGCTGGGTTGATCACAGCCCTTGAATGCTGGAGAAAGGGACACAATGTGGTAGGAATCCTGGAACGAAGCCAGGGCCCTGTCTATACTGGTTCGTTGTTGGCCTGGATGGATGACCGAGGCATATAACTGATCATTGATAATCGATAGGAGATATCATCGTCATTGGGCCTTCCGCCATCTCTACCCTCCGCCACTGGCCCGATATCTGTCGAGACCTCGAAGAAGATCAGTCAGAGAGTGTGATGTACTACCGGCGCCATAATGGTGAGTTGATCCTAGGGCCAACCACTTTGGGATATAATAGCCCGGAGCTTCTCGCCCAGCGACAAGTTCTACCCCACGTGGCCCCGCATCAGGTCCGTCGGAAGTTCTATCGCATGCTGCTGCGTCAGGTCGCTCGCGTGGGCCTAAAAGTCGAATATGGGCATCGCGTAGAACGGTACTTCGAAGACGAAGCCGCTAATGTCGCGGGCGTTGTCACGGAGGATGGCAGCGTCCGCGTCGCGCAGCTTGTCGTCGCGGCCGATGCATTTAGGACGCGTTCAGACCTGCTCATTGCGGGAGATCACGTTCCCACGCGATCGAGTGGCATGTCCGTGTATCGAGCGGCGCTCCCGACGGAGCTAGCGCTGCAAGATCCAGCATTCAAAGCGCGGTGGGGCGAGCTTGTGGAGCAGGGTGGCTCAAACCATGAGTTCTGGATCGGCCCGGGCATGCATCTGGGACTTTTTATATCGCCGGACTTTGTGGCGTACGGGCTCACGCCGCGGGATATATTCCTCCAGCCGGGCGGGAATGAGCCGATCGAGTCATGGGACCCGGACGTGGATCCGGCGGAGGTTCGGGAGGTGCTTCACCGTGTTCCAGGCTGGAATCCTGCAATCGAAGGGCTGGTCCGTAACACGCCTAAGGGCGCAACGGTGCATTGGCCGTTGCTATGGCGGAATCTTCGCCAAGGGTGGACGTCTAAGGGCGGCCGGGTGGTGCAGGTCGGGGACGCGGCACATACCACAATTCCTGCCTCCATCAGCGGCGGAACGCTGGCTATCGAGGATGCCGTGACACTGGCGACATGCTTGCAACTCGCGTGCTCTGGGGGCACCCCAGGTGGTGGACCTCTAGGAGCCCGCATTTACAATCTACTCCGATACCAACGGGTTAGCTGTGTGCAGAAGATGTCTTTTGTCAATTCGGAGAACCTCGGTGCCGTTGACATGGATGAGGTTCTGAAGAAGGATCCCGAGAAGGTCAAGGTCAGGTTCCCTAAGTGGGTATTCCAGCACGACCCTGAGGCGTATGTCTACGAGAAGTATGGGCAGGCGTTTTCACATTTTGTGTTGGGGACCAATTTTGTGAATACCAACTTTCCTCCTGGCCATAAATTCAAGATGTGGACGATTGAGGAAATTCATGCGGATATTTTGGCTGGGAAGAAGGTTGCGGATCTGTTAGACGGTGATTGGGATTAGTTAGAAGCGGTATAGCGTTAGTTTTGTATTAGAATACTTCAAATAAAGAGCTTCTAGTATTCAAACAACCAGGTCGAGGACCGCCAATGAAGTAGTCAATTTGTCTTTGACTGCTTCGTTCTAACGCTCATACAGACCGGTTGCGTAACATGAAAAGTTTGTTCCGTTTCATACCGATTGAGGAAAACCTAGGGATCTAGATGCGGTCAATTATTCTGATCGGATACTGAATACATGGCGATCTGGACTTCTTGAAAATGAACCCTGTCCTTGAGTCTCTCGATAGTTAGTAATGAAGCGAATATAATAGTGACAATCGACATAAAAGAACCTCCTACTCTCGGTCCTTCAGCGACACGGTCAGTCATACAAACGACTATCTTGTTGGAACTAAATTACAATTGTATAAAACTAGCTAAAGAAACTGGACTATACCAATCTCAATTCAAGTGGTCAAATACCGTAAAGTCCCCCTGGTATCTATTTGCCCTCCGCTTCTGCACTCCTTCCCTCTCCAGTCGGCTCCTTATCCTCGGCATCGGGGTTTAGCTGTCCCTTCTTGATACTCTTCCACTCTAGAGTAGCCGCACCTAGTACTGTCAGACAAGAAATGATCATACCGACCTGAAACACCTTCCGTAGAGAATCATTGTAAGAATGGAGAACCGTGTCGTGCAGATCAGCCGGCATTGTATTCAGCAGCTTCGTGACACCCCCGGAGGTAACAAGGTGGGAGTTGAAGTCCGGCAGCCCGGAAAGTCTCTTCACGAGCTGATTGGCCAGGATATTTTCCCCAACTGAGACAAATACGGCGGCCCCGATCATCTGACCGAAAAGCATTAACGCTAACCCAGATGGCACGTCAGGCTTCGGAAGAACGGTCTGAGCGGCGAGATTGGGAACTTGAAAACACAAGCCCAGACCGATTCCGTAAACTATCTGATAGCCGATCCACTTTCCCTCGCTGGTGTCCACGTGAAAGGTGGTGAGCAGGTCCGCTCCGACGGACATGATGCAGGATCCGATGATAGCTAGTGGGGTGTAGTATCCGATTTTGGAGTTTGTGATCCCACCACTGATTGAGCCGACGACCATTGATATCATCATCGGTAGCAGGCGGATGCCGGATTCCACGGCCGAACTACCTTTGATGGTTTGGAACCAGATCGGAAGGAAGTACACTATGATTAAGTCAATAACAGGGCATGTTACTAGGTCGTGCGGTGCCTTAACCAAATATATAGTTGCTAGAGCCGACGCAGAGTGTCTGCCAGAAGGCTGAAATGATGCTGCGCTGGGAAAAGATGCGCGGTGGGAGCGTCGCTGTCTTTGGAAGGAGGACCTGAACAGTAACAAAGGAAAGAAGTAAGACGCTCATGAGAACCAGACAAGCCACGACGCGGCCATTGCTCCACTAGAAACTGTCAGTTGTGGTCGAAAACAATAGTGCACATAACTTACAGCGTAGGTCTGGCCTCCCCACTGAAGTGCCAATACCAGACAGACCACACCAGATACCAGAAGTGTAGTGCCGAAGAAATCCAGTTGTAGCAGCTTCTCCATCCATGAGACTCTCGCTGTATCTTGCTTAGGGATCTTGAGGCAGAAAGCAATAAAGACCATTGCCGCGCCACCAATGGGCAAATTTACATAAAAGCACCATCTCCATGTCACATTAGATGCAAAGGCACCGCCAATCAAAGGACCCACGATAGAGGCAATACCGAAAAGGGCCCCGAACAATCCCTGAATTTGTGGACGCTTTTGGAGAGGCACGGAATGAATGATGCACATTATCTGAGACCCATCTGTCAGCAAATGGTACAAAGAGGATAGGACTAGGGTCACATACAGTTCCAGCGAGAATACCAGCAGCGCCAACTCCACATATTGCTCTTCCGATTATAAAGGCGACTGAATTCGGAGCCGCCCCACAGATAGCAGAGGCAACCTCAAACACTAGAATGCTGGCAAGGAAGACAATTCTGATAGAAAAGAGCTTATAAAGCTTGCCAAATAGGAGTTGGAACGCGCAGCATGTTAACAAGTAGGCGCTTCCATACCAGCCAACGTCATCGAAGGAGTCGAATTCGTCGGTGATTTTAGGTATGGCCTGTCAATTGTGCAAAACTTAGCACTAGAACTGTGCTGAAGGAATTGTATGATACACATACCGTTGAGATAATTGTTCTGTCAAGCGCGACGAGGAACATGGCAACAAAAGCCGAGACGATCAAACATACAACCCTAAGTGTGGACTGATTTTCGGGCGGGCCTGGAGGACCTGGATGGCCTCTAGTTTTGGCTGGGCCATCGTCTTTGACGGATGCATTGGTAGCCACCTCGCTATGTTCCTTCATCAATTCTGGAGCGTCCACCGTAGTGGATTTGGTGTTGTCAGAGTTCGTGGAGGAGATATGGTGATTGTGGTATCCGTAGCTTCACCCACCAAGACACGATCAATCGGCTAATGCTTGAGGGTTAATATTATCCAGAATTAATGATGAGGGGATGATGAGGGGACCCATATTTAAAGGGCCCCAAGGGGCAAAATATGGCCGGCGATTTCGCATTTTGCAAGATCAACATGATGGTCGGGGATTAGAAAGTGCGAAGGTTTGCAAGTACGGAGTACGTAGCGTGCGTCTCGGATCTTATAAACCCCGACTTCCTCCTTCCCTTTCCCTCTTTCTCTCTTCCCTTTCCTTCTTCCCCAAACCAACCCGGGATCCGGGATTCGGGGTCCGAGATCTGTTAATAACGTTACTGCTGCAACGCGCTCTATAGTCTCATATAATGGCGACGCCGATCTCTCCATCTGAACGGACAACCACCTTTAAGTCTCGGCGTGTGCTGGCCTGCGTTCTGTGTCAGCAACGCAAGATCAAGTGTGATCGTACATTCCCATGCGCCAACTGTATACGTGCTGGTGAGCAGTGCGAGCAAGCAATCCGCCAGCGACGCCGGAGGTTTCCCGAGAGAGATCTTCTGGCGCGCCTAAGACATTATGAGAGCCTGCTTCGCCAGCATAACATCAGATTCGATCCTCTCCACATGGCTACTACAGACCGCCGTAGGTCTCCAAGTGAGGGTGAGCGAGATGAACTTCCGGATGCTGTTCGGTCGGAAAGTACACTTCCTGTTCGGGACTCTCGCCCCTTAAAAGAAAACAAAGCAGCCAAGTCTAAATCATTGTACGACACTCTGTCTTGTTCTTTTAGTGCAGACGCCCGAGCGTACTTCATGATGGCTAATCATATGGCAGAAATCTCTGGCATGCTATGAGTCAAAAGGTATGATCGACTCTACGAATGATCGTGGGGCTCACTGACATTTGGTAAAGACCGCAGATCCCAAGGATGATGACGACAATGACGGCGAAGATGATGAAAATGACAATGGGTTCCTGGGCGACAACGATGATCTGCGCCACGCAGTAATTAAGAAGGCATGGAACCATACGTTTCAAGGCAAAAGCAACGACCACCACCACCTATTATTCGGTTCACCGGCAGCGAACGTCGATAACCTTTCTGCTTCTCATCCGACCCAGGTACAGATCTTCAGGCTTTGGCAGATCTACTTGGACAACGTCAATCCTCTTCTCAAAGTCACGCACACTCCCACGCTTCAAACGCGTATCATCGATGCTGCTAGCGATATATCCAACGTCAATCCCACATTAGAAGCATTGATGTTTAGTATCTATAGCGTCTCCATTCTCAGTCTCACCGAGGATCAATGCAGTGCTTTCTTCGGATATGCTAAAAAGCATCTATTAACAGCGTATCAGTCTGCATGCCAGCAAGCGTTACGGAGTTGTTGTATTCTACAATCTAGTAACCGGGAATGCCTAACCGCGTTATATCTATACCTAGTAGGTGTGTCAAATCAATCTCTCTACACTCGCTGATTTTTCTAGGTGTCGATCAGACCTGACACAGACCCTACTTCTCTTTCATCAATGCTTAGCGTTGCTATACGAATTGGTCAGCGGATTGGTATTCATGATGAGTCAACGTACGGTAAATGTTCCGCTCTAGAGGCGGAGATGCGTCGAAGACTATGGTGGTCTCTGATCATCTTTGATAATCGCATCTGCGAGATGGCCGATTATAAGACCACGTCGCTGGCTCCTACGTGGGACTGCCGCATTCCTCTCAATGTGAGTGATTTCGAACTTCAGCAAGAGATCAAAACTCCACCCGCACCAAACGACAGACCAACAGAGATGCTTTTTGCTGTTGTGCGCAGTGAGCTCGCCGACTTTGTCCGTCATAGTGCCTTCCACCTCGATTTGACCAATCCCTTTTTGACCACGATCGCCCCTGGGTCTACTGCCATAGACAAAATGGAACGGGCTATAACGCTAGAGAAGACAATAGAGGGGAAATACTTGGCATCCTGCAATCCAGAAAACCCACTGCACTTCATGACGATCTGGACAATGCGGGGCTACATGGCCAAGAATCGACTCTTGCAACACTACTCCCAATACTCTACAACCTCCACGCAGCAGACAGATACACAGCGCAACGTTGGCATTTCCTACGCACTGCGCATGCTAGAGTGCGACACCAACCTCATGACGTCACCTCTCACGAAGGGATACTTGTGGCTTGTTCACTTCCACTTCCCCTTCCCCGCGTACATCCACCTCCTCCAGGAGTTGAAGAAAAGGCCCGTCGAAGAGCATGCAGACCGGGTGTGGGAGGTGATGAGCAACAACTACGAGGTCCGCATGATGGATGCCAAGGAGGACGATCGCCCCTTCTTTATCGTCTTCTCTCGGATTGTCTTTCAGGCTTGGAAGGCGCGTGAACAGGTAGCCAGACAACAGGAGACGCCCCTAGTGGCACCGCGGATTGTGTCGGATATCCGAAACAAAGTGATGCAGATGATGTCGAATTTCGGACATGATGCGGACACAGCGCAGCCAAGTGGTGCACCCGCTGTCAATGCGGATAACCTGTCAGTGCCCATGCATATGGAGTTCAATATCCCTGCGATGGATTATGACAATGGGGGACAGATGCCTACGAGTTTGAGGCCGTGGGGATATCCTGAGATGGCTGGCCCGGGCTCCGTGGATGTGGATGCGAATCGGTTTAATTTGAACACTATGGAGTGGAATGCGTTGCATGCACAAAGGAGGTGATGCTCCTCTTAGATAGCAGTGATGTGTCAGTCCCGATGGCTGTTACGACTTCTTTAATACTCTGATCTATCTTACTCGAGATGGCATAACAGAAAGTATATCTTAAAATAGCACTCCGAGCTTTTTTTTGGATCTCTTTCAGAAGCCCTTCGCAGAGGTCTTTTTGAATCTCTCATCTTATTGATATTAAAAGGGATAATGATCAATCGCACGGAGCAGGCTGTAGAAAATATAACATGGGATAAAATGCATAAACCGCATAGAAGACCTTTTCTATCCCCGGCAGAGACGTACGGCCTCCATAATCAGGTACGACGGCAGCTTTACTTGTAGATGTAGAGTGACATTCATACAATCTTAATGTTGCTATGGGCTGACTATTATACAGAAAGCACAACCTATCCATCACAGCCTATCCATCATCACTATCCTCCAAGTTCATCCGAAACCTCGTCTTTTGAGACAACATTTTGGAACCCATCAGGTACCAAATTCCATGGTCGCACCGTGGAACTTTTAACGAAACGTCCCAGAAGAAGATTATCGTTATCGGGCCGACTCCCCGCAGCCTCCTTGAGCACAAATTGATATTCGCGGCCCATCCCTTTAATGAGTACCAAAATCATATTACGCGGTAGATATCTCCCCACGCGCCCCCAGAATAGGCTTCCTTTCCATGTCTGGACTGCAGATACTTGGCTTGACTTTCCCTGGCTGCTATGTTGCCAGCACATTCGTAGCACCTGCACATAATAATGGAAGTACAGATACCTCGCTGCAGGGCGGAAGCTAGAACGAAAAACCAGCTTGCTTCCGTCAAGCTGTCCAAATGTGAGACTGATCCTTCTAGAGATCCCTTCCTCACTCACTTCCCAGTCTGGGTCAACTATCCTGACCCGGTACTCCTGCGGCTTGTGATGGAGCCACCGCTTGACTGTGGACACTAGCGTATTCTCCCGAACAATATCTGGAATATCAGGTTCTATGACGAACTTGCCGGCATCAAAATGACGCACAAACTTTTTAGAGATAAGTAGCCCATTTAGGAGAGAGAAGGGCTCCTCCGGTCGCTTTTTACCAGAGATGGCGTCCATAGCGTGCTGTCCATGAATGTTGGGGAAGATTTGAAAGGCTTCTACTGCTCCTTCATCATTGTAATCGCTAAGAATTGGGTACCAAAGCCACCACGGTCAAGGGAAGCTAAACGATTAGTACTTGGTGAGAACCGTGCAGATCGGAAGGATACACCAGGAGCAGCCGTGCAGGCGATGCTTCCAGACAAACCGCAACTGCATCCTCATGAGCCCAAATGACTCAAAGGCGAGGGATGTCAAAAAGCAAAAATGCGGTGCAATTTGGAGCTTAGAAGGAGCAAGGACATCAACAGATCGACAGGAGAGAAGAAAAGTTGAAAAACAGGCAAGGCATGAAAAACTCGGATTTGTGCCTGTGCCTCAAGACAAAGAATGCTACCGGTGCGCTGAGAGGATCATGGCCTGTGACGGGAAAATCCCTTGCAATAGGTGTAGCGAATCTCTCCAGCGCGTATCATGTCGACCACAGGGGACCACTGATTTGCCTCCATGTGATCAATGCAGCGACGGAAGATGTGGGAGATCGAGTGACCATGGACGACCCTGTAAGGTGTGCGTCAAGAAGAAGGCCACCGGGTTAGATGGCGTTTTAGAGGACTCTTGTAAACCTACCGAGGAGTCCATTATATAGGAAGATGAAAAGGACTATGTTTCGTCAATTGTGAGCAACAGAGGCCTTGGAAAACCAGCAGCCGGAAACTTCTTCAAAGAGTAAGGGAAGATGTTGTGCTGGTATTTATGGCTCTATGTCTATAGCTATTCCCCAAGTAGAGCATCCTCCGACCTTCCAATGACCTCCCTTTCTGCGGCCTTGAACGGCATGTTTGAGATCTGTCCTAAGCTCACGCTACATACTATCATTCCGTAATATGTATCTTTGAACGCCATCAAAATGCAAGTTACTGTTCGTAGCCATTCAAAGTAAATGATGGTCTGGAACTAGTACTGTACACTGGTCGCGACTGTGAGGAATGTCCCGATAATCGCTTGCGCTCCTACCCTCTGCACTCTGCTGATCGGCCCGATATTCTTGTTCTTGAAAGCGTGCAACCAGACATTAGAGCGTGCAACCAGACATTAGAGGCATAGTCCACCACCGGGGCCACCGTCGATGTGAATAACTGCCGCGCTGTTGCTAGGGATAGACCACGAAGCCGTCGCAATTCAATCGCTGCTTCTAGGCCTTTAGACGCCGCCCTCGCGATATGTTCTTTGTATTTGAGTTTCATATCCATTATGACGCCAAGAATCTTGACATAGTCTCTGGGTACAACAGCCTCTCCCTTAATGGTGAAAGGCCCCGAGTCCGATTTGTGGGCCTTGGGGGCGAAGTGTATAATGGCGGTTTTCTCTGCTTCAAAAGTCGCTCCACTTCTTCTTTCCCAGTCGAGTGCTCCATTGACGATTTTTTCAATACCTTGCCGGTTGGTCTGCGCAGTCGATCCGGTCATCCAGGCGGTAAAGTCATCCACAAAGGCAATCGCTCCTCCCTGGCTGTCAACCTGTCGCTGTACGAGATCTGCGTTGAAGATGACTAGGGTCGGGGACAGAGGTGATTCCTGAGGTAGCCCCGCCTGTGGGAGACTTTGGGTCTCCGATGC
This sequence comes from Penicillium bovifimosum, assembly GCF_028826915.1. Lineage (NCBI taxonomy): Eukaryota > Fungi > Ascomycota > Eurotiomycetes > Eurotiales > Aspergillaceae > Penicillium > Penicillium bovifimosum. The sequence continues at coordinate 5,129,202 of NW_026622714.1, read as the reverse complement.
TTGCCCATTGATTTGGATGGTCGCCGTTCGCTCCGAACAGAAGGCTTCGACCCATCGAAGCATAACCTCCGGTATACCCCGCGCTTACAGACCCCACTGTAGGCTCCTTTGACATCGAAGCTGATCAAGCTCAAGACCCGTCGGCCACGCCACGCCGCATAGATTTGCTCTTGCAAGAGTAAGAGTGCTTGCTCTGCTGACCGTTGCTTACGTGCCCCAAAGTGGCTGGTCGGAAGCAGGCCATAAGTTTCCACCGCCTGTGAGATTCTTTCTGCGATGACCGATTCCAGCACCTTGCCCAGTGTCGCGAGGAATGAAATCGGCCTCCAGGCCTTCGCAATGGTATAGTTCTCTTTATTCGGTATTTTGAGCGGTATGATCTTCGCATGTCTCCACTGCTTGGGCAATTATGGTGATTTATTTCAACAAAAATAAACTTTCCAGAGTTGACAATTTCTGTGGACAAAATTACTAGCTAAACAACTAAACTTTTGGCCTCATTTTTGGTTGATAGTTCCTATGAGAAAGGGCGAAACAAATTTCGATCCATATCGTATGCAGCAGCAAGTTTCGAAGATGGAGAATAGCCAAAAGAGGCTTACTAAAACCAGTATCTTCTGGCTAAAAGTCTTCCAGTGTAGAGCGTCAATCGGATACCACGTTAGATACGCGCTTTGACCTATTCATTTCGTGGAGGAGGTCCGTTAGCTTTCGGACATCGTGCACTCAAGAAAAAGCAACGTATATCATGATCAAGTACGTCATCTTCCCAATCATCTTCGTCCGAATCAATCTCTTGGGTGACTGGCGTAACTTGTGCCGGATTCTCGATCATATCACTATCCGCGTTGTCACCATCAACTGAAATCAGATCGGTGGCCCGTGTAAGTGAAGGCGCCTCTCGAAGGTATAATTGAATATCTCTGTAGCCGCGCTGGCCGAACTCGGACGGGATGATCAGAGCAGCTACCTCGGCATTAACACTTGGTAAATCGTACTGCCGGCCACCTTCCACATTCGGTAGTAAACGCAGTTGAGGGTTCACGCGAAGGGCATCAACAGTGGTATGTTGTGAGAGATACTCATATGCTCGAAGGAAGAGCCTATGATGATATGGGAAATTTTCACGAATAACCAAATCAAGTTTCTCCAGTATATCACGGCATGACATCAGATGAGGATTCGAGTCTAATCTTGCATTTGTTGCAAGCTCAGATGCTTGTTCAGGCCCGTCACCAAGGAAGTAAACCTGGGCCGCTCTGGCGAGCTGGCCAGTCATAGCCGACGCTCCACTCAAAGGACCTAGAACATGGTACAAAGCACCACGTATCTGAAATATCCAATGCCGTTCATGAGATGGTAGGCGCTCATCAAAGGTACACCGAATTGTAGTGTAGGAACGGGCAAGATTCAGAGCTTGAATGTTTCTGCGAAACCGTAGAGCATCTTCGTCAGACGACGTAAAGTAATGGACCATCTGCGTAGGTAGAGAAGGTAAAGGATGCGGCTTAACCGCGCCCCAATAACAACGTCTCCAGAAGGTTCGGTATGCAGGACGCGAAGGTATTGTCACTTCAGAAATCCAATGGAGGGCTTTGCAAGACGGACACTCGATATCCATTCGCCCTAACTCGAGCGGACGCCACGATACTTGGGACGAACCGAATGCAGGAGATATTGATGTACATACAGGAGATGGTTCACAAACAGAAGGATTAAGATGGCGATTCGCATGACTACCTATGCGCTATCAAGACTTGCTTTTGTTGGGTGGAAAGAAGGCTTCCACGAAGGTTCTGACGGAGACAGGATGAAGTTGAATGAACAGCGACTACGCTGACTTGAAAGCCGTCCGATACGGTTAGTAGGTATTGGGAGCCGGCGACGACATGCAAAACAGTAACACCGAGGAAAGCGATCCGAACGGGGTAATCGCCGGCAATAATCGCATTGAGGTCCGATTCGGTTGAGAGGGTGAGGCGGAATTGGGACGCCGAAATGACGACAGAAAGAGCAGAGAACAGTCGAAGACATAATCAAAGATTATTCAAAAGAGAACCTTACGAATAGAGAAGAATGATAGCTGATAATCAAAGACACTGGCGGAGACGGCGCCAAGCCTAGGAAGCAGGCCGCACCAAGTGAGGAGCAAAAGCGGGCGAAATGATTGGTCCGAAAGAACAGCCAACCAATGAATGAGCAAGAAAGTGCTATGATGCGCAAGTAACATATTCTTGGATCTTAGAGCTTAGATAGATAGATAGATAGATAGATAGATAGATACTTAGAGCAAGCTACATCGGGCCAATGAATAGTGGCATAGCCGCAGAATAGTAATGCCAACAAATGCGGTCCCACTGTGCATATGCCTCCCAGCTAGAGGCGAAATAACCAGGATCGACCGCCACATTGATGACGCTAGCCTTTCGTTAAGGGGACAACGGTCAAGAGTGCTGGGTGAACGACTGCATTGGGATGGGGCTAGCTTGGTGCATTTTATTGAGGTGAGCTGCTGACTTAGCTGCTCCAACTTTGCTCAGGCGACGCTCAGTGAGCGACTTTATCCGGCTTATGTAATGATCAGGCGATGCTCAGTGAGCAAGTCAGAGTACTCAGGTCACGCTCAGGGAGCGGGATAGGCTCCTCAGTGAGCAAATCAGAGTGCTCAGGTCACGCTCAGTGAGCGGGTTCATCCGGCTTATGTAATGATCAGGCGATGCTCAGTGAGCAAGTTTAATGATTATGTAATACTCAGGGACGTGCTCAGTTTTACTCAGTGAGCAAAAAGCGGCTAGGGGTGAGCACTAAAGCGGAAATGGAAAGCCATGTCGGGCGGCCTAAAATCTGGTGCATATGTAGGTCTATCTCCCTCGGGTTATATCATCCACCAAAAAGACATATAATCTTGATTAGGATAGATAAATTGCACATTTGAGGGTATCATGTCCACCCGGGCATCAGAAATCGATTATTTTACATTATAATGTAAGATGAGCCATCTAAGTAACCTTCGCTCTCTTGTTTGCAAACCCAGAGTCCGGACGCGACCGCTTCCTCTCCATAGCCTCCATCTCAGCCTTCATAATCCTCTCCTGCTCAGTCATCTTCTTGGGTGGCGTGAATACAGAGGCCTTCTTCGCAGCCAGAGGGTTCTTCTTAGCCGCAGCAAACACGTTCTTCGGTTTCTGCGCACCCATCGACATCGAAACCTTGACCGGTGCAGGAGGTGCAGACGGAGCCGGAGCACCAGTGTCTTCTGTGGGTGCACTTGCCTCGGGTGATTCCGTTGTTGTAGGAGGCGAGGCGGACTTTGTATCCGGCTTCTTTGCTCCAAGTCCAATATTCAGCTTCAATTTCTCTCCCTCCTTCCTCTGTAACATTTTTGCCTCGGGGTCCTCTTCTGCACCAGCTGCAGCGTTGGCCGCCGCCGCACTCTGAGCCCGCTTAATCTGGTCCTGGATCATGCGCTGCTCGCGTTCCTCGTCTCCTTTCTCCTGGCGCTCTTTCTTCAAGATAGCTTCCCGGCGGCGAAGTGTGTCCGGACTGTTATCAATCCAGGCAATGAATAAACCCTTCTCGGTGTCCTCGACTCGGCATTTTCCTTCCCTGCCTAGATAGGCCGCGAACTGGGATAAACTCTTCCATTCTGCGCCACACGTTAGTACCATTCCAGATCCAGCTTTTTCCCAAGCATCTTCTCTCGTCGCGACGTACCTGTGCTGTTCATGTGAACGTGCTGCTTATCGGCCACAATTTGATTATAGAAATGATTGACGTTGATAGATTTAGTTCCGTGTGTGGTTCTCAAGGTCTCGATGAACGTGCGCTCGAATTCGCGACTGTATTCTCGGATGTGTTTCTTCGGGTCTTCCCCAATGAGCATCATCTGTCGGACTGGTATATGTGAGTTGGAGGTCGGCATACATAGGAGTATAGAGCTTACGTACCATGGGCTTCCTGTGAAAGTCAAGAGGTTAGTGACGTGCTAGCTTGCGTGAGGTACTTGGAGATTCTTACTGTTTGGGTGTGACATTTGAATCCGTTCTCATCCCGACATTGTTTCTCGCATGGCTGACAGTACCATCGCAATCGGCCAAGGCCTTTGCTTTTTATTCTGTTGCCGATCGCTTTGGTTGATCCGGCCTCGGCGCGAGGCATGTTGGAGGTTATGGACTCGGAGTGGGGAGCAATAGGCTAATCAGATCGCGAGGAACTAGTTGAGCGATCGAAGGTTAGGTGACTTGAATCAAATAGATCGAACTTGATGTAAAGTAGGAACGTGGGGAGTGAATCGGAGAAGAGGCGTGTCGAAAGATAAAAGATGGGGCGCAGTTGAGTGGAGAGATAGATTGTGGCCTAAGGCAAAAACGCGCCACACCTAGAATTTCTGGCCAATGAGAGAACGGGAGAAGTATCACAGACCACAGTGGTCCAGCCAAATGTGGGATTCCTCTTGCAAGTCCTCTCATATTGCACCATCATCCATACGTCTAGCCGTCGTTCATTCGGCTGGCGCCTAGTGATTACAGGTAATGAGATACAGGAATTCCAAATACCCATAAATTGGACTATCTGAGAAAAACTACAAAGACAAAACTCCCCATATCCTACGCCTGCATCCCTGGATGGCTTTTCTAGGATCATACATAGCGTGCATAAAGTAAAACAGAAATAGATCATATGAGAACCAGCAGGCCTCGCCAAGACAAAGTTCGCGATCAACTCCAATAGACGAAAAAAAGCCCGACAAAAGTAGCATGGATTATTGACCCAACAACTCTGGCAAGTATTACAGAACGTATTCGTGAATTGCAGACGGTCCGCTCTCGTTGTACTCGACCCGGCTCATGTATCCCTTACTGAGCCCCTGATCAAGGACAAAGAAGACCTTGGCGGCCATTTGAGCGCCGAGGAAAATGGCCTCTTCCATTCCGTGGCCACCCTGGGCTGCGCCAGATGCACCGGGGTTACCCGCAGCACTGCTGCTGCTGGCACCGGGGGCATTGCTGTTGCCCTGGTCTTTGAAATCGGGGAAGTACTCGGGGGTTTCAGAGTTTTGACCGAGATCGGGGTTTGGGAGTGGCCGGTTGAGCGGTAGTGTAGGGCCATATTGGGGTCCATGGAGGGCGTGCCGGGCATACCGCCGGGCATACCAGGGTTGTTGTGTGTGGCAGCCACGAGGAGAGGGTTGACGCCTTGTGCTGCGGGGTGGTACATCTGTCCAGGTTGGCCCATAGGAGCCGGTGTGTTGGTACCGGTTGGAACAGGGGTGGTGAAGTTTGACGGAATTTCAGACATGAAGATGGTGCCGGACGGGGAAAGAATGAACTTTTGCGTGATGACGGAGAGCAAAGCTTGTGTGAAGCCTGATTTCTGTTAGCGGAAGAGCCATTATATGAATCTCATCGATGAACTTACCTTTTACTTTGCTTCCACAACCAACGATAATCAAGGAGTCCCAAAGCTCACTTCGCTTGGTAGCATCTGGGACAGCAAGGATGGTATGGTGGATCTGAGTCGCAATGTCCTCGAGAATACCACCGGTCAAGCGGTTACCGACATTTGTGCTCGGCGAAGTCAAGAGGAAACGCTCGACACTGACTTCGATTTCCCGACTCTGACGGATATACTGGGGGGAACCTTGGGCTTCTGTCTTGTCTCCATCCATTTGAACATACTCTTCAAACTGGAATGACGCTTTCTCCTTCTTTGAGTTGGGCAGACGGGTTCCCTTGGGGTCAGCAGCGCCCTTCTTGGTGGTTGTCTTTTCCTTCTCAATGTTGGCAAGGTATTCCGTGGTGTTGCCGCTGACAATCGCAGCCACATCGAGAACACCCTCATCCTCTTCACCGTTGGCGCCCTCTGTCCCCGTCTGAGTGCCATCTCCCGGACCTCGCGGAGCAGACTCGTTTGCATCTGCTCCTCCCGTGGACGCGGCAGCAGCAGGATTGGCTCCCTGGCGCGCAGTAGCGGAGGAACCGGGCAGCGGAGTGCCAGCAGACAGAATCTCAGCGATGTTGCTTCGTTTGAGCTGCTCGCACATCTCGCGCGTAAATCCCTTGCTACCAAGCAGCTCGACAAGACGATCGGTCATGGCATCTCCACCACATCCCTCCAGTGCCACACCCCTGCCGTGCTCATTAACTGTGAAATCAGTCACAGCAGTCACATCGACCTTTCCCTTTCCAACATCGACAACAGTAGCTGTAGCTGTACCATAGCCGTAGCAAGCGGCAAGAGCGGAGTCCATAAGACTGAACGCGGGAGCCTTGAACTTCTCGAAGACAAACTGAGTGATTGCTTCGCGATCGCGAGCCGACCAGACAGGCTCCGCAATGATCATAATTGGTGTGTGGAAGGGCGGGCTCAATGTGTTGTGGATGTGGGTGAGCAGGGCGAAGAAACAGGGCCAGTCGACAATGCGCCCGTTCTCAATCGGATAGATTGCCCCTTCGTCGGATGCTGGGTCTTCCTCATAATACACCTCTTCGATGGTCTTGGTCGTTTCCTCATTTCCATTCTCTTGGGTGCCATCCTCAGGCTTCACGGGGCCTTCCGCGGCTGGGGCCCCCTCGACCGCAGCGGGCTCAGCGTCCTTCATCTCCACATCTGGCTTGGGGGCCTCGGTGCCATTGCTGACCTTGACCTCTCGGCGTTTCTCGCGGACACGATAGGGCTCATATTCTCCCTTCTTCTCGGCAGGGAACATGCGCGTTGGGAATCGAAATCGCGCAGGTGTAAACGTTTCGGGCAGGCCGAGCTGTGCCAAGGTCATTTGCGAACCCGGCGCAATGAGCTAGATGTGACAGTTAATATTGAGTCAAACAAATAGTAAGAGCTAATCATACCAGGACATGCTCATCCTTGAAAGGAGGCATATTGATTTGTATATGTGAGGGTTGCGCGAGCGTTGACTGCGCCTAGGAGCTGCGCGGTGGCTCAATTTCCGTTGGTTACACTATCGGCCCAATGTGGCTTAGCGTGGTTTGACAATCGCGCGTATCACGTGTAGTGGGTGGAGCTTTGATGAAGGCTACGGCTAGGATGATGGAAAACGACGATGATAATCGACTGGTGAACTGATGATAAAATGGATGACTATCTAGGAGATAATGAGAAAAGGCCCGAGAAGAGAGAAGAAGAAGAAGAAGAAGAAGAAGAAGAAGAAGAAGAAGTAGAAGGAAGCAATCCAAGCAGGGTCACATGACCACTACGTCCATCAAGCTTTGCCATTTGGAGCTTCAGTATGCTACCAATTGAAATTCGACCTGGACATGATTATACATGCTATTGCGTATTAAACGCACAGATTCAGGTCTTGTGTTGGTGAGGCAGACTGAGGCTTGAACTTTACTAAAATGCAACATTGCTTAATGAGCATGATAATGTTTCCGATCTATTGACCTTACTGTGACCTACGTTATGTGTTGGTAGGCTGCTTGGAAACACCTTGACCATGTCTGTTGAACATTCAAATCATATGCAATACACTAATGCATGGTGCGCTCTCGCGTCATTAAGTATATCATTGAAAATGCCTTGTCGAAGCGAAGGTAAAAAAGCATCAGTAATCATCAGAGGAGGAAACTCCAGACCCATACAGCCAGTAAAACACATAAAACGCCAACATCTTTTTTTGCTCAATGACCAGCACGAGTCTATTCAGGAACGGCATGGTATTTGTCGGTGGCTGATCGGAACAGCTCCTGCTGTTGCCGCAGAAGCTCCTCTTCTGTCAGACCACTTTGCTCCATCTTGCTCTGCTTCTTCTCTCGTGACTATAGTTGACATGGGAGTTAGCATGCGCCTCACGGGACCACAATTCCAAGCAATGCGACATACCTTCAACTGCTGCTTGTGTTCTTCTGCAACAGCAAGCACATCGGGGATGTAGTCAGCAAACCCGAGATCCCGCAATGCTTTTTCCACGTGCTCGCAAGCAATTGTCTTCTTGGCCTCTTTCTCGCTGATATCATTGGCTTCGGAGGAGATCAAAGTGATGAATTCGACGCAACATTCCATGAGCAAGTCACGCGCATCCTTTGAGAAGGTTTGGCCGGAGCTAGGCGGCAAGATCTCTGTAATAATCTTTTGGACCGTGGCTGTCGCGAGATGTTAGCAAAGTACTAGCAAGCATGCATGTGGAGCTATAGGTGCATAGCTGTTAAAGTGGCGTCGAGCACCATAGATCTTCTAGCGACCAAAAAGAATGCAAGAAAATGAGAGTATTGCACTATACCTTTGGGCAGCGACAGATCATCATTTGCTATTCGCGTATGTCAGCAGGATGCGCGCAGGCGGTTAGATCTGGAAGGCACCTACAGCTAAACTCCCGGTCAGACATGGCGAACCACTTGATGTAGTGGTTGATGAATAGATTCGAATCGTGGTCAAACTCTGAGAGACAAGAGAGCGGAGTGACTATAGATTATTTCTGGGTTCTTTCGCGTGGGGCTCAAAGTAGGCCATCGCGGGCGCGTGACGGAGTTAAGTACATTTTCCTGCTGGCAGAAATCTTACCGCTCTGAACCACATAAATGGGTCTGAAATTTCTTTTCTACTTTGAATTTTCTTCATCAGTCTTCAACACTCTCCAACTGCCTTGGAAAGAGTCGTTCTAATGTGATCGACTCCTTTCGAGGCTGCCACACTAATGGTAAGCTCATTGCAATCCCCTTCCTACCTTCTTTCTATCATGATGAACTTTCGTGTCGCCCCTATCATACCAACTTATGGTGACGTTACCTGTCTCTACCAAACGGACTATCTGATCTCTATCAATTCTGCCTATTGCATCTCACTTCGACTTTATGAAGCTGTTGCTAACTTTATTGAAGAAATTTACAGGGAAGCAATTTCGTAGCTTGGAGCTCTTTTCTACTTGCATCGCACACACGGTACACATCTGGGAGGAAGCGAATATCTACATCTGTATCTAAAGGTACGCGCAGAAATTTGCTCTATTTTCAGTTTCAATTACATGATGTATACTCTTACATTCCATGCTAAACATGAAGGTGCATTGCGCCTAATGCTTCCAAAATGTATTGCTTTTCATCTTTCGACTGACTTGTAATCAACACAACCTTGAATTTTGCACTCGTTGTCTTATAGCGCTCATTGCTGACTTGCTATAAAGATTACAGATATGAACAAACCTATGCTAGCTATCAATGATATATTCTTATTCCTGGAAAGCTTGAAGATCCTTGTCGTTCCATCTAGCCAATCATTAGTAAATTTTCGCGTAGATTGGTGGGATAGCACGTACGAGTAGAAACGACCGCTGAGTTCCTTCGGTGCATCGATGACCAGCTTGGCCATGACATGACCGGGCTGCTCAGGCTTGAGCAGCTTGCCATCCTTATGGACTCCGGTGAACTTGGAGTGCATCTCGGCATCCAATGCTGTAGCATGGTCCTCCCGAAGCGCACGCTGCATCTCGGTGTCGACCATACCGGGTCTGATTGAGACAGAGGTCACATCAGGTTCTTCAGCACCCAGACTCATGGCGAAGTTATTCATGGCCGCCTTGGTGGCAGCATAGAGAGCCCAACCGCGGTAAGCATTGACTGCAGCCCCAGAGGAAGTGAAGATGATTCTCCCCTTGGACTCACGGAGAGCCGGGAGAGCCGCTTTGGCCTGGAGACTGTCAGTAGTGAATGATAAAGTTGATTCGTGTTGTATGTCACATACGAATGCTACTAAGCTGATAAAATTGATATCGAAGCCTTCTTTCCACTGTTGCGGATCAGCCTCGGAGACCTTGCCGACTTGGCCTAGCACGCCGTGGTTGAGGACCATTCCATCGAGCTGACCGAAGGTCTTGATGGCTATGTCGACAGCCTTTTGGGCCAGGGAGAAATCTGCCAGGTCGCCATTGAGGACTTCCACCTGCTTGCCATATTGCTCCTTAAGCCGTTGGAGGGGCTCGACGCTGCGGGCCACCACTATCACATTGTGAGATTGAGGTGCCGTGAGCAGGTACTTGGACACAGCAAGACCGATACCTAGAGGGTGATGTCAATGGATGGGCATGTATCAAGATAGTTAACTAGAGCGCAGTTACCTCTCGAGGCTCCTGTCACAATGAAGGTTTTGGCTGCCATTTTGACGAATGCTACGATGCTGTCAGCGGTATGAGCTTTCTGATATCACTGAAATGGTTGCTGTTTTCCGAGGTTGGGCCGAGGATATCGACGGACAACCTGGCTAGACTGAAGCAAGAGAGGCGAGGGTTGGGGAACCATGAGCAGCAAGATTAGTGTGACTTACTCTTAGATATGATTTCTGTACAAGGCTTCTTCAACGCCAAATGTCAATGATAGGCAACGAAGACAGAATGCTGTGATTCAGTGCGGGGCTGATTAATCTCGTGGGGTTGTGGCCGAATTTCCTTCAGGGCAAACGTCATATTGTGCTACCTTTCAATAACAAGTGGGATGCAACAGTTAAGCGGTTTATATTGTAGAATAATCTTCCAGAGGATATGGCCACTACCTGACCTTATAAAGCGAGAAAAGCTATTTGAATCATTCAGATCTCCACGGACCACACAAAACCAAACGAAGAGAACATCAGCTAAGAAGTTCCAAGCCGATTCCCGAGAAGCTATCCGAGCGATCCACTTTGGATAAGAATTTATGGGCCGCTCAGTCAACTCTTGCGGTCCGCTTTTCGCATACAGTATTCCACAGTGCACTTGTATTGAGCCACACAAACACGTAGGGCACGCAAAAGGACTCGGTCCTCGGTCCAGTAACGTAGATCATTTTTTAAAGTGCCAAGTCATAGAATTTATCCCCGCTATTCCACCCACGACTTGAACACATAACCGGGCCGGTGCAAACAGGAGAACAAAATCACGGATTGCCGACGAATATAAGCTGGAGGCGCCCATCCCTCAAGAATTGATTGTGACCATCCATCAACTTTCATTCCGAAGCACTGCATTGAGTGTTTTTGCAACCGCGCTAGCCAGCATGTCGACAGTCATTCTTGGAGGAGGTATCATTGGAGCCTCAATTGGATATTACCTATCCGCCAATCAACCCGAAGGCGAGATTCACATCGTCGAGCAATCTCCGGAGCTCTTCACGGCAGCCTCTGGATATGCTGCCGGCTTCCTGGCCCGAGATTGGTTCGAGCCGTCCCTCGCTCCCCTTGGGGCTATGTCTTTTGATTTGCATCATGAGCTTGCCGCAGCGCAGGGCGGAGACAAGAAATGGGGGTTCATGAAAGGGACGGCATTCAACTTGGATACAGTTGCTCAACGCAAGCGAGGTGGTCCTCGCGGTGACGATTGGTTGCGAACGGGGACCAGTAGAGCAGAGACTGCATCTGGAGTTGAAGACGCCGTTCCGGTTGCGTTTCCCGAGTGGTTGACGAAGCAGAAAGAGGGAATCCTGGAGGAAATCAGTCAGGAGGGAACTGTGGCCCAAGCGTGAGTGAATCAACTGAGCTTTTCGCGTATTGTTTGCTGATATCATCCAGGGATCCCTTGCGGTTAAGCCAATTCCTCATGGACGGCGCTGTCTCCCGTGGAGTTCAGCTTCATAAACCAGCCCAGGCCAGCGCTGTCATCAAAGAAGGGAATGGCGTGATTACAGGAGTCAAAATTGTATCTTTGGATTCCAAGCAGGAGACAATAATCCCATGCACAAACCTTGTCCTGAGCGTCGGATCGTGGACCCCGCAGGTTCTCAGAGACCTGTTCCCTGCTTCTCGAGTATCATTCGATCTTTCGCCTTTGGCTGGTTATTCACTGGTCGTCCGCTCCCCTCGGTATACCATGGAGCACGAGAGAAATGTCTACCAGGGACGCAGCCATGCTGTATTCACGACACACCCTCCATCATGCGGGTTTAGTCCTGAGATCTTCCTTAGGGAGGGTGGAGAGATCTACATTGCTGGTCTCAACAGCACTACGATGAAACTTCCACCTTCTGCTGCGGATACCAAGCAGCTATTTGATCCTGCGGAGATGCAAAGACTCAAAGACGTTGCAGTTCGTTTGATGGGAGATCTGGCCAAGGGTGCAACTGAGTCTACGGATGAGGTTGTCAACACAGATGACTTGGAAATTATTCGCGAAGGGCTATGCTTCCGTCCAGTGGGAGTCACTGGTGTGCCAACAATAGGCAGAGTTGACGATCACTCTTTGGGAGGGGTGAGAGCGGATCCCAAGGGAGGTGTTTTCATAGCATCTGGGCACGGCCCATGGGGGATCTCTCTGAGTCTAGGAACTGGCAAGGTTGTTTCTGAGATGATTAAGAAGCAAAAGCCGTCAGTGGATGTGAGGGGGTTGGCGGTTCAGGACAAAGGTCCCAGCTCCAAACTGTGAGTGGCGAGTGTGCACAATGTCTGAGTTGAGCGATAACATTATGCGATCTAGAATCTAGATAGACATTAGTGGTTAGAGACTTGAGATCATTTTCTCAAGCGCAAGTACATAAGAAGCATGTTGGACATCGTTGACATTGTACCTCCGCATGTCACGACTCACATCCCGGCCTCGGATTATAGATAGCCCGATCAGCTCCCCGGCTTTAGTCATCCACGTCGCGCCACTTGAGCTCTCCAGAAACTTCGGGCATCCGCTACCATCCAGCCTTCGAAGCAACCTCACCCTCCTTTCATCTGTCTCTGCTCCGTCGCGACGCGCTCACTTGATCTCCTCCCCAATCGAGTCTTATTTACCCAGAAGTCGGAGCTTGACAGCAATCAACCATGGCCAACTACCTTGCATCCATCTTCGGTACCGAGCAGGACAAGGTCAATTGCTCCTTCTACTACAAGATCGGCGCATGCCGACATGGCGACCGCTGCTCCCGCAAGCATGTCAAGCCTTCCTACTCGCAGACTATCCTCATGCCGAACATGTATCAGAACCCGGCCTACGACCCCAAGAACAAGATGAATCCCAGCCAGATGCAGAACCACTTCGACGCCTTCTACGAGGATGTCTGGTGTGAGCTGTGCAAGTTCGGTGAACTCGAAGAGTTAGTCATTTGCGACAATAACAATGACCGTAAGTGGTGTCCACAGTGCATTGTCAAAACCTCCTACTAATATCTGGTTTCGCGGCGATAGATCTTATTGGTAATGTCTACGGCCGATTCAAGTACGAAGAAGATGCGCAGGCCGCATGCGACGAGCTCAATTCCCGCTGGTATGCAGCGCGGCCGATTTATTGCGAATTATCACCTGTCACGGATTTCCGAGAAGCCTGTTGTCGCCTCAATAGCGGTGAAGGGTGTGTACGAGGAGGCTTCTGCAATTTCATTCACCGGAAGGATCCCTCGCCTGACGTTGATCGTGAGCTCCGGCTCAGCACCAAGAAGTGGCTCAAGGAGCGCGGTAGAGATCCGCGCAGCGTGAGCCGAAGCCCGACTCCCGAGCCCACCCGGCGGAGATACTAGTGGTGTGTTGCGGCTTTCGACTTTCCATTCTTGTTGTTATCTTGATTCAGTTCTTCGGCGTTCGGCGATATCAGGCGACGGTTCGAGATCACTTTCCTTTGCGCAGCGGCGCGTGTAAGGTATGGGGTTTCAGTCCTTACTTTTTCCTGATTGGCATTTGCATTTCATGATATCAGACTTGCGAGAGCAATACCTAACTCACAGCTTAACTGAATGAACAAAATTTCTTACCATCTATTGCGTAAATTTGTGTGTAGTGGCTTGAGACTTGATCCGGTATGCCGCCTACCTAGTGGTTACTTAAGTGCCCTAAGTTATATACTGGTCTGCCTACTGTAAACATTCCCGTAACTTGTCGCTCTTCCAAGCCAAACTCGCGACTGTTCTGGAGGTCTTCACAACATATTGGTAGCACTAGCCGGCTATATCAAGCCGTTCAAACGAGCTTGCTGGCACGACTCCTTCTCGACAAGAGAATCATGAAGTCAGCTTCAGCAGTGCCTTCACCTTCTACACCACCAGCAACTGGGAGAGATGAGGTCAACGAGCTGGAGTTGTGGAGAGCATTGGTGGTGTTTTTGTCCATAGGTACATAGCCAATGTACACGGTGGACCGCAACATAAGCAGAAAGTCCTAGGGGACTTTGAGAATTCCTGCTGATTCGCTGAATTGTAGGGTCAGCAGTAGAGTCTGTAGAGAGGGACTGCTAACCTGCACAGTTGATAGACTTTAAGGTACATTCGTAAGTTCATAACTACTTGTGGCTGAGCTGGAGTGCCTCAGAAATCAGCTAATTCAACCAGTTCCTTATCGGGTGTTCCTTATCTTTTCATCGACAGCCACGCGCACGCGCCGGATCGCGTTCAAAGCCAATTCTTCAGTGGACTGTGGCACAGAGAAACCTCAAACCCACTGGTCTCCAAATTCTGCTACCTCGAGATCAGAAGCTAATTCTGCAAATATGTCCGAATACAACGATAGCAACCGCGCCTTTCTTCAGGCGTTCATGGCACGCTCGGCCATGACATTTGCAGAGGCGCAGCCCATCTTGGCTGCGATATTCACGGCATCTAGTACGTGACTCTGTCTACTGCCCAATTATAGCAGGCAATGATTACTGACGCTGGAGATTTGCACAGGCGGCCGGACAGTGGATCCCGGTGAGGTTACCGAAGAAGAATTCGCCAGGTTCGTCGCGGCGGCCAACACTGCCGTTTCACCTTTCGATCTAGAGATCAGAAGTTCATTACCTCAAGCTACTCAACCTGCCGGACAAGATGCCTCGACAACACCACCGGCGCGAATTTATGCGCTCGTCAACACGACAAGTGATCCCCTGACGCAGCTTGCGACGACCTATTCTCCAGACGAAATCTCCTTCCTCAAGCGTCTACTGGACTACATGTTTATTCAAAATAACACACGGCGATGTGAGGGAATGGCGCTCTCACAGATGCAAGCGGTACAACTACACAAGGCCCCGTCGGGTGCACGGCAATCAATTGGCGACGGGTCAACACAAACACAGACACAGACTGCATCGGTACAGTCATTGCGCATGACCCAAGCAGAAACAATGATCATTCACTTAATGGAAGAGGGCTGGCTGCAGAAGAGCCCAAAAGGATACCTTAGCCTCATGCCGCGCGCGCTGATGGAGTTGCGGGGCTGGCTGGTCTCGACCTATAACGAGGACAATGATGGTACCGCCAGGAACCGGATCAAATTTTGTTCTGCTTGCAAAGATATCATCACTGTTGTAAGTGTATATTGATGCGATGTTGGTACAAAGCAGAACTGACCGCGATAATCTAGGGCCAACGCTGCAGCGACCTTGAATGCTACGGTCGACTTCACAACCATTGCATGCGAAACTTCTTCCGTATGCAGCAGGCAGAGGAGTGCCCTGTGTGCGGGAAGGAATGGCCTGGCGATATGTTCGTGGGCGAGAAAGCGCTCGCTGCAAATGCGAGGCCGAGAAATGCTCCACGCCAGAGCCAGGCTGCTCATGCTACGCCTAGTGACGCTGGTGAAGAACCCGAGGATGAAAACGATGATGAGGAATGAGTTCAGTTACCCACTGGTCGTGGCGGCCAATGCGTGTCTAGGCTTTTGCAAACTATGTTAAGCGGAGCGTAACTTACGATGCGCGTTCGCAGTGCTGGGATCCGATGTGACGGGCGATGTGTGATGCCTCGTGGGATCATGTACAGCGAATCATGCTGTTGGCGTGCCTGTGGTAATGCTCAGGGCATGTCCTGGCTCATTGCTCAACCCTATCCTAAGCTTTCGACGCTCTACTTTGATGTATAACTACATGTACAGAAGCGTAACGCATTCTAAACCTGGTTGATGAAGTTGACTGGTACCTCGATTGCTCGAAAATATCTCACCATCAGAGTTGTACGTTGGCTTGTTGATCGGCTTTTGGTGTATTCATATCCGGACCACTTATGATTATTAGGATGACCAGCCTCAAGCCTATCTGACATAGATCGAGTGCCGTTGGCCAAATATTCGATGGGCCAATCAAGCGCCATTCCATGGTGGAATCTAAAGCATCCTCATCTTCTCATGTTGGTATAATCGGCACCTGAGGCATCGACATCTTTGTCTGCACCTATCCAACATCTATTCACTCCTTCGATTCTTTCCATTGCAACCTCAATAAGGAGTAGCCATGAACCTCAAACCACTGTCTTCACTGCAGTCCTCAGTGGCTCAAATGGAGTATATTAACGGAGAATTTATCCCCGAACCCATTCAACCGTTCTCCAGATCCCCACAATACCGCCCCGCGCCAAGACGCTTCTCTCGTACTCGATGACGATCTGGTGGGTTTCGGTTCCAAGCCGGGCAGGTTGTTGCCGTGGATGAAGCCGAGAACGGAAGCACTCGGTCTTTTCAGTGATTCTTAGCCAATGACACTCGATCCTGCAATGTAATATCATCGTATTAAACGCCCCATATCCCGGTTTTCCCGTTACCCATCGTACAGACCAGCCACGTACGCCATTGCCCAGTGTCTTGGCTGACGGATGGGACCTTTTACCGTGGACACAGTCCTTTAACCAAGGGGCAATCTGCCAGTTAGCTGGGGTTGCATGATACCCCACAATTTGCCATGCGCTCATTAAACTGGAAGCGAATGTTCAATTGCTAAAAACGTGCCTGGATCGGCATTTCAATTTCTAACTGAGTTGGGAAAGTGCTCTTAAATTCCTCATCTCTCCTTAAGACTCACCGAACCTCCATCACTTACTCCGTACTTTCTCCCGACATTCACAACTAGTCAAGTGGATTATCCACTTTTTGCTTGATATTCATCTTTAGGCCAGAATAAGAACTGGTTGACAAGGGTGGTGAGACTGCAATATGCAGTTCAAAGTGAGTAAATCACGCCTTCTGCCAGTCTCCGTCTAACCCTTTTGCTTAGTCCTTGGCATGCGCGGTCTTGCCGTTGCTGACTCTTGTCAGTGGCACTCCCAACAATCGTGTCATCAGAAGCCTCAAAGTGCACACTGGCCCGAGCTCTGCAGCCAACTTTAGCAAGAATGTATACCAGACTACATTCGAAAACGTGACCTGGGACGAAGACAATTGGCTTCTCAGCACAACTACCCTGGAACAAGGTCGCTATGAATCTCGCGGTTCTATTGCGAACGGCTATATCGGTATCAATGTTGCCGGCGTCGGTCCTTTCTTCGAGATTGACAGCCCCGACGACACCAACGGCTGGCCTCTTTACTCTCGCCGCCAGACCTTTGCAACAGTCAGTGGCTTCTTTAACTCACAGCCGAACCTGAACGGTAGCAACTTCCCCTGGCTGTCCCAGTACGGATATGACAGCGCCATCAGTGGTATTCCACACTGGGCCGGAATAATCTTGGATCTGGGCGACGATACCTATCTGGATGCGACAGTGGACAACAAGACTATCTCCAATTTCCGGACTACATACGACTTCAAATCAGGCGTCTTGGTCTGGTCCTACAAATGGACACCTGAGGGCAACAAAGGATCATACGAGATCACCTACCGTCTGTTTGCCCACAAGCTGTACATCAACCAAGCTGTGGTGGAGATGGACATAGTCCCGTCCACAACGTCCACAGCAAGCATTGTCAATGTCCTCGATGGCGCTTCTGCAGTGCGCACCGACTTCGTTGAAACTGGCCAAGATGACGGTGCCATTTTCTCCGCAGTCCGACCGGATGGGATTGCCAATGTGACGGCTTATGTTTATGCGAACATCACTGGGTCTGAAAACGTGGATCTTTCCTCGCGCAAGCTTGTTTCCAACAAGCCATACGTGCATGCCAACGAATCGTCCATTGCCCAAGCCGTGAGTGTGAGGTTCAAGCCTGGCCAGATGGTTCGCATCACGAAGTATGTCGGAGTGGCCTCTACCGATGCGTTTGAGGATCCGAAACAGACGGCCAAGAAGGCTGCTTCCACTGCTATGAAGAACGGCCGCGTCCAGTCTCTTCGGACTCATCTCATGGAGTGGGCTAGCATTATGCCCGAGGACTCGGTCGATCACTATGCCTTCCCTAACGGAACCTTGCCGAAAGATGATCACATTATCGATTCTGCGATCAACTCTGTTACCAATACCTACTACTTGCTGCAGAACACGGTTGGAAAGAATGGAATCAAAGAAGCCGGCGGAGCGCCGGTCAACAAGGACAGTATCTCAGTTGGTGGATTGACATCCGATTCTTACGCTGGCCAAGTCTTCTGGGATGCCGATGTGTGGATGCAGCCTGGTCTTGTCACCTCTCACCCGGAAGCGTCTCAGCGGTTCACCAATTACCGTGTGGCCCAACACGCCCAAGCACGGGAGAACGTTAAGACTGCCTTTACTGGATCTCAAAATAAGACACATTTCAGTGACTCGGCTGCAATTTACCCTTGGACCAGCGGCCGATTCGGTAACTGCACAGCCACTGGCCCTTGCTGGGATTACCAATATCATCTGAACGGAGATATTGGAATTTCCTTGGTCAACCAATGGGTTGCAAGTGGTAATACAAAGGTTTTCAAGGAGGATCATTTCCCCGTTTACGATGGCGCCGCTACTCTCTATGCCGATCTGCTGGTTCGGAATGGTTCTTCTTGGACATTGACTAACATGACTGATCCTGTGAGTCTGGAACCTCTTCCTTTTCAAGAACCCAAAACTAACATAGAGTAGGATGAGTATGCTAATAACGTTGACGCGGGCGGCTTCACGATGCCCCTCGTTGCTGAGACACTCCGACATGCCAACTCTTTCCGTCAGCAATTTGGTCTCGAGGAGAACTCTACCTGGGATGAAATGGCTGATGACGTCTTGGTTCTCCGCGAGAACGATGTGACTCTTGAGTTTACCACCATGAACGGAAGTGCCGTAGTCAAGCAGGCCGATGTGGTTATGGTCACTTTCCCCCTGGGATATACTGCCAACTATACCCCCGAGAACTCGCTGAACGATCTGGACTACGTGAGTATTCCGTCCATCTGGAAAATGTGCCAAAACTAACAGAATCCAGTACGCAGCCAAGCAATCTGCTGATGGCCCTGCCATGACCTGGGCTATCTTCTCGGTCGTCGCAAATGAGATGTCGCCTTCTGGCTGCTCGGCATACACATATGCGCAATACTCATACAAGCCTTACACTCGCGCGCCATTCTTCCAGCTATCGGAGCAGATGGTGGACAACGCTACCATCAACGGTGGCACACACCCGGCATATCCCTTCCTGACTGGTCACGGCGGTGCCAATCAGGTTGGCATTTATGGTTATCTTGGGCTGAGGCTGGTCCCCGATGATATCCTCCACGTGGATCCAAACTTGCCGCCTCAGATCCCGTACCTGAAGTATCGCACTTTCTTCTGGCGTGGATGGCCCATCTCGGCGTGGTCAAATTACACGCACACAACCATCAGTCACGCTAGAGGCGTTGCCCCTCTGGATACTGCGGATATGCGATTCGCCAACAAAACGATCACAATCCATTCTGGCCCAGACGACGATGCCACTACCCATCACCTCCCTGTCAAGGGCTCCATTGTTATCCCTAACCGACAGATTGGAAGTAACAACACCGTGCCAGGGAACCTTGTACAGTGCCGGGCTGTTTCCTCTGAGGGTGCATTTGAGCCTGGCCAGTTCCCTATTTCCGCAGTGGACGGTGCAGGCTCGACTAAATGGCAGCCCTCAAAGGCAGACGATGTCAGCTCCCTGACAGTCTCCTTGGAAGAAGAGGCCGGGTCTTTGGTATCGGGCTTCTACTTCGATTGGGCCCAGGCACCCCCTGTCAACGCCACGATCATCTTCCACAACCAGACCCTGAAGAATCCCGCCAAGGCGCTTTCCACCAATAGCTCGGATCACGTCGTCGTCCACCGCTTGACCAACGTGACTCAATCGATTCCTTACGATCCTGAGACCACAAACCTCGACATGATTGCCATCCCTAAGGGTAACACCACAAATGTGACCTTGTCGTCTCCCGTACGGGCGGCACGATATGCGTCTCTGCTTATCGTTGGCAACCAAGCACTCGACCCTATTGATGTGGAGTTCAAGAACGGAACTGGCGCCACTGTTGCCGAGTGGGCGATTCTCGGACAAGACAAGGACAAATCTTCGGGCAATAAGTCTGCCAAGAGAAAGATGGACGTGCATCTGGCTGCATCGGATTCCACCATGCGTCGGCGTCGCCAGTTCTTGCCGCAGCTCTAGAGGCTCATTAACTTGATTTCGAGTCAGTGGATTTACTGAGACCTGTACCTGTACCTGTACATAATCTTTACTTTTTCTTTCGGTTTTCGTCTTATATCATCACGGGGGTATATTTTGCCATAGAACATAACTTAGGAGAACCCTACGAATGAACTGCCAATTGCGAACATTGATCATATCACCAGAAGAGAAACCTACACATGTTCAATTATATGATTGACAACAGAAGCTATATCCATACAAATAATCATCACCAATCACTCATCAACTCACTCATCAACTCACTCATCAACAGCAAACCGATCCAAGAACTTGAAGGTCTTCAATCCCTCCTTAACATCCTTCGCAAAGGCATCTCCAGCAGTCTTCGCAGTATAAACACCCTTCCGATCAGTATCAATCAGCGCAGCCTTCAAAGCCGCAGCTCCCTTCCCAAGCGCACCAACAGGCTTCCCAAACCGGAAAGCATCAACCAAAATCTCCAAAGGCCGACCAGCAGGATACAAAGTCGACGCCCCAGATCCCTTACCCGGCTTCGCAGTCAAAGACCTCGCCTCAAACAACCCCTGAGCCCCATCAGCAACAACCACAAAATCAAACTGCACAGCATCAGACGCCGAATAAGTCTGACCAACACCATCCTCCATCCTCTCCGCAACAACAACAACATCAACCCCAACATCAGCGAGAGACTTCTGCAATTTCGCACCCTGCGCAACAGACCCCTCATTCTGAACAGAAGCAAGAACACCAACCTTCAACCCATCGAGCTTGCTCAGCTTCTGCCCAAACGCGCCAATGTGCGCAGTCGTATTGGAATGGTAGAATCTGGCATCGGGTTTCGGGGGCTGGACGCCAATGGCCTTCGCGACGCGTGTGGCGAGCTCGTTGCTGATGCGGTTGAGTTGGATAATGACGTTTTCGCGGACGACGGTGCTCTTCACGTTGGAGGCTTCGAAGCGCATTGCGTCGACGACGAATTGTTTCTCCGCTGCTACGAGGGAGTTCCAGAAGAGGCGGGGTTGGGACCAGACGTCTGAGAAGCTTGTGCTGAGGGTTCGTTGCAGGGGGCCGGTTGTGTGGCGGTTTGGTGCGGTGAAGAAGCCTTTGCCGACGGTTTGGTTGGCTTGTTTTGGGGAGCCGTTGTTTTGTGTGTTTGGGGTGTAGGCGTTAGGGTTTAGGGGGATGAACATTTGGCCTGGGGGTGAAAGGTTAGGGAGGTTGGGATGGATTGGGGGAGGAAGGGGATGTTGTCGGACGTACCTGCTCCGTCGCGGTTGTTGTTGTGGATTGGAGTGCGCGGCCGGTTGATGGGGAGCTGCTCGAAGTTAGGACCGCCGTGGCGGTTGAGTTGGGTGTCGAGGTAGGAGAAGAGACGGCCCTGCAGCAGAGGGTCTTCGGTGAAGTCGACACCGCGGACGATGTGGCCAGGTTGGAACTGCGAAAATTAGCGTTGATTCTGTTCTGATGGAGGGCGACATACCATGGCTTGCTCGGTTTCCGCGAAGTAGTTCAATGGGTTTCGGTTCAGCTGCATCTTGCCCAGCTTGGTGACGGGCACGAGTTCCTCGGGTACGATTTTGGTTGGATCGAAGAGATCGAATCCGAACCGGAGTTGGTCTTCTTCCTCCATGATTTGGACACCGAGCTAATGAGTAATTAGCACTAGCATGGCGACGGATACATGCCGGTTCCACTCACCTCCCACTCGGGATAACGCTCAGCTTCGATAGACTCGAAAAGATCCTGGCGCATGAAGTCGGCATTCTTGCCAGAGACTTGCTGTGCTTCCTCCCACACAAAGCTGGCCTTGCCCTGCAATCCCTTCCAGTGGAACTTAACAAGCTTGGTCTTTCCATCATCAGTAACCAGACGGAAGGTGTGCACACCGAATCCATCCATATGGCGGAACGACCGAGGGAGACCGTGGCCAGCCATAGCCCAAAGGAGAGTGTGCAAGGAGCTAGGCTGCTGGCTGAAGAAGTCCCAAGCCGAGTCGTGCGCGGTAGCAGCCTGAGGGATCTCGTTATCACCGCGAGGCTTGACAGCATGGATCAGATCTGGGAAAAGGATGGCATCCTGAATGAAGAAAACGGGAATGTTGTTTCCAACAATGTCTGCATCAAATCAGCTATACCCTTGTCTGTTGGGGAACGGGATGACCCTACCGAAGTTTCCTTCGTCGGTATAGAATCGAGTCGCGAAGCCGTGCACATCTCGCGCGGTATCGGCACTTCCGCGACTGCCGGCAACGGTCGAGAACCGCGTGAACATTGGAGTCTGTTTGCCCTTGGCGGAAAGGAAAGAAGCGGCTGTGATGTTGGACCAGTCGGAATACGAGGTGAATGTGCCGTGGGCTCCGGCGCCTCGAGCGTGAACGGCGCGTTCTGGTACCTTGGAACATAGACATGAGCTTGGAGAAATACGGTAAAGAAACAAAATAACATACCCGTTCATGATCGAAGCGTTGAATCTTCTGGCGGAAGATAAAGTCCTCAAGGAGAGTAGGTCCACGCTCTCCTGCGCTGAGACTGTTCTGGTCTTCGATTGGGCCTCCAACATCGGAGGTTAGGTAAACATCTTTGTCCTTGAGGTAGAACTGGGAAAGGAAATCCTCGGTATCGCCAGCAGCGTCTCCATCACCTCTGCGCTCAATGTGAGGATTGCCGCCAGCTTCGCCGGTCATATAAGGACAGGCAGCATTGGCAATGCCAACGAGGCCCGTTAGGAGAGCAAGAGCATGCATCGCGACAGTTTAGCAACTACGACTGTCGATGGAAAATTCCAGCCTCAATTGACGATCCAGCGGGTCAAACGCAGGACGGAAAAGACCCCAGGTTTACTTTATACTCCTGCATGAAAGCGAACCCGAACAGGGAATACAACCGTCCGGTGCGACATGCGGAGAGGACCAATAAGCAGGTCGATGAATGCTTTGCGATGCATTATTTATTGGCAATTCGATCGAGCACGGGCTGGGAGATTCTCCAACCAGAAGGCAGCAATTATTCTTAACTCCATCGCCGAGAGGCACCAGTGTGACGAGATTGAATCCCCGGTTAGGCACAGTGGGTCCCCGACTAAACTTGTTGATCATATCGTCTCCACGGGCCAAGGAAAAAGGCGGAAAAGGAAACGATATGCATCTATTTCCTCCGAAGACTGTCAGAGTCACAGTGTACATGCGGCTGGAAAGATCCACAGCGAGCAAACCATGATCAGGCCATCCTTGCATCAGATTGAAATTGGTAAAACAAAAGAAACATCAGCGAACAGACATCAGACATCTTAGCTCAGACTCTAGGTATTTGAAATAGTAGTCGGATGGAGCCTAACAGTCGTTTACGTTAGTGAAGTTAGTAAGGTTATGCCTTAGCGTTGAATAAGCGTAAACAGGCTAGATCGGTCGAGGCCACAGCTGCTTGGTAATTGGCGACCTCGGGAGCAATCCTTGTAACAGCTACTTAGCGTCTGTTTCGACTGTTGCCAGACTGCATGACGTAGGGGATGGTCTAGCACCCTTGCATCGAGAAAAAAGGCAAAGAGTGTTGTTGTCTCATGTTGATAATGTACCTCTTGCGACAGACTGTAACTGGACCGATAGACGTATTCTCGGTACTTTGTACACTTTGTACGTTGTAGTTGCATAGAGCAAGTGAACGTGTAAACGCATAAAAGCAACCGGAATTATGCCGCGGTGCCTATTTCAAAGCCCATCTGCAGGCTGCAGCCACATCCCTGCAACGCACATCTCTGCCATTTTTAGAACGCCGCAATGTGGCTGGGATCATCTGTGATAGCTCGTTGACTTGGTGATAGCCAAGACCTTGTGCAAATGTGTTGTACGAGGGCATGGCGGGACGTCCAGAATTAGATGGCAGTCTTGTACTGTGTAAACATCTTATTGCTCCGTCTCGCTCGGTGGCTCACGGGTATTTGCGGGGAGCGACGAGGTGGAGATGCTTGGCGATGGGGAAAATAACTTAGCCAGTCTTGGGATGAGAGAGGACTCAGAGAAGACTGGTCCTTTCATCCTCTTGGCGACTTGAATTGGCGTATGAAGATCATTGAAGCTATTTTTAATGTGATGTGATACAAGACTCGGCCGGCGGGCGCGAAGTATGTCCGTTGACACGAGGTCTGGAGTCAATTGTGATTTCTAGTCCAGCAGAGCTGTGATATCAAGTAATGCCAAGGTCCAACAGTTTGATAGGAGCTTTTCATATGGCAATGGCTCGATGTTCCATCTGTAGCTAATCTTGTATACGTCTTGGCAATGTCGAGGCGATTCGAATTATACCCCGATCTGGTAGACAACATGCCATTCCTCCAACGATAGAGATCAGACGAGGAAACTAGATCTAGTTCTATTCTCTAACCTCTATTCTCAAGCCCTCGTGCCATCGAGGATACCTCAGCGGACTCAGGGGGATCACTATAATCCACAAACCCATGTTTAACGTACAAAGGAAAACCCGCCTTACTAGCATCAACATACGCCAAAACACCCTCCCGATCAGCAAGTTCACATCCCCATCGCACAAGCATAGTGCCCGCCCCACGACACCGGTAATCGGGATGCGTACCGAGCATATCAAGGTCTAAGTATCCCGCGTGTCAACAAAGCACAATCACACAAATCCAAGTCACATAACAAAATAGCCGTTAGCGGACCACGATGCAAGCCAAGCACTCACAGTAATGTTTCCGATCGCCCATCACGCGCTTACGCTCACTCTCCAGCTTCCCAAAGAACGTATCGCAATCGTGTTGCGGCATGTCGCTGTGCCAAGGCGGGAACCGAGGCCCGCGTTCGTCCGCCATGGCCAGGTCCCATTTGGCGTATGCGGCTATCCGCGCCCGGCCCTGGGCGTCGACGGTGCTCGGATCGATCACTTTAAGGTACTTTTGGTACGGCTTGGTGAGCATGTCGGTGTGGTTGGTTGCTGTGAACCATTGGTGTGTTCCCGGGGTGTCGGGGAATAGGTGTCTCATGCCCGGGTCGGTGAAGACGGCGTAGAATAGTTCTGTGATGGCGGGCATATCTTCGAGGGTTGCGGGTTGCAGAACTAGAGGTGGTGTAGACATTTTGGGCTGGTTCTTTTTGCAGATGATTAGAACAGGTACTGTATATGTTGAGAGGTAGATTTTGGTGGTCGGGGTGGAGTAGCGGTCTGTCCTAAATATACTCCCGTAGGTAGCTGTTTGAAATATCGCGCATAAGCTACAGTCTGAGTCAGATCGATACGAACTTTCGGAAGAAATATGCATGGCTTAGTGGAGAAGAGTATTCGTTGGGTCCACTGTTTTAGGCGCAGATACGAGATATTCAAAATTTGGACGTCTACAGGTACTCCGTACAGATAATAAATAGGGAACGTTGACGCACTTTTGGCAAGCTTCCTCCCGACGGTTTAATTTGTTCCAATTGCATAGAATCAGGCTCGTGTAGAGTAATGCGTACTGTGTATCGAAGCAGGAAGAAAAAGGCAGGTAACGGGCATTGAGACGGTCCATATCCGACATAAATCATCGACATCGGTCTCGTCGCTGCTTCTAACCTTTTACTCTTGCCTCGTTTACTGCGAAATAGGTAAATATCGAAATTCAAATCGCAAGAAGGCGCGAACCTCTATAAGAGCCTCGCAAGTGCAAGGTGTTGGCATATAAAGGATGTCTTCGTGCTTCCAGACTGAGGCTCTCGGTTTGTCATTCGCTTTGTTTATTCAGGCTTATATACAGTCTGCTTTCCATCGTTTCATGGATCAGTTTCTTCTCCCTGATATGGTGAGGCGACATTGCCGACTGCAAGGTATCTGGGCACGGAAAACCAATCAACGATGTACGCTGCCGATTGCAGGCTAATGGAACTTGCATTGATCGATTGATTGACTTCCAGATAGACTTCCAGATTGGCGCATGGCTTCGGTCCGCAGCATGGAGCCGATCGTACAGGATTGAAACGAATGTGGATTTCAGTTTCGTCTCATTATGTAGGTGTAATATTTACAACGAAGGTTAACCTCAAGATCTATATAGACAGACGAGCGGCAAGAACCGGCAAGCCTATGTTCACACATATCTTCCTATCGTGCACCGTCGAGCGTTGGAGACACGAGTTTCAAGCGAGTGGTAACAAGAATGCTCCGACACTATCAAGAATGTTAGTTCTGCAATCTTTAATAAATTGATGGAATGAACATACGAGATAGCGGCAAAGCAGGCGCACAAGATAGCGCCTTCCAGGTAATTGGTCTTTCCCTTGAGCACAATGAAATCGACTAGAAGGACAGCTCCGATCAGGGTGACCATCTCGAATTTGTCAAAGTGCAGAGTCATAGGCTTGTCAAGAGACCAACCGACGAGTACCATGGCAGGTGAAACCAAGAGGCCGATTTGAATGGCTGATCCGAGAGCCACACTGATAGCGAGATCCATCTGTTTCTTCGAGGCGACAACAACTGCAGTCACGTTCTCCGCAACATTGCCCGCGACGGGGATGATAATCAATCCCACGAACGATTCGCCAAGGACGCCTTGCTTGTTGAGTATTTCGAAGCTTGAGGCGAAGTATTCGGCGCACACAGCGATGAGTGTTGTTGACAAGGCGAGGAGGGTGAGTGAAATCGCTCGGTTGGACCGAACGGCATAGCGGTCGCAGGCGCATCCCCCATATACTGGGATGGCGGGTTCGGCTGGTCCGTGCAGGGATCTTCTTCCCTCGGGGTGCGCGGGGTGAAACAATGGCAACGCTGGGTCTGCCTCTGTGTCGTTGACTGACGATGCTCGTGACCGTACTTGTTGCATCTCTAGCTGGTGGACGTCTCTGCTCGATGCGTTTCCACTGTTGGCATGCGACTCAAGATCTGTATAGGGCTGGGGATCGTTTGCGTGTGGCACTTGCAGCCTCGTTGAGTGGAATAAGTGCGGATGTGACTTGAACTGGAAGTAGAGGTATAAGAAATATGTGCCGAGGAGGATGATCGACACCCCCCTGCTGAAAGAAAGTGACATATGATCAGCAGAGCTGACGCTTTTTACACTGCCATAGAAAGCGGTCTGGATTGAAAATTAGCGTTGAATATAATAGGGCCATTGAGACGTGGGCTTACTGGAATCATGAGACACGATATTGTGAGATTGAGAAGTCCCACAAAGGACTGTGTGAGATCGGTGTTGTATGCCACATCGCTCGTGTTTATACAGCCTGCGATAATCGCAGATCCGAGGACGAGCAAAAGATTCACCAAGATAGAACCGAGGAGTGATGATTGGACGACTTTGATGTTGTTTTTCAATAAGGCGGTGCTATCGAATATTAGCATGGACTCGGCCACCCGGCAGTTAATTTAGATGCGATGTGCAAAACATACACGCTGTAGAATAGTCAGTATATTTTGGTCTTGGCAAATACAATCTACGGTTTCGGCTCACAAGATAATAAGTTCTGCTAGATTTCCAATGGTGATGTTGAGGAGAGCGCCAGCGGTCTCGCCCAAATCTTCGGAGATCCTCTCAGTTGCTTCTGTAAGCGTGATCGACAATGGCACAATAGCAAGAAGGTTCCAGATAAATATTACAAGCGCCGGGCTTGAGGTGTTCGAGACAATGACTGCCGATGCGGCGAATGCACCTGAGAAGATGGTGCTGCGGCTGATGATCTTTTTCGTCTGTCGCTTGAATATGGAGGTCGACTTGCAGGGTCCGGGATGGTGGGGCCAATTGGCTATACTGTCGTCGTCATCCGAAATGTGTTCTTTGTCTTGTCGAAGGAAGCTTTTCACTTTGTGAAAAAGGTCGTCGGAGCCTGGATTCGTTGGGGCTAGCTCGGCCTGCCCTGCATTGCGATAAGAATTGACGTTAGCCTGAGCGAGAGATCTGGATAGCAGTATAACTCACGACTAGCATCCAATTCACAGGGATATGAACCACTAGACCGGTCATCGTAGTCGAATGAAGTGTTTAGGGCGGCATGTTCTTCGCTGGTTGAGCTTCCGGCGAAAGGATTGATGTCATCAGGGTTCTTGTCGTTGGAACCATGGACTGTGGTCATCATGAAAAAGCCCTCTTTAAACTGAAGCGAATGTTGACTAATCCTCTATATAAATCCCGAGGTTGAGGGCTAGATGGCCATTTGAATCTGAAAATGAGTGTCTGAAAACGAGCGTGATATATGGATTGAGGTTGCGGAAATGGATTATCTGCCTTGAGAATTGATCCGGGCACAACCCCTTTTCCTTGTGGCGCTCTGATTTAAGCCTTTTAGAGGTTAGTGTCTCTTGGCCACGATATAATTCGATATCTCTTCCCCTTATCCAACGTATTAGTGGGGCTTTTTGTGGGGCTCAACATTACACACCTACCGCCTGCCGTAGACATACTAGCTCGGGGGTTGATCAACAATTGTTCGAGGCTTGTGGAGACTTGGCTCTGGTTGACAGCTTGGAAATTGGGTGTATCTACATATAAACATAGATCAGAAGCACCAGCCTTTTATCGAACTTCCATAATGTTGGCCGATCTAAAGTTACTTGGTTATTGCAAGACCGGCAGTACCGGCAGAATAGCTAGGCGGTGTCTATTCACTTTCGCAGAGCCCCACATTGAGCTGCATCAGTGGTCACATGACAGTGGGGGCCACGTGAGCTAGCACCCGAATAGGGAAGCGAGTGCCGCAGATACGTGAGAAAGGGGCAGTGCGGATCCCAAACATATACACCAGATTTTAGGCCGCCCGACATGGCTTTCCATTTCCGCTTTAGTGCTCACCCCTAGCCGCTTTTTGCTCACTGAGTAAAACTGAGCACGTCCCTGAGTATTACATAATCATTAAACTTGCTCACTGAGCATCGCGGGAATTGCTAAGGACACCCCTTGCTCACTGAGCATCGCCTGATCATTACGTAAGCCGGATGAACCCGCTCACTGAGCGTGACCTGAGCACTCTGATTTGCTCACTGAGCATCGCCTGATCATTACATAAGCCGGATGAACTCGCTCACTGAGCGTGACCTGAGCACTCTGATTTGCTCACAGCTCACTGAGGAGCATGATCCCCCTCACTGAGCGTGACCTGAGTACTCTGACTTGCTCACTGAGCATCGCGGGAATTGCTAAGGACACCCCAACTTTTCGCTAACGGCACCCCATTTCTTAGCTAATACAACGCCTTATGTAACCAAACCTCATCTTATTGGCTCAATTTTCTGCACGACCAAGTGGATATTGCTCAAGAGAGCCACACCGCTTGCCCCCTTCATCACAATGGGCCTTCGCCGCCTTCAATTTGCCCACCGAATCGCGACCGTGCGACGATCGACCGCGCGAACGACGAGGAATTACGCGCCAACATGCAAAGCTTTAAGGCGGACATTCGCGCATGGAGGCCGAAGAATACGCGGTTGGCCTACGAGTCGAAGCAGAAGGAGTTCACGGTAAGTACTAAGGATCCTATAGTTATGCTTTCCTATCTTCTATGGAAGGCGCGCCCACCTACCTAGCCACCTCGCCTAGGACTAAGCTAACAGGAGGCGAGGCACACGGCAAGGATTCGGAAGAACGCCCGAATAAGCTCTCCATGCTCTACCGAGCTATGCCAGAGCTTGCTGAGCAGCTTGCCGCCATGGAAGCCAGGCAGGTCCGATGACGCAGGAGACGTTGAAGAAGATGGAGAGGGAGATGACGAAGGAGATGGCGAAGAAGATCGAGGAGATGGGGTCAAGGCAAGACCAGATGGCGCAGGAGATGGGGAAGGAGATGGGGAAGGAGATGGGGAAGGAGATGGGGAAGGAGATGGGGAAGGAGATGGCGGAGATGATGAAGGAGATGGCGGCCAGGCAGGCAGCGTCTTCAGGTAGCCTCACAGTTCACCTAAACGCTCCGCCGCAACCACAACAGGCCATGCCGCAGCCGCTAATTCCGACTGCGATCTCGAGTCACCACGCTTCCACCCGGGCTAGTGTTGAGCCTGCGTCGCGCGCCGATTCGCCTACCAACCAACCACCAGATGTGGCGCCCAAACATCGGATGTGCCGCGCATTAAAGACGGTGGAGTCGTTGTGGCGCGAATGGACAGTCGGCCTGCAAGGGGGCCCGTCGATTGAGGCCCTAGATCGGGATTGGAGCTCACAGTGGAGGGCGGGTAGGCCGAGTGAGCTGCAGTGGTACTCGCTGCGACACGAAGCTATTCGAGAAATCAAGCGAATAGCGTCCGCGAAGCGGATTAGCGAGCACGCCGCCATGTTGCAGGTTAACCTGCGACAGCAGCAGCTGCGCTGCTCGCTTGACCAACTCTGCAAGCGACTGCGCGGGGAGAGAAAGGGTCGAGCGCAATAGGATCGGATCCGGTTGTTGTTATGCATGTTGTGCCTGTGGTGTATGTATTGTATTGTATCTTTTTTTTTCTTTCTTTTTGTATATATAGGTATAGCCTAGGCTAGAATGTGAATGTGAGCCTGAACCCTGATCCCTGGTATCTTTTCTCTTTGATTATACGCTAGGAAGTGAACTTGTGGTTGTTTAGGAGGGAAAAAGGTGAGGTGTTTAGTGTCTTCGTCTACATCCCGACCGGCACAACAACGGGAGTAGTAACCGCCGAGTTCTTACGGGGCGTACCAATCTTTCGCTACCAATTCGGGCGTGAAATTTTCCTGGTTCTGGTTGTGTAAGCCGTTTTTATTATTTTTCACCCTCAAATCGACGAGACAACGACCTTTTTTCACAATAACTGGCCATCTAATGTCGAAATTTTTTTGGCCGAGTAGTGGAACAGGACCCCACCGTAGATATCGTCTTGGTATGATTTGGGTGCTTCGCTAACGCTCAGCAATAAAACGCACTTTATCACGTTGGAACTCTCAAGTTCAACTCTACAATATCACATTATGGCTGATACCAGTTCCCCCGCGCTCCCCTTGGAGCTCTGGAGCTGCATTGTGTCACATCTACCCAATGCCGACATAAAATCTTTGCGTCTGACATGCAAGCAATTCAACAATACGGTGTCTCTTCGACTCAATCGTGTTTTCTTATCCGCCAACCCCCTCAACATAGAGGTCTTCCACAACATTGCTTCACACGACAAGTTCCGCCATAAGGTCAACGAGATTATCTGGGATGAGGCGCTCTTGCATCGGGGTCCAGCACGATCAGCTGAAACTAATGGGGGACATGAATTGCTCTCGGACGAGGATGAACCCGATAATAACAGAGAATGGGCTGCAGATTACTTATTATACCACCCGGAATACATAGAGGACATCATTGAGAGCCATGAGTATGAAGAGGGAGATAGGTGTCCCAGATGGTTCAAAAACGCTTGTGAAGAAACACTTCACGTTCTAAAACGCCGGGGAGATCGTGATGTGGACAGGCCCGACCATACCGCGCGCAAAGAACAGGTTCTCGCTCAGCCTTTAATGGGGGAGCGCTGGCAACATTATCAGCAGTTGCTGCGTCAACAGAAGGATGTTCTTGCCAGTCAGAGTGACCTGGAAGCGTTCGCGTTCGGCGTTAAGCAGTTTCCTGCCCTCAAGAGAGTTACCATCACACCTGCAGCTCACGGCAACCTCATCACCCCGCTTTACGAGACCCCTATGATTCGTGCTTTCCCGAAAGGGTTTAACTACCCCATTCCTCGTGGTTGGCCGTACCCTAGAGCCATTACGGATCCCGCTCTTTCATATTCATGGAATCAATACCCAGAACTTAGAGATCGGTACCGCGGGTTCCGCACGGCAATGCGTGTCCTCGCCACCGAACCCAACTTTGTTTTTGAGCTGGTGATGACCGCCAACTCTGTCCCTACGGGAATCAACTGTACAATCTTCGACGAGCCCTGCGAAGAGTACAATCATTTCGCTAACGTGCTTAAGAATCCGGGCTTCCGCCGTCTGGATATTTCCTTGCTTGTCAGTGGTGAAATTGAGGAAGAGTTCGAAGTATGCTCGCGATCACTGCGTAATGGTCGTCTGTGCCGGGCACTTGGTGAAGCAAAAGACATGGAAGAGTTCAGGCTGCATGCCCCATATGATGAAAACTTCGGCTATGACGACGCATATCCACTGGTCCCATTACAGAGCATTGTGCCTGTGGAACAATGGTCGAAACTGCGCCATTTCGAACTCTCCGGCTTCGTTATCTCACAGAAAGATTGTGTCTCTTTCCTCAAGACGCTACCAAAATCCGTTCGCTCCATTGAACTTGGTATGCTGCACTTCCTCGATGGGGACTGGTATAGCATGCTGGAAGAAATCAGGCGAATGGTATCGGAGAGCACGCTGTGGGGAGACCGGGATGCGGGATCAAGACCCAAAATTACCATCGGCGTGCCAATCACGCTGAGCCCTACATATGGACACGGTATATGGGTTGAAAAGGAGGTAGAGGATTTCATCTACGGTGAAGGAGGAAATCCCTTTGAGGAACGTTATCCCCTTAAAATCCACCTTGGAGTTGGTGTGATGAGGGATGCATTGGAGCCCGATTTTGAACGGCCACATGACCGATACAAACTTTGATACAACTGAATATTTGTAAGGAGGATCATGACTCCAATGAATACTGATTTGAACATGTGCGTACAGGTCCATTGTCGGCCCATTTAGTCTTTTTACAATTACGGGAGTATATACTCCGTAGATTGAATGGTTGAATGGAATTGAGAAGCAAAGAAATTTCTGGCTAGTAGATACATAAACCTAGTACATACGTACGCGGTATTTCGTGGATACAGCCGCCATCACTCGGTTTCAGAACGGCTTCACCCATGACGCCCTACCCCCAACTTGGAAAATACCCACAATCCAGACAATGGATCTCCACCAAGGTGAACAATAAGCAGTACTAGTGGGAAGGGTTGTGTGGAGGGAAGAAACTGTTGAGCTACTCCGTAGTCGAGGGTCTGTTCTAACGGGCTTTGAACGCAATGGATGATCACCGCAGAGATTAACATCGACGGTCGGACCAGTGACCCATACGATCGTCTGGAATTACGAGTGGAAAAGGGGCTCAGCCCTCCAGGGCTTGAATCCTGTGGCGCCAGTGACCAGGATGTATTTATCCCGATTGGAATCATGCTACTAGGACTCCGTAGTTCGAATCCAGAAACCAAGTTCATCAGCCTATCGACCGATGATGGAACTGCCCCGTGTGGGGGTAAATCTGCACCACGGCTCCGGGTTGGTGCAAGAATTGTATCCCGACGTTAGTGCGGGGAGCAGGAAAGGCCTGGGATAGAATCGACCAGGGGCGTGGTAGATCTATGTCATTGAACGTCTATATTCCTCCTGAGATATGTACAAGGCAGATCAAGCGAAAGTATTCGCCGCACCACGAATCCACATCATAGCTATAACCTATCTATTTGTGCTCCCGTAGAACCTCCTCCGTTGTCCGGACAATAATCTCAAAGGCATTGCGGACATACTTCTCTTCGGCCAGAGCGTTGGCACTCACCACGCGGATGACTTGTACACCATCAACGACCGTAGCAGTGATGAAGATCTCGCCCCGCGCATTGACCAACTCAGAGACCTTTTTGCTCAGACTATCAGCGACTTCATCTTTAGCCACACGATCAGATGTTCCAGTGGATTCGCTAGAGACTTTCTGGGGGTTCTTGACACGGAATACTGTCAAGCCAAAGCTTGGCTTCGTCACAATCTCAAAGAGATCAGATCGGCCGCGCACCAATCCCGCGAAAAGATCTCCAAGCTCGACACCCTTGCGAATGTGCGCTTTCAGACCGTTGAGACCATAGCTCCGCATCACAAACCAGATTTTCAGGGCGCGGAATCTGCGGCCGAGGGAAATAGACCAGTTACGGTAGTCAATCACAGTTCCCATATCTGAATATGGGTTGCGCAAGTATGTAGGTGTAATATCCATGGCATTGGTCAGATCCAATCGATTCCGGACGAAGAGAACGCTTGGGATTGTTAGCAAAAATATGACCACGTCGATCCGTTCCTATACATCGACCGAGACTTACCTGGCATCGAAGTTGACTAGCAACCACTTATGCATGTTCATATTGAAGCTGTCAACACCCTCTGCAAAGTTCTTCGTGATATACTGCCACTCGTCTGCAACGAGGGCGGCACCAGCGTATGCAGCATCAACATGCACCCAGATGCGCTGCCACGCGGGCTTTTCTTGTAGGACAGCCTTGATCTCTGCAAATCGGTCCACACTGCAGGTGTTCGTCGTGCCAAGGGTCATGGTAAGGTGGTACGGAATAAGTCCGTCCTTGTCACACTTCTCAAGAACCTCGCGAAGACGAGGACCAGTCATTTCCATATTGTCTTCCAGCCGCGCAGTCACACTGCGGAACCGGGTACCCGCAATCAACGCACCCTTAGCACCACTGCTGTGGGTTTGGTCACTAGCAATGGCAACCATTTTGCCCTGGACCTCGAACCTTCGGTCCTCGTACTCTGGGGTACCCTCCTTTAGACCTTCGGCAAGAACTACCTCACGTACTCGCCTCTCACGTGCGGCAACAATGATAGTCGCAATTGCATCGCTCGCACTATTCTGAATTACGCCGCCGCCGTGGTTCTTGGACGTGCTTAGAAAACACTCGGGCAATGCGAGAGCTTTCGCGACCCAGTCCATCACGATGGTCTCCATTTCCGTGCATGCTGGTGAACATAGCCAGTTGAATGCAGGAGCAGTGAATGCGGCGGAATACATCTCGCCCAGAAGACTGGGATATGTGACGCAGGCGGGGAAGTATGCCATGAAGTTAGGAGACTGCCAATGAGTCACGCCGGGCTTGATCTTAGTGTCAACATCTTCCTGGATCTGATTCCAGGTCTCAGGCTCATCGGGAGGGTCCTCTGGGATGAGAGGGCGGAGGTACCCAGGCTCGACCGCGGGCAGGACTCGGCGTTCGGGGACACTGTCAAAGTAATTGATGACTACATAAAAGTTTGGTTAGATTGAGGCCGATGGAAATTGCATATGGAATAAAGAAGGATCAGCTCATACTATCGTCAATGGCCGAGTGCGCGGCAGTCTTGAACTGATCGCGATCCATGCTGCGGGCTGAAGATCTGCAACGCGGGGTACTTTGGCTAGAGAGCCAATATACCGCAATTGGTGGCACAATAGAATATGATAGAGATAAAGGATAGGATAAGTAATAAATACTAGTGAGATCTGCAGAATTGAGGCCACAGCGAAACGTGGGATAAAAAATCCGAGATGTCGAGCGAAGGGCGCGGGGAGATCGGAACTGATCCGGCGGAATTCCAATTCCACCCCCAAAGCCTCGGAATATTCCGACTTTCCGAAGTACAACTGTCAACTGTCGAATAGACTCATTCTCTTGATCGCATAGGGCCGATACATGTGAACATATAGAAACCTTGAATACCTATCATGAAGCCGATGATGATCATTCCGTCTATTTAGCTTTCTTCCAACACATTCTCCAGATTGCCCTCCTCAGTCCTCGGGTTGTCGAATCCCTGGTCATATACCTCCGCCTCCAGATTCTTCCCATTGATTTTGATTTTCTCCATTGGCAAAAACACGAACATCATGCGACACCACTCTGTATTACTTCGGTTGCGGAACGAGTGTGCAGTCCCCCTCTGCACACTGACATCGCCACGATGCATCCGCCGACTTGCACCCGAGTCTAGCACAAGATCAACCTCCCCATCGATTATCACTCCGTAATCGATGCTCACAGTTCGGTGCATTGGTGTTGCCTTGCCAGGACGGAGATCAATCAGGCGGAAAGCAGTTCCCCCTTCAACTGTGATCCCGGGGGGTTGATGCAGGAACTCGTCGTACATGGCGACGTCGGCCTCGGCGTCAACCGGGGTTGGAATACTGGTCGTAGCGTATAGCAGGGCGATTTCGCCATCTGCTCCCGTTGGCGTTGAGGGGAGGTAGTCGGGGACTTGAGCGTGGGAGATGAAGATTGCTTCGCCGTCGGTATTGTGGGTGGTGATGAAGCGGCGGATCATGGGGAGAGGGTTCTTCAGATAATCTTCCGACATGGTGAGCTAATGTAGAGGACATTCAATAAAACAATAGATAGAGTTAGGAGATATGTCAAGAGGCATAAGTATGTTGTGATTGAATCAATTCCAGACGAACCAGTCACATCATGATGGCATCATTTAGAGATACCGAAGTAGGTATAAGCATAACTCTGTTCCAGGGTTACGCGGAAGCTAAATAGGCAAAAGCAACAACATGCCCGGCAGTTGCTAACAATGGACACATACACAGGACATAATTTGCAAGGAGCTAGGGACACGCAGGTCTGTTCGCCATCATCTGTCCAAATTTGTCGTTCAGATGTTGCTCCAACATCCGTTTATGCCCGTTTGACACCTTCAGTTTCTCCTTCATGCTACCGGCGAGTTTCTCAATGCACTCGTCCAAACTCGGGCCATCCCCAAATATGTCCGTACCATCTTTGGCAGCGATCGATTCTTGCCAGAGATCCTCCAACTCATCCGCCCATCCAACAGCACCAGCCAGTCGACGAACAACATCATCGCAAGTTCCCAAGAGGCACACATCCTCATCTCGGTTACCAAGATCGCCTGCCCTTTCATTGTTGATCAGAACCCGAGGGACACCCCGGTTTACCAGACGCGGGAGTCTAGAGCAAGGTGCCACCCTCAAGCTAGTCCCCATGACAAGCATCAAGTCCGCCTCGAGAACCTCTTTCTCCTTTTCTTCAAACTCAGCCGGCAACGGCTGCCCAAAGAAAACAATATCCGGCTTTATCGCACCCCCGCACCCATTCTCAAGACAATAAGGCACCTCGCCCGCCCGAATAGCCTTGTTCATGAGATCATCGGGATAGTGCGACTTGCACTTATAGCAGTGCTGGCTCTTCCAGTTTCCATGAGTATAGAGAAGTTTTTCCTTGGGTACCCCAGCATCTTGCTCGAGTCCGTCAATGTTCTGAGTGAAGAGAAAATGGAGCAGGTTCTTCTTCGCCAGCAATGCCAGGAATGCATGGGTGAGTGTTGGTTTGAGGTTTCCCGGGTGCCGTGCCCGAGCAATCGCGTAAAATGGCTCGGGCGTGTGGGAAAAGTAGTTGATGTGGAAGACTGCTTCTGGGTGTGGCAGCCTGAGAGGAGCGAGTTTATCATACAGGCCTGTGTCTGGAGATCGGAAGTCCGGTATCCCAGCGCCAGTGCTAATACCGGCGCCCGTCAACACGACGATTCGGGTGGCTTTTCCATTTTTGATGCAGTTGGCGATTGCTTGGATGTCGGATTCCATACTGGATATTGTGATCTGATGCGGGGGCTTTGTCGGACAGATATCGGATCAATATAGGTACGTATTAAGTGAAAGTATCCGATTGTTTTGATTCAGGGTGGGCAAAACAGAGGGGTATGCAACAAACTAACATCTGACGTGTCAGCGCCTTGGTGCTTTACGGTGAGCAGAGCCTCATATGAGATCGGCAGTGCCCAGAAACCAAGTGGCCACTTTCGATTGCCCTCGGCTTATGCTACTTCCCACGAATACAGCCCGGCAGCTGATACGTCACCTTTTAGGACCGACATGAATTGAAATCACTTCCGAGGTCAAGACTGACCCCAGAACGTATGCTGTGCTTTGTAGATAGCTATGCACTTACAAGCCGCGAATGATTGTAAAAACAGGGGATTGTTATTCAAAAATATACATGTACATTCAATCATAATAGTCAAAGAATCTAGATCTGCTCCGATGAGTACAGGCGAACCGGCACACCGAGGTCATGCGACATGGTAAGGGTCGACAGTTTGATAGGCTCACTACGGGGATGCGGGTCGGCGTTCTCAAGAGTATCAAAGTGCTGCATCAGGCGAACAACAGTATAGCTTGCCTCGGTGAGGGCATATTGCTCTGCAACATCATTAGCACAATACTCCATGTGAGGTGCAATGTTCACCGGAGAAGAAGACAGTTATACTTACGACCGAGACAGATGCGTGGCCCGCCATTGAAAGGCAGGTATTCCCAACCATGCTTAGCATTTTCCTCCCAGCGCTCGGGACGGAAGAAAGCCGCGTCTTTACCCCAAAGATCAGTGCGGCGGTGCATAGCGTAAACGCTGTAGCCAACCGTGGTATCCTTCTTAATGTACACTGGGGATTTGCCGTCCGCACCACCGCCAAGAGGCAGGGAAGTGTCCTTGGTTGACACGCGGAAGTTGAAAGGCACAGGAGGTTGCAGACGAAGGACTGGATCTCGGCATTAGTCACAAAAGTTCACGACAACATGGCTGTCCCTCTCACCTTCGTTCAAAACATGTCGTAAGTAAGGAATATCCTTCAGCTTCGTCTGAGTCACTTCCGCCCGCGGATTCTTCGCATCTCCAAAGACCTCGACTATCTCCCGACGCAGCCGATTCCACGCTTTCGTATCGCGCGCAAGGTAGAAGAAAACCGAACTAAGCAGACTGGCCGTGGTATCACGTCCAGCAAGAAGAATGTTAAGCATATTATCGCGCAGCAGCTTTGGATCATCGGTGTCCTCCGCCAGAGCTTCAAGGAAGATATAGCGACCATCGGCATTCTTCTTCTCCGGGTTACGCTTGGATTCCAAAGCACGGTGCACATAATAATCGACGACTTCGTGAACGCGACGGTTCGCCTCGCGGAATTCCTTTGGGTTGACGAGCCAGTACAGACCCTGGAAGCGCGAGCGGGTAGAGAGGTAATCCTGAGCCATCCCAAAGGCGTCGGCGAAACCCTGTGCGCTGCCGACGGCGGAGTTCTCCAAGACGCCAGTCGTCTCGGATGGGGGAGCATGCAGCCAACTGATTCTCCGAAGAGGAAGTGTGTTGCTGAGTCCAGGGTTAACAGGAAGAAGAGACGCTGGATGTCGAAGCTGCTCCTGTCCTTGGGGATCAGGTTGATGAGATGGGAGATGTGGGCGTCCAACATGGTCAAATCAGCCACCTGTATTTTTGTCAGTTGGATTTGTCTGATTTCGAGCATATATTCTGCGATATAATTTACCTGGTCCCTGGTGAATTGCGGGCGTAATAATCCACGTGCGTGCGACCACCCTGCGCCGTCGAGGGTGAAGATGCCATCGCCCAGAAGGGGGTCGAACTGCTCGTGTCTTGTACCGAGGCAGAAGTCCTTGAATTGAGTTGCAAGGATGGCTTTGATATTTTCAGGCTCAATCGTGGTCATCAAATCCCGACCGAGAAAGGTTTGACGATAGGTGTTTCCATACGTCTTGTATTCATTGGTGAGATACTCGATCCATACCTTCTCACGGACAGCCTTGCCCAGACGTAAAAATGCTGGGATACCGAAGAAGGTAGTGGGACCCGAGCGAGCAGGCTCACAGCCTAGGGCTTTGGCTTGTTGACGGTGGCGATGAGCCTGGACAAAGTAGCGCAGGATCACGAAGACCGCAGCCAGCGCACCAACTAATGTGACAGTCGGATTAAGCAACATCATTTGTCGCAGATTCGAAGAATGAACTGGTGTTGGGGAAAAAAGAAGCCATCACGAAGTTATATATTTTCTTAGAATTAAATGAAGTCATCGGCCTCGGTCGTTCTTCATGTGAGAAAAGCAGATCGCAAGCAGATACAAAAGGGGAATAGGGCGAAACTATGGAGATCGGAAGAGGCAGAAGAGCTCGTAAGAACACGAAATGAGCAAATCAGAAGAAGTCAATATGTCGATCCTTGCCTTTATTGGCTCTTAGGCTCAAAGCAACTAAGCCATTCCTTCAATGCTTTGTACCAATATCCCCGAGAGATCTCCCCGGGCGCAAACGTCGTGCGGAAATCAAAGCAATGCTCAGCATTGGGCATAATGTGACCAAATAGCGTATCCTCCGCGGTCTCCACATTACACTTGGGGATCTCAGTGGTGAAGGAGACTCCATGCGGGGCCGACCTCCCCGTTGCGAGCGGGGACAAAGTGCGCCAGGGATCAAACTGCCCGCCACTCCAATACACATTGGACGGACGAATAGTCCACCCGCCGGTCTCCGCATTGGTCGCATCGACCTGTGGGTGTTTAGGAAACATACCCTTCTTCACGGCTTCGGGGAAATTACGGTTGCAGTAATCTTGCGCATAACCGAGGGTTTGATACCTGGACAGCAGCGAATGATGGCCGAAATTGTTGGTCTGGAAGTATCCCCATTCGGTGCAGTACTGCCACGTCCAGCTGATCGCGTCTGGGTCGGAGGCTGGCGGGGAGAGAACGCACGAGAGGGGCTCGCTGGGCTCGAGCTTCTTGCAGTTTGTCTCGAAATACATGTTGACTATCTGCGTGAAGACTGGCCATGATGCATAGCGCTCTGCCGCATACTTTTTCCCCCGGCTTGCGGCGAATCCGCGCGGGGGCGCTGGCGCGCTAGTCTCCGGGTCGGTTTCCATGTGCTCGCAGAATGAGCCTAGACTGCCCAGGCCTCCGCCGAGGCCGTATCCTTGGAAATAATTGTAAATGACTGCGAGAGCGGCGGTGAAATCCCCGTTGCTGTTTTGCTCGGCGCCCTTGCCAAAGAACTTCTGCTTGATGGCGGCTGCGGACTGTTCGCTTCTTGATAGCTGCTCGTCGATGTACTCCAGTGCCGCTTTGATGTCCCTGGTGCAGTTCAAGTACCCGTTTGCCACGACACCATCGTACACCTGCTCGAAATAGACGCTCATGTCGATTTTTGCTTGGACGGGGGCCGAGGAAGCCCAAGAAGCGTAGATAGTATCTGGATACTCGTTTCGAGTGAAGGCAGCTCGCATTCCAGCGTATGAGCCTCCGATCATGACCCATGGGGTAGCATTTGGGGTCAGCTCGATATCTGTGTAGTTGTCGCGGGCGAAAGTGGATGCGAAGTATGGCAAATCTGCCAGAGCTTGCTGAGTGGTGAGGTACTGGAAACGCTCAGGCTCTGTATCCTGGCTGACGTTGAAGGGCAGAGATTCTCCATAGTATCTATCTGATGTTAATTGGGTCCGGGGCCCTGCCAGAGAGAGAATACGAACCGGTGCTCCCACACGATACCCATTGCACCGAACTCCTCGAGCATCTGATAGAAGAACGAAGTCGAATTGCCCAGGTGGACTTGGGCAGAGGATTCAGCCGACGACTC
Organism: Penicillium bovifimosum; assembly: GCF_028826915.1. Taxonomy (NCBI): domain Eukaryota; kingdom Fungi; phylum Ascomycota; class Eurotiomycetes; order Eurotiales; family Aspergillaceae; genus Penicillium; species Penicillium bovifimosum. The sequence goes on along the minus strand of NW_026622714.1, from coordinate 5,087,959 downwards.
TCCAACATCGTACACGAAGACCGGCCCACCCTCCTTGTAATGATCCTCAGATACCCAATAACGGTTTAGGTAGTGGCCAACCGAGACGTTGTGGTGATCGATTGGGAGCTACCAACGGTTAGCATACATCTTCCCAGTGCAGAGACTAAAACCACTTACCAACGCATACTCCGCCTTGACAATTGAGTCCAGCTGCTCAGTCGCGACATTATGCACCGTTGTCTTCTGCGAAATCAGCGTGTCCGGGTTAATTCCCAGCTCCGCGGTAAGCTTCAAATTCCTCTTGAACACCGACGACCCAATTCCCGTTGCTGCAGCTGTACCGGACAGCGCCGCGAGGACCGCAGCCCCGCGAACCATAAGAGAGAGATGCATGTTGACAGTGCCTCAGGGGTTTCTCAAAGCCCAACCCAGGACACGGATATAGAAGAGCTGTTGATGATTCCTTTTCCGGGGGACCTTACGGAGTATATATGCATTACGGAAATGGGCTACAATTGATTAATAGGGGGCAGAAGAGGATACATTGGGTCATTACCCCGAGAACAATACGATAAGAACAATATGGTTGCGTTCGTGGAAAGGCTGCAGGCATCTGGATGGATTGTGGATTCGGATAAGTGGACACCACGCAGGGACACCCGAGACAGCAGCCATCGTGTGCGGCCAGTAGCTGTCTCTGTATGACCCGGGTTCAACCAGTTTAGTTTCGCGGAGGAAGTTTGCCGTCCTAGTTGAATGTAACCTACCTAAACTCATCGGACGAATGTGCTTCCAAAGTCTCGAATTAATTAGACACCTTTACCCCTCGATTTTCGCGTTGCTATCTACACTCCGTACAGGCACACTCTCATCACCCTGCTCCGACGTGCATTGCATTAGTGAGGTAGCACTGCTTGGCCCACGTTAATTGACTATCACTGCCGGATTCGGCAACACTGCGATCGTCCTCGCAGACAAAATCCAGCGATAATATCGAACTACTGAGATCTTGGTGTTTATTGAATTCGATCAACTATGTTTGTTTGTCTCAGTTCCACGCGTATTTCCGCATCTGGAATACTAAAAACAGACACCACGCGAATCCCCAGTTCCATACCTGGCGTCGATCACACCCAAAACCGGGAGACCCGGTTGAGCTCCGTTATTGGCTGGCCCGTCGATCTCCAACGCTGGTCCGGACTCCGAACAATAGCCGGGGCTTAGTATTGTTGTTTTTTTTATTTGTGGTTTGCTATCGGTCTAATTAGCTTCACACCTCTCGTGTCCGCCTCAATTTCGGGACAAACTTGATGTCTCGCGATCGTCCGATCTGTCGGACTGGAAGCGGTAGCCCAGAAATCTGGAATGTTGGTTAGGAATGTCCACCGGCTCTGCGCTGCAGAGGGATAACTCAACTGTCAACATGCACGGATTTTAGGCCACGCGAGATGGATTTCCCTTTCCGTCTAGCACTCACCCCTTGTCACTTTTTGCTCAGTACTAGTTAGTTAAAACTGAGCACCCCCTTGACTTTTACATAATCTCCTCGACCACCAGCGCATCCGTGGAGACATGTCCTGCATGATCTCTTAAGTTGTCCTAGAGTATGATCGCGTGGAATAGCTGCTGAACGCTTTGGGAAGTCGAGTGATAAATCACTCAGTAACACTATATACCTACAAAAGTCAACAGGACATGTGTACCTTACCTTTCTAAATAAAATATCAACAAAGATTCTCTGTCCAGTTGGCAGTATCTACTTGTAGACTTTAGACCATAACCACCAACTACTAGCAGCTAGACGGGCCTTTCTGATCTCTCTGGACGGACACGAGCTCTATATAAGCGCATCAATTCCCTCAGCAGCCTACCTGGCCTATCTCAAGAATCAATCTTCCAGACTTGACCCAGCAGATTCTGCGAATCCATTGATACGGGCCATACGATATCAGAGAGGATGAGAAAGTGGATAGATTCTCCTGTACCGCCTCCGCACTGTAGTTCAGCCATGAGGATGGACACTAATACTCCCCAAAGGGCAAAGATGGCTCATTGCCCGAGAAAGAGCGCATGAATGGAGTCAAATGCCCATCGCGACAAATTTACGGAGGGAGATCTGGACCTGGTCTTGGAGCTAGATTTCAGATGAGACAAAGATCGATCTAAGAAGATGCAACCTCGCTGGAAAGGGCCTTGTCTCCTCCAAGGCCTCAATGCGGTACGGGCGACGATTCACGATAGGCCCAGGCCTGACTTTGATACTATCGGCGTTTTATTGCTAGGCAGAAAATTAGTAATATGCAATAACATTCGTATTAGATAACTAACTAGATCACTAACTAACCGTATTTCACAAGCGAGTGGCCCACGCAAGCGAGTGGCCCACCTTCCCCTACCCTCTACATTTAAATGCATATATCTCAACCAAAACGCCATTAAATTGAGAAAATTAACTAACTGGTCTATCTGGACATGTTTCCCTTCTATGTCCTGGTTTCCTACATATTCCACATGCCCGGGGTTGTTTCACAGGCGGTTGTGAACCCGATGCTTCAGGTGAACCGGAGGCGGGGGTAGGTGCTTCATTTCCTTCCACCGGCCTTGAAAGTAATTCAGAAGCTTCCTCAACGGCAAGGCCTTCTTCGGCAGGTATCTGCCTCCTAGATCGGTTGCGCTTTTGCTTCGTCTTCACGTTTTCAGCGCGTAAATCCCGATTCTCCTTAGCGAGTAAAACAGCGTTATACATCGCAATCTGGCAACCCTTCACAAGTTGCTTTAACGCGCGATCTGATGGGCTCGGTGGGCTTCGAGATCCCGAACGAAGTAAAGCTTTGATTGCCGAAGCCTGTCGACGTAATTCTTTTTCGGTAGAACGGGTTTTTGGTGTAAAATTCAGGCTTGATTCGCTACCCCGGCTCGGAGGGGGGTCGGAGTTCGAAGTTGGACATCGAGCTTTGAGATCACTCGATCGGGTGAAAAGGGAACCAAACCAGTTGCTGCGAAGCTATTTTTAATAGTATCCGATTTGAAAGCTTCATCTCGTGCGATAGGGTACACATCAAGAAAGTCGAGTTTGTCGACGTGGTTGGTCCCGTTCCGCATCTTCGTTTCAACAAACCGGCCGTATGACCGCTTCAACGCCGCAAAACAACCGACATCGAGAGGCTGTAAAAGATGAGAGGAGTGAGGAGGCATACAGATCGGAATAATATTGTTTTCCGCGCAAATTTCGTCGAATTTTGGGATTAAATGACTCCCGTGGCCATCGAGTATCAAAAGTCGATACCTTCCCTTCGTACGCGATGTAGTCGAAGGAATGAAGAGCTTTTCAAGCCAGCGTAGGCCAATTTCATCCGATGTCCAGCCATTAGGACTAACCTCCAATCGCCAGCCCTTCCGTAGGTTATCGAACCAGGATTCGATATAGTTCTTCCCTTTGAAGATCACACATGGAGGAAGCGCCCAACCCGACGCGTTCGTACACTCGATCGCGGTCACCCACTCGCGATTCCCGGGCTGTAGAAGTGAACGCCGACCGTAGTAGTCACTCCTCGTAATAACCTTTGCCGTTGCTGTCAATCCCATTGCGAAACCGGTCTCGTCAAAGTTATAAATGTCATCGGGGTCGATCCCAAACTCAAGGACAGTTTTTTGCACAAGATTAAACCACTCCCCGATAACTTTCGGGTCTTCACATTGCGCGCGCTCGTAATTATAGCGTCTCGAGAATCGGGAGGAAAGGGTAGGGTGCCGTCTCACGAAATTCGTAACCCAGTTTTCGCCGACCGAAATGGGAGGGGTGTTTCCGCGGTGCTGAAGGAGAAGATCCGCCATTTCTCGGACTGTAGAATGCCGGGGGGCTCCGCCGCGAGAATCCATAGAGAAGATCCATTTCTCAAGCGTTTCCTCCTCAGTTTCCGTCAATTTGTGTGAATTTGCGCGAGAAGTCGCGCGGTCTTTGACGCCGCGAAGGCGGCGGCGCAGAGTGGATCTGGGCACATCGAAGTGACGCGCTACTTCACGTATAGTGGCAATTTCGTTATTTTTGATAGCCTTGAGAGCTAATGAGATCCTACCCTCTTGCTCTGTTGAATTTCTAGAGCTGCGGGAGCGAATTGGTGGCATGGTGGGTGGTTGAAGAACTAAGTTGCTAATCTACGGACGCGTTTTGGGGAAGGTGGGCCACTCGCTTGTGAAATACGTTAACGTATTCCACTAGCGAGTCGCCGATCCAAGCGAGTCGCCATCTCCAAACCACATAGTAAAATCGATAAAATACAACACAGTAACTCAACAACGGTGGCCTATACGGCCTCACTCCTATAGCATAGCATCTTTTAGGTCATAACTAGCATCTATAGGGAGTTTGAGGAAGATCCAAGACTTCATGCTTGCGTTATATAGATATCTCGTTTTTGGCAGCGTATTTTTCAGTATTTTTTGGTATCACCATAATATAGCCTTCTAATCTCTTTGAAATTGATACAGAACGCTAATTAGTCTTATCAATGGCTATCGTGAAAAAAGGAGATAATACAAAGTCATGGTTGTTGAGATATCAATGTAGGATAATATCGCATTTACTATGTGTTTTGGAGATGGCGACTCGCTTGGATCGGCGACTCGCTAGTGGAATACGTTAACTAACTACCTAAGTTAGTTACTCATCAGTAACTAGTTAACTAGTTAATAACTGCTTAGTTTCACCATAAACCTAGGCTACGTACTATGACTGCCAAAATGGGGGCTGTGAAAGAATGGATACAACAGCGAAACCGGGCTGTGTACTGATACCAAGGACAACAGAAACTAAAGACTGTCCAATCTAGAAGATCACTCTGAATGAGAATAATAATGACACTGATTCTTGCTATCTAACGAAAAGGGATTCAGGGCCCCTGGGGTTTGTGTGCCGACATCACTCGGAGAAGAGTTGATCCGACGAGGGTGGAGCACAAACGCCAGGCACCAGATGGAATCATGGAATCCTCCATTCCTGACAGAACTGCATTCGCCGATTCTTTTAATTCCTTCTTCTACCTCGGATACCAGGCGAATAGCTTCGCCTAGAAATCACGAAACTCCCGCTTGAACGATCTGGCGACCACTCCCATCACCGGCGGCCTGATCGGCGTGGGTCGAGGCCTAGTTTGCACTTCCGCAACACAGTACACTCAAGGTGCGATGGTACGTCTCACCAAGAGAACACGAAAGGATTGCTCGAAGCAAAGCAACTGCAGCTTGCCAGCTTCAGGTTCTTTTGGTGTGTGATCACACGCCACCTCATCTCACGGAGGACATGTGTTATCCCCACTTGACGAGAATGACGACAGAGCCGGATAGCCAAGCGAGGATGCAACTAGCCGTTGCAGACGAAGCAAAGAGGAACCCCAGAGTATTTCAAGAACCAGGGGCACTGCACTATCGTTGCTGCTCATGGTTCAGGCCATGACGCCTTCTCGTCACGAGTGGCAGAGGAAAATAATCCGGGTCTCCGAGAACGCATACCATCTGGGGTCGACCGGGTCGTCCGGGAAGATGATCGGACGGTCGGAGCAATTTCGCAGCTATATAACCGGAGCAATGTTAGTCATTCAGCTTGATACCAGCGGAAATCGAAGAAGAAGGTATCAAAGTATATACAGAAAGCAAGAACAGTCCGAAAACAGATGAAAGGCCACACTTACATTTCGATTCGCCGCGAGATACCCACCCTATGATGCAAATGTTAGAGGGGAGTAGTTCTATGCCCTCCGACGCTCAAGGGGGTCCATCTCCGAAGGATGGTCGATCTCCTTCTCCAGGCGAAAAGCGCCCAGCGTCGGACATCGTGGACTTGGATCCTGAAGGTGGGTTGCCTGATGGCACTCAATGCCCTTGGTCTCGACCATATTCCGGTATTGACGACGATGGGGATTGTGAGATGAGGACAAAGAACCCTAGACTGCGAGACATGCGAAAAAGTACACCAAAGCCGAAGCATTCCAGTCTTACCAGGCCCTCGCAGCGATGCATTGTACAGGAATCGCAGGGAGCTTGCCCAAAGATTCCTGGACCGTTATGCGCGCCAAGCTTGAGACCGACGTAAAGTGCAATACTCTTGATATCAGCAAATTCATCAAGACCAGGCGTTCCAGAAAGCACCCATTTAGAACGCGCTTGCAATGAGGGCAGGGATGCCTCTTTTCCTTCCCCGGAATATGGGTATTCGTCAATCACCACATGGTGTGGAAGAATGCGTGTGACGACCAGACGTGTATACCGGCGCGTAATCAATGACCAATTGGCCATAGTCCTCCGCGTGATATTGCGAAGCAGCCTGTTGCAAGGCGGTGTCGTCTTCGGCGTCGAAGTCAAGATCTTCGAATGCGGTGGTCTTGGCGTCGGGGTTGGCCACGCTGTCAGGCAGGATGATCGTGTGAGCGTTTGGATTTCCTGACTGAACGGTCTCAGGTCAAGGGCACGTATACCGCCAGTCGCTTGAGGCACGCCTCATCGGGATTCGGGATGTGGTGAAGGAGGTACTCAAAAAGCACATCTAGATGGCGACTTCCGGACAGGGACCGCAGGTGCGCAGGCACGTATGATGGCGGGGAAAGCGACAAGATTAATACGTCCCCAGCCGAGGAGAGAAACATCAACCAGCTATTTGACGCATTGGAAACGCGACGGAGAGTGTCTCCAAGCCGGTGACCAGCATCCCAAGGAGTCTCTTGTAATGTGCAGTGTGATGACCCACGTTGGGATACAGAACTGGATCCCCACACTAATGCTGCTCTCCCAAGGGCTATCAGTGCGAGAAAAGCCTAGGGAAGACTATCCTGGGAGCAATACAAGTGACTGATCAGCTCGGGGCACTTCCTTCTGGTTCAGACGAGGATAGGGTACTCACCACCCCGTCGGAGTGTATGTCCTTGCCGTATTCATAGCAGCATTACGTTGATGCTATTGCGGAAGGGTGCTTATGTGCAGGCTTCATACTATCGGGAAGAAGGAGTAAGTATGGAGATCCCACAGATGGAGTTGGGTCTTTGTCGGACGATTGCCCGTTGTTACTTACTTCACAGAGTCTTGTTCCAATCCTTGAGGTCTTTCCCACCTAGCCCAAATGGTGGTTTGTTGCGAGTCCCGATTGGAGGGCTGCTCGAGATGATGGCCACGCCATCGATGCGACCCTGAACCGACGGTGCGCATGGGCAAGATGTTGGACCCCGAAGGCAGGAGCTCCGTCACTCGTGGATCGTCCGAAGGAAGCGATGACCCCTTAGTGTCCGCGTCATCTGCAGTCATCAGTATCAGCTTTCGTCGTGGAGATGGCCCGCAGACTCGGGGCGATGCATTTGAAAAGGAATGAAAAGAGATCAAGGGAGATGGGGGGATCCTTACCAAGAGAGACGAGGGGTCGAGTCCCCACGAGGCAGCGAGGCAGCCGAGGGAAGGACTCGCTTGGGGCCCTTGATTCTCTACTCGGACGTCATGCGGCGCCTCATCAACCGATTCCGCACATGAGATTGATCAAGAACCTCGTTGTGGCCGGTATATTATTGTCGGGGGGATGAAGGTTGATGGGGGAATCGATTGAGAAAGGGGAAGATAAAGTGAGAGGATAGAGGGCACGACAGTTCACGCGACACATGATCACGACACCGCGAGCTTCGCGCCAACTGGCAAGTCTAGGTATCCCTACGAATTGTCCCAATATTCTCTCGGTTCTTCAACTTTTCTTCTTCTTCTTCTCTCCATCTCCCTTCTCCTCTCCCCTTCTCCTCTCCCCTTTCTCCTCATCTCTTCTTCTATTCCTTTCTCCTGCCTGCTTTGGTCGTTATTTCGATTCCCATTTTTTGCTACAAGATTTTCATTGAGATAGTTATGGGCGAAGCCACTCTGTCCGCGCAGAAAGATCTACTTCGGTACTAAGCCGGATTGACCAAAAGCCTGTGGGTCGGAGCAATGATCCGTAGCGCAACTGTCTATTATGCTTATCTTGATGCACCTCACCTGATCTCCTCCTCCATTCTTCTCTTCTCCTGTCTGATTTGGTTGATAACTTTGATTCCACTCCCTCGGTTGCAAGGTTTTTACCTCCCGAATTACCCCCTCGACAGCACGAGGTTGGGAAAGTGCCCTTCGTGTGCCAGTTGCGAAAAATCCTATACATGGAGAGCAGTTTATTCATAAGAGGGAGAGGCTAGCGAGCACATACACTCTCCATTACCCTGGTGTGGGTGCCGAGTTCCAGACGCCTGTTCATATGTTATGGTAGTCGGTACATAATCCAAGGGAAAAAGGCTGTTGCCGTTGCTAGCTGTCATATGACATATTGCTGTTGCCCCGCGTCAGTTGTCCTTGCCTAGGTTGTGGGTAGTCCAGGCTCTCTTTCTACTACAGATTCCTAATTTGCACGTCCTTTCATCACATGCTATTTTCGAAACAATACGTACTCACACGAACTTTTCTTACGAACACGTTCTTTTCTGCCCAAGAGGCTCCTTTGTCAACAACACACTTTTCTCACTTCTTACTTTTGTGATCATCTCAGTCACCTCTTACCCATCAAATTGCGTATCTCCACGCACACTATTCTATTAAATACATACTACCGATTCTCATCCTAAAGCCCCATTTACCAGGCCGGCGCAATAGCAAGGATGCGGATCGGTAGTATGTATTTGATATGATAGTGTGCGTGGAGATACGCCTTTGCGCACTTTTCTCACGTGATGGTTCTGTGATCATCTCAGTCAACTTTCGCTTCACCTCTTACCCACGCATCCCATCGCGTACCTCCACGCACAATATCCCGTCAAATACATACTACTGATTCTCATCGATATTGCGCCGGCCTGATTATTACCTTGGGACTTCAAGGCCCATCTACGCATTTGACTCAATCCGTCGGAGTTTTTTATTCATGTAAGTGGTCCGAATAGGCCACTTGGGGGTCTTTTACTACGCCCATAACACTGACACGGCTGATATATTAGCATTAAATCATCATGGCGGACCTGAAGCGATATGCAGAGCTGCCACCCGAGTTGATTGTTGAAGCTGATGATCTGGGAGTTCGCGGTTCCAGCGCGGATAGTCGAAGTTGCGGAACCCTGTCACCCAGACATACGACCCGAGGAAGACCTTAAAGAGCCTGGCTTGCTATGGGATAGGTTTTTGTCGCTCAATTCATGCATCATTTTGCTTTGCACCATTCTCATTCGGGCCACCAACGAGCAAGCCCGTGCGCTTGGCTTTTCTGGCGGTGGCGAAGAGCCAGCGATGTTGGTCGATCCTTTCGACGATTCATGGATCGACAGATATAAAGCACTCTGGATGCACACGAACCCCACCGAGGACACAGACCGATCTGCGACATGTTTCTTTGAATCGGTTGGCACCGAACCATTCAACCTCCGTACCGACAGATAGCTCTCGGATATCGCAATCAAATGCCTCGAGTATAGATACCTCGAACATAACTTCGCAGTCGTACCCTCTGGACTGTATGATGTGATCAGAAATCTCAGTTTCTGCCCACCTGCTAGGGCTGAGTCGAAACATTATCCTCAGATCTATGTCCGGGAACACCTGGAGAAACGCTTGAGCCTCGGGGAAGCGTCTGAAGTATGAGCGGTAAGAGAGTGTTCTGAGCACATCATACAGTCCAGAGGGTACGACTATGAAGTTATGCTCGAAATATCTATACTCGAGGCATTTGATTGCGATATCCGAGAACCATCTGTCTGTACGGAGGTTGAATGGTTCGGTGCCAACCGATTCAAAGAAAGATGTCGCAGACGGGCCTGTGTACTCGGTGGGGTTCGTGTCCATCCAGAGTGCTTTATATCTGTTGATCAATGAATCGTCAAAAGGATTGACCAACATCGCTGGCTCTTCGCCACCGCCAAAGAAGTCCAGCGCACGAGCTTGCTCGTTGGTAGCCCGAATGAGAATGGTGCAAAGCGAAACAATGCATGAATTGAGCGACATAAACCCATCCCATAGCAAGCCAGGCTCCCTAAGGTCTTCCTCGGGTCGTATGTCTGGGTGACAGGGTTCCAGAACCTCGACTATCCGCGCTGGAACCATAAACTTCCAGACCATCAGCCTCAACTCGGGTGGCGGCTCTGCGTATCGCTTAAGGTTCGCCTGTTTGGGCGGCTAGCCACGGTTTTACTGTAGGGCGCTACTCGTTATATGTTCTCAGTGGGTCTATGGCTAACATGTTCATATTTAACTAAAGGTCCAGAATGAGGACCTTCAAAGCCTTATAACAAAGCCTTATAAAGGGCTTTGATAACGGTGGAGGCCATCTGTTTTCTGGTGGCCTCCACATCGGCGGGATGAAGTATCTGGCGATCAAAGTAGATGATCGGAGCATTTATGGCAAGAACCAGGTAAAATCTAAGAACTGCACCCCTATGTTATGATTTATTAAAAAGACATGATTTTAGGGAACGGGAGAGGGTGTTTGTACTGTCAAAACAAAACAGACAATCATCGTTGCGCATTATCCTTCAGGGGTGCAATATGGGAAGGCTACAATGGTTATTGAGGCGTTACCTAGGGGACTATCTCCGTGGGGTAGGATATTGAAGTGCCTTCTTGCTTTCCAATATTATATAGAGTTCCATGGAACCAACCCAGGAGTATATTACATACAAGTCTATGGACACATTACTGGTCGGGCTACGGGGGTATACTCTATTCCATTGGGAGGGGGATTCGGGTTTGGAATTCATTAGGATATTGTTTGGAGCCTGACGATAGGCCAAGTCGGTCCTTTTGTTCGTGTGTGCTGGTGCCCAATACACACCCTTTTGAGGAGAAACCTTGACTTCGACTTAGTCCAACAAAGCCGGAACCCTGTAGTTCAGTTTGAGCTACACTGTCACAAAGCCCAGGATGCGAATCAAGAGCGAACAAAGGAATCACCAGCAATCCACCGGGTCAGTAAGTCGAAGGCGACATCAGGACGATCTCGAGGAACCTGCCATAAAAGTCAGCTCATGCGCGCATCACACATGTGAACAAGGATACTCACCAGATGACCCGCCCCGTCCACCGTCACAAGCGCAAAACGTGACGCCGTCTCTGCATCGCCGTTGAGTTTTACTCGCACTTCCTTTGTCGTACCGACCGGTTCATTACGGCCTGTTGAAACCCAAGGAAGGAGTGGCTTTGACGAAAACTCTGCCTGTCCCTTCCATGAAAGCGAGTTCGTCCACCGGATTGCCCCTGCCGTATTGCAAGCTAGGTCGAGGTTGCCTTGATAGAATAGAAAGTGCACCCCGTTGGCAAGCAGGGAAAGAACGTGTTCCGATGAAGATGTCATGCCTTCTGGCGTTGTATGAAAGGCGTCAGCGACCTTGGTGGACTCCATTTTGTACTCCTTGACCTCCTCCGGCGGCGAGAGAGCTTCCCAGACGGCGGCAGAGTTCAGATACTTCTCAACATAAGCGGATTCCTGGTAGCATATCTCGTCGATATAACACGGGGCCGTGACTGTGGGTTCTTCGTATTAGATCGACACCGTTGGAACTACTGGTCACCCAGTGTAAAAAGGGTTAGAAAGGTAGTTCTTACTGTCGTAGCGATTGCGACCGCCCTTCCCACTCTCGTCCTCATACCATCCGACGATTCCTTTGTAGCAGACAGATTCGGCGGCGGCGCAGATAGCAGGGTCGGGATTTTGTGTGCAGATATCATACACATCCATGCATCGTGGCATATTCTCCGCTAAGATATTGCATCTTGTCTCATTAAACACGGGCGTGGAAACGCCAGGATTCGTCGTGCAGAGCGTTTCCCAGTACCCGAAGGTAGTATCCTTGGGTGACATGAAGCCATTACCTATTAAGCAAGACTTCAGGTTGATCTGAGGCTCTGAGGGGTATCGTTTATTTTGAGTTAGAATCTCGACTCCTAGGTAGGGGATGTATTGGCCCTATAGAGGTCAGCAGTGCGCACAAACAATGGATCGAAAGCCTTACCGCATACGATTCGCCAGAAATATGAAGGTCAGAGGAACTATGATGGGGGAAGATCTCTGATGTGAATATTTGCAGGAATCTATGCATGTCTACCGCCGCCTCGTGAGAATCACGCGCGACCGTATAGCCCTCGTCAACATAGGAAAATCCAACATTAGCTGGCTGGTCCACGTAGAGCAATGAAGAGTTCCGAGACCAGCCCCATGGATTGTGAACAGTTCCATTGCCATGCTCGTTGATAAGGCACGGCCCGTTCTCCTGGAATAGGCCCATCAGACTGGAGCCCCCGGGCCCACCATTCATCCACAGTGTGAGCGGATCGGCGACGGGATCATTCTGACTTTCAAAATACCAGAAGAACAGGTGTCTCGGGCCGATGTCCAGCCATCCAGTGTACTGAGCAGAGCCCGCGGCACAGAGGGACTCGTTTTGTTGGCGGATGCGTATTGAATGCGGGGAATTCAAGCTGTGAAAGGTGGTGAAGTCCGATGCTGAGGGTTCGGGCCGAAGCACAGTCTGCGAGGCGTAACCCACGCCAGCTAACGTAGCAAGCCAGAACTTTAACATATTGATCGAGCTGAGGCTCAATCGGAGACGAGGGGGATAATTGAGTATGCAGGCACCTATATTATGGATCATGGATGTCGAGTCCCTCCCGGTGAATCTCACGTGAGACACGGAGATCGGCGCCCTGAACGCGGAGTCCGGGTCTCACGATCTAACCAAGACAAGACATCAGATTCGCTAAGCTACGGCATGAATTAGTGCCCAGTAGGCCCTTTCGTGTTTTGCCACTTTGCTACTTTGCGATTCTGCCACTTTGTGTATTCGATCATGTAAGATTACGAGTGCTAACTAGTCCAAATCAGGTTAGTCTATTTTGTTCCATGATCTATACAATGCACCTCACCGTCGCAAACCTCTTCCCCTCTTCCCCAATCTCCCACTCTCCCTCCGTGCGGGTCAGTTCGCTAACCCCATCGCACCAAGGACGCTCTCGTTTCCGTCAAAGACGTCCTGGAGGTCGCGCTCGAAATCGTCGTCCTGCTGGGAATGATCAAGAATCTCGCCAGGAAGATCTTCAACGCTATCAGGGATCTGTTCCAGATGATCTGGAGGAATCGACAACAGCAATGGGAGGAGAATACTCAGCGCTTTTGGGGCCAATGGGTTCTCTCTCTTACTATCCTCTGGAGCTTCCTTCAATCAATTCCTATTGAAAAGCAGCAAAACCTATTTATAATATCATCTTCTACAATAAATAAAATAACCAAACTAAACTAAATACACAAAAACTATCACTTCTTCAATCCTTTTTACTTGCTAGAAGAGACCGAGTTCGACGTGCTGGAGGTGTACCGACATCTGTAGGTTCCAATCGCTTCCTCTGAGTTGACCTTATCTGCTGCGGTCGTACAGGCTCGGACGCAGGTATAGAAGTAGGTGTAGAAGTAGGCGCAGAAGCAGATTTAGAGACTTGCTGCTTTTGCTGAGTCGGTTTCTTTGATCGAGTCCTCTGTATTTGTACAGACTTAGATGCAGACGTAGGAATCGATGCAGGAATCGACGCAGCGGTAGGAATCGGTGTAGGAATCGACGCAGCGGCAGGAATCAATGCAGGAATCGACGCAGGAACCGATGTAGGAATAGATGCAGGGGCCGGTGTAGGAGCAGGAATCAGCACAGGTACAGGAATCGGCGCAGGGGCAGGAATCGGCGTAGGGGAAGGAATCGGCACAGGCGCAGGAATTGGTGCAGGCTCCCAATTCAAAGGCCAAATAAACTGAGGAACAGCTGCCCGCTCTTTTAGCGCCATTGGCACTTCCTTTGCCTGTCGTACGACCTCTGCTTCTGCTATAGAAGCAGAGGATAGTTCAAATGGCTCCCCCTCAGGTGGTGGTTTACCATAGATAACGACATCAGGATGGAATAAAGGCTCTCCTCCATCATCAGAATCACCTCGAGCAACTGCATCATCAATTCTTTGTATATGTGCCCTCATCTCTGCCTCAGTCATGAAGTATTTGCGATGCGTACGAGGACGAAATGGATGTTCACGAGGTTTTGCAAGAGTTTCAATATCAATAACTACCGGCTCAGAGGCGTCAAGATCAATGATTGATACCTCTGGCTCTGGAGCAATTGGTGCCTGTAGCTCAGGAGCATCTGGTGCTTGTGGCTCAGGAGCAATTGGTGTCTCTAATTCCAAAGCAATTGGCGATGCAGGTCCTGGAGAAATAGGATCTGATTTGATCTCTATCGTACGAGGCTTCTTGTCAAGAATGACATAGATCTTAGCACGTTTCTCTCGCTCCACGTAATCAAATTGATCATAGAGATCCTCGAGATCTTGAATATGATCAAGATTATTGGAGATCAATGTAGGACATTTCGTTGTACAATGAGTTGCCAATATGATAGTATCACCTAATTCAGGCTCGAATTTGAACTTCTCTTCTCGTATTGTAGGAAGAAGATCTCGACGAATAAAGTCCCCAAAGTCCAAGATCGTACGACGTTGTAGGGTACAGTAGAATTCGAAATCAGTTTTAACTCCACACTCTTGCGACTTGATCCACGAACCCTGATTTGAAACACACTAGTTCATATTTGGAATAGTGGTCGATCTATAATTTCCAAGAATTGACATTGTATTTTATATGACGAAGGTGTGACCGTGCCTTGTGTATCTTATTCGTATATGCCATACAGTGGTAATTCTCTGCCATACCGCCCACCTCAAGCAGGAGGCGTATTCGCCCGTCTATCTCTCTAGAACGTCATACTTGACCTCACAAATGGCTCCGAGACTTCCACCATCCAAGCTGCATATCATCCGCGACATGATAGAGAGCCAGCCACTTGGCATATCTGAATTGGCCGAAGAAGCAGAATGAAACCAGGCTACGATTATAAATATTCACGCAAACAAGGCGGCAATTTGGAAGTGTGCGCGGACCTCGGCTACGAATAGGACGGGAACAGACTGTAACATCCCTCATGATCGAAGCCCTCTGCGAGCACCTGTCTGAAAAGCCCGGTTTATAACTCGATGAGATGGCTGTTTTCCTCTGAGATGAATTCCGCACCCTAGTCACAACCTCCAGTATCAGACGGGTTGTTCTTGCCAAAGGTTGGTCTAAAAAGTGCACTCGACAGCAAGTGAGGGAGCGAAATGCCGATGATACTACTCCGGGCTATTCATGGGCAATATTGTCGTATACTTTGGAAGCTGGCTCTGGAGATGCTCACCAAAATTGCTGTTATAGCGGACTACTATAAATCCAGGGTGGTTTTGTATTTTCTGACCGATATGTGGATCAGAATGTAGTGGAAAAGGGTCCTGCGGCGGTTTCTCAGGATTTGATTTTATAGCTATGGATTGCCTGGTTTTTTCACAACTCAAATTATCGACTTGCATTGCTATGTCATATAGCGACGGCCGGATGGTAATTTGGGGCTTCCGATCCCAGACAATATCATAAATGAGGGTAGACAGATTCTGTTAAGTTCTTTCAAAACACATGGTATTTACATCAAAGAAATTCGCCCATTATCTGCCCTGCCTTTCGGGCAACTTGTTGGGCATCTGGGCTGATATCTTCGTATTCTGCCATGAACAAGAACCGTTCCTTCCACAGCTGCCATCTCCCCTCCGTAAATCCGTGGCTTCCATCCCAAAGGTCTGTTTTACCGTGTAGAACTTGTTGAATGTACTCAGAACTGTCGGGTCGATCATCCTTCCACATCAACCCTGCAGCATGGATTATCCATTGTGCAGCGGCGCATACATTGGCTGCCAGTAGTTCTGATACATCCATCTTGTACCATGGTGACTGTCTCTGAAGCGCGGACTGTGCCTGACGTCTTCCTTTCTTGTACTTCGTCGGGTCCACCTCCAAACACTTCTTCAATAAGCTCAAACCCAAAGCACGAAGCTTTATCCCTTGACTAAAAAAAGTTGTAGCTAGCAGTCTTGCTGAGAAGGTATTCATATTGATCCATCTAGTGGATGACTTGGATGCGGACACTGTCCATCCTGATGATGCATGGGGTGAGATCATATCCCACTTGTCGCGCCACATGCTCCCGAAGCAGCCCAACCATTTCCGTGGTATGTCTTTAGATTCTGACTCAGATAGCTGTGAATTGAGCTTTTCGGCTTCAACCAGGAGGGTCAGCAATGAGGAATGGCTCGAAGGAAAGTCGGCAGCGGCCTCATAGATTAGCTCCCAGAGAGCCCACGGCGTATCATCATTCTTGAAATCGAGCAAGCTCAGTTCTTTGATTGCGGTGGTTGAATCAATCTTGTTTGAGAACAGTTGCCGTAGGACCTCTGCATGAGGGCGTGCAGTGCGGTATTCAGGGTCTTCAGTGGTCTGGAGCCAGGATTGGTAATCGCTTGTCGACATGATGGAGTTGATGTAGGTGCTACTACTAAGGATGGTTGTTGATGGGACTTAAGTATAGAATGATTTTACTCCTGGTACCTGGTTGCCTGAAAATGAGTGTTGACAAAGACCGGCTGGCAGGTTGGATGTCTCTTCGCCCCCTCAACCGTGACATCATAGCTAGACTAGTCACAGTGATTTGTATTGTTTAGGTGGGTCAAAGTACTTTTAATATTTTAGTCATAGCCCTGGGGTATCAAACCTAACTAAGGCAGAGTATTGCATGTTTACATATAGAATATGAGGACCTGTGAAAATGACGCCGAAAATGACCACTTTTGGCGCCAGAAACGGCCGTCTTTCCACCCGTAACTTTGGAGGGCGAGCGGGCGCTTCACCGCCCACCGTTCAGTACCCTCACTATTTTGCACCCACCTAGCGCCGTTAGTCATCATCTTCCAGCTGTGATGTAGGCGCCGTTCAACAGTCATTCCACCTGCCACCAAAAAGACGCCGAAAATGGCTCCCTTTTGCAGTCCCTCCCAGGAGCCTTCGCTTTCCGTCTTGCCTGGCCGGGCGCCTATAAGATGCCTCTTTTCTTCCCCCTCTCATGTTCTTCCAGTTCTCTCCTCATCCCCAACCCCCACTCCCCAAGTCGACTTTGACAACCTTGTTGCCCGTGTTTCGAGATTCCAACCTTGCTCATTTATCCTGGATTTTCACTATGGCACCTGTGCTCATTCAGTCAGCTCAGGGTGATGAACACCAATACTGGACCGACCCCATTCTTTGCGAGGAAACTCGAACCAGACTGGAACATTTCCGTAGTCTTGGATGGCTACCTCCAAACTTCAAACCGAGGACTTTACTAGGTATTGCCGTCATCGAACGCTACTGGCGAAAGTAAGTGGGGAAATTCTCAGAACAAGGCATCGTGTGTAGGCAATAACTCATGAGTATAGGTTTTGCATTCAGTCGAACGAGGACTACGTGGACCACCTTCTTCTGGAGGATCATGCGATCTACATGAACTTTTTCGACTGGATGTTCAAAACATCGCGAGAGAAAAAGCTGCAGTCTTATGATGAGTACTGGCGCCGACTTTGTCAGTATTTCGAGCTGTTTGCCCGTCGCCGTGTCAACGAAGACGCTCATAAACAGATGCGACGAGTACGAGGATTCCTTCTATGCTAGGGGAGATTAGACTAATTGTGACATAGTTTCTAGAGGGTCCTTTCCCGGCCGAGCGCAAAATTCCACGACGAATGAAGGACAAGAACACTTTAGATGTAGACGTCTTCTGTGTGCTCTACCGGCATCACTGGGTCCATTCGAAGTTTTTCCGTCATGGAAGTATGATCGTCCAATTCGCTACTGTACAGCTATGGTCTGCCATTACCGGGAGTCGCCCCGGTGTCATGCTTCCACAAGACACCTCCGTACCCGACCACTCATCTCTGGGCAAACGGAAACGGGCTCTCACGTTTAAAAGCGATCTTCCAAAGTACATATCGTTGAAAGACCTTCCGGACTCGGTCTTCTATCGTGATATAGAACTTTTCTACCTGAAAGACCCTCAAAGCAAACGTGATGTTCTCTGTGCCATCATAGAGTTTCGCAATCTTAAAGGTCGACCGGAGGGTCCTGATGGGTAAGTGTGCTTCTGGGCCCCTTGGTGTTATTAAACTGATGCTGACGCTTACTGCTAGAACCAAATTTTTCATGCACGGCGATTACCAACTAGCATATTGCCCGATCACCCAAATAATCTCATTTGCTTTCCGCGATGGTGCGTTTCTCAACACCGAGCTCACACCAGAGCTCATTTGGCGGCTGCGGGTTCCCAAGCACAATTCGTCCCTTCCTCTTCGGTGGAGGCCCGAAGTTCTCAACACGCCTCTCCTGCGGCGCTTTGGGCGCACTCCGTATGGCTATGAACTTCATGAGTCTTTAACGATGACTTATGATTCAAGTCGACAAGCCTTCAAAGAGTTGGGCCGGGACGCTAGATTTGAAGACGATATCGGACATTACAACTTTCGCCGTTGGACAGCAAATGAAGTCAATCGTAAGTTATTCGTGCGCTGAATGTATGAAAACTACGACTTCATGAAAATGGAGATCTTGTCCCACCGAGGCTGACTAGCAGCGTATAGGAAATTTCACTAGCCAGGAGCGGCAAAGAGTGCTTGGTCAGTCTGGCGACGCGGTCTTTGAAAAGCACTATCAATCACAATTTATTGGACGCGATCTCCAGCATGTCGTTCTTCTTCGACCGCCTCAGGAGGGTCTAGTACGTTTTGCCGGAAGTATGCTCAGGAAAAGAGATCTTTGCGCTCCGTCCGAGCTTACTGATACGCACAAGCTTGCTATTCGCCAACATCCGGATATTCTGCAGCTTAGACGAGAGAAGAGAGAGCTCATGGCGGAGATGCGATCCCTGGCTGGTACAATCAAGAATGCCCGGAAACCGTTTCCGCGCCTGTATCAAAGACATGAAGATGTCAAAAAAGAATTAACTAAACTTCGAAAGAAGTTAGCAACCGACATGCGAGAGGCAGCGAGAAAAGACCATTTCCAAAATGCGCCCGTATTAGAAGTTGACAGGCAGATAAAGCAACTTCTCGGCGAGTCTGATGAAGCTTCTGGTGATGAGGATTCTGGTGATGAGCGCTGGGAACTGCCTACTCCAAATTATATGTTTGCGGAACGGGCACGCCTGGTGGAAAACTTTTACGGGCCCGATGCAGAGAACTTTGACGAGGACAAGCTACTTGCTCGACGCATCCAGGTTACCAAGGATATGGTTGCGCTTCTGCGGCTTTGCGAACCGAGCAGACGAGGCAACCGAGTCAATTGGAATATTGACGACCAAGATGACTTACTTGACCAGCCAGAAGACTCGCCCGCTCCCGAGGAAGACACTATGAAATGCCCAACGAATATTTGCATCATTTGCTGTGGTCTATCTCGCCAATCATCATCGAAGCTTCCTCCGCATGAATTTCCTTCCAAGCGACAGGATTCTCTTCGTCGTCACTTAATTGATACGCACCTGGTCCATGCGCGCGATGGAATCAGCTGCAATTGGGAAGCCTGTCGCAATGTTCCCCAGTTCAGCAAGATCACCGAATTTTTGGCCCATGCTTCCACTGCACATTCATATGATATTAATCTCAAATTGTGTCACCTCCTGCAGCTATCACAAACTGACTGCAACGACATCTCATCCAGAGAAGTGTCTTTGGAATTTAAGTATCGACCAAGGACTGAGACTCCGGCCTCCTCTGTCGAGCTCGAGATGGGAAATATCGATCCACGCCTATTGGAGGCCCACCCTGTTCCCATCACGAAGACTTCACCGTGCTACTTAAATACTGAAATTACCACCCCTTCTGGTGGCTCTGCAGTGAAAAGTCTTCACCCCATCTCAACCGAACTCCCAACTAGGCGATCGACGAGGAGTACTGCAGAAGTGGCGGATCTCGCATCTTCTCCTGAGCCGGGTTCTCAACAAGGCACCGAAACTCCCGCCTCTGTCGATTTTGGTATGGCAAATATTGACCCTCGTTTGATGGCACCCGGCCCTATCACCAAGCCATCCACTTGCCTGCCAAGCACTGGAATTCCCGCCTCTTCCGGATTCCTATTGACGAGCACCGATTCAAACCTGGTGGAGATTCCTACACGGCGAGTGACGAGGGGGGCAGCAAAGGCAGCAAATCAAGAACCTGGTCCTAATATTGGGTTTTTACCACAGCATGCGATGCGCTCGTCTCGGAAACGTGGGCCCCCCGAAGAGCCGCCTGGGGGGCAGCAGAGGGGTAAAGGACGAGCATGTAAAATGAAAGCATCCACTATCAAAGATACGCCACGTCGGTCAAAGCGGTTACGAGCTCGATGATTTGTTGTCTTGCCGATGGTTTGCGAGTGATTCTTTTTGTTTGTACATATCTTGGGTTGCATCCCACAATATCTCCCAATAGATTATACAGTAGATCCTACCTCAGAAGTCTTCATGGCTAAACATGAAGTTGACCTATGACTATCGTTTCTCTACTCTGGAGGCTAAATCTGTATTGCGCATTTTTGATAGCACTGAGCTTTGAAAGGCGAGGTCGTCATTCGTTGATCAAGAAAATTCTCATTGTCTCCGTTATCAAGTATGACATGGTGCCTTAGGGTCTTGGTAGATTGAGAGAAGATGCTTAGCGACTCGTATGGCCGGCTGACCACTCCTCAGCAATGGGAGAAGAATACTCGGCGTTTTTGGGGCCAATGGGTTCTCTCTCTTACTATCCTCTGGAGCTTCCTTCAATCAATTTCTATTGAAAAGCAGCAAAACCTTTTTATAAAATCATCTCCTACAATAAACAAAATAACCAAACTAAACTAAATACACAAAAACTATCACCTTTTCAATCCTTTTTACTTGCTAGACGAGACCGAGTTCGACGTGCTGGAGGTGTACCGACATCTGTAGGTTCCAATCGCTTCTGAGTTGACCTTATCTGCTGCGGTCGTACAGACTCGGACACAGGTATAGAAGTAGGTGTAGAAGTAGGCGCAGAAGCAGATTTAGAGACTTGCTGCTTTTGCTGAGTCGATTTCTTTGATCGAGTCCTCTGTAATTGTACAGACTTAGGGCCAGACGTAGGAATCGACGCAGGAATCGACGCAGCGGCAGGAATCGATGCAGGAACTATCTATCGCGCTTTCATTCGTTACCAGCCCCAAACCTAACGTGGTTCCGGCAAGCTAACATGTCTTTAGTAAGGTCTGTTGTTACTTTAAGAGATGAGCCAACGTCACCTCCATAATGCATCCCAGCTTACGGAGCACGAACTATGGGAACAAAACTCGGATTATGCCCCAACTCCTGGCTATTGTGGCAGCCCCTACGCAGCGCTATCTACCTTGAGCCCCTTCCCTTCGATCGTAGCTGAGAATGGCACCGAGCCCTCCAGTCCATCTGGCTCACGCATTCCCAAATTTGTTCAGCTTTGTGAATGGGAAGATGGAAAATCCTACGATGAAGACCCGCCAACGTGTATCCACTACCGCATAGAGTGGCGAGTGACCGTCAATAACAGGGAGGTGTCAAAGGACACAGAGGAAGATGTCGTTTTGGCACCCAGCGCCTTCTGGCAGCTGTCATTGGAGAAGAAGCTAGAGAAAGCTCTTCGATGGAAAACTGCTCGCCATCGCCAATTGAGACCTGATGATACTGTCATCGTACCGTCAACAAGCGATCGTACTAAACGCAAACCGACTAAACGATTTGACGAGACCGACATAATTTGGACTCCGATCGAGAAGCAACTTCTGATGTGGTCAGATCTTTTTCCCGTGGTAAGGAGCTCACGTTGAAGATAAGCTTCAACTATGTAGATGATCGCCACTCTTCTCCACTCAAAACTTCATTTCGAGAAGTGTGTGATATGATGCTGGAGAACGGTCTTGACCTTGAACAAATGTACAGGGTCCAAGATCCTAGTTTCTTCATTGAGAAAGGGATCAAAATAGGCATCGCGCGACGTTTCGTAGAGGATATTGGGAAGTGGGCTCAGAACGTGAAGAAAGCGGTACCTGTTTTTGAGATTCTTTAGTCTGCGCAAGTCTTCATTAGGGCGTCATGGCACTATCTGGCAGTGCGTTTCACATAACTCTTGTGCAAATGAATTAACTCTTTGTGGTCATCCTGTATGGATAGACAGACCGTCTTCTCAACACTCAGTTACGCAGAAAGAAACCTGAACGGTTGCCTAAACAATGTGGCAATGTGCGATAGTGGTGTTCTGACCTGTAAGTTGCTCAATCGAAAAGGACAAGGCCAATAGTGGTGAGAAACGAGGGCCAACGGCAAGCAAATTTGCAGCTATTAATTGAACAATGGTTGTCGTAGAAATGTGAGGGTTGAAAAGAATATTAAATAATTCATTTTCTTTTTTAACAGAAGAAGTAGGGTGTTTACTGATTATCATTGGGTAGACAGCAGTCTCCACTCTAAATCAGCGCATTTTCCTAACACTTAGGCAACCCCCCAAGTCTAGAGCAATAGATTTATTTCACCCAGGTTAGAGATGTCCTGGGCAGGCCCCGTGCCAAGCCTAAGCTGCCATATTTTCCAGGCCGTACCTACCTTCTTGGCTTTTAATATTAATAACTAACGGGCCCCTGTATTGTTTTTTCCAACAATACGAGACCCCAGGGGCCGGTTAGTTCTCGAACCTTGATTCATGTACAGGCTTTTTCATACCTCTAGAAGTCACTTTTTCTACACCACGGTTGAATTACGCACGCGGTAAGCTGAATAAGTAGGCTAGCTACTTTCTCTTATCCTCAGGCTTCGAGTAGTCGTAAATGACTTAGGAATCTACTGCGGACTCTTGGGTATATAGAATCCCCGTTGGAACCGCAAGTCATCGTGCTTTACCCTCAGGGCCTCAGTAACTTCTAATATATTAAGATAATGGCTGTTCCAAGTCGCGGAACGAGAATATGGCAAACAAATTATTAATTGCGAAGATCTGGTCTGTTGGAATTCCGCTTTGGTCGTATAATTTCACGTATGTTGTTCCGGTGTATCTTTGTCGAACTGCTCCAGATCCTGGTCTGTCACTAGCTTTGGGGCTGGATAGTAGGAGCTCTTGATAGGTCAGTCGTCTTTTCTTCAGACGCATAGCTGGAGACATACCAATTGCGAGGCAAGGAAAGCCCAAAATCCCGAAGCATCCGCCGATAAGATGAATACTTGGCCGGTTTCCCGAAGGCGTATGCCCACACACACATCTGCATCGCACATCTTGCTATATTCGGACGCTTTTTTCATTAAGCTTGATTTGCGACGGCCTTGTTTCTGGCGCATGGACTTTTTGTCATATTTAGTTCGATTGGACTGGGTGGGAGGTATGGAAGCCATGTTCAGAGACGCCGCAAAGCGTCACTATTGGCAATGGCTGAGGAGTGCAGGGAACTAAATAGCTGGGGGTATAGATTAACTAGGTCTCAGGGATTCTGAAAGCTTCGAATGGCTACAGTGTTAGGGCGTTGAAAACTAGTGTCGCTCTCCAGAAACCGTGGTCTTCAGAGTCATGGCCCACGAAGACCTGAAACTGTCCCTGGTGAGCTTATTGCGACGACCATATTGATGCCCGCCGCACCGAAAAGCGGTTGGCTTCTACAACGGTTGAGGAGCCGGTCAACGATATCATAGTAACGCGTCAAGCTGAGGTCTAGAACTTCGTTTTGGACAGCTGACCGATGTATAAATATTGGAAGAACCGATCAACTGCAGGTGTGATTAGAAAATAAACCCTTTTGGTGTTAACTAATTTCACAATTGGCATACCTCAAATTCAGGAGGTAAATCATCGTTTAATCACCAACCGCAGGTCTACCCTTAACATTTTACCATCATGTTCTCACCACTCCTCAGCTAGTCTTTAGTGTTTCATTATTATCATCGTTGAAAATGCACAAAAATTTACGTTACATCAACATTGTGACTCTACGAGCAGCTTTTCTTTCTATTGCATGCATTTTGTTATATTCTCAATTCGGTTAGGAGCACCAGTCCATCCCTAGGAACACTGACTCCGTCTCCAGGATCACAAGTCTGTCTCCGGCGGGCGACGAGCTCCCGATTTTCTTCTCAAAACTTGGCCTCCAGCGTCTTCTCCTTTATTTCCATTACTTAATACACTATCAACCATGCCTGAGTTAAGGTCTTCGAGATCGAAGCGTCCGCGCTCGACCCAAAATTGCGGGGAAGACACAACCGATGACCGTCCACGTCGCATCAACAACTGTCAGGTGACAGTCATAGCACCTGACCAGATACCCCGCTGGGGACTTAAGTAGCGTTAGCCAGTTAGATAGAATACCATCTTCCTCTCTCCACGCTTCAGCAACAACGTACATGATTTACCTCGAAGAGTCTTTTTTAAGCGAGGCATGATGGATATAAATGGACTGATCGAAGGAAAAATCATCAGCTCGGGTCTCAAAACGCGTGTTCTCTACCAGGGTATAGCCATGTAGATGCCCGATAAAACGCAACATTGCTCACCAGCACGTTCAAGCATATCACTCGCGTTCTAGGAGGCGTGGAAACTTCAAAATAGTATCAAAGTAATTGTCCAGTTCGCATTTATGACGCTTGTAAGATTGAAGATGGTTTGGTTGTTGAGAATGTTGAGATCGAAATTCACACACCAAAGGAGCTGTTGGTCGGTAATTCTTGGCAAAATTTCGAAGATTCCCTCAGACGAAACATTTGAGCTGAACCCAACTTGGTTAGGCAGGTCATGTGAGCATTACCCAGCGAATCATGTTTCGTCTGAGCATGCTGAGGTAAGTTTAAGGGCCAATAATTAAAATTGATCAGTGGTGGAACAATATCCACAATGCTCCAAGCTTTGGACAGACTCGTAGCAGCGAGCGTTTGATGGAATATGCTAGGGAGTTTTTAGCTAAACTTTTTTTCGTACCTGTAACTATGTACTAGATTTTAGGCCGCGGATGCGCATTTCCCGATCGGGGTGCCGCCGCTTTACGAGGTCTCCCGGCGCCCGATGGTCTTGGGAATTAACTGCGACGCTCAGCTTCGCCTAGCCCTATGCCGTGAAAGGCAGGCGGAAAGTCACCGGAGAGGAAAAACTATCCGTAAGTCGAAGGACAACCAATCGGAGGGGCAGAATTCAAGCCGAATTATCTCCGAGGTCGTTTTGAATGAGGGGGCTCAGGGTCATGCTCACTGAGTATTTCACAGCACAGGGTGATTACTCAGTGCTACTCAAGGTATGCTTAGTAATGTCAAAATAATGCTCAGGTTATGCTCGGTGAGCTGCTCAGTGAGCACTCAGGGGTCTGCTCAGTGAGCACTCAGGGTCTGCTCAGTGAACACTCAGGATCTGCTCAGTGAGCACTCAGGGTCTGCTCAGTGAACACTCAGGATCTGCTCAGTGAGCACTCAGGGTCTGCTCAGTGAGCACTCAGGGTCTGCTCAGTGAACACTCAGGGTCTGCTCAGTGAGCACTCAGGGTCTGCTCAGTGAACACTCAGGATCTGCTCAGTGAGCACTCAGGGTCTGCTCAGTGAGCACTCAGGGGTCTGCTCAGTGAGCACTCAGGGTATGCTCAGTGAGCACTCAGGGGTCTGCTCAGTGAGCACTCAGGGTCTGCTCAGTGAACACTCAGGATCTGCTCAGTGAGCACGACCTGAGTGCCCACTCTACCGCCTGAAAATAAAGGCAGAGATAGAACAAATTAACCACATGACATGTGGATTATTTATTAGCCATCTATTCTGTGATGCTAGCGCCAGCAACTAAAAATCCACCTAACATTGACCATCCTTTTTCTGTTGATAGCCCCTGCCCCAGGAAGTTATTCACTCGTATGCCCTCTGAGAGATGATGACGTATGAAATTACATGACTTGTGCCTTTTGCCCAATCCCTGCTATGGCCGGGATGGCTTGTATGACTATGAGGTACTTAACATCCAGTCGAGCTATAAATACAGCGAAATCCCCCACGGGTAGTCAACCACAAATACTCGCAAGGGCTTGCAGCTCACTACCTCTTTTATTCTCTTCATGATTCGTCCCAGTGTTTAAACGTTCCTTTCCAACCCTGGATCATGGGTATAAAGCTCCAGACTTGCGATTTAGCAAGGGAACGGCGCCGCGCGAGACGCAAAGAGACCTGGATTCCAACGGGAAGCCCACCGAGAGGATGATGCTACACGTGGTAAGCATAAGCGGACCGATGAGTCCAGAGCCCTTCACCGGCAGTACGTTGAGCTCTGGATCGATTCCCAATTTCCATGTTTGTTGACTTTTTAGGTTTCTGATTGAAAGTGGAAGAGTATCTGAAGGCTATGAGCTGGAAGAGGGATGCCTGGCACCCAAAATTACTCTGGTCAAAGAATTTATTCGGTGGTATGCGCATTCTACCAAAGGGCGTCTCGACCCAGAAGGAAGACCCACGGCGGTCACGACTTTGGCATGCGCCGAGAGATTTTTCGGTGGCTTTGAGACAGCTACTGGAAACATGGTTCCTCTAGAGGACCCTGTAGAGACTTACGGGGTTAGTATAGTCCGTTTTGCGAATGCTTTGGATGCTTGCGGCTGACCATATCGTAGTGGATCAAAGCAACTCTGACCAAAGAGAAAGTCATTGTGAACATGGAAAATGCAAATTCAATTTCACCAAGACAGACTACCTCCATGCCGTATCTTCACTCTGGACGGTCGATGGTCCTGTCTTCATCCACGGAACAATGAAAGTTTTCCTTTTGTTCGCCCTACAGCTTTTATCTTTTCACTGGTGCAAGGGTTGGGGCGTTCATTCCCATAAATAAACATCGACACCAGAGAGGTCTTCGTTATAAGGTACATCCACCCCATGCACATGTTCTATCAGGCTACTGACACCTAACAGCACATAGACCTAGTTTTATTTCGTTCTAATTCTTCTGACGAGCCATGGAAGATTGGGTGGCGAGTCAATGAACAGTGGCTCAAAAAAGAAATAGGAACCCTGAGTACACCGTGTAAGTCAATTACTTCGTTCCTAAAATGTGCCAATTCATCCTTTTCTTTTCGCAAACACTAACTCGCTCGACAGCTTTGGCATAGGCATCCGTGATCACAGCAGGCCTCAATTTGCATCGGGACTGCTTTTGCCATCATTGCCATCGACCAAGGCGCAATTTACGGAATCAACACCATAGAAGACTTGGCTTCACAATAATGTAACCACCCAGTATCCCCTCTGCGTCCAAAGCATTGAGATACCAATAGAGCAAAGGGGTAGAACTTGTTGCTATCTTGGCCATCGAAAGCAATACCTGCATGCTGGACTGGGATCTCGCCCATGGACGGATCGGCTGATAGCCCACCGCTGCGGCATAGGAATACATAGGTTATCGTCAGGCCTAAATATCCGATAGGCAGTGCTGCCACTGCCAGTCTGCCAGTGCATTAGTCCAGTTACTTTCGTGGGAGGTGAAAGCTGGAACGCAAAACGCCAATGGAAGGAGCCGGATAAGTGACAGCCTGTTGCTCACAGGCTGTCACAGCTCAACCATGAGGGCTGCATCATGCACGTGACTGCATAGAGGCTTATCTTGAGGCTTATCACCAGTTTAAGCCTGTGCTGACATTTACGCAGTACTCGTTGATCCAGAGCACAAGGGCCCTGCCGCCCTCATAAAGCAGCGCCAATGTATCACAGTATCTCTGAGTGCATAGTTATGCGCCAGGAAATAATATTAAGTGAGTCAGTGACCTTGCAGGTATCTGTCTACAGTCTATCTGACACAGTGTGACAGTCACACAGGCCGCAGGCGCAACGAGGCAAGCGGTCGAATACCAATGGCACCGGGCGCCTTTTTGGGTTATGTACCTTAGTTTTGTCCTCAGAATACTCATCACATTATCCAAACGTTCTGATTTCTGCCGAGCTTTTGGCGCGCTAAACCTACTCGGTATCCTGAGCTATGTATGAAGTGGCAGGCGGTGGATCGCAAAGTCCACCGCCTTTTTGGGGCGGGGCCGGCTGGGGAACTGAGGTAAGCCCCGCCGGGTCTTCAGATGTCCAATCAGGAAGGTTGCCCGGATTTCTGATATGAACGCGCCTAGGCATATTATCTGGACCACTCAGGGCTAGTAGCACTAGTCAGGGATGTGAGATGTGAGACTTCTTGTGTTTGGCTTTGCACCTAGCTCTCTCAGTCTGTAGCCCTCCTTCTTTCCTCCTTCATGCAACCGCAGAGTTCGTCTAGAAACTCCTACATTTTGTCGCAGCGTTCTAGCACTCTTCTCTTACTTCTCTTCTGAAGTTTCTTCTCCAACAGCATATCTCAATTTTTCAAACACAGACAAGATGCCGGCGACACTGGACCACCTCCCGGTTGAGATTCTACATATGATACTCGCTCATTTAGGCATCGACTGTCGCTACACAGATCAATTAGAGCCGCCGGATACACCTCATCGCTTTTCTCAAACGCCCGATCAGCCATCCTGGTACTCTTTAAAATTGCAACCGCTTCTCTCCCTTTGTCTGGTGTCCAAGCGCTTGTGCAACGTCTTCCAACCTATCCTGTATCAAGAATTTATGCTTGGGTGTGGCGACTCGTGGTGCTCAGAGCTTTATACATGGGACGGTCGGCTACTTTCGTTCTTGCGAACCGTCGCTCGGCGACGAGACCTGGCTGGATTCGTGAAGAGGATTCGTATAGTGCCGCATTTGCTCCAAGCTTCTTGCGAGTATCTGGAAAAGAAGGAGAGAGACCGCCATGGGATATGGAAGGAACGGGGAGCACGGTATCAGATGCTGGATGGGAAGATCTTGACTTCCCCGGTTCCTCCTCAAATTGATATGAGCAGGCCTATGACGTCTAATTGTCATGGACTATGGACTGAAGCCATTCCTTCTGAGGGGCCGGAATTGAGGATCTTCATTCTGGAAGAGGAGGCTCATGACACTCTCCATGAGCTTGCCGTTGCATTAGGAATTAAAAAGCCCGAGCAACTATCAGCCAAACACTTGATTACTCTTTTGATTGCGGCACTCCCAAAGCTAGAACATTGCAGCCTTTTGGTTGGTCCCTATCGGGACAAAATGTGTTCTCACTCTGGACCCCTCTCGGCTGCTGGGATCTCCCGACTGCCGCTGCGAACTTTAAACGTTGGATTTCTACTCAAAAAACACGAGGACTTTGAACTCGACTGCACCGTCCGGGCCCTTCTTGAAGTGTCGCCATGCCTTGAAACGCTTAACCTCCATAGGTGCAATGGGACTGGCCAACAGGTCGCATTACCTTTTCTGCCGAGTCTCAAGCATATTCGCATCGTGTGCAGTCGTCTCAACGAGCAAGCTCTTGACAACATACTTAATTCCTGTGACAGCTTATGCAACTTCGTGTACGAGGCGAAAAAGCCCTTCTTCAACCCATCCAATGGGTTACCAGAGAATGAATGGGACTGCAGCGATCACTTCCAGCTCTGCAATGCTGCAGGATATCTCAGCCGCCACTATAAAACACTCGAATCAGTCCATATCGACCTGCGGTACCGGGGAGGCGACCCGGCCGTCCCGAGCTCATTCAGCTTTCGAGAGCTAACCGCCCTGAAGCACCTCTTTCTTAATCTGGACGAGTTCCACAGCAGGTTCTTCATGCCGCGTTGCACGGATGAGCAAATCTTGGTCCAAATTCTCCCTTCGGGCATTAGCTCCCTGCACCTTGCTGGGCAGATTGGCGAGGACCTTCCGCGGCTGGAAAAGAGTCTGCTTGGTCTTGCCGAGGCCGCTATCGAAGGACAGTTCAAGAATCTGAAGGAGGTGAGATGGGACAGAGCGGCCAAATTGAATGCGGAAAACGTTGTAATGTCCTTGTTTGCCGACGCAGGGGTGGACTTTGCATACGACAGCTGGCCAGGGACGAGCTTGTCATTCTACGAGAGCGCCAGTATACCTCCACTTGCAAATTTTAAAAATCCATGGTTGGCATTTCTGGAGAGCGTTGAGGAGGACACCAGAGACCTTTAATGATTAGCCATCTTGGCAGAGCCCACGTGACCTCACTGTCACCTGACCACTTTTTCTCCCCACAGATAGTCAACTGTCCTTTCCATTTCTCCTTTCTCCTTCTCAGTGCATTTAGGATACTAGAATACACATGTTATCTTCCAGTACCTTCCCATACATCTCAATGACTCTCCGGGTATGATTTGCATAGGTTCCAGTTAGTAAACACCTATTACGGACTCCACAACCGCTCTGTTGAATAGTAATACTGGAAGGTATACTAAGCAGCATGTAACATTGTCTTCAACCAAACGGAATTGTAATTCGTGTCTGTCTATCTGTCTATCCACTGGTATGAACCCCTATTTATGCTTCGCCCTCCACGCCTTCCTGTAGTCTTTGCTCATGGGCTCACATGCTTGTGAGCCTCGGTGAAGAGAGGGGAAGTGAGCACAGCTTATCTCTGCCGAGGGCTTGGTCTTTGTTAGACGTCCGACTTCGCTGAGCGTTGAACATTGGCGTAGAGCCGATAGCGGAAGAATTATGTGTAATTCTTCAACACGCTCAAGGCATATATATCCACCGCAATGAATCAGAACCAGAACAATTGGTCTGAGCGGTGTACGGATTACTCAGCATTTGTGATAAAAGGCTTCATCGCATGGATACCTAGGACAATCAGACACACTTCTCCTCTTCTAGACTACCCCTGTGTTAGGTCTGCTCTCCTGTAGTCCCACTACTCCATGGAGTGGCGTACCTGGTTCGCAGACAGCCCAGGTTCGCGTTTCTCGCTCTTCAGTCTTCACTATCCATGTAGGTAGGACAGTAGGACCACTATACCAATGTTTGCTCTCCCATATATGATGATATATCTACCTAATTGAACCCCCAGGCCACTGCAATTGCCGCACTTTCCTTGAGTCAAAACATCAAACAGGGCATTTGATGGAAACGCCTTGATCTGCTGGAAGCCCTAATTAGACTACGTCCCGCAATAACTATGGCTTATCGGGTGTTTACCGTACACCTGAGGCATCTAACCACTGTCATGACCACATGGAAGTAGGTATACCTATATTTCCTTATTTGATTCCCTCCTCCTACCTACAGTCCACTTGATCAAAAATAACATACCTACTGTCTTGGTTCTCCGGGAATCTCCTGTGCTAAGAAGGCTGTATCACGACCATACAGTTGACAACCCAAGGAGGAACCAATCTATCTAGTGTAGTGGGAGAACTGCGCCATCGTGGTGAAATGAGCGGTGTGCGGATTATTCGGCATTTGTGATATAAAAGGCTTCATCGCATGGATACCTAGGACAATCAGACACACTTCTCCTCTTCTAGACCACCCCTGTGTTCTCTTCTCCTGTAGTCTCGGGGAGATAGGAAGTCTCGTTTTGTTAGAGTCTTTGAGGAATTCAAGGAGGCCTTGCAGGATCCCTCGCAGGCCTTCGGCTGCCCGTTGCAAGGTGGTAATATCGTCTCTTGCATGCTTTACCTTCTGGATATAGCCTCCACAGATCGATACAAGGCTCCCAGCGACCTGGATAACTGCAATAACGCTTGCTGCGGATGATAATCCATCCATTTAGAGGAACAAACAGTATCAAGAATTAATTTTAGCGAGGCTAAGCAAATCGGTGGCTGTATATGGATATTGGGTTTGGTGTTGTAGTTTAAGGACATCTGGGCGGAAGGTAAAGAGGGGTAGGTTAGGCGCCGGGGGCGAGGCTGTGATTCAGAGTGCATTCTCAGGCGCTAAGGGGATGCATTTCCCTGTCGAATGATTGAGACCAACGATATGACTACTCAAGAAAGGGAAAGATGGATATACATTTCAAGGTACAATATGCAGAAAGGTCTTAGTCATTCATACCTATACGACTTCTTTACTCAATGCTTTCTGAATTCTGTATCGGGGAACGAATTCTTAGGTGTTGCTAGGGCCACCTGCCGGAATTTCCCACCCCCTTGAACACTAGCGTGCCTGACATATAAGAGGGCTACCGGACCTCATACGGATATCTGTATCTGTCCCTTCAGAAACATCAATGAGGCCATTTCAATTCTGTCGGCTGGATGACTGGGAGGTCTCAGTAATCGTTATACGCGCAGAGTTGCGGAAATTCTAGTATGCACCACGATAGGAAATCTGGGCTAGCTTAGGATTTGTATATAGTACTGTCACTGCAAAAGAACGTGCAGAATCTGGAGTATATTACACGGTATACTAGCGAATTTTGTTATGTGGACATGTTCGCGTGATATAATTGATTGGATCTGAGAGTGCGTTGTTTTCAAGCGTCTCACATAGATTATTAATCAGAAAGCTCATAATAAATAACATAATGATAGACAAAAAAAATTCATCAGCTTTGTTTCACACGAAAAAGGACTTCGAATCAGCTCAGATATTTAGAGTTGATGTACCCCAAACCAAGCCCTGGTGGAAGAGACACGTATTTGATTCAGGACAAATTTTCTTAGCGAACAGGGAGCTTGTGGACTTGCGTTTGGAACACTTTTATATCAGGCGCTTGTCGGGCTAGAAACAAAAAAAAAAAATCATTCGTCGACATCGCGAGGGTGGGATTCCTGGTACTTTTCAATTTCGCGGTCGGTAATGCCTGGAACAGCGTCGTATCTGGTAAGAGGAGCCAGTGGAATGTCGTGCTCCTTGAACTGCGCCAATTTTTGTTGCGTGAGCTTGTGGGTTTTGTTGACGCTGTAGATCTTGATACGGTGTGCTGAGGATGTGACATGCAGACCCCAGTTCCAGGCTGCTCGCACATTAAGTGGTTGGGTATTCAAAGAATTGTCCCAACACCTTCGCTACGGCTTCGTGCTTGTTACAGAGCTATGTTGTTATCTTACTCGAGGAAGATGAGGTCGATTTACAGGTCAATTGTCTGAATAAAACGACAGGTGGAAAAATAAATACCACCTCGACCCAAGTTAGCAACATTATAGAAAGGGATCAAATTGAGTGTTGACTTCATGACTTCGATGCGCATCCGGTAACTTACCTCAACGGACATACCACGCCACCGATTTTGTCAGTAACCAGCGCAATAATACGCCTTCTCTCAACCTGCCTTAAATGGGTAGTATTGCCCAATTCGTGACAGCCAATTGTCTGGAATGCAGTCAACGTAATGGCGAACACTATGACGCTGTAAGACTTAGAATTGATTCATGTTAGACAACGAGTAAATCATGATCTCTTCATCAATCAGTGATCTATCTAGGATAAAATGGCCGGTCTAGATTCTATTTTTTATTTGTTCTTAAATTGCCCGATGGATTCCTGGCGTACATAGCAGGTAGTACATCTGGTGTGAGCGTCTGGTCGAGCATTCACCCGAATGGTTATATAGGGTGACTCTATTCTCTTGAGATGCCCAATCCGCCTGTTCAACACAGCAGAGTCACTTATATGGATTGGATCGTTGGGAATACCCGACCGTGATTACATACATTCTTGCCACGAGAGCAGATTGGTTTGTGGATATGGGTGGGGCGAAATCATAACATGGGTAAGTGGAGTAAACATGTACGGGATACGGTGGCGTGAATTGACACTTTCCGTAACGCATGTTCATCGTAATCCCCTTAAAAGTGTTTTCCGCTGTGCTTCAAGGGTCTGAAAGGGATGCTCATGGGGCTTTACTGCCAGGTAGGCATGACGGTCTCTATCTACCCCACAGTAGGGGGTTTGACATACGGTAACGTCGAAGTCAAATTTGTACAGTATGAGCGGTTGCATGTCCGCCATCCTAGGTACCTACAAACGAGCCCGCGGCCCTACTCAGTCAGGTTTCACGGGATCTAGCATATGATATGATACCTATCTTTCATACAGTAACAATACCGATATCGATATGCATAAACCCCCAACGACCGACCCATGCATCTGACAATGCTCGTTCCGCTTGTCCGACCAAGCACTCCATTATCATCCAACCATATAAATTGGGTTTATCGGCGCGGATACAGTATCTATACATTCGATAATTAAATACGTCCAGTGAACTCTACTTGCTGCAGACATGCAGCCTGGGAGGCGAGCATGCTTTCTGAGGATCCTTGCGATATGCAGGCAGTGGATTGGCTATATATTATTACCACATCGAGTAATTGATCAAGAGCTATAGGTGTTACTACAGCTCTAGAATGCCATGATCTGGACCATTGGAAAATATGGCGATGCTCTCGATACGAGACAGCAATGAAATTATCCTGGTACTCGGCTACAAAGAAAATGGAGCTTTAAAAAGTGGTGACGAGTCCAGGAAACTTAAGATTTCAACTACACGTAATTTTTATGTTCAGCCCAAGGGCTCTTGCTTACATAGGTAGTAGTCTGGATCATCTTCATACATCAAAGTTCAGGCCCTAGCCTTTGAACACCATCACTCCTGCATCATCTCGAGTATAGTGAAGAAGGCGTCATCGGCTATGGACCGTTCCTACCTGTCGAGAACAAAGCTCCAATGAGTGTAGGCGTAATACTAAAAGCCAATTCAAAGTCATCTCAAATCAAGGGAGGAGCCTTTCTCGGGGGTTGAGTCTATATAATCTTCGTCCCTCGAGCGAGCCCGACCCAGCAAATGAACATACTGATAACGTCTTATCTGACCTATTACTATTACCCCAATTATCATTCAGCATGGGTGGCGACAAATATTACACTTTGGCCGAAGGTACAGGCCCTTTCTGACTTGGATTTGTGCTTATGCCTGACTATTTGTAGGCTGCCCTTTTGCAAGCAACAAAACGGCTGTTTTGATGCGGGATAGACAGGGCGGCGGGCTCGGATTGCTTCAGGATACTCAGCTCATTGAGACCTTGGCTCATTTCTCTCGCGAGAGAATCCCAGAGCGGTAAGCATCTTGCCCAATTGATCAGTTACTTTGGGGCCCCTATAATATACTGACATTGGACCCTTGAATAGAGTCGTTCATGCCAAAGCTGTTGGGTAAGCTGTTAAGTCTCCGTCGGAAAGTTTTCCGGTTGAAACTGTGTAGATCATATGGCGAGTTCGAAGCTACCCGCGATTGCTCTGATTTTACCTGCGCCAGCTTCCTCAACAAAGCTGGAAAGAAAACATCGGTGCTTCAGCGCGTTTCAACAGTCGGACCCGAGTCAGGATCTGCCGATACCTCTCGCGATGTGCACGGTTGGTCAATGAAGCTGTACACAGACGAAGGAAACCTCGACTGGGTTTTCAACAACACGGTATGCTCGATCGCTATCTTGGTAATATTTTTCAGGATTAATTCCAACTTTGATTACCACCTTAGCCTGTTTTTTTCATTCGCGATCCGATCAAGTTTCCATCAATGAACCGATCCCACAAGCGGCACCCCCAAACTCATCTTCCCGATGCAAGCATGGTAAGTCCTGCTTCTAACCCGCGGATGAGCAAATCTAATGAGAATCACAGTTCTGGGAGTATGTCTCTCTCTCGAACTACAATGGATGAATTAAGGCTCTAATCCAGTTTAGTTTCCACGTCGGCAACCCTGAAGGCATACATCAACTCATGGTTCTATTCAGCGACCGCGGCACTCCAAAATCGGTTCGCTACATGAGTTCGTACAGTGGACATACATATAAGTTCACCAAGGCTGTAAGCGATGATGATTAACATATGCTGAAACTTGCTCTTACTAACGTTCTGACTAGGATGGCTCGTTCAAATATGCCAAAATCCACGTCAAAACGCAGCAAGGGATACAGAATTTCAGTAGCGAAGAAGCTACCAAGATCGCCGGAGAGAATCCTGACTATATGATCCAGGACATGTTTGAGGCCATTGAAAGAGGCGAATATCCTGTTTGGAACGTGTACGTCCAGCTGATGAGCCCCGAAGAGGCCGAGAAATACGAATGGAATATCTTCGATATGACCAAGGTTTGGTCGCATAAGGATTTCCCTCTGCAGCAGATTGGTCGTCTTACGATGAACCGCAATGTGAGTCATTGCAACCGTTCTGCAGTATTCGGTTGCAGTAGCTGAATCCGAACAGCCGCAAAACTATTTCACAGATATTGAACAAGCTGCATTTTCACCATCGACAATGGTTCCAGGGTTCGCCGCGTCTGCTGATCCAGGTAAGTCGAGAGGGCATCTCAGTTACTTCTTAGATCCCCCGAGGCTAACTTTTGGCTAAGTACTACAAGCACGACTCTTCGCATACCCCGACGCGGCCCGTTACCGACTCGGGGTGAACTATCAGCAGCTCCCAACCAACGCTGCCAAGGCCCAAGTATACTGTCCCTTCCAGAGGGACGGAAAGATGCGATTTGACGACAACTATGGCGGTGACCCTAACTACGTTGGCTCCTGGATCAAGCCCACTAAATTCTACCAAGACGTTAGAGGATCAAATCCAGGAGCATTGTCCCTACACACCGACCATGAAAAGTGGGTGGGAGAGGTTTCGGCCTACACGAGTGAGATCTCTGATGCAGACTTTGTCCAGCCTGCAGCATTGTGGGGGGTTATTGGCCGGGAGCCTGGTCATCAGGATAGGCTTATTGACAATCTCGTCTCCAGCGTTAAGGGTGTTAAGTATCCCGAATTGCGCAAATCTGTCTATAGTACGTGACCCTTATAGCTGCTATCTTCGAAGAGATACGTCCACTGCAGTGCAAATCTAATATTGATTATAGGCCTTTTCAGTCGTGTCAACAAGGACCTCGGGTTGAGATTACAAGAGCGTACCGAAGCAGCAATCAAGGCCACATGAGATCGATCTGCGTCTGGTTTTTGTCTTGTGTGACTATACTTGATTTGTGGAGGTCAATGCCAATGCCGTTGGATGATTTGATATGATTTGTGTTTTATGGATGGTTATTGAAAATGACAAGGGCACATGATAGGTGATATGACTGCTTAAAAGTTGTCCCTTTCCCTTTTGACTATCCACCGGATCATTGCTCCAAGTATAGATAATCGACTACCCTGCTAATGCACCACGGATCGAGGCCGGTGGACCTGGCCGTAAATATACACCCAAAATGTGGTGTATGACAAACCACACCACCGTGACGTTTTACAATGAATGACTGATGCGTAAGATTGATGCCAAAGGCGGGGTTGAAGCGCCCACGACTGGCGCTTGGAACTTGTGGTTTACCTGTGTGTACAGCTTGCAACAAATATAAGTAATTTATGTTGACAATTTCCAGTGTGAGATTAATGTCGCCGCCGTCATGGCTTAAGTTCACAGATAACCTCAAAATATTCTCTCTTCTTCTTTCCTCACCCCACCTCAATTATGCAACAAGCCTCTCTTGCAATGTTCAAAAGGTCCGCTACCACTGCCATTGCTTGATATCACTTCGAGACACGAGAACATCCATGCGGTCTATCTATACTAGAGGACTTTCTTCGTTCCCCTTTACTCATGATGTAGACGGAATTTTGCGACATAACTTTCAGCTCTCTGCTGAGTCTTCTGCCCATAACGCTCACAATAACGAGAGAGAAGGCGCAATGCTAAAGGTGTTTGTTTGTTTCCATCAGTGTCTTAAAACGCGTCGGATTGGCTTTATCATAAATGCACGGACATTGGCGGAAGCAGTCATGCAGTTTCGCGTTTATTGTAATAAGCGATTACGTCAAGAAATAAATGAATGGGCCCTAGTGATGGCATAATCCCCTATTAATATTCCCTGGTTTTTCTTGGAGACATAATCATAGAGAAGGCAACAGCGCTGGGTGAGGCAAGGAAACTACATCAAGCCTCTATAGGTCTGACCTTCTTCTTCTAGCCGCTTATCATCCTTGAGATATTGCTTGAAGCCGTCCTCGTCTTTCTTCAGATCGGAACGTAGCCCTCCCTCGCCGCTGAGACGCTTATCCTTGTCGGTCTGGCCCTCGTTTCTATGCTTGTGGTGGTCGTGGTGGTCGAAGATCTTCTCGAAGAAAGACTCCTTGTGCTCGGTAGACTGCTGGGTCTCTACCATTGAACCTCTGGTTAACGTTTGGAGATGGAAAACTGAATGGGTGACGGAGTCGCTGACCTTAAGGTATCTTGACCGAATTTGATGAAAGATTGGTATATGGTCTTGGATTTTGGATATTGGATGTCACTTTGAGGTTTAATAAGGCTCGGCTAGATGACGCTAAGCACCTCGAGGACGAAATTACGAAATTACGCCACAATGCTCCGTCTGCCATCTGCATGCGGTAATACCAATAGACCAATCAGAAGACGTATCTGGCCAACAGCATGCCGATCCCAGCACCCGCCAGCGAGGGTCCACTGGGTCGACCCCCAAGCTCCTCCGGGCCATCTCGGAGCTCCGAGTTGAGATGTCAAGCTTCGAATTACAACGTGCATGATTGGGCATTTTAGTCAAAAATACATTCCCTACCGTGCGGGGTCTAGGCAGCCGTGAGCAGAACTCGAAACCTCGTCTACAGCTTCATTCCCAATTCCTGTCCCATTCTCGATTCATCAGACTTATAGTAGCACATCCGAAGCCATTCATCTCATCTGGATGCGTTACAGCGACCCTGCAACGTATCAAAACTCATGTCACAAGCCGTCCTTATCCCACGAAAGTAAACCCACGATCCACCACCTATCAAATCATCCAAACGAGCAATGGCCAGCTTCACCACCGCCAGCACCCAACCCGTCATCGCCTCCCCTACCCGATCAGCAACCTTTCTCGCCCTATCTGTCACAAACCCCTCAGACATTCCAACCACCCGCTCAACCCTAGCCAGCATCTCCAGCCTAGCCAAAAATGTCGCCTTCCGAGACTCCGACGCCAACTTCACATGCACTGTAGGCATCGGCAGCTC
Organism: Penicillium bovifimosum; assembly: GCF_028826915.1. Lineage (NCBI taxonomy): Eukaryota > Fungi > Ascomycota > Eurotiomycetes > Eurotiales > Aspergillaceae > Penicillium > Penicillium bovifimosum. Next base: position 5,049,232 of record NW_026622714.1, on the reverse strand, counting down.
CATCTGGGACGAACTCACGAACAACCTCCCGCGACCGAAAGAACTCCACCCCTTCCGCGAAGTCAAGGGCACCAAACATACCGCCGTCTCCACCCCCGGAGACCTCCTCTTCCACATCCGCTCCGAGCGCCGTGACCTCTGCTTCGAGTTTGAGCGCCAGCTCATGGAGCGCCTCGGGAGGATCCCAAGAGGGGAACCCCATAACTCTCTGCGAACTTCTCATTGGTACGTCCCGTAACAACTGGGCGAGAGAAACAAATCAAAAAAGTTGATAAATGGAGAAAGAGATCCAAACGAGCCAGCGGCGGTAGAAAACCGAGACCTCAAAATCTAACCCGGCCGGGGGGAGATACGATGTGTATCTATAGTTTGGCCGTAACGGGCCACCCCTCCCTGCGGTCCTAATAGTTAGTGACCTAGTGAAGTGCTTGTTAGGTCAAAAAATACCGTTCATAGTAGCTTCTAGTAGTTTCAAGTAATTACTAGTCTACTAGTCTTTACTAGAGGGGAGGGACTGCGGTTTAACCCTGTTGCATTGGGACTACCAAAATATCCAGGTGTTGGAGCGTACTGTGAGTTTTCCCACGTTGCAAGATCTTCGGCTGGGATGTGAACTCATCATGATATGGGCTCTGTGTCATTCCTACAGTACGACAATAGTTCAAGGAGGTCCATGTCAGCTTCCCCAAGTACCGGATTTCCTTGGGACTTGGTAACTAATGAGAATCGCAGTGGATAGTAGAGACCAAAGCTATAGTCGTGTACCAGGATAGGCTCTCTGCGGCGTCACTACAGGCTTCTTTTGGATGCAAATGAGTGTGGGCGAAGGCTGCGCATGACAAACATGAGACAATGAAAGAAGATCTTGCCAGATTGTTAGAATTCTCTTTTTGATCTGTTTGCACGCTGGATTCCATCTGCTTATACAAGAAGTTACGATACTATAACAATGACTCATTGTGGTTACCAGTGAATACAATACAGCCCTACATGGATTAACAGGCCAAGCTAAAATTAGAATAGCGTGTCTCCACCTAGGGTCCGGAAATTAAATCGTAAGAGTTTGGAGTTAAAACTGATTTCGAATTCCACTGTATGAGCAACTCGATCTACTAAAGTTAGTTTCAGTTTCTGAAGGGTTATTATTCAATAATCTTACCAACTTCTTTATAACCTTTGTCCTTTTTGATCCAGAAGTTAATCGCTGTTCGGAGCTGGCGAAGTGGGATTGGCTGATCATCTCTTGCTTGTTGTCGGGCCTGTGAAACTGTAGATGTCGTACGATGACTTCTAAAACTGGGGACTCGCTGTCAAACAAAGTTTGGCCCAGGGCAGGTGTATACACCCTTCATACGTTGAAGATCTTGTTTACGTCGTTGTAATGAATCAGGACGCATCGATCGATAAACATCAAACAAACGTTTACCACTGAATAGATATCCTTGTCTTCGAATATGTTCCTGAAGATGGACTTTTCCGAAGCCTTCAATTCGCCCAGTTCCAAGCTCTGATTCAAGAATAGTAGTGATTTGTTCGATTTCAGCTTCTTGGCTTTGATGGTCATCTTTTCGACGTCGAAATCCAAGATGAAGTCGTATTTCTTGGACCGTACGATGACCAATTTGATTCCCTTCATTGCAGAGGACTTGGTGGATTTGATAATCGTCAAGACCTACTTGGAAAAGTAAGGTTTGGATCCCGTTTTTGAATTTCCAGGTTTCCAATTGTCTTTGGAGGTGCATTTTTAGCAATGCCCCATGCTTTGAGGCGCTTCCTCATCGTACGAGGAGCGATTTTGATGGTATAGTCTTCTTGTAATTTTGTACAAAGCTATTGTATTGTTGCTCCATTGGTAAAAAAAATGCGATGATCTCATCCTTGTGAGACTCAATATCAATTATTTGACGAGGCATGATGGTGTAGAAACAGGAGATGAGAGGGGTAAATCAATAATAGTTAAAAAACAGTAATTTATAAAATGGTAAACGTTTGAAACAGCGGTGAGAAAAGCGGTGTAATATGCAGAGAAGCAATGTAGTAAAACACGAAAGGGCCTACTGGGCACTAGGACATGCCGTAGCTAAGCTTAAGGGGGCTCTTCTTGTTATCCATCAAGCTCAATACAAAGCCTCATCCCCACCTGGTCTCCTTGTGTAGATCTGTTGATCTATTTTGTCTACTTTGTGTTTCGAAGTGATCCCCCCGGCATTTGCTGCCATAATGGCGGAGGCTACCTGCCGCTCCAGTACTTCGAAAACCGATGAGCACCGGCCGATTTCTGAACGAAGAATATTCACGATCCTAGGGCACCAATCCACCGTGAGAGAGCACGGGGGAGGGGCTTGCTGAGCATCCCAATCTTCAGACCCATATCCTCTGGTGAGGTGGTCCTTCAGTCAAAAATTCAAACACTAAAGGGGATTCGGGGAAAGTGGTTTTCAGAATGGATAATTCCTAGTGAGCTGAGTCTTCTGGGCTCCCATTCTCCATCCCTCTCGACCTTGGTCCTTGCATCACCCTAATGGAGTTAAGCAAGTGGAGCAAAGTCAATTTGAACCAATGAGTTCTCGAGAGCGGCCGCAAGCATGCATGTCACTAGCCCTTTCTGGTTAGTGTGCTGTCAGCATCGCCTTGGCTGGAAATAAGGAAATAGTGCAACTCGCGGATTTAGGCCATTTGAACGGAGCAAACGAGAATGGTGGATATATAAGTGAAGACAGAAGCCCTGCTCCTCTTGCTTATCCATCGAGCTTCATTTCACAATTCACTAAATAGACAAAATTCCAGAAAGATGCATCTCATACTCACCGGGGCGACAGGCCTAGTCGGCTCTTCAGTACTCGACGCCATGCTGAAAAGCACAGCAGTCTCCAAGATATCTATCCTGAGCCGAAGCCCTGTTCGAATGGCAGAGGATGAAAAAGATCCTCGAGTCAATATTATCACCCACAAAGATTTTGAGACATACGAGCCAAAGCTGCTCGACCAGTTGAAAGACGCCGATGGCTGTGTCTGGGCGTTGGGAACTAGCCAAAACAACGTCACCAAAGAGTACGAGGTCACTGCCTGTTATTGTGTATATGGCATTGAGACTAACAGTCAGCAGGCAATACGTCAAGATAACCAAAGACTATACCCTGGCAGCTGCCAATGCGTTTTCCACAATCAAGCCATCGGGACATCCTTTCAGATTCATTCATGTATCTGGTGAGGGAGCCACCCAAGATCCTGGGCGCTTCTCTGCGATA